>NC_138833.1:18797730-19505230 GCF_965183815.1 Platalea leucorodia | reverse complement strand
AAGACATATATAAAAACAACATGATTAGCAGTATTTCTCATTAAGTAACACACACACAAAAAGAACATTTAATCAATTCGAGAAGAACTTTAACATGTTCAAATTAACATATGGTTGGGATACACTTCAGACATTTTAGGACGTATGAAACATAGGGGCGGATCCCCAACTGGTGGTAGTCACCATTGCTTTTCCTGAAGCCCTGTGGAAAGGCCATGCTACCACAACAAAGAACCTGGTCATCTTATTTCATCTGATGTTGAGATCTGTGTTCCCTCCCTCAAGTTTTTTCCAGAGCTCCCAATGTCTCAGGGACTTAAGGCCCTTTTATGCTTTGGGAAGTGAATTCCTTCACTTCGGGCAATTATAGTCAGCTATGAATGGCCCTGTATGCCCTGTGGTATCATTGCCATGTTACCAAAAGGTCAAGGGATGGTTGCAGCACCATTAAAACATACACAGCTGAGAACACCTAGGACTTTTGGATGGCTGCAATGTTTCATAGATGCATCTCCCCAGCCATGGAAAACATTGCAGGAGTCTGGATGCTGAGCAGACTCTACCATTTAGAAAGAAGACCAGTGATCTGGATTTAGGATAGCCTGCAAAACCCAAACTGTGCCACAGTCTGCTTTCAGACGTGTTCACACACTTCTCACTGATTTCAGTGGTAAACATCTGAGGGAGCAGCTTGACTCAGGATGTGCAGCAGTGAGTTTTATAGGCTCTGCACATGGGCACAGTTTGTTTCTGGATGCTGGGTATCAGGTGCAATGTTGGTGTAGACATTGCATGAAAAAGAGGAAAAAAGCTAAGTACAGTGAGACACAAATGTGAGAGGGCTTTAAAAAGCATGGAAGAGATGGAGGGCTGAACCGTCCACCAGCAGACCTTAAATATCAATAAAACAGATCTTGAAAAAGGCCAAGGACCTTGCAGCTCCCATCTCAGAGAATTTGTGCACGTAGCACTGTGTACCACACCAAGAAATCCTCACCAACAGGTCTGGTTTCTTACATTGTAATTCTAAAAAAGCCTGGCTGTGAGCAAGAGGAATATGCTGACCTCCATGAGCCCACGATGGCTCTGCCTGTTGGGATCCTGTCCAACCCCTGAAGCCTTCACAAGGACTGGGAGCCTCCTTCAGGCAGAATCCAGTCTTCAAAAAGCAAAACCCAAATGCAGTCAAACTTGCTACCAGTCCAAGAGAAGGCGAAGGTATAGATTTGAAGATGGCCGAATATCTTTTTTACTCTAACAGTATTGTGGTCAGAGTCTAACTTTGGTTGCCTTTAAAGCCAATGGAAGCATGTGAGTCTAGTTCCAGAAAGAATGTGACACTAAGTAAATCATAATTATTTCTGTCTTCTAAAAGAGAATACAGGTTAATTAGCACTCTGATGTCTGAACCATCTGCAAAAGATTAGTTAACTAATGAGCCAAAATACATTGCAGCTTCTATGTGGGTACAAGGTGTTAACAAAGTAAATGCATTGCAGTTTCCCTGAGCACAATATCAGCCATATGATTTTTGGGGCCATGTGCTAAGCGTTATGTATTATCTTTCCTAGGAAGCTTCATTTCAGTTAATTGTCTCTCTCTTCAGCTCATGGGAGTAAACAGAACAAGCTGTACTTCATCTTGAGAGTATTTTGATGAAAGACTGAGAGGTCTGGGGTCCTGAAAGGAGGTGAGTCTTTAACAGGGAACATTTTGTGTTTATTCACAGACCCTAGGAAAACTGACTTGTATTTTAGGGAACTTTGTTGTCAGGCTGGCTGCTCTGAAGAACTTGCCCTCCCAGATGTCCACCTCAAAAACCTCCCTATTCCTTGAGTCCAGACTCACATGGGATTTCTTGGGTTTTCTTTCCTCTGTTTTGGATAATTTGGCTTTTTGCCCTCTTCTTGATCACTTGTCCAACAGTGGAGAAGAGCTCCTGCCAGGTAAATGGATGGGTTTTGCAGCTGCATGACTATCTCACGTCAGATGGGATCACACCTTGAACTAGCTGGTGTTGAAAGGTGTAATTTCTGCCCTCCCATCATTGCCCTTCTCAGCCATGCCTAAATGCAACTGAATTTTAACATCTGGAGGCCAAAAGATATTCAAAGCCAGATTCACCTGGGAGGAAGAAGCAAGCTCTTTTAGCAGCCCAAGACACCTAACTGACAGCCTGGGAGGGATGTTTGCACCTGCTACAACACATAGAATTATTTCTGGATTTTCAACCTTGTTTTCATTCATCTGTGGCAATATCCTGGCATTGTGTCCCATGTAGAAACAAGAAAAACAATGGCAAACTCTCATTTAGCATCTCTCTAGGATCCTTTCCTAATCAGCTATCCTAAATGCAGGAAAACCGGTCTAGCTGCAAAAGGGACAGGTCACAGCAAAAATCAAAATGCAGCCCAGCTTCTAAAACACACCTAGGCCTGGCTCACATGTGCCTCCAAACCTGGCTCAGAGCTTTTACTCTGGATGGAAGTGAGTGAAGATGAAGCCTGAATAAGAGTCAGGCTGACCATGCTATACAGATGCCTCATGAATGTCACCTTGCTCAGGGCAACCTCTCACATGCAGGACCCCAAGGGGAAAACAGACACTACATGATGACTGTAGGGAACTACTAAGATTGAAACAATTAAAACAACAGGAACAAAACAAACATAATGGGACAAAAATTGACAGCAACTCTTCCAAAGAAACACCATCGGATGGAAAATCAAGCATTCCTCCTTTGCCATTAGGCCCATAAGAAATTTGTTCTACATGCAGCTGGGATGAAAAAGAGGAAACAGAAAGAAATGTTAGGAATTTTTGGAATCATGCCTAGCAGAGGGATGTTTGGAGCTGCAAAATGAAAATGATTGATGCAATTTTCTTTTTTGTTCTTTATTTTTCTTAGAAGTATGATAAACGGCTCCTTCACATGCCAACAATTACAAGACAGGTAGGATGTTCCTGTTTGTTTGTTTTTATAATATCAAAATTAGGATACAAGATTGATGTTTATATAAATAAATAAACAGAATCAGCCCTGTATCCTAATTTCCATATTTGCAAGACAGAAAACAAACACTGGAGAGAGTGCAACAGAAAATATCTCAAAGCCGTGAGAATATATCCACCTTCATTTGGAGGGCCCCAAGTCATTTCAGAGCCTGAACCACACTGGATGCAAGAATTGCCTTCTGGACCACCTGCACTGCATTCATGAGCTTCTCTAAAGATCCCTCCAGCAATTGCTGATATGGGCAGTGCTAAATCCAATTTGAGCTGACTTAATAAATGTAGTAATCAAAATCCTTGGGCCTCATCCACTATCAGCTGACACATCTTTGATTCTTTGGGCTGGCTTTGGCTTGGGAGCTGTGTGACCAGACAAATGCATCAGCAAATGCTCAGCTGGTTTCCAGTAATCCAGAGACCATGGATTAAATGTCTCTGCATTGCGTTATGTTAGCAAGCAAGTATAAGGCCATATGTACGATTTTGGTCAAAATATTTTGATCAAAATATGTTTAATAAATAACTAAATGAGTTGGACCACTGATCAGATTACTTAAAGCTATGGCTTCTGAGGACTTAGTGCCACTAAAACCTTACAGCTCGTGTTCCTCATGATCGTAATGTGAGTAGCTTGCATAGCTGCTACCAATAAGCTACCTCTGGCGTGACTCCGATCACCATCTCAGTTTGCAGATTGTGGTAATGCTGCTCCGAGCAGGTCAGTTTGCATGATGCACTTTGCAGGGGGCCAGCTCATGGCCAGGATTACGGCTGTGTGCAGGACCCAAGCTCTGCTACTAACTCAGATCTGGTTCTGTGCTTTTTAAGGGTTGTCCTTTTTAAAGGAAGGTCTCTGAAGATATTTAATATGACAGTAGGCAAAGGCATGTGACAGCTGCAGGTCTGGGCTCAGAAATGCAGGGTTTGTGCTCCTTTGGACTTGCCATAAATTTGGCACTTGCCAGGATCTGAATTGACTCAGTGAATGAAAATGCACACCTTTTGCAGGGCTTTGTCAATACTGGCTTCCCACCTCTCCCAAATAGCATTTCATTTCAGGAAATACCAAAATGCTTTCCCCATGAGAACTCCCTCTGCAAGCATAGATCCAAGCCAGACTAATACCATACTCTGCAAAGCTGTGCAGTTCACATGGCACAGGATGAGCGTCCCTTCTGGGTAATGCTCTGTGAAACCAATGGTTACACCACAGCAGCCCCCCTGCCATCACCTGATACAGCAGACACATTCATAGCAAGTGGATCAGCCAGGATCCAGTTTCCAAATGCAGGGCTTGAATAATTAGATGCTCCCATTGCTGCTCAATGGGAGCCAGGCATTTTACTTCCCTGCACACCACGCTGAGTTTTCACATCGCTTTCCCTCCACCTCCCCCACCTCCATGCCCCAAGCTTTTGTGATTAACATGGCAATGGAGATTGAACTGTGTGCATACATTGATTTACTGGGTGGTTTGGCAAAAGAAAGCAAATCCAAGCTACTTACCTCAGTGCAGACCCCTTTGGTGTTGCAATGCCATAGCCTTTGGAGTCCAAGTTACCTCCCACCTTCATGGTGTCACAGGGCTTCCGCTGCTCGATGTACTCATTCATCGTGGACTCCAAGAGGTAGGCATACTTCCCTTTCGACTTCCTCACACGGATCATCCCCTCTTCTGTCGTCCTCACAAAAACGGAGGGTTCGGCTGATTTCATGTATGTCCACATCTTCTCAAACACTGCTATTTTGGATCGCTGTGTAGGACAGCAGAAACCCAACAGAAGCATTAACAGAGGTTTGGGTGGCAGCTGAGATTTCCAGCTTGGGCTGAACACTTACCCACATATCGGATGGGCCAAGGAAGGCAAAAGGGGTAATGGGATGTTAATGAACCTCCTGCCATTTCTGCATCAGGGCCCAGATCAACCCCTGAATTCTGACACATGCCGGTGTACGGCAAGTGATTTTGCAGATCAAACCAAGGGCAAACCAAGCTGGAAATCAGGATATGGTTTCTTTTGGAGCTGCTGAGAGTAGCTCCTTGGTAATGTGGAGAAGCACACGGATATTCCCTATTTGTATTTACAATTGCAGAATATCACATGTACTGGAGGCACAGCCAGCCTTCTCACCAGCACAGGGAAAACTGGATTTTTGCTGTTTGAAGCACAAGCTCAGCAGGTCCTAACATGGTAAGAGGAAGCAGGAGAAAAAAAACAGACCTGCACTGAGGATGAGAGAGGACGGGCTTGGAGAACTTGTTAAACAAGGGGCTAATCAAAATATTTGCATTAACGTTTCCTTTTTACCCTGAAAAATTCTTTAGTGGAGCCAGCTTCCAGGGTCCCATAGGCGATTTCTGTCTGCTTGGCCAAGTCCTCTGCACTCTCGATGGGAGAAACCATCCTTTCCACAGTGAGGAAGGCAGCCAGGTTAGCTGTGTAGGAGGATATGATGATCAAGGTGAAGAACCACCAGACGCCACCGACTATGCGGCCAGAGAGAGACCTGGACACAGAGAGGAGAGTCAGACAGGAGGGGTGTGAAGGTCCAAAAGGTGCAGCTCGCTCTTGCAGGCCCATCATTTACCTGGGCATTTACCCAAAGTCACATTCTCCCGCCACTTCCAGGGAAGCCAAAGGTCTGTCTCAGTTCTCAATCTACTTTTCAAGGTGTCAGTGTAATTAGAGGGGGGATAAAAAATTCACAGTGAAAAAAATCAGCAACAAACTGATTGAATTTGCTTTGATTTTCAACTCCTTTCAGAGCATATAATAATATTAATAATAAGACATGGAGACAACTACAAGGAAGGTTTGTCTGGGCAGGGCAATGCCCATCCAAACAGCAGCTCTGGCGAGGTCTGTGTTGTGGCATGTACCCACAGCGGGATGTACCAGCATGGAGCCAGACCAGATGTACAGACCAGCTGGGATCACTAGGTCAGCTCCTCCATCACCTGAAGTTTAAAAATCAAAACCATGTTTTTCTATAAGGCATATTGAAGCTCAGAGAGGAGCTACAGCTTTAATGAATAAATTGCCTACTGACATTCTCTGTTTTGTATTCAGCAGATGGTTAGACAAGATGTTCATAATAATGCCTTAAAATCTAGGTATTTTGCACTTGCTGCAATCAAATAGCCAATTATCTGTAACCATTGGATAACTATAGAGGCAAATAAGTCAAGCAGGCATTAATTTATATTAAAATCTTTTAAAATAATTTTTAAGAGCGGAAAATAATTTTAGATTGATGTCAATATTCATGCATTCTGTCTAAATTATTTATATGCTCCTTCTCTAGATGCAGAACATTGTCCCAGACAGAAGGTAACTTACAATGCTATTTTATAAAGCCGGACAGTCTGACTGGGAAGAATCTGCCCAGGAGAAACACTGTTTATTTCTCTGTGGGGGACCATGTCTCAGTGTTGTCTTTCTGCTGACCTGAGTCACTCCACAGAAATACAGTTTATCGGATGGTAACAGAGATATCCCAGTCCAGCCAAGGGCACTGGACCAGCTCATGATAGTGTGTGCCATGCCGTGTCCGGGTCCGTGTGAAGCCTTGGGTCCAGCTGCTATGGTTTACTGTGGTTTAACACAACTTGACAGACCAACCTGCACGCTCCATCGCTCCACTGAGGGAAAAAACACACCCTACTAATTACCAAAATTAGAGCTGAAAGGAGACTAAACCCACGTAGCCCACCAGCTACATGGCTTATCTGTGTTACACCATTCCAGTTTGTCCGGTCTGGTTTTAAATGCTGCTGATGCGAGGGGAGCTGCTCCCGCAGACATCACGTCATCACCCCATTTAGATCAACCCACCCTGAAATCTCTTTTGTCAAAACTCTTTGAGATCACTTCCCAGCAGAAAGCAGGCACAGCGACTGAGCTCCCACACACACAGCACACGGGGCACAGTGGAAAGCAGGCATTTTAATATGTGGAAATAAGACCCATCCCACCACATGCGCCGTCAGCCCTGCACTCCTGGAGAATGATAACAGAAGCTTTCACCCGTGGCAGAGAGAAACTGCAGGAAACATGACTCCAAGGGATTACAGCGACAGAAAGGACAAGGGGTCCTCGGATGTCATAGATGTGACTGAAAGGATTTCTATGGTTAGAGATGTGTCAGGCTTTCTTCTGCATAGGGACCTCATTTCGGAGCAGAGCCTCTGCCCTCTCCTCTGGTTTCTTCTTCCATGGGCTTTTCTGAAACTAGGCAGCAAAGTCCATCTCACCACAAACCCCAGCTCAATGAATGACTTTGAAGGATATCCACCTTTCAAGGTCTTTCAGGGAAGTCTACAGGACCCATCTCCAAGGTGATACTGTAGGGAGTTCACAAATTTTCTTAATCATACACATCTTAAAAAGCAAGAAAGGTATGACAAAGATTTTTTCAGGCATGGTTTCCAACCATAAGCTATACGCTGTTACCCTGCCCTGCAGCATCTCACGCAAGCCTCCTCCTTCATTGGCAACAGCAGCAACATGGCTAAGCAGACCGATGGTCCCTCATCCCAGATTACTTTCTTTTTATGCCTCCCCATCACTGCCAGCCAAAGAGGGAGATCAGAGGTTTGTTGTGGGACCGCTGGATGCTGTGGGAAAGGCAGGCAGATGATCACTGTCCTTCTACCCTACCTTTAACTCTCTAAGAGAGACACACTCACTAAACAAGCTCTGAAGACAAACAGGGACCTCCAGGGATGATTCACACCATCTATCTCATGTTGGGAGGAGGTCCTTCTACAGATCTCCCTCTCAATTGAATTTTGAAGGAACTGGGATGACTAGGTTGGACTAAACAGCTAATTTTTAAGTAGCTAAAGTTAGGTGAGATGAATGTGACCATTGTGCTTCCCATCCGCAGAGAATACTCAGCCTGCAGGACTGTCAGCGCAGACGACTTTACCTTTTCTTTCATATTTGGAGAGGGATCTGGGAGGGAGGCAGCTATGGATTCAGCTCACATGTCTTCAGATTGATGGGAAGAGGAAAAAAAATACCTGTCTTTAATTAGTCTGGATGATGTGTGCTCAGGGAAGGAAGCGCTCAGAAAAGGCACAGAGGCATTAAACAAAAGTAACCGGATAATGTCAAATACAACAATCTCTGCTGATGAAGGCCACTTTGAGCTGGCAAAATTCATTTGCATGGCAAATAATCACATTCATCTCCAGCTGCAAATTATACAGCCTTTCCTTCCTGACGAAGCTGGGATATTTCTGCAACTTGTTTCAATCCCTTCAGCAGCAGTCAGCCGGATTCCTGCCTCTAGACCCTCGACATCCTGGTGATATTCATTACTGCCTTATCCCACGGGGGCTGCCTGCTGTCAGCTGCAGATGGTTTATGCTTCCCAGCTCCGCACCTGGCACTGACAACATGAAAAAGTAACTATGGGGTATTGAGACTGGGAGGTAACAAGGAGGGCTGGGGAAAGAGGGAGAGGGAGTTGTAGCTTCTTTCCCATGGGAGCCAGATGGGACAGGGTGCACGTCTGTGTCATGCACCAGTCTCATCTGGGCTGTGTCTGCTGCTGGTGCTGGTCATTTCTCCTCATCACATGAGATGCTGTGAGCAGGTGAGTGCTCGCTCTCGTAGACAGTGGAGGAAAGAAGAGTAAATAAACAGCTTGCTATGACTGCCAGCATGGCTAGGGCTTCGTGTGTGTGATGTTTTGTTGCAGACATTGCTAATGGGCAATGTTTGTCATCATTGCTAGTTTCACTTGGAGCTAGAAGCTGTGAATCTAAACTGCTGTAAACACACAGCAGAGAGAACAGCATATGGGCTCTACAGGGCATCGTCCTTTTGCTCCACAGCTGTGCAGCATCTAACACAAGGGAGCGCTGGCCAGTAATAAAGGCTCTTGGAGGCTAGTGCAATACAATAAAAAATACAATAATAGTCATGACGAAAAGTCACGCAAGCAGATGAGATCCCATGTGACATCCCTACGACTCAATAGCAACAAACACAGGCTAAACAGGACAAGCTGGGCTTCTCTGGATAACCATATTGCCTGTTTAGATTTTGAGCAAATGCCTGTTACTGCTTACCAAAAGCAAGTGGTTGGAAAGACAATATCCAGTACAATCGTGTTCTGTTACTTCTGTGGACCAAGCGGGAGAGCAGCAGTGCTACCATCACGGGATATATTTGCAAAAGTGCCTTTGTAATTAAGGAGATAATGTCCCATTTCCAGAAGTGACTTCAATACTTGGGAGCTAAAAGCCTGGTCGAAAGCCAGTGGGACTTAGAGTCATGTTTATGCCCTAGTAAAAACAGTCACAGAGGAGTAGATACACCTTGTACTTTTAAGTCACTTTGAGGTTTTGAAAATCACACTCCATAGCAGATAACAGAAAATGACCTTCCACTTGACTAACAAATATTCTGTAACTCGAGCCCTAGCAAAGTTCATTTCTCTTCACTAATGGGCAGTATGGGGTTTAAATCCTCTTGCATTGAGAATTTACATGTCCCCGTACCCATTCAAGCACAACATGAAGGCAATCAGCTCTCTGCTGTGTGGAAACGAGTTAGTGCCTCAGTCCTCTGCAGAGCTAAGGTGAGATGGAGCACACTGGTTAATACTTTAAAGATATGTTAAGGTTTGGATGTTTGGATTTGTCTATTTGACCTCTGGATTTATTCACATTCATTATCATAGTAATACTTGCGAACAGCAGGATCTAAAAAAAAATCAGAATAAAATAAGCAAGGATAACAGTGAAAGAGGCTTTAATGAATGGTTAACTCTGGGATGAGGAAAGGGATGAAGTAGCTAGATAGACTAGATTGTACATTTTTCAACCTATATTATTCCTTCTGCTCCTATACTATTTCTTACATAATTCAAATTAAGATCTCTTCGTTTCTTCTTCTAGCCCTGCCTGTGCTGGGTAAAATCACCTGCCCCATCCTCTCCCTGACTTGAGGTCCTGCCTGCCCCCCACAGAACAGTAGCAAGAACGGGGCACTCCTTTCCAACACTACCCTTGCAGGAGTAAGTGGTAAATACTCTGCCCTCATTATCCAAGGTGCACAATCTACTTAAAATTAGAGCTGGCTGGGAACCAGAATTTCAGCACTGTGGAAAATGCTGAAATTATAAATGAAACCTTAATATTCTCAATCGGAATGAAAAGATAACGGCCACAAATGTCCTCCCAAAGTAGCATTCCGAAAATTGTTGGTTTGGGTGCATCCAAGATTTGCATTTTTCTATTACTTAATGTTTCATTTCTGAAAGGCTAAAAGGTATAATTTTAACATGGTAAACAACTTTGTTTCTGCTTTCTCATTACAAATAATTTTCTTTCAGCTTTTATAATACATTAAACCCTTACCTACCACATGTATAATTTAAAAGATAATTCTGGAATGTGCTATTTTATATCT
Source organism: Platalea leucorodia (assembly GCF_965183815.1). Lineage (NCBI taxonomy): Eukaryota > Metazoa > Chordata > Aves > Pelecaniformes > Threskiornithidae > Platalea > Platalea leucorodia. The sequence goes on along the minus strand of NC_138833.1, from coordinate 19,494,791 downwards.
GTCTAATGGAAAAACTGCAGATGACCAAGCTGAAATTAATCATTTTGATTTTCTCACTTAGATGGCTTTTTTTTTACCTTTCCTTGCAAAAGCAATTGCATTTTGCCAGTGGAAAACAGGAAAGAATTATAAGTTCCCTTTGTTCCCATGAAGTGATTTTTTTTTATGTTCTAGCCTTATCATTGATGGATTCTTCACAGAAAAAAGAAAATCATGCCGCTGTAATCTCTTATTTCTTAAAACAAAATGCAATCCTTGATCAAACAATTTGCTCTTTGATCTTATCCCTTATGGAAGGTAGGAAAAGCCGACAGGAGTTTGCGTCTGCTTTGCCATCTTATTAGAAGAGCATCATACATTTTTGTGAAAAACATTAACAAGATCATGAGAAAATATACAAAGTAAACCTCATTGGAGAAACGTTCAAGCAGCAGCTCAGTTCTTTCCCACTTCTCCCTTCCCCCTCCCCAAATCCATTTCTTATGGAGAATTACACCTAAACTGACAGTGTTTTAATTAGAAGCGCATAGCTGGGATTCTAAAGCCATAGTTGCTTCGGGAGGATTTCCCAGATTTGCTGTTAAAATCAATTCTAATAAAGGCTCACTTAGTCAACTGACATATTTGTCACTGAATGAATTTATGCAAAACTGTTGAAAGAAAAGCTCTTATATGCTTGTTCTACTGATTGTGGGTCAAATCCACTTTTGGTCTTCTACCCACACAGATCCTCTGATCTCCGACACTACTCTGCTAATTTGATGCTGACTCTAGATAATTTCATGGGTTTATCTGAAGGTCGACTTGGTAGTGGATTAGTTGCAAACATTTTGCTCCAGTTTTGCTCTTATTTTAAACAAATTTTCCACATTAAACTCTGTCAATGTAAATGAGCTTTGCTTTTTCTGTGTGTCACAGACCATCTGGCATGATTGGTCTCACCGTTTTATCTCCAACCCTGACATGAACCCCGGATTTGCTTGAAAAGTCTGTGAATAGTCATAGATAGAGGAACAAACTTAGTGTGGGGCTGTGGAGCTGGGAACAGCTTTGGGTGCATCCATCACACACATGCTGTAAAGCTCTTATCCTCTTACGCTCTGCTATGCCATGGATAGTTTTGAATGAGCTACCAATTGTTTGTGATGAAATTGAGCAATTATAATGCATGTTTCTCTGTCCATGCTGTATTATTAATTTTCTTGCCATTATTAGTTTGCATTTACTTATTATGGAATCCTACCTCCTGGTACAAAAATCTGGAGTCCCGACTGCAGTGCTGGGCTTTAATATGGAGTGTCAAGAGAGCCCTTACAAACACAGAAGTAAGAATGTTTTCTATTGGCATTCTCATTTACCTCTCCCAGTGGTACAAATTCCTTCTTCCGCTACCCTCACAACTTATCTACAGACGTAACAGCCGCGTATTTTGATTCCCTGTGGGTAACATTAACCAGTGAGACAGGGTGAGAAAGCTGAGGGTGCACAGGTACTGGGATTCCCATGCTGTCTCACTCTTGCTTTTCTAATTTTTGTTTTCAAAAAAAAAGAATGAAAAAAATTGAGAGCTTCTTAACTTTTGTACATGGGCTGGAGGTCTGTTCTTTCTCATGTTTTCAGGCAAACCATGCCAGCTCATCCGACCCCCAAAGCCAACACGCCGGAAGGAGGCAATATGGATTGCAGAATCCCAGCAGAAGTCCTTTTACAAAGGGGCCTTGGGGTCACTTGCTGTGTAAATATTGCAACAACTGAACATATTGTCTGCAAATATGCAGAATCTCCCAGATTCAATGGGAAGATGTATATCTGTGAGGCTTTAATTATAAGTCATAGTTTATTTACTGTTTCTTTCTGCTTAAGCTACTGGCCTTGGACACCAGTATGTGGTCCCCCTCCTACCATTTGATCTCTTCTTTTGCAGAATATGTTGGCACTTTTTTCTTCAATTTCCCTTTAATGGGCAAAACTTCTTTCTAAAATGAGTTTTCCTGCTTAGTCAGAAATGCATCATGCCACTTGCGGTTCTCCAGTCATTGGAGCTTGGATTGCTGCAGTGCTAAGTATAAGCATGACTACATGGAACAGCTACGTGCTGTTTTCAAGACATTCACTTAGCATTTTGACAGGCAAGAGGTACCTAACAGCCTAACCAGAGGACTAACATCCAGAAGCTCTTTTTTTTTGTTCCTTGGGAAGCCCTGCCACTTTATGGGATCCAGGGTAGCTTACTTCACCTCCCTAATTCAGTTCCCAGCTGTGGGAGAAGAGGATGAATCACATTTATGAAGTTCACCTGGGTGGGTGGCCTGAAGCATTGGTCACCAGGTGGAATTTACCTCTCAGCTGCTGCTTTGCTCACTTCCCCTTCCTGAGACACTCAATCCCAGCAGGCAGAGGCAGCATCAAATGGGCTCAGCTATGCAGAGGGTAATTTATGGACTCAGTAGCAGTCTGCAGGTTGTGCCCTCCTGTGGTCCTCAGTGGCCACAAAATGCAGCCTGCTGACGTGCAATCAACACAACTCACCTGCTCAACTAACGAGACATGATGTTGGAAGCTCTAGATGTCACGCAAGCATGGACTGACAGGAGCAACGAGCTCCCCTCAACTTCAGCAGGACCCATGTACCACCCATAGTATAAAAACACTCGTACAGAGCAGAACTGCAGAACTGAGGCATATCCTTCACTTGAGGGAGCCACCATCCCTGAGCAGTCAGAACTGGCTGCTGAGATGAGATGCTTATCCCTAAAGCGCAGGATAACAACATTGTAAAGAAAGGGCTGGGATAGAGGGATGAGATAGAACCCTAAAAAAAAAATGAGAGTGTGGTTGAAAGGCAGAACAGCTAAATCCAAAGAAATACACTGCCATCTTCTTCAGTACAGGCACATTGTTTCTCTCCGTGTTGCAAACCAGGGTAGTTTAGACTAGACTAGACTAGACTAGACTATTTTCAGTTGGAAGGGACCTACAATGATCATCTAGTCCAACTGCCCGACCAGTTCAGGGCTGAGCAAGTTAAAGCATGTAATGGATGGGTGTTTAGATAGAGGTTTGCTGAGAAACACATGGTTACTTCAGGCTGCTCGGCAGCTCTGGTGAAAGGCAAAGTCATCCTTCTTCTGCAGTTTTGCTGGCTTTTGCTACAAGGAAAAAAAATGGCTCTTGTCATGCCTTTGAGCAAAAAATTTTGTTGTAAAAAAGGCTCTTCACGTAGTTTTCTCACTTTGGTGACATTTGTTCGCTTTGCTGAGAAAAACTCACAAGGTGACAAGCATAAAATTTTGTCAGAAGCACTTGCTGGAGCACTCCAGGAGATTCATTACTCAGGAACTTCCTCAGCCTCAGGTGGCCCCAAATTTAACAGCACTCATCCTTCTTTTTAAACAATGGCCTATTGTGCTAATGTCCTTTGCTGTGTTGCTAGATTTCATATGCTCTCCCCTCAGTCTCTTCTTCAAAGTCTGCTGGATGAAAAAGCTTTTTTTGGCCCAAACATTTAATATATTTTGGATTGTATGCTACCAGTTCTTCATTTTTCCAAGATCCTCTTTAGCCATCTACATATGCTCACAATTTAGAGCTCCATTTCAGAGACTTTGGGGTAATGTTACAATAACCTAGTTCAGACTTCTTCCAGGGTGCCTTGCCTTGGTTCTTTTTGCTCTGGTTTTTTTTGTCTGTCTTTTGTCAGATTTCCCAATGTGAAGAGAAAAAGGTCTCTTCTGGGAGGAGAGTATTTTCTGCACTGGAAGATTTTAACTCTGAACAATATTCCCAAATATTCCCTTCCCTTTCTCTCTCATTTCTAATTTAAAATGTGATCCCTCACCAAGAGTGTAAAAGTTACATTTTCTCTATTTTCACTTCTGAGCCTTTCTTTTTTCTACAAGGGCATACTGTATCCCTTGTAGAAGTGGTGAGAAATGAGTCTGATCTCCCCAGCCACTGATTTTTAGAAGAGCTTTATGTGCACAGGAGTGACTGTCTTTTAACATTAAAACTCCCAAACTGCGAAGGGAAAACATGTTCAGTGTTTCTGCTGCCCCTATTTCACCTGCTAAGATCCATTTGGTGATTTTTTTTAATTTTTGAAGGCTTTGGAAGCACTGCTGAGATGTAAAGCTGCCCCCTCCCTCTGCCACTCTGCAGCCTGAGATCTTGCTTCTTTTTGAGCGCTTCAACAAACGAGAGAGAAGAGAAAATCCCTCCTACGGGAGAGCATCCCATGTGCTTGACTTCTGCAGCTGGGCCCTTGTGGACCCCTCTTCACATCTCGCACCTATCCACAGTGTATAGGTACTTATTTTTACTGCTTTTCCCTTTCACCATATGAGGACTCATCTCCCCTCTTCCCTTCTACTCCTCTGTTCACACGTTTGCCTCCTATTACTTCTCATGCGATTGTGTTGGGAGAATTCATTAGTGTATATAACATGCTTTGAAGTTGTCCAAATAACGGTGATGTAACACTTTTGCACTTCTATAGGCTCTTTTATCTGAAGATCAAAGTAGTAAGTTATGATTACCATGATTGGATTATTGCTGCTTAGCCTTTGGATCTAAGGGTAAGCAGCAGCTCTTCTGGGTAGACATTAATCAGAATTCCTGGATGATTTTATTAAATAGATGGAATGCCATAAATAGGCTACTGCTTAAAGAAAGGGGTGCATACACGAGTTGTATGCCCTTTCCTACAATTTGACGATATGAATCAGGTGGCCCCTAGCTGTCACTTGGCTCCTGTGATCCAAGTGAAAATGGAAGGGAAACCAAGACTTCAGAGGTGAGTCCATGCTCTGCATCCTCCAACTCCAGACCCCGTCTAAGCACAGCAAGGCTTTTGCCCTATTTCTTAGCATGACCCACATTTTGCTTTTCTCGATTACACAGCTTCATCAAGCCTTTCACAAGGAACAACCTAGCATGTCTGTCATATTTCAATAAATTTGTCTTTGCCTGCTCACTGTTTTGGGGTGTTACAATGGACATTGCTCGCTGGATGTATGCATTCCTGAACTTCTTGTGAAAAGGGGGTATGGTGCTTCCCCAGTTACCAGGACAAGCAGTTGGATGAAATCTGGGACAAAAGCAGAACAGGTACAATAAATCCCAAACTCTAGTGGAATAAGAGAACTGCTCTGAGCCTCCCAATGGAAGGCCATGAGGCTTTGGCCAGCTGTGGTGGTTAAACCAGCAAAGAGCAGCTGTGAACGCTCTGTGTGTTGTGAGCTGGAACAATTTGAATTGAGGAGTTCAATGACTGTGTATCCAGACAGTGTGCACATGATATCTTACTGCTGATAAAAGTGATGTACAGCATATGGAAAAGTTATCTAAGCAGGGCTTCCCTGTGAAAAAATGCTCAGGGTTTCCCATCTTAGCTACAAATATTTTTCTGGAGTGCCAGCATTAAAGCAGTGTGTGACTGGTGGCCTTGCAGAGGACACCACTTCAGGGAGGTTGAGGTCATTCGGCTTCTCACAACCCTTATTCTTCAACAAAAACACTTGGCAATCGACCTAGCTATTAGGAAGACACAACCATGCGCAGTCCTGACTGCCGCTCGGAGGATGTCAGACCCCAGCTGAGCCGACTGCTTGGGGATAACAGGTTATCAAGAGGGAAGAAAATGAAAAGAGAAAGTGTGTTTCTCTTACTGATTGAAAATTGGCAGGTCAGAGCACAGCGTAATAGGGAGTCCCTGGAGCCTCAGAGGGTCTCCTGCCAGAGTCACAGAGAAGGCTATAAATCTCAGAGGCACCCCTATAAATCTTAGCGCCATTCACGATCCTGAGCCAGTGCACAGCACTAGAAACACAAGCAGCACATGCCATTTCCACATCACAGATGTCCTAATAAAACTTCCCAAAAGATTAAAAAAACTAGGCAATGCACTTTTCGCCCTGCTATTTTTAACTTTGTTTTCAATCAAAAATATGAGAAACATTTATTTAGTCCTGAAGAAAGAGATCGCAAATATATTTTTAGCTTAATAAATCTGCTTTTGGGTCAAGTGTTTGACTTCTTATTTAAACACAGCTGGCAGAATGATTAGTAAATCTGTCACTCAATGGGGGAACTTTCAGCAAATTTCTTGCTGTCCCCCAGCAACCTCAATGGTAAAGGCCTGAAGTCAGAGCTGTGGAAGAGCGACTAGATATGCCTGATGGGGAAACCATCCCGAGGAAGTGCCCTACAGATCAGTGGAGGAAACATTCATTACCTCTGCAGCAGTTAGTTAGAAATTTTCAGATGGCAGAGCGTGAAAATCCAAAAGATTCATTTTTCCTTTACAGACGAAATTGCATTTTCCAACAATATTCTCTCAGTTAGTTATTTCTTTCCTCTGAGTCCTCTCTATCCTTCAGCATTCTTCCAAATGAAAAAGAGGATAGCAAGGATGACTATTTTAAAAGAATTTCCATTTTCCCCTGGCTGCCACATTTTGGTTGCCATGGAAGTGCTCAAGCTCCAAAGGGAACTGTTTAGTTAGATATTGTGCAATTTGTCAAGCTGCTCCTCTGGTGAGTCACTTTCCCTGGTTAAGTGCGTTTCAGAAATAAGTGTGGTCATCAGTTCCTAGTGATTTGCAAGTACTGTTGTTACCCTGTGACCTGAATTTCCTCTCCCTGGACATAATTAACTCTGCCAGGTAGAGATAATTACAAAATCATTTGGTACACTTTTGAAAGGAAAGAAGACTTTTCCAGAAGTTCAAATCCTAATTTTTTACTTTTGCTCTTAAAGACCAACCTCAGCTCATCAGTTTAAGCAAACTGCCCAAAATAAATGGTCCTGAGCTTTGTCCCCACGGACAAGCCTCCAAGCCTCCCGGATTCACCCCACATTGGAGCAGGAGTAGCAGGGATGCTGAACCAACCTTGCTCCCAGGCTGGTTTGGCTGCCTTGTCCCCCAGGGCAGCCCCAGCATGAGCTGCAGGTTGTATGTGCTTCCCAAGGAAACGATAAACCGCTGCTTCTTTCATTGCAAAAGTATGCCCTTTCCCTCAAGATTGCACAGTGAATCCAACTGACGGTCAGCAACCTGGTCTGTAGGAGCAAGCCTGTGTCTCCCATGTCCCCGGAGAGGCTTTAGCAAGCCCTGCCAGTGAGCTCCACTCCATCACCCCCAGACCTTCTTGTGCAAACAGTGCAAGGAAAAAAACAAAACCACAAATCTTTCCTTGTTGCGTGTGAGACTCCTGCCTTGGGAGAGCTTGCACAGCTCTCCAGCGGCTCTCCAGGACAAGTTAAGTCCTGTTTAAGGTTGTAATGGGTACCACAAGGATGGCACCAGAACCGTGCATCAGGCCAAAAAGACAGGCAGATGTTTGGAGTGTCAGAGAAGATGCTCACTGAAATCAAGAAGAGTCACCAAATTAACACCAAGGCTCAGCCTTCATTTCAGGAAGGAATTTAAATCCTTTTAATTGGTAAATGCAGCTGGTTCTAATTTCCCTAATTCTAAATTTTTAGCAAAACAAGTAAGTACCCTGCAAATCTAAGTTAACAAAAGACAGAACAGAAATAATTCCCTTGAAACAACGCAAATCAAACCTCTCACTAAAAAAAGAAAATTTTTGTCCTAAACAATTTCTGATTTAGATCTTCTCTAAAACCAGATAAAACCTTCAGTACTAGGAACATCTTGATGAAACTTAAAAGTGCTGCTATTTTTCAAAATCTCTAGAGGCTAGTTTAGGAAAAAAAAAACCTTAACAACTTGTGGAGCAATTTTGCTGTTATTTCCACCAGCTCTATGACTGAAGTCTCCTGTGATTTTTTCAATTGATCTGAAAAGAAATGTAAATAAACAGGAAAAATAGCAGAAGAAAATGTTCAGCATTAATTACAGGTGCATAATAAATACTGTACTTGCCTTTCAACAGACAAACTGCTATGATTGAGTGCAACAGAAAGCCTGCAAAGGAGTGCAGTGAAATACAAGCCCAGCTACACACTATATAGATCAGCCAGAATGCACTGTTTCCATGTCTCTAAAAACAAATAACGATGTCCACAAGATGCCTATAAATAATAGATTGTATCTATTGACTGGATAGCAGCCAGCATTTATATCTCTCCTTCCCACCTCAGAGTGCATTTATTCATCATCTCTGCCAGCCAACCTCCCTAAGCAGCATGTTCCTCCCCCAGCCAGGGGTTCACTGCTTGGCACGTACCACTGCACCCTGCGCTGGCTCCAGGTCTGGACTCTGCAGGCAAGTTAAGACCCATTTAACTCTTTATCTCAAGCCAGCTGAAGGGCGAATTGCATCTTGCGCCATGTCTCCTTGCATGCAGTGAACACCCATAGTCTTTAGGGCACACTGGTATGGCCCAGCCGCCTTCCAGCTGTGCTCCCTTATGGCACCTTGCACAGACCAGCCGGCACAGAAACTCTTCCTGCTCATCCATCCCTGCTGGTGCTCTCAAAACATCCCCTCTCAAGTCTGGCTCTCTCCCAGACCCAGGCTGTGATGAAAGCTTCATTCATCGTTTCGCTTCCAGCACAGGCTGACCAGGGCATCTTCAGCTCTGTTCTCAATCATGCAGATTATAATAAGCAATTTCAAGCTGTGTCGTCCAGGTATTGTGACATGATATCCTATCATGCCATGATATGACTGTATATTTCCCTTCTACTTATGGTATGTTTTGATCTGAATTCAAAATACAGGTGTTTTGTTTCCACAGTATAAAGACAGCACCCATGAATCTGGGTTTATTTTTGAAGATGTCTGTTCAATTTTCTGCTGGCAGGGCACACAGGATGGCTGCATTTACTGGGTGATACTGTGTGGTATTTATCCTGCTGTCAAACTCCAGTGGGGACAAGACTCCTAGGGTCACTCAGCTGAGAGAAACTGTATATATTCTGTCTCATGGTATCTTCACAGGAAGAATAAATGCCTTTCTGGAAGATATATTTTAGCCAAATGTATCTAATTTTAGGCAAACATAAGTTTTCTGAGTCACAGGAAGAGTTAACTGGACTAAATTTAATAGTCTCCAATATACAGGAAGTCTCTTTTGGGCTCAAACCATATGAAGCAACACATTTTGAGGTAACAAAAAATAGAAGATCAAGGTAGGAAGCTCAGAATGGAAGTATATATTTTGCTCCCTGCTTTGTTATCCTTTCCACAACAATCGAATAATTTATTTTGTAGAAAATGATGGAGCAGATGAAAAATACGTTTTGTTGCAGAGGAGGCTGGGAAGCCCAGATGTCCCCTTGGTCTCATTCTCAAAGGCCTCAGGTCCATCCTGAGCGAGGAATGGCAGCAACATGCTGGATGTTAGCGAGGTCCCACTCTTCACAGCTGCTACACACTGGGGTTATTTTAAGCTCTGAAGACAATTTATCAAATTACATTTCTGAAAAATGGTACAACGTGAGTCATATTTACTTCACATTTCTCTTGCTGCAGGCTCTCGCTATTGGCTGCAGGATATTTATTACCTCTGATGCCTGCTCTGACAATCTCCTTTCTGGGTCTGTATTTCACATTTAATGAGTGCTTTTGCAATTTCATGACTGTTTTCTGAAGTTAAAGTAGCACTTCGCAAAGCCTAATGGTTTATGGCCCGTTTCAGACTTCACTGATTTCTGCCCATTACTATGTACATGAAACTACTCACAACTCCAGAATGTTGCTTCTCCCCCATTCTGCTGTTTATCAGCCAGGACTTCGAAAGTACAAGCTTTAAGGGCAACAACGGACCATCTCACCTCAACCAGAACAAATTAGTCCATGTGGTAGTGACTGAACCACATCCAGTGGGGCCACTGGTCAGCGATGGTGCAGAAGGGGGACGACACACTCCAGTGGGAAATGTCTAAAGAGCTCACAGCCTCCTTTAGTTGAAGTTATGTACCTAGAATTGAGTCATTCCATTTATGGCTTAGGAGGCATGGATTCCTTGCTCATGCTCATGTTGCAGCATCCAAAGGCACAACACAGACTGCCACCAGCTACAGCCGGGACTCTCCATGACTGGTTACTGCCTGGCCTTTGTCACACTCATCCAGTCCATGCCTAGACATGAAGGCTTCAGAGCTTCAAGGACACCAGTTGACCTCATGCCCAGCAGCCTCACTCCTTGGGAGAAGAGGCTATGAGCACATAACCCACAGCTATGCTTTGTCTTGGCCATCCACAGGTCATCAAATTCACAGTGTATCTTTAAAGTCCTTGGTTGGTTGTGACCAGCATACTTAAAAGCCTGATTAAGGTTTTTGCTGGCAAGACGGTCCGTAAAAAGGACACCACTTTCCTTCAAAAGCAATTTTTTTGTCTCTGTGGGGGACTAAACTTCCCTGGGGACTGGTCTGAGACTAAGGAACGCACATTTACGAGGGCAAGGAGCTGCTGCAAACCTCACCACCCGCTGTGCTGAGTGATGTCTCTGCAGTTTTGATCTTACTATTTTTCATGATAAATACATAGCAGCATATGCACTTAAAACAAACAAGCTCTGAAAAAAAAAAAAACCTCCAGACAAATTTCCTCTACTCCTTCCCAAAACAAAACTGAAATAAACAAGCCAAAACCTCTACAAAAACAAAATACACCCCTGCACTTGCTCCTTTCTGCTGGGGAGAGAATGACAGAACAGATGTATAACAGAAGCTATTTATGTTGGTTAATACATTACTGGGGAGATGCTGCGAGATTGTAGTGGTAAGTTTAGAAGCAACCGCATAGGAAATATATTGGAATAGAGCAGATCTCCACCTGCCCACAATGTCGTTCTACCAAGCATTCATTTCTAAGTGATGTGTCACAGAAATCCTGAACTAGGTTCGTGTGAAAAATACATGTGAAATACGGAGCGCACTCAGAGCCTTTCTATACAACAACATCCTACGGAAATTCTCACTCTTCTGCTTCCTCCTTGCTTTCACATTTCACAGAAATGTCTCCCTCCACTTGCAACCATCACAAGGAGCTGTACTCAGAGTACTGGGAGTTATAATAATTCCTATATTTCATTTTTTAAATTTTCTCTTCTTGCAAATATTTGTAGTCAGAAAGCACTCTTGTGCTCCACGGGAAAATATTGGTTTCATTGAAATTGTAATTTTCATTATCAGGATGATCAAATTAACAACATTAAAATAATAATGACAGAATCATTCTCATTTCCCATTTCAAAGCAAAATAAAACACTTTGAAATGGTGATTCAAAGCATGTTTAGCTAGAGCAAATCTTGTGATTTGGATCAAAGCACCGATCTTCCCCCCAACACTTTTTATTGAAGATGTTTCAAAATTTGATATTCCGCAAAGTCTCAGCTTTTCACCTCTCCACACTCCTCCTTGGAACACAAACTGGCTATCGAAATGTCCCCAAAGGAAGACATTCTCTTTCCCAAATAAGAATAATGATGACAAGAACAACAATGAGAATGAAAATGGCAATAACCTGATCCTAACGCATGGGGCTGTGTTACAAGACAGTGATAAAGTTGAAATTCCCTCTGCTGGGAAGACTTTCTGAATGCTCCAGCTGGACTCCTACTAATCAATGATCAGATGATAAAACATATTCATAAAAGCTGTCACTATCAAAGTGCTATGCAAGCTCTTATTTCCCTGCTATCCCAAGCTTATTAATATTTGGACAAATTGCCATCCAACAGCCAACAAGCTCGTGCTGTGGGAGCTGTGCTGAGCTGCGCAGTGTTATCTCCACTTGCTGATGGAGTTGTGCCTCCTTCTTGTCCCCCGAGCTTTGATGCATCCCAGCATATGAGAGATTAAGTTCTGCCTACTGTGTTCACCCACAAGACACATATCTCTGCTGAAATTTTCCTTGAAGAGAAGGGAGACAAAGCCCAAAAAAGGAAGGATGGGGAAAAAAGAAAAAGGCCATCTGCTTTTATCAGATCGTCACTTCAGATGTCACCATGGGATGTAAATGCAGAAAATGCATATACTGACTGTAAATTCATTCTCGTGGCTGGCAGTATCTCTGGTTTGAGTCAAACCTGGCCAAAAATGTTCTTAGCCTAAACTGGGACAAGCAACTTTCCTGGTCCAATGAGCTTGCATGTAAAACCCAGGTGTGTAGAGAGCGGTGTAGAGACACGCTGTGCCTCTTGGAGCTGCGGAGAGGGTGAACGACAGTAGTGTCCTGCAGTGTCTGGCAGCTGTGGTGCTTGACCTGTCCACAGGCTCTCCAACTAACCAACCAACCAACCAACCAACCAACCAACCTCCAGAGCAAAACTCTTGGGAATGATGGGTGCGTATAATCCACATCCCAAGCCACAGCTCATTAACCCTTTTTCAGCCTCACAAACCCTAAGTACCTCTGCCCTGAACACAAAACACTGGAGGTGTCAAAAACCTCATCCCTGGCTCACCTCGGGTCCTGCCTCACGTGAATATACACATACCACAAGAAAGGTCCCTCAGGTATTACAGACATTATTTACTGGACATACAATTTGTGCAAATAAATAAGAAAGTCTATCAGAGTCATGCTTGGCACCTATTTACTTCCTATGCTTTTAATTCTTTTTCTTTTCTTTTTGAATGCCTTTGTATGAACAACGCGTTGAGAAGATATGTGTATCATGGGCTCCTGCAGTAGGCAAAATCTCTGTCATAAGACTTGTGGGAATACAGGTCTCAAAAAATGAAGGAGGTATTCCCAGACATTATTTAAAAGTAAGTCTCTGCTTGTGTCTCTATCACAGACTTATATCTTCTGCATTTCATGCAGTTTTTCAGCCACCTTATATTGTGCTAGCTTTTCCAAGAAAAAATATCTAAAAGTAATCACAAGAGTCACTAATTTATACAGAGAATAAAAGTCTCGACCAAAAGCCCCTTTAGGAACTCTTTGGACTTTGGGTCCTACTGAACTTTCAGGCAGCAGAACTATTGACTGAAACGGAAACCAGAAGGAAAACTCAGTACTTCTCAGACCTTTCTAAAGGCCAATAATACTTAAAGCCACTCAGTGTGCTCCATAATCTTTGGCACAGACCGTATAACCTTTCACTGGGCACCTACTGTGTTATTTCTCCCTACTTTACTGGAATTTTATAGCTTCCCTATAATGCTAGAATACTTTTTTTCCTAATGGCAACAAAATAAATGACTGACAAAAATTGATTGCAAATGTGTGGCTTTAGAAAATCTTGTTTGCATTTCTGTAAATTCCCTCAAAAGAACTCCCCAGCATAAATTTAGAATGGTATTTTTATGGTCCCAAGTTTGAGGTCCCAAGTTCATGGGTGTGAGAGCTGTGAACCCTTGGATCCTTTCTGAATCTGTAACTGATTCAGAAAACTACACTATGGTTCAAGAAGGAAGGTCAAAGAAGAACCTGTTCAGCTCCAAAGCATGCAGAAATATTAAATCACATGAACTGGAAGAAGGTTCATTGGGGAAGGCAACCCACCTTGGAGAAATATCACATCCTTGCTGCATGAAAGCTCCCAGGGAGAACCAGAGACTGTTGAATATCCCAAACTCATTTGTCTGGTCATTGGCTGGCTGGTCTCGTCCTTCTTCAAATTCCTCAGTGTGCCACTCATAAGGGCTGAAGCGACTCACCAGGAAGAGGACAACACTTACTCCAATGTAGGCAAAAACAATGCACATCCATATCTCGTAAGCCAAAGGATCCAGGAAGGAAAAAACTCCTGGTTTGGACTTCTGAGGTTTTTTTATCATGATAGAGATACCTAAACTCATGAACGGTTTGGAAAAGTCTATAACTTCTTCTCGAACCAGAGTGATGGTTAATGGTGCCACAGCCACATCCGCCCTCTGAAAAGGAGAGACAGAAGAGAGATTTGTATTCTGGGGATAAAATACACCTACTAACTACAGCTTATGTTCCTTTGATCGCTGTTTACCCCCGCTATCTCAGAAGAAATCAGACAAAACCAATTGCAAGAGAAATGTTAAAAAGAAGCAGACCATAATATTGGTGGATTATTTCAATTTTATCAGTACTGATTACCAGTTCTGTTTTGAAATCACAGCATTTTCTTTTTGCAGCCACCTAGCTCTTCTTGTCTGATTTATCCACTGAAGTCACAGTCTGATGCAGATGATTTTCGCTAAAAGAGCTTTATCATCCAGACATCAAAAGAGGCAAGGAAAGGCCAATCGCCTGAAAAAGGATGCCAGGATGTTTACTTCCATCAGAAACTGTTTTTTGATTGCATAACTGATGCGGGAGAAGAGGAAAAATGTTCCAGTGACACTGATGTGCACTCTCCACTTATTTTACAATCCGTCTTGAAAATGGAAAGGGAAATGCATTGAAATGGCTGTCAGCGTATACCGTGGAGCTACCAGCAGGAGACAGATCATCCCTTACTCCAACAGTGACACAGAGGCTTGAGCACTGATGCTCCCTGCACTAATTTCTCCTTTCGCTACAAGGGAAAATTAGACCCTCTGACTTAAAGCACCACAGAATGCGAACTACCAGAGTGAACCAGGTTTAGAAGAGTAGGGTGCAGGTGTATATCTGAGATGATGGAAATGAGTGGCTGGACAGAAAATGGTCTAGTCCTACTGTTCACCAATCATACGCGAAGTGTTTGAAATCTTATCCTTCTTTCATCCTGCCATTATCATGCAAATATAAAGTAGAGTAAAATCTGGAGATCCTACCCACGGGAAAGTTTGACCTTTCAATACTTGTTCTTCCGAAAATGGAAAGAAAAAGGATATTGGAACTGTTGAAAGGAAACATTTTGACATTTCCATAGGCACAAAATGTGCTGTTCCTCCCTAAATTAAAATGTTTTACTTGGGCTGATTATTTGCATTATCAGAGCTGCAGTCCTCAAGACAGCTCAGGTTGACAGAAGCAAGGGCTCCTTTTTACTCTGGGGCTTGAATGTGTTCTCAAGTCTCAAGAACTAAAGACAATGGAGGAGGTTGGAAACTCACCCCATAAACGAGTTCCCCCACCATGCCGTTCCACGTTTTGGTGTCGGGGTCCCGGGCTCCATACTTCCCATCTCTGACAATCTCCAGCCTGTAGTGGTAGCCAACATGCTTCGCGATCTCAGCAGCGAGCTCCACGCAGTAGCCTTCATACCTCTCATTGCCTTCAAATTGGTTGGCATTCTTCTTGAGCATCACATATGGGTCTTCCTGGCACAGAGAAGACCAATATTGAGCCACGCTCCACATTCTAGAGAAGCACATCACGGGCTCACACTAGAGCCCAATGTGCAGCTTCTGGTCCCCTTGCAAAGCTCTAGCTTTGTGTTCCTGCACCAAAGGGCACAGTCAACACACAACAGGCTTATTTTAGAAGGTATGAAGTGTGATTTTTATTGTGGCATTTTCTATTTATTCATGCAGAATCTGTGTGCAGCTTCTGCAGTGGTGGACCTGAGGGGAATGGAGTAGCTGGGGGAATTTAGGCAACAAACCTTTCAGTGCAGTTCTGCAAGGGATATTTAGTGCATCTGAGCTGTGAATTTTTAAAGGCATGTCTGCCTATGTGGGCACAGGCAGAATCAAATCTGCTGGACAGGAGAGTGCCTTAAGATGCTTAACTCAGTTTGGGTATTGTGTCTTCTCTGCAGACTCACAGTAAGCATTCAACAAACAAGTTAGTAAAATTTCGTGTTTCTGCAGGGTAAGCGTGTACAATGACACAATACATGATACCATACATTATGGGGTACCTATTATTCCTTCATGATTATAGTGGAGATTTGTTTTTAAAGCTATGATTCAGCCTCTCTGCACAATACAGCTTATCCTTCCCAAAATTACAGCCCCCGTTCTGTGGGCTAAATACAAAGCACAGGCATAGTGTTCCTAATTTACCTATGCTGATGCCTCTACTATCTTGTCATAATCTTTTGTATTTTCTACACTTAAGCATGAGAGCTCTTTAATACCTATTTAATTAGCCACAGCAATTTTCAGATACCTTTATGGACCCAGCAGGAAACAGTAAGTGCTGTTATTATTATTATTATTATTGTTATTGTTATTGCTATTATAAAAATGATATAGTACAAAGGAGGGCGCATGAGGGGGAACAGGGAGTCTGCACATCAGGGAGATGGGAGAGAGGAAGAACTGGGATAGAAGTCACAGCACTTACTAGGATAGTTGTGACTATGTAAGTCCTGTTCTGGAGGCTTGTAGACTCATTGCCACTTTGAGTATCTATGGCTGCTGGAACCAACTTCTCATCTTCATTCCAATAACCAATCTGCCAAATACAAAACCAGGATATCTCATTGATACCTCTTTGTAATATTAACCAGGATATGGTAACAGGGTCATCCAATCAGGGTCAACTTGCTCTGTATGTTCATACCCAACCCGAGATCTCCTCTTCTGATTCTTGATGTCTTTTGCCAGGGATACCAGGAACTCCCCCATCCCACCATGCCTCCAGCCTGAAAATAATGTGCATGATACGCTACGGTAGCAGAGTGCTTGTATGCCCATAAAAACAATTGGCACACAGCACTGGGGGGATTATTACAATTCCCTGCCCCATCCTTACTCTAAGAGGTCACACTTCCTCTGTGTGACTTCTGAATATTTTTCTAATGGTGAGCATGCCTGCTGCATGCCCAGATGCTACAGGGTGATAAAATGCTATCCTGAAGCTGAAAGCCTGCATGAACATAGGAGTGACTCTTAGGACATCTTGAGACAACAGGACAAAAAATCAAGTGAGGAAAAAAACCCAACCGTGGCCAATGTTAAAAAGTTTGGGGTCATGAATAAACTGAACAGTTGTAATGGGCAGAATTCTCATGTTAAGCTGTGCTTATTAATAATCAGGGATTTGGGCTGATCTATCAGTGCTTGCAGGTAAAGCAGAGTGCCACTGAATATCACTAGGAAGATCATTGTTGAGGTTATCCACTTTGAGGGCTTGATTTTATAAGAGGTTTTCCATCACCTCATGTAAGTATGCAGTTGTCTGAGCTCTGCTCACGCGAAAGGAATTTCTTATCACAGTAAATGGGAAAGGGTATTAACTCAGGGCACGACCAGGAGCCTGCTGATGGCAGACTAGAGATCATAACAGCTCAGGAGAAAAAATCTACACAGGCTTCTCATCTCTCTTCATTGCGCAAACAAAAAGAAAGGAGAGTGAGGAAAGAGCTTCCAAAGGTCTGCCCTAGGGCAACATAAATGGAGACATGTATGTTTGTTTTGCACCTCTAACCTGGTGGATCTAAGATACAATACGCATCGTGGCAGTGATGTATGTGTCTTCCAAACAAATATCATTTCTGTCAGTAAATACACAGCAAAATCAAGACATTTAGCCATTCTGTTTCTTCTACACTAGACTCTGTCCAGATTGCCAACTTCTTGAAGTTCAGACCCCCGAACTGGACATAATACTACATTTGTCCTCTAATGAATACCAAGTAGAGGAGGAAAACCACTTTGTATGTCTTCAAAATGACACTTCTTTTATTTCTCGATGACAAATTTGCCTTTTTTCACTTGACTGTGATGGGCTGTGATCTCACATTGGCTGCTCTCAGGTATAAGTATGAATTGGGGGAAGGGGCTGTAAATGTGGAACTTTCACTATTTGCAGGTTTTCTTAGTTTCAAACAAGTATTTTATTTTTCAGGGGATTGAGGGGGTGCAGAGGCATTCCAGTGAGTGCCCTATTCCAAAATATTTAGTAGCTCTCCTTTATCGACAGAATAACTGAGTTATACTTTGTTCTTCAAATAGGTAGTATCTAAAGTGGGACATAAGCACATGGAGTCAGATTTTCAAAAGATTCGTGTTTCAAGGGCTTGGCACCCCTGAACAAGGCCAGATTTTTCAAAGTGCCTGGGATATAGAAAGGGATCAAGACTCCAGAACAGCACAAATGTCTGTGTAGCTATCAGGACATGGTTAGTGTTAAAGCTCTTGTCACTCCAAGGAGAGTAGAATTAGGTCAACGTAAAGGGTTCACCTACACTGGTTAGGGCAGACAGCTTCTGCCTGGCTCTGCCTTGGCGCGTCCTTGGAAAAGAAAAGTGGGAGAGCAAAAACAGGCAGTCGTGTAGCTGGGCCTGAGCCAATGTGCCCTGCCAATAGCAAGACTGAGTGGGCCAAGATTTTACTATCCTGGAAATCCCTGCCCCGCAGCTGAGATGCCCTTGTTGCTCTTGATAACACCTTCCATATGTTGTATTTTTTTAGTAATATACCATGAGTTCTCCCTAGTGCTTTGCTTTGCTCATGCAGAGAGCTGGGAATGCACTCATGGCAACTCCACATGCAAGCTCTCATGAACAGAAACATCTATTGAGACCTAACCACACCGTAACTCGAACACCAGGCTGGTGCCTGACACAGGATCTCAGATTGCTCTGTACTTTACCTTTCTGATCCCATCATGTTTCATCTCAATCACATGGAGGGTGTAGTTGGTCCTCCGTCCCTTCTCATTAAACTGAACGTTGCCAGACAATCCTTCAAAACGAACCTTAAAGACATAAATATCAATGAGGAGAGCAAATTGGTCAGCATCTCATGCAGTGGTGATTCAGCAGCAGTAAGAGGCGAGGGGAAGAAGGATGGAGAGTGCAGTCATGTCTCTCAGATCCACGCAGGGGAGACAGGATATCTATCAGACCCTGGGCTTGCACTTAGGTTCACTCTCTACAAAGTGCCTGGCCATGTGCACAGCCATTCTCTTAAACTTACCCTTTCTTTTACAAACTCTTCTTTTTAAAATTTAGTGGTATATCACTGAGCTCAATAATGCATGAGAGCTAGATCGTATGTGTGAGCCCATCACCTCTTGGGATGTGACAGTGAGCTAAATCAGCTCTGAACTCCTTGGGTTTTGTGGTTTTTTGTATTTTCTAAATCTGATCTGGAGTCAGGATTTAGTAAAGAATTTGTCAGTTCAAATCAGGAACTGTATTTGGAGGAAATATGAAACCATGGCTCTCAGCTGCTGGCTTTTGGTAGAGAGGAGTCTATCAGTTAACAAACGAATTTAATTGCCTCTGCACCAGCCTAATAAAACCTGACGATTTAGTATTGTAAATGAGATTTGCATAGGAAATTTTGAATCATAAATCTCTGCTGATAACACTGCCGAGCTGAAGAGCATTACTCAGGTATCACATCCCACTTCCTGAACTTCTCCTCTCAGCGTGGCCATTTGACTTAGAATCATAGAATCATTAAGATTGGAAAGGACCTCTGAGATCATCAAGTCCAACTGTTAACCTACCTGCCTGGTCCACCTCTAAACCATGTCCCTAAGCACCACATCCACATGTTTTTTGAATACTTGTTGCAAAAGTGCCCAGCCTGGCGTGGAAAAGGGCTTCCAACTGGAGTCACATATGATGTGTGGGAATTGGGCAGCGCGGACCAGGAACATGGGAAAATGAGTGCAAGTTTGGGTCTCTATAGAGGCCATGCAGAGAAGTACTCACACCACCAGATTGGAAATTTTGTTTTCAGCCTTTCCACTTGCTTTAGAAAAGTCTTGTCCCTGCAACTGAAGTCTTAAAAAATGGGAAACAGGTATTCAGCTGCCTTTTTAAGTACTCTGAGATCCTCAGAATAAAGACCCATGGTGAAGAAATGAGGATATATCATTACGGAGGAAATCTGTTGCTAATCTGCTTAAACTGTGTTTGTTTTCCAGCTATTATCGCAAAGGTTTGTCATGAAAACAAACATCTGCTAGTATTTTCTGAAGCTCCTTCAAGTCGAGAGGTATTCCTGGTGACATTTGGAGAAACATGCTTTTCCTTTCTCACAAGACACAACACACCCATAAAAGATAGATGCACTAGAAAAGCACCATTGTCTTAAGCACTCCTGTGCCTGCTTTTTTCATGGCCCCTTTGGTTTTCTTTTCAGGTCCTGATCAACTCTGAAGCTCAGGTCACAGGTGCTCATTCTTGTAGCTTTATATGAACTAAAAGACAGGTGTACAGCACCAGTTTCTTCTATCTGAATTCATGAAATCTTAATTCTGTGGTATCCGTGTAACACTGAAACAGCAAAAGGGATCTCTTCCATGGGTGTTGGAGGCTACAGCCAACTTTTCCATCACTTACCATCTTCTGAGACCCCCTGAATCACTACAAAATATAGTGAGGACTGATTTCAACAGTGCTAAGCACCAGTAAACTCAGCTGGAGACATGAAGCATTTAAGCGCATTTGTGTATAAGACATAGGCATGTGGTTCTTTGCTGGAAAAGCTGGAGGAGAAGGATGCTATTGTGGCCTGCTGGTTTACAGGGTTAGTCAGCAGTTAGAAACTAGCTAACTGCTTACTAGATGTGGTAACCACATAATGTTAACAAAAACATCTGTCAAAGATTATCATAATCTTTTCAAAGTACAACTGAAACCTCAGTATATTGGTTTAAAGCAATATTTTGTGAGCTTTTTCCTGGGAAAAAAAGTAATTCTCTCTAATAAAAGTATACATTTTGCTGAAATGTGTTAGATTTCTGTTTTTGAGAAATTGCAGAATGTTTCAAATTGCTTTTCAGCTTTACTCCTGCCATCCATGACTCCTTCCTACACTAAACAGAAATAAGGCAATTTGGGAGCTTATTCCAGACATTTGAGTAGAAATAAGTAGAGAAACTTTTTGCTTTTAAACAGCTTATAAAATTTTAGGCATTAGCAAATGGGAGGTGAAGAGAAAGCACACTGTGAATAGCTGTAAGAATTGCCCTAATTGTGAGTCTTTACAGAAAGGATAACTCAAACCTTCAATCAAATCATAAGTTCTTCTATTTCCCTCTGCCTCTTTCTTGCCACAATAGTAAATGCTGGATGATTATTAAAGTCATAGTTAAAATTTCCCTAGGAGACTTCTTCCACTGCATGTTTCAAGCCTTTTATTTTGACCATCACAACTGAACTGGTCAAACCTTTTGAAAATTATAATTTTTCAATGGTAAAGAAATAACTTTTGCAAATAGCTCTTCGTGTTTTTTGCCCAAAATTATTACAGTTGAAAAATTAAGAGTTTTGCAATTGTTTTGATGAAGAGATTAGGAAATTTCAGAGATCTTCCAACACACACACAAAACTGTATTTTCTAGACATCTGATTTTGATATCCTATTCTCATAAATTCAATAAAGGAAAATGCTTGAGAACCCATTGCTCATCAGAAGACTTCCAAGTATTTCATGTTTATTAGGTAACCGATCTCCCTAATGCATCAAGGAGACTGATTTTATTATAAGGGTTTGGAGAAGCTATGACAGTGATTTGCCCAAGGTCATACAGAAAGTCAATGACAGGCCTGGAAACAAATTGAATCCAAGCAAGAAAATCAAATCAGATGCAAGATTTGGTTTTAAAGGAATTGTTGTTTAGCAGTAAGCCAAAACCAAACCAAACCAAAATACTTGGAGAAATTTGCATTAACCAAATTAATTTTGTTCTTGCCTTCTTCACAGTTAAGGAAAGAAGATGGGGCAAGTTATATTTGGATAACACTGAACTAGCAGTGTTTGCAAGGAATCCACCTATTTTTGTCTGAAAAAAAAGAAAAATGCTAGAAATTAATGTCAGTCTTGAAATTTAATGAAATTTCGAAATGTTCCACCTTTCTAAGTTTTTTATGAGCGTATTATTTTTCTCTCTCGCTGTAAGTTTCATATGGCATTTTTGTTTATTCAAAAATCTAAAATTTTATGCAGAATGAAAAAGTAAAATTATCAGATTTAAGGAATAAACTATCTAAATGGCTGTTATTAAGATTTTTACCAATCCTCACAGTATGAAACAAGCTGTAATCTGGGCTTTGAGAACATTTTACGACAGCCAACACATAAGGCAAAATTCACATAGTTTCAAGCTTCATTAGCAGTCTAGAACTGAAGCTGAGTTCACAGAGAGTCGAAGCATCTGCAAAAAATATGGTCTGTGCAGGTCTTTCTCTTGGGGAAAGGAAGATAAAAATAGGGACCCATGATTTTATGGGATAATATCCCACAACTTCAACAGAAATTAGAGAAGGCAAGGACACCTTGGATGGTACCAGGAAAAGCAGTTTGCTGGATGTACGCCTGAACTCTTTAGGAGACCTAGCTCTAATCTGGAAGGATCAGTTCCTCATCCCAAGTGATTTGTTTGAGCGTTTCTGCTGCTAATCGCCCCTTTTCCCCCACCCACAGGCTACATTCAGCTGTCCTTGCAATGCACACATTGTTTGGGTTTCAAACCTGCTGCAGTGCTCTCTGGATGTCGATGCCTTGTCCCCAGGGCACAGCCGGGTTGGCAAGGCAGTCCCCGGCATTGCCACGACGGGAAATGTCGATCCGCTGCCTCCGCAGGTTCTGAAATGCCTCGGCCATCACCCGGACACCGTCGTACGTTAGGGCTGATGTGTACTAGAAAGAGAAGAGGAGTTGTACATTACCCGTTAGGGTGAGCTGACTTTGGGCGTGCTACACTGGTTCACTTCACAGCAACTTTTCAGATGATTTGTCCTGTTCTCATCCTTCCATCTATGAAGTTCAACAGCCTCTTGCTCCCTGTAATCACTACTGTCCTGCTGACCTGTGAGAGTTGGTGCCTTCTCTCCCAGAGGATGGGAGAGTGAAGGAGAAGCTCCTGATGCAGATTCGGATTGCACTTCCTGAAGAGGACCCAGCCTTAAAAGCCATTCACCTGTTACCCAAGTCTTTGTGTTTCAGTAGAATCATTGACCTGAACTTTTAAGGAATACATTATACAGTGTAAATGTGAGATATGCAAAATCAAGCAACAAGTGACTCTTCTGGTCACAGATGGAGACCAGAAAACTCTACTTCGATGTGCAAAAATTCTGCAAAAGATGAGTTTATTCAAGCAGAAACTTGTACAGAAACCAGTGTAAAACTCTTGGCATGAATGGTAACCATTAGAGTTAATTCCTTTTCCTATTATTATCTACTGACTTATTTGTTTGCAACTCTCTTAAACTAATACTTCCAAAGTTGACATTTCTATTGCTGAGTGTTTGTCACAAGTGTATTTGATTTCAAATGTCAGACAGAAAAAAAACAACCGCTCCGCCCGCCCCTTGACAGCTTCAGAGTCTTCTGATTGTGTTAGGAATTAAAATATATTTTCCCTCTGTTGTACACACTGATTTGAAATACTCAGAAAGAACATCTGGAAAGACTTTGTTATCACTGGATATGTAGTAAACAAGTCAAAGGTTAAGGAGGTAATGAGGCTTTTTCTTTTTTATATATGGAACATTATGAGATGTTGAATCCTTAGCTTTGAGGAGGGTAAAAACTGGGAGACTGAGTGAATACCCTAACTAGCGTATTTCTTAGCAGACAGCAGCTACTGCCTAGTAAAATTTAGACAATGTTGAGGCTCCTCGACCAGATAATGTTCATAATTATATTAAGTGACAGGTTTTCAGAGTGAGATTAAAGAACGCTGTCTAATCACAAAGAGGTGAGCGTAACCTGAACTGAGCCAGATGGATCCTAAATTAAATGTTTTTTTTTTCTACCACTTGCCTTTGGCCTCTTCCAGTCCACACGAGGATGCTCCCTGGCATCATTATTCCTCCACTGCTGCATGATCCTGGCGGGAACAGCATCCGTGTAATTCACCAACTGGAAGCCAGTTACATTGGCTCCGCTCTCCTTGAATTTGGTCAGGTCAATATCCATGAATCCCTAGTACAGGAGAGAAACAGGAGAAGCTCATTAGAGGAACACATCTCTGGGTGGATAAGAGGAAACCTGCCTATCTATGCATGTGGCAGCTAGCTTAGAAAAAAATCTCTTCCTTCTGCAAGGTAAGGTCCAATTCAAGGAAGGCACCACTTCAACTACACAGTGGACTTGCCTTTCTTACAGACTCCGAGCTGGACATATACTGCAGTTTCCATCCAGGGAGACAAATAGTCATATTAATAACATCTCATTTGCAAGAAAGCTAGCAGAATAATGGAAAAATATATCCCGAATAACGCTTGGATGAAAATAAAAAAATCCTCAAAATGTATTAGAAAGAATTCTTCACCCAGCTCTAACTTTTATGCAGAATTATTCACCCAGCTCTAACTTTTATGCACTCAGTCACCAATAGAGAGGCTACTTCTTTTCAAGTCACAATTTGTGAACAATGAACTTCCAGGACATAAAGAAGTGGTCAGTCAGCCTGCCAAAGGAGCCTGTCTGTTAGAAAAGACAGGTTATAGGATTTACTAATTTGGGAGAAAAACGGTACTTTTCTGGACTTCAGATAACTAATGAAATACATTTCTTTCATTTCTTTATTTTTCTTCCCTACCTCTTGCCCACTGCATGTGATGAAAACAAGTGCACAAATACATGTGTATTGGGGTGGCACTGTAGAATTAGTCACTCCCATTGAGTCACAGGCAAAAATTAATTAGAGATACACTGCAAGCAATATGGAGAAGAGGTCATTTTTTGGTCTCGCAGCTTTGATCCTCTCTCGTCAGCAGTGCTGTTACGCAAAACTCTTTGCTGTGCCTCCTTGCACAGAGCAGGTGCTTGAACAGAGACTTTGCCCTCCTGCTTGGGCTGTTGTGTGTGGGACAGGCTGAAGTCTGGTGCTTTTTCTTTTGGAATATAAGCACAAGAGATGCAGTCTTCTATTTTCCCTAGTACCATTAGCAACCATAACGCATGAGAGAAAAGGAACGAGGGGACTATGCACAATGTAGTCACTTTAGCTATAGAAGAGCTTGTTCGAGCTCTGCCTTCCCTCTGCCCTCCACCACATGCTGCTGGTGCATGTTCTCTGCAGGCACCTTCTCAGCCTACCACTGAGTTTCTCTCCCCTGCTTGGTCACAAACATATGATGATGGTGTAAGTTAAAAAAGCAAAGTCACATTATTCCCATCAGACACCGGTCAGGTTCCCAAAATAGTGCTCTGCGTGCATAGGCTGGGGGGGCAAATTAGCTTATTAACTTCCAAGGTCAGGATCAAGCTGTTAGATGGAAACCTGTTTTGGGAACAGACAGGTTGCAAGGAAAAGACTAAATTGCCCTCTGACATCAGCGTCAGACTGAGGGAGTCATAAGTCATTCAAAAATGCCTTTAAAGACTTCCACACTTTTTCTTCCTGCTTTTTGTAAGCAATTTGGCATCTGCTTAGAAGGCTGAGGATTGGATACAGGTGTACAGATGCTCTAAATAGATGATTTGTTTTGCTTCAAAGGGCAGTGATTTAGGTTTAAAGAAAAAGTGATATTTTGTGTGTACGTATTTCTCAGAATGCTGGTTAAACCCACATCAGTCTTGTTTGTAATTGCTAGCGTAGGGGTTTCAGAAAGCCAGAGCTGTGATTAATGAATAGGAAATGCAGCAGGATAATTGTCCCTGACATCTTAATGCATTTCAGACCAAGTGCTTTTTGACACACAGAGCTCCTAAGGTTCAGTAACAGGGACCTCACAGGTTGCCAACTGGTTGTTCATGGCTAGGACCAAATTACACTGACATTTTGCTCCTGGGAGGTACTCAGGGGAAAAAGATCTGTCAAAAGAAACCACCACATAGCAACTTGAAGTTTGTGCCACCAGCTCCTCCTTGGAAGGCCTACAAAGGCACGAAGAAAAGTCCAAGTTCACAACAGAGTATGACTAAGATGTCCAGTGTCTTCAGCCCCCCTCAACAAGCAGATTTAAATAGGAAAAGTCAAAAAAAGATTATGACACCAGTGACGAGACAGAAGGGGTTGAAAACACTTCCTCTGTTTTCCCCAAACCATTCCAAAACTGAAGTATTGAACAATATTTACTGGGATTCATCTTATATACAATCTTAAAATAATCTGAATAGACAAAAGGAATTATTTCTTCCTGGAGATTGTACTAATTTTTCCCCACTGATTTTTGAGACAATTCAGGTTCTCTAAAAAGTGTGGAGTTTTCCAACTGTTTAAGGTGGTTGGGACCATAGAAGACATCATTAACCTTGAGTGTGTCTTTGTGTTTTGGCATTTATCAACTGCTGAAATAACTGTTTTCACCTGTTATCCCTCCTCCACATGCCCTAGTACAAGTTCAGTATTGAAATGGTCCTAATTACAAAGGCATTTTAATTACTGCACCACCGCAAGCTGCTCAGAGCAGGTCAGGGTGACATGACAGCCAATAAACTGGGAATACCAGAGGTCAGATATTTTAGAAAATAATTCCCAGAGGAGGTGAATTCTTGCTGGCTAACATATAAACAAGAATATATCAAATGTTATGCAAACTATCTCTTGAAAATGCTTCTATTGACAAAGTGGCACGGGAATTAAATACGCTTATCTGTCTTTCTGGCATATCAGTCAGCGCTTGTAAGAAACAGGAGAACAGGAGAATTACAATATTTGCAAGAAAAGAAGTCATCGATCATCTGTCACCTTGTACTAAACTATAGCCACATGTTGCAGAAAAGGGACCTTTTATTTCGTTTTCAATTGGCCATATTTGGAAAACAGAAAATAAATATTTAAAAAATGACTAAGGAAAGACTGCAACCCACTAATGAGGGGCAGTAGTTTAGTACCAACCAGTTTAGGAAAGAACCAGCACAGAAATGCTTCCCTTTGCCATCCAATCAAGTACAGCAAGAAGGGAACAGTGCTGGAACGATATACTCCATGGGAGCTCTGTGGTCCTGTGGAGTGGTCGAACAGTTTTGAAACCCTTTCAAAAATTTGCCAATGAATACTGGGAAAAAGCTTGTTTTGCAGCCACATCTGGAGCACAGTTGGCTGTTCAGGGAAATGAGCTGAGCCCCTGGAATTTGGTGGTATGTGACTTTCTTCAGGCTCTTTAGATCTGAACCATTTGGGACTTATCTGCTGGACATGCAGGTATCTGGCTTCACCTCCCTACGCAGCACTGCCAGTCCCCCGGGGAGGAAGAGGAGGAACACAGGAACTCACGCTCCAGCCCAGGCGCTGTGCCAGCACCCCTGGCAAAGCAGGCATAGCAGGACCCAAAGGCAACACGGAGCTCCCCAGGGCCCCAGATAGGGTCAGTGCCCAGGACGTAGGTACACCAGGGGAGAGAACACTTCTGCAGGCGCAGTTCACTCTGGGAACTATCAAAACCAGGCTGGAAGGGACACTGCCTCAGCCGGCTCAGCAGGATTAGCTGTCCCTTTGATTTAAATTCACTTTGCAAAATCGTCTCAATAAACCAGAGAATACAGCCTCCTGCCTTGTGTATGCCTGGAAAATGCCTGGCTTTCTCTGAATGCCATTGAATTAGCAGGCTGACAATAAACCACAAAAATTTGGACCCATCCACGCTGATGGGCTGAGACAGCCTCCCTCCTCCACGCCTGCTCTGACTCACGGCATCTGCAACGCACAGTTCGAGCAACAGCCAGGCTCGGTTCAAAGGAGGAAACTTGCTCTTTAGCCCGTACCATGGACTGTTCTCTCTGCATTAATGAACCTTGCAAAGCGATTACATGCAGAAGTGCTGCTGCTAGTAAATAATATGGGCAGCTGTTACAGACCTTCATGCCTTCAAATAGAAAACAGAACAGTACTGGGAAGGGTTTTTTCCTCATTTTGTTTTCCTTGCTGCATCTGTTCTTTATGCTGTTCTTAAACTGAAAGCATTTTTCAGCCAAAGGTTGTTTTACTGTCCCGTTTGCTGCCTTGGTTGCTGGGACAGGTGTCAGCAAGTCACATATTTATATTCCTCTCCACTGCTTGTGGGCTCAGTCATCAAAGGAAATGCATAATGCAGAAAGACTGATGACTTGAAATGGGCCTCATGAATCCATCTTGATTAACTGGTCCACGAAGGATCTGCCTTGAAAAGAAAGTCCCCCAGAAATGAGCCATCTCTTTATTTATACCCTGAACACCATGAGGAGCCAAGACATTGAGTGGGCAGTGCAGATGGCTGTCAGACAGTGTAGGGAAAGTCTCGTTCCTTCATGCATGACCCTCCTCAAATCTGCCAGCACCACTTAGTTCCCTGCATGTCTCCTTTCACCCTCGTATTTCACTGCCTCACCATCCTAAACCTCTGCCTCCTCTCCCGATGGTAATGACACTGGGCAGCATTGCTCCTTCTGGGACATCGTCCCAGCCTGCGGGAACGCCGCAGGCAAGAGCAGCCTCCCCCTCCATACCTGGACATCAACAGGCAGCCGGCCACTGCCCCACGCCTTCAAATTTTCTCTGTATTTCACTAAATTGGTATTAATTGCTGGCACTTTCCCTGCAGGGTGCCTCCTGCAGCATAATCATGCCTTTGAAGCTACAGAAACAGGCAGTGAGGGCTGAGCTCTGGGCACACTGCAGCTGATCGTCTCATAAACCTCCTCACAGCCCAGCCGCAGAACAGCTTAAAATCTCTGTGCCTTTGCTCTGTCTTGTTTTTTCCTGAGAGAAAGGACATTAAAGAGTCTCCTTGAAGACTACCACATTTCTGAGAAACACTGTTTTCTCTCCTCTCTCTGCATCTTCTGAACCCTCCAGATCTCCCCCTGAAACCAGCAAAGCTCATCTCTGAATGAGGAGATGGAAAATGCCCCTTTCTCTTGAACTGCCTGGAGAATGCTTGTTGGTTGAACCTAACACAGTCCCCTCACCCCAAGAATGGGCGTTAGGTTTTTCAGTCCCTTTCTGCCTGGCACGAAGAGACTGGAGTCTATTTTTTCTTCTTTTTTTTTTTTTTTTTTTTTTTTCTAGTGGGTCGTGCACTGAAATATTCTTTTTTTAAGCAAAAAGCATTTAAGCAATTCACCCTGAGCCTGAGTGTGTGCCACAGACACCTGTGGCACCACCGGGAAGCTGGCCTGGTTCTCTTTAGATGTATCCATGTATGGCTTGCAATGTCAGACTGCTTCCTGCTAGCAGACTTCATGATTATAAGAAATTTTGCAAAGCAAAACAATTGCTTCTGAATGGCTGTAGGTCAGCTGAGTGAATGCAAAGTGGCTCCTGTCATTCCAAGGTACGCTGGTGTCTTTCTGCAGGGAGCAAGAAGTCGAGTGTTTCCAGACGGAGCATCCCTAATATACCAAATTATCTTCAAGCTTGACTTCTCCAGTGAAGCATCATTCCTCACTCCCATCACTTTATATTAATAAGGAGGGTACGTCAAAAAAGAGCCCATCTGCTCAAGTCTCACTGCAGCATGCCTTCCAACAGGAGAGGCCTTCTTCTCTTCTGCAGAATTATTAATACGTCAAATCTCATCGTGGCAGCAAAACCTGCGAGTCCTCACTGTAACATAGAAGTAAGCGAAGAAGAAAGGGAAAAGAAAGATGGGAAGAGGGGGCACTTTCAGACACGGTCCCAATCCTGCAGTTTGATGAGTCTGTTTTGTCCTGGTCTACCGATGCAAAGCAAACCAAGTCAGGTGAGGATCTAGACTTCAAGGACATTGGGCTGGAGATGACCAGTAACTTTTTTTTGGTACAGCTCTACAGGCTTAAGACTTTCTTTGTGATACTATTCACATCAGCCTATCCTACTGCTGCAGCACATGCTGGTTATAAATGATCATACACATCTTGTTGGAAAGCTCAGTCCAGGCAGAGGGACAGATGCTCTAGGTGGATGTTTGTGCTTTAGAGAGCTTTCAGAGGAGAAACTGATTTAAAGGTTTGGGAAACATGCCGTATAGTGACAGATGCAAGGACTTCAATCAAAGATATGATTAAGGGATGACCTGATCACAGTTTACAAGGACCAAAACGTCAGTAATGGAACATTTGGTCTAGCAAACACAAGCATAAATCTGATGGAGGAAGCTGAAGTGAGGCAAGTTTTGACTAGAAAAAAGCCCTGATGAAGTCACCATGAGGAAGATACTACGGATTTACACGTCACCCCTTGCCAGTTGAGCTGGGGAAATGGATTAGGAGGCTGCAAATGGCTGAAGAAACCTGCTGAGATTTAAACAAACACATTTTTCCTTCCAACGGCTGTAATATAATGTGTCAGTTACTCACCTGATGCTCAGTGATTCTTTTTAAGCTGCAGTAAGTCACTCATGCTTTTGAGCCCTCATTAGCCACTGCAAAAATCCTGCCAAGGTTGCAGTTCATATTCTCCCGTATGGACAATTTTTGTATCAAAATCAGATTATTTTCTTTTACATGAGATGCTCTAATTCAAGCAAAAATTAATTCAGGGGACTGCTGTGTCTTTTACTATCAGTAATTCAGATGAGATAATGTTATAAGGGTTTCTTCTGCTTGATAATCTTTGAATCAGGACAGAAAAGCTATTTGGAAGTGAAATGCAGACCTCAGAAATTTCACTGTTACATTATATTTTCTTCCTCTGCCTGGAAAAACAAGTTTTCTCATGAGTCTACCTGCACCAACCTCTCAGAAAGAGGAAAGGTCTAACTGCCATGATTTTAGAAACCTAAAAATTACTTAGGATGTCTCTTTCCAACATAAGAATATAATTTTTGCAAGACCAGGCATCTTGAGATCTTACCAGGACAAGAAGTTGATGCTGTACATGTCCTTTTGGAAACTCCCACAAAACAGAGTTTCCAATCAGCTAGTGATGCAAACCTGAGTATTGCTGACCTTGTTTGTACCTTCAGTCAGCAATACTTCAGGGGGCAGGAGACAGTGTTAAGAACTGAGGGTGATTAAAATAAACATAGCAGTTTTCAAGCTGATGGGAGACAGAAATGCAACATTTTAGCTCCAGGCAAGCTGAGTCAGGGTCTTGGTGCAGGCAGTGGAGTCATCGACACACGGCCAGTGCCACGCATCACACTTGTGCCATGGCAGGTACAGCTCCTTGCACTAGGCTCGTACCCAGCACGGGGACAGGAGACCCTCCTCACATGGCCACAGCACTTGCTGCAGGATGTACAAATGCTGCATCGCTTTAGGGGAGCTGATCTCTGCCTGTGCTGGGAGAACTTTGCTCCCCAGGGATGCGGATGTCCTTTTCAGCAGCCAATTTGGGAGGGTATCCCTTCTTTGCTGTCTGCCCCAACTGGTTGGTCTCCAGTCACCATGTCTCAGCCCTGCTGCTGCAGAAGTTCTCCCTTCCATTTTTGCGGGGAAAAAAATCAGAGAGGCCCATTTAAACCACAGGTGAACTGAATCAAACCTGTAGCTTTTGCCTGACTCCTGCACAAGCCACTCTGCTGGCAAAGCTGCTGTGCTGGTAACCTCCAAAGGCGACACAACTGCTTGCAAAGTGAAACTCTGTCCATGGTCTAACTCAGCACTGACACATGCTGATATAAAATGGCACAGAAAAAAATGCTTACTTCTGCTAATAAACGCTGGTTTTATTTTTACTCTTCCCTGCTACCCTAGCATCAGCAATCTCATACACTTATCTATTCAACTTCAAACAAGAGCATTTGCTAAAAGAACAACCCGGACTAATGCTCCAGGAAAGAAAAAAAGGCTAAAACACTGTATGTGGTAGCTGTCCTTTATACTTTTCTTTTAAATACAGGTCACATGAATGTCACTTATTTTAAGACAAAGATTTTCCTCTGCCCAGGAGAGCTGCTGTTCTCCCACTGCTGACAGTAGTCAGCCTACATCCCTGGTGTAGGACAGATACATGAGCCAAGGTTATGGGGAAAAAGTCTGTAACATCAAAAGAAAGGAATCCCAGAAGTTTCTAAGCTTGCTCCTCTGATAGTATTGACTGTATTTTTTTTCTTTGTGGTTGCTAGACTGATGCTCTCAAAGGCTGAGAACAAAGCTTAGAAAAATAAGACTCACAAAAACAAACACTTCTTAAAGTTACCAAACTTCTTTGAGCTTCAAAAAGTAAAATGGAGATACAGAGAGAGAGAGAGGGAGAGAGGGAGGGAGGGAGGGAGGGAGAGAGAGATACGATTGCAGCCCCCCAAGTGCTGGTACACCTGACAAATATCCAGGCTGGCAGCTGGTAAAAGCTAATTGGGGTAACTCTAATGGGTACTGGTTGAGTATCAGGTTTTCATGAGTTTGCAAAAGCCATAGGCAGTGCCAAATTTGCCTCAAGGAGAGGCAGGGATGCTCACACGAACCCTTCCCCTGGCAGTGACATTGGAGACAGACCTTCGTGGGACGGACAGGGCTAAGCAGACAAGACAGGTTGTGTCTTTAACAGGCATAGCAGATTCAGAGAAGGATGTTTGCCCATGGCCTACGGTGCAGAACGGTTTCATTTTGTTTGTGAACACAGAAATATTATTGTCTCACCTTGGCAACAGCAATTTCGCTGAAAAAGAAAGCTGTTCCTGCTAGGAAATACTAGCTTTCATTTGCTGCTACTTGTCAAATTCTGCTTGGTGCTTTACTACAGCTCACCCGACAGCAACCGCTGGGCAAACAAGCGGTGATTAATGCAAGCCCATTCCTCTTTGTTCAGGAATTGTCTGTGACCAGACACAGAATTCCTCCGTGTTCAAAATGGATGATTTTTGCAGGCCTTATTCAGCCTGTGCACTGCCTTGCAAACTCCCTTGCTTTGCGTTCCTGATGTAACCTGAGTTTGGAGCTGCTGTAACTGGGCAGTAGTGTGCTGCTGCTTGTTTTTTTGGCTGAGTATAGCTCTGAACAAGTATATAGCCAAAAATAAGAATTTCGGTGGGGTTATCCATAAATGTTTCCCAACATTTGCTTCCAATGTGTCATTTCCATAATTGTTTCCCCCTGGGAAAGGGCACAAGAAGGTTAGGCAACGTTGCAAAAGGCAGGTACTGAAAATTCATCCTCTTGCTCCAGTTAGTGCAGGTAACTTCGTGGCTAGGAACCAGCTGAGGGCTCACTTGACTTGTGCAAGGCAAAGCCTGTCCCAGCCAGGGCTGGGAGCCTTATCTTCATATAGGATGAGAGTCCTAAAATCAGGACTCCATCAGTCAGCACAGGGGACAAAAATAACTCCTTTGGAAATGTTCAGGCACTTGCAGTTTTTAGTTCTTAATTTATTCTCTTATGACCCAGTACTCCAGAATGAGCCACTTCCACAAAATTGGGCTGTTTTCTAGGCGTGCGGGTGTGCACATGAGGGTACATGTGCGTGTGTGGGCAATACACGCCTTGTCATCTTAGGACTTGTCTACAGGGGAAAATGTGGGGTGTTTAAGGTCTATCCACTATGTGTATGAGTCAGTGGGAATAAATTATAGCATGTTACACCCTCTGAAGGCTCTAATCCAGCAATGAGATGTCCTTAGAAGAGAGTAAAACCTACTGTGATCTCTTGGATCAGAGCATCCACACTATGGTTTAACCCTGGCAGACGACGCTGACTTCCCACGTTCTGCCAATCCCTTATCACATCCCTGGCCATCCCCGCAGAGGGAGGCTTGCCGTCCTTCCTCGCTGTAATAATGGTCTCAGGAACACGGGATCTTCATGGCCTTTTTGCCGTTCTCCTTGCAGAACTGATCAGCGAGCAGCTCTCGTGTGGGTGCAGCACATCACAGAAACTGATTTGGCTTCTGGTGCCTGAACCTGCCCGTGTGCATTGCAGAACCACAAAGCTTGTTCTGCCGTGGAAAGAGCCTTCTTAACCTTCAGGAGCGTTAGTAATTTTTTTTAAAATAGTTTTCCCATGTGGTCTGATTATCCCTTTTTTTTTTTTTTTTTTTTTTTAAATATCCTCGTCTCTGAAGTTTGACTCTCCTGCAATGCTGGGTTTTAAGGAGCAGGAAAGACCAAAGGAACGAGCTTGAATTCCTTTCACTCTTCCTCTTCTCCTCCCAAATCAAAGCTGCTTGAAAAACACAGCTGCTAATAGTGGTTTCTGGTAGTCCCATCAGCCCCTGTGGTTCCTGGGGACCCAAAGCAGCCCCCTCTGAGCCACGCCTGGAGGGCAGAATCTCCCTGCAGAGGGGCTGGGGAAATGAAAAGCCTTTTGCTCTGGGTTAATTATTCATAATCCGTGTTGGCTGAGTATGCAGCCTCTCCCAGCCAGCTCTGTCCTCTCAGCATTTGTGCAAAGGCTAAGAAAGCAAATTAAAGATGGGAAAAGTGTGCTTTCTCAGGCTGAAGGTGGGAGAGTGGTATCGTAAGACAGAGGGAAATGTCCTTCATAAGTCCAACACCTGAGTATTAGACCACCTCATGCCTGTAATGTATTTATCCTTATAAAACCGTGCAGGGAGAAGAAGTGATAGCATTCTTCTTTAGCCTTCCGCATGGGTATACATAAAAGCTCACAGACACACACAGTCCAGCTACTCCAGATAGCTTCCCTGCTTAACTTTAATGAAGGGACTTTCATAAACATCTGAGGATCAGGACCTGGGTTACAATAAATAATAATTTTTTAAAAATTAGCAGCTGAAGTTATTGGCTGCTCTACAGTTTGCATGTCTCCCCCTGCACAACGTAACATTTTTAACTTTGTAATTACATGGTAGGCACCCAGCGCAGAAGTGCGGGGTCAGTATCGGGGCATCGTGGGGTAATTATGTGGCCATTTTTGTCTTGTAAATTACAGAGTTATCTTGGGACTGAGAGAAGGAGAACGGCAGCAACTGCTTGACTAATTGGTAGTTTAAAGTTTAATTACCCCGGGCCTGACGTGCTGCCTAGCAGACGCAGCTGCACCAGGGAAGAACGGCTCTAGACCCCGCATGGACACAGCGGGTCCTGGGGGGAGCAGCTTCAGCCCCGGGCTGCCAACACCAGCCCGTCCTCTGCTGTGCATCGCCCCGGATGGACGGACACGTCTGGGAAGGAGAGGGTAGGAGCTGTGCTGCGGAAAACCTCCAGCTGCCCTATGGATTGAGGCTATTCCTCTCTCTTACCTTTTCCGAAACCTCCCTAGGCAGAGAAATTCTCCAGCCTCCTAGGAGAGGATAGCATATTGCTCCAGAAGGATGGCCCTGCTGCCGCCCAGCAC
Organism: Platalea leucorodia; assembly: GCF_965183815.1. Classification (NCBI taxonomy): domain Eukaryota; kingdom Metazoa; phylum Chordata; class Aves; order Pelecaniformes; family Threskiornithidae; genus Platalea; species Platalea leucorodia. Next base: position 19,459,964 of record NC_138833.1, on the reverse strand, counting down.
AGCTCTATCCTCAGGCAGCACCTCCCTGCATTAAAGGGAGAATCCTTTCCTTAAAGAAATCTTTAGATCCAATTCATTCCTTAGAGCCATGACAGTCAGATTTGATTTAGCACCAACTTGCAGAATAGGTACATATTTTATTTTTACTGGAAGGTCAGAGTCCTTCCACACCTTCCTTACCAACAGTCAACAACTTCTTGGTGGCCTGACTGATACAAGCTGGGAGGGTGATACCAGGACCCCAAGTGCCCATGACATGCAAAAAAAATATCATTGTCACAACAAGCATTAATTGACAGTTGGCTTAACTGGCTTTGAAAAGATGCAGATTGAATCTGGAGGGGAAAAAAAAAAAATCCAGCAACCTTGGAGATACCCTGGAAATAATCTTGCTGGCTCAAGACAAAAAACACCACAAGGAGAACACAGTAAATGACTTTGGTATTTTTTCTGCCCAAAAGGTGGATTAGAAAAAATACTTCCAGCTCGGTAACTATAAGTATAGTGCTTTACAGAATATGAAATACTAAAAAAAAAGCCAAGGAGGGCAACTCACCAAATTTGCCAGAATGTAGTGGTACCCGTTCCCATTTTTTTCAAGCTTGATGATCTGCAAGATGAAAATCAAGGATACTTAGCAGAGACCAACTAAGGAAGCAGAGCTTCATTTATCTACCCTTCCTCCCCATTTTTTCCAAAATCTGTTTGGTTGAAGACAGGAAGACACAGCAAAAGAAAAGTTCACAATCTTGTTAGAGGAAGGACAGAGCTTTCACACATGATATTTGAGCAGCAAGTCTGAAATTAGACAGAACAAGATCCCCAAGCAGATTTCACGGGCAGGGAGAGTAAACTACCTGAACCAACCTGTTTCCTATGGGCTCAAGGATAAAAATGCATTGCTTTTTCTAAAAAAAGATTGAAAAAGATTTGTCATTCAGACATTAGAGGAACAGAACAGGGAGCTGGGGTCCATTTGTCCTGTGAATGCAGCTGAAACACTGAGCAAGACCAGAGCGCTATTCTGCACATCCTCTCATCTAGAGTCCCTGCTGCAGACACCCACCTGGGCGAGATGTCAGGACGTTTAGACTATAGGGCAATTTTTCTCCTTTAGTGCTCCTTGGCATAGCTTCAAGCCACATCTCCAGAACAAAGCTGCCTGGGCAAGTCATTCAACAGAGGATTCCCCTTGCATGTTCATTGAGATTATTTATATCTTCATACTCATGGTGTTCCAATATATGCTCTTTGCCACTTACTCCTTTCTCCCTGATGGCTGTAGAGTTAGGCTTTTATTCTCTTTTATCAACAAAATTGCTTATGGATCTGTAATGTTTGAAAGTTTCTATGTTAGCTGGAAAAGTTTCCCTTGTCTGAGTAGAAAGGCATCATTGTTGCAGGGTTGCCTGTGATTATGGGGGACAGGGTCATTGATCATATGGTCCCTAGCTGTCTTTTTCTTCCTTGATTTAAAAAAATACAGAAAGAATACAGCTAAAAATCACATTATTCTTGCTGACTCTGGATTTCCACCTGAATTCCTCTCCACTGATTTCCAGCAGCACTGTTAAATTCTTACCAGGTGACTAGAGCCAGATACCATCTGCATTTGAGCCAATCCACATACAGAAAGAAGACAGTGGAAAAAAAGGCCCAAACCAGCATACCCTCAGAACCTGTAGAAACACAAGAATTGCCAGTTTCTGAGGGAATTGTGCTGTTTCCATTAGGTTTCTTTGCTGGCAACACTATCTCTTATTTCTGTTGTCGTATGAATTGATTCTGAATTACTGCCTGAATTGCCAATGTTCAGGCAAAATCTGCACGAGCAGTAGTGAGTCCAGAAACATCCTCACAGCCAGAATGGTAATGACTGTTGTGTTGCATTCGACCAGAGATCGGTCTACCCAGGACTTCTCTCTGATATCAGGCTGGTACCAGGTGTTTGAGAAGCATCAGACGAGGGCACACACAGACTGATACTTCCCATGGGACAGCACTCCCAGATTATCATGAGCAGCCATTTAGGGATTTCCAAATGGATTATAAATGAGCTGACGCTTGCTCTGTGCAACTGGTTCATCTGCCTTAGCCTTTCTCTGATGAAGTGCTCTTGTATGCACATTAAAACTCATCTGGTTCCTAGCATTAATGTGGGGGTGGCAATTAACTCCAATGCAGGCTTCATTTAGTAGCAGTTTCTTACACAACTGATGTCAGCTCCACCAGCTTCACTGCCTTGTGGTTCTCCCCACAGGATCCCTAAGTATGGCTTCTGCTGAGCAGTCTGGAGCCCTCAGAAAAACAGTCTGTATACCTAAGGATCTATACTCTTATTATGGGTAGTTTTCTGAGGATCTTCCATAGCCAGATCTGAGAAGTAAAACCACACCCAAGTTCTCTCCTTCTATTCATCAACTGAGACTGACCTTTGCAGTATGTCCCAGACCTTGTGAGAAGAAGGAGCATCTCCAGGGCACTGGAATGTCTAAGAATTACGATCCAATTCTCCATTTCTCCAGCGTCAAGAATAGCTGACATTGGCTCCTTCTGCCCAAACTCTCCCTTTGTTATTTTATTAGGTGTCAGAGTCGATGAACCAGAGAGGCCTGCCATCCAGCTTTCTCTGAGCTGTTAATCTTGCAGCCCATCCACCTGAATTATGAGGCTTGCTTCCTGTGTTTTACACAGTTATTTGCGATCTTAATTTATTTTAGAATGCTTGCTCAGTCCTAATGTGTCCGGACGGCGGTAGCAAGCTGAGGTTATAATAGCATTTATCACTTAGCCTGAACGTGGTGAGAGGCTGTGCTGGGCTGCATGCTGATAGCTCACTTGGGCCACCTAGGTTTCATTACCCACTTCTTAATGGGCCAGTTTGACATCTATTAGAGAGAAATCCTCTCAGAGTGAAACAGTGGCAAAGGAGAAATTCCAGTTATTCATTTTAATGAGAGACAAGGAAGAAACAATACAGGGCTTTGATGGAATACAACCCACCGCTTACTTATCCCATTAAGGCTACACAGCGCGGCCCCGCGGATATCCTGCCCTGAACCAAGGCCTGGCTCATAAATGACAGTTACCTCGGCAAAGATAAATCATGCCCTTGAGACATGACACAGAGAAATCTCCGAGAAAGAAATTAGGTCATTTCCCCATGTATCATTAACACATTGAGCACTGGCTCCTCTACAGCTACAGTCTCCAGAACACGAGGATTGCCTTGCTGGAGTCAGGGGTGGTTGTGTTATGTGTATGGGGTTGGGAAGAAGAAATTAAAAATGTGTGCAAGCACCAGTGTGTATGTGTGAGGGACTGATGCTAAACAGCCAGCCCCAGCTCTTCTGTTCACCAGGGAGCACAAATCCACAGAAAGACAGAGACAGGCTTGTCAGGGAAGAAGATAAATGCCTTAAAATGTCCCTGAGAGGCTGAGGCAGCTCTTTGAACACCTTAGACATTCAAAGAGACAGGGAAAACAGAGCAGTGACATCCACGCAGAGGCTGCTGGTGCGGTGAGCTGAGAGACTGGCCGCCAGCCCGAGTTTAAGTCCCAGCTGAATTTCACATGATAATGAGCTGAACACTCTCTTTGACTCCCTCTGGTCATCTGCATGTTGGGAAAGACCCGGCATCCCCTGCTTACACTGGGATAACTACCTCTGCTCTCAGAAATCCCCATGGACTTAGAACAAGAAGTCAAATGAGGATAAAAATGGACTACACAGATCTGAAAAAAGTTATCTACAGCCCTGTCCCCAACAGGAGTGTTACGTCCTAGGCACAGATGTCTGTTGGAATTGCTCTGTCTTTAATGGATGTTTTTTACAGCATTGCAAAACAAATATAATCACAAGATCTGGGTTTTTTTCAGTGTTCTTGCAAATAGCTTTACTTATATCTAAGTTTAACTCTTGCTCCAGTTATGTGAAGAAGTTTGAAAGAAAGACTTATTTTCCTGTTCATATTAGGAAAACTAGATATTATTTGACTACAGAACTTAACTTTCTGTTAGACAAACCAGGCTTAAAAAACCATCATTAACCCTAGAAATCTGATATACCCTATAGGAAAGCTTGCAGAAAAGGCAAATTCACTGCTTAGGTCCTGTCAAAAATTTCGTTCAACTGCAGCTACTCTGTGGTCAGAGAGAAGACTTTATCCTCCAGAATAATCTGGTCTCTCCTTCATAAGCATGATCTTTACTGTGAGGTTAAAACCTGCTGTGTGCTTCATTATTATATATAATGGAGTAGCACCCAGAGACATCCAACAAGGATGGATTGTGCTCATTGCTGAGCCGTGCAGCTGGTGAAATGGCAGTCCTTGCCCCAGACAGCAAGCAGCTGAAGTGTGAGACAGGAGATGACAGGTAGCTTAGACAAAGCAACGTGTGAAGCACGAGGTAAGAGTGAGCTGGTTATGAGAAGTACGATAGCGGGAGCCACGGTGCATTGGCTGCGTGGCACTGCAGGGTCCTTTCTAAGCCACATGGGACAGGAGTCCCAGCTGTGGGGAAAGCCTTGGCTTTAGGAGTGAGGAGGAAATATATTAAAGCTGGAGTTGAAGTGGGGACACAAGTGTGGACTGAGGCCTGTCCATGGGCTTGCATTGGTCTTCTGTCCACAGAAGTCCATATTCAGGACTTGGGGAGGTATGGAGGAAAGAGGCTGGAGAAAATTTGGGTCTGCACTACTGGTTGACCTATCTAGATTGAGGATGAGTAAGGCAGGGCACACAACCTAGCTGCTGAGTCTTCTGTTGCATATCCCATCTGCCTTGCATTCACGAGCTGACAAAACAGCCAGAAGACGGCTGGGAATGAAGCAGTCTCTCTTGCTGCAAGGCATGAGAGGAACTGGAAACATCCAATCCTGCTACAGCCTGGATGCCCTGGGAGGATGCTGAGCTCCAGCCTGATATGGAGCCAGTGCTCCTAAGGACACTACAGACGTACCATAAAGCTTCTCCATCTCTGTCCTGCAGACAGTGGTTATGAGAATTTGGTGCAGCACATGGAGGCTGGAGGACCAGGAGTCTGGCAGTGCCGATTCACACCTCCACCCTAACTCACAGGAGGTGGGAAAACCAGAGAAAAACTCAGCAGAATAAGGAAGTGCCACGTCTTGTGCACGCTGCTTGGAAGAATTAGCACAAAGTGAACTTGTTGGGGAGGAAGGGGGTGTAAAGGGCTCAGCAGAGGAGTCTAACAAGTAGGGAACATGAAGCAGCAGGGCTCACTCAGTATGAATACATGGGAGCTTCTAGTATTTATACGGCTTTACGGTTTCCACAATAACGCAACGGTGAAATACCTGCAAGCTCAGCAGCCTGCTGCAATATACACACACACCACATCCAACGAGAGCTACAATGACACATGGATCAGACAAGAATGGGGAGAAGAAACTCTCCAGAGAAACAACCCTTCCCATCCTGCATGCAAGACCTCTCCCAGAAGACCTGCACCAACACAACCTTGCTAAGGATGATGTTCAGCCGCTCAGATTCACAGTCCACCACCACCAGCCTTTCCTTCTTCTTCTCCAGCTCCTGGAAGAGCATGCGGTAGCCCTCTTCTGTGGTCGTTAGGATGTTGACAGCTGTCACCTGCCAGTTCTTCTCGGCTGCGGTGTCCAGCACTTTCTGTAGGACTGACAACCCTGCAGTGGGAAGAGAGGGGGAAGAGGACAGCAGGGGGAGAACCAGGTCTTAGTTGTGCAATGGCATCTTTCCATCCTTCTGACAGCCTGCATAGCTGCCTCAAGCCGGGCTGGATACAGCATCGCAAGAGCACAGCAGAACTACAGAGAGCAGCTAATAGTCTTACCCAAACACAGCTGGGCTAGAATTAATGACTCCTGCTTTTTCTGTCCTAGCATGAGAAAATAGGATGATTCCAGGCCTAGTTTCCCTTTGTAATTGGCAGATCAGTCTCGTTGATCAGGCCCTGCTGTGGGATTCAGATAAGAGCTCCTATCTCCATCTTCTTGTCTGTCACTACCAAAATTGCTTGATTTTTTGGGCCGTAGTTCCCTTCTCATCTTTGATCTGTTAGGCTCTACACTCCTAGGGTTAGGGACACCCTTAGCAATCACAATACACAATCATATTGAGCGTCCCTGTCACTCTCAGCAGCATCTCATCAGAAAACTTCATTATTTTTAAAAAGGATCTTACCTAAATTACATGCACAACCTTCCAGAGGAGATACACGTAGTCAGCACCGTTCTGGAGTCCTGCTAGACAACCTGCCTACTGCAGTCCTTTTGGGATATTCAGTGTGCCTGTGCTTCGTGACAACAGAAAGCAGGGTGGGATGCTTTTACACCCTTTCCTTGTCTCTTAAGGTCATCCTGTCCCTGCAAGGGCTAATGATAACTTCCAGGACAGAGCTGTGAACCACCCTTACCTCTGCACTGTCCTCCACAAGTCCATTTTTTTCTCAACCTCCAAGCCTGGAGCTTTAAAGGCATATGAGAGCTGGGGAAACTGAATCACAGAGCAATGAGCTCACTAGTCCTGTTCATGGTTTAGAAAATTAGATAATATCTTCCAAGAACCCAACAAGGGGTTTCGTTATTTTACACAGACAACTAACACTCACTAACACAGGGAACTTGGAGTTTTCCAAGCTACCTACCAGAAACACACACACATATCACAACTGGATACGGGCTTAGGTGAGACCTGAGCAGCTGTTGGTTCACATTTATAAACATGGGACTTGGCGTCCTTGAGTTTGCCAGACCTATTCAATATGGGACCTATCCAAAATAAACAATTTCCCCATTCGAAACGCAAACCACTTACACATTAAATATTTCCCTCGTGTTGATGGGGTTCAGACCTGACCCTATGAACGCAGACATACTGGTCAGGCTAGTGCTTCATCTAGGTCAATGCCCACCTTCAGCAGCAATAAATATTTAGAAAAGGAATAGAGAACAGGGAAGGCATAGGGTGACCCTTCCTTTAGCCACCCTCTCAGCCTCCAGTAACCCACAGTAAGAGGAGTTCTTGAGGCAGACTGCACCTAGACCACTACGTTTAATTGCCTGGTAACCCTTCTCATGTACTTGTGACTTACCCCGGTCAGCATCATAAATATACACAAACTTCTGCCAGCTGTAGTGCTCGATGACACTGATGAGGGCATCCTGGAGTTCTGGGCGAAGCTGGAGAACAAACTGGTTGGATGTTTCGACAGGGAAGCTTGGCGTTATGAAGCAGACGTGCAGAGCCCCGCAGAAAGACGTGAGCATGTTAACGGTCCTCCTCTCGTAAAATCCAAAGATGGCGTAGACGCCCTTGGAGAACTGCGAGCAGACTGGAGGAGCAGAAAGAAAGGTTGTGAGGGCAGAAGGACAAGAAGGTTTCTCAGGCAAGTCAGCAAAATAAACCTTTTCCCTGAGATAAGCTTTAGGCTCTCCGGACTAGACCACTTTTCTTGAGGCCTGTGGGTTGGTGAACACAACCTGTGAAGAACAGGGTTTGTGGCCGTGGGGTGTTCTGCCCTCGATCTCCACAGACCTGCTTTACTTTTGAAAGGCAGAAGGGACACAGGAGTGTGAATTCAGTATCCTCAGGGCTCTGATGAAGATTTTGCTGCTTCTGGGATAAAATGTGTTATCTGAACAGAAAAGCACAGTAGCTCACCAAGCCCTGCCTCCTTGGGATGGCAGCTGTCTGCCTGCTGGAGCTGTTTTGCTATGGGGGAGAAAGGCTGCAGCTAAAGCTTGCTATTGCAGCCCCAGATGCATTCAAGGAACAGAAGGAAAGCATTTGCGTGACAGCACAGCCCTTTGTGGCCAATGACTCCAGGAGGAAACCACGGGTTTGACCTTAGAAGCTGAGACCACATCGATAGGGTATCTCAGCAAAGATTCACCTAGGTTCAATACACTCATAGCACAGCTACAGGGAGGTTTGTCCCCAGGCATGAGCTGCTGGCACTGGGGTCGGAGCCTCTGACACGTTGGTACTTGGGGACACCTGTGTGGCAATTTCTGGTTTCCTCACAAAGCTATGGTGGGGAAGGCTGTGGGCCCAGTGAGGTAGTGGTGGTGGCCTGGGAGGTCTCCATGACTAAGCTCTGAGGGTGCACACTGGGTTCTCTGGCAAACATTTGTGTCTGATCCCAGCAGCTGGCACTGTGCCGTGCAGGGAGGGCTCTCTTGGGTTGGAGCCCTTCTTGGGAGAGTGCTTAATGAGATCGTGGGAGCTGCTGGAAAAATGCCCCAGGATCTCAGTGAGGCGGAGAGAGTTCACACTTTTGGTTGTAAAACTTAGCCCCTGACACAGTCAGACTCATTTAATATCATCCCTGTTTATGGCACATCCCAAGTTATCATCAATAAATCTCCAAGACGGAGGTGGCGACAGTGACAGCATTTTCCTTGTGTCAGAACTCCTGGCACTAGTGTCTCCTCTGGTTGTCACTCCAACTCTGAAGACCTTTGGCTGTGACATTTATACTGACTCAACACTTCACACATCACTTGCCAGCCCCCCTCAACAGAGTGCAGGGTGAGAAGTTGGATGTGACATTTTGGGGTCCCCTGGCAAGCACTCTGCGCTGCTTGGGAATCCCTTGACCTGTTTTTTGCTGGTAGCTGCCAGCACTGAACCTTCTGCACATGTGGCTGCAGACAGGCTCCTAAACATGAGCTTCCTTCATCCTTGGCTGGGTTCCATCCAAGCTCTGTCCCTCCAGTGGGGACCAGAAGTCATCCCCGACTGGCTTACAGCCATCCTGGATAAGATTACCTTGTTCCTCACTTCTCTACTGCCAGCATCAAGTATTCAGAGGGGAGAGCAAGAAATCCTGCTTCCCGCTGTGCAAAGCGAGTCCCTGCTCCCATCTCACCGCCAAAAGGAAGCAGCCAGATTTTTGAAACGGCACAGAGTGTTGAGAGCTGAGAACTGAATCTCATGATACTGGTGATATTTTTTCCTTCCTCTTGGAGCTGAGCCCAGGTTTTGGGCACCCCAGACCAGAAGTTTGTCCCCAGGGTCACCCATCCTCTTTTCGCCACTCAGTGTCTGTCATCTCATATACCTCAGCACTCTCCTCCCCCAAGGGAATTTGTATGTCTGCTGGGCAGGGACTTCTCACAAAGCCCGAACCGTGATGGAAATAAAACCCTCTTCTCTTTATTTTCACGGCAGTGTCTCTCTTCACAATCAGCAATTGTGTCTGTATCAGCTGGAGTCGCTGCCCTCATCATGAGACTGACACATTCAGGAAGAAAAGTAGCAGACACAGATAGAAATAGTCTGAACATCATTTCCATGTGACTGGACCAGTGGGTCTAATGAACAGTGCGATACACCATATGTGAGAGATCAGAACATGATCTCTGGAGACCCAGGCTTCAGATTCACGGAATGATTAAAGTGACATTCTCGGGGCATCTGAACAATCCAGCACAATTAATAATCCAGACAATAAACTTAGCTGGCTTGTTTTGTTTTAGGCAAGCCATGGCTTCCTTGAGTTTTATTTTCTATTTGAAATGAATCTATTATTTTTTGATTTTTTTTTTTTTTTAACTCTGTGGCTCAGTCACGCTCAGGCAGCCCTCCTACACTGTTCTGAGACACTCATCAATCCCAGTGTTTGAAACAGATTGCACCGAAGATGACTGGGAGAACTAGCAGTCTTTATCATTAGTAAGTTTGGAAAGAACCCTAGCTCGCTTTGTACTTTCAGACTAAGAGGGGCCATGGACAAGGCAGATAATTTGGAAAAATAAAAGAATTGCTGAAGGTTATCACCCAAAGAACAACAAAGAAACTGTTGTGTCAATTAATCCAGAAAAATGTAGAGAGCGAGAACTGCAGCCACCTTTTTGCGACTGAACTTTGTATAATGTAAAAGCGGTGGCTGCAAAATTGTTTAAATCTCAGGACTATTTTAAATTACAGATGTTCCAAATGAATTTACCCAGTGAAACTAAAAAAGAAGTTACTTGCCATTTATTTAATATACTAAGAGATAGCTGGAATTTCTTTATATTTGCTTTAATTAGTTTATTAAGCAAATTTATTAACAATTGTGTTCTCATTTGATTGCTCTGCAACTTCCTAATAATATACTATTAAGAATTATAAACCTTAACTAGAGGAAGCAAATATTTTAAACTCTTTGTTTTTCTAGCAGGGAGGAAGCTTATCAGTTCCTCAGCAGCCACTAGCCTCTGACTGATGCTTTTCTAAAAAGATAAGAAACATAAAAGGGATAAAGATCATGCTGGAAAGGAAGGTCCAAGAACTCTTCTGGTCAATTGGCTGGTGATAACATCAGACTTTGCAATCCTCATGCCGACTACCTGTTAACAGCTGGATGGCCACAGACTGGTTTTTTCCTACAGAAGAGAGTTGCAGTCAATCTGTTAATTAGCTCTAGCAGTTGAATTTGGACAGTTCAGCCTCTGAAGCTCATTCCTGCAGGCAGGAAACTGGGTGAAATGCAACAGCATAAATGTCTGCATATCCAAGGATGTGAGCATGAGTGAAGAGCGTTCACTTGGACATAAATGCAGACATTTGTGATAGTTTGCATGTGCTATTCTTGGCCTCTGGGCTGCACAAAGGGAAAGAAGGACAGAGGACATCTATTCTGGGCTGTAACTATGCTATTATCTTACAATGAATTTGTAATTAATTGCAGAAAAGTTTTCCTCTAAACAAGCCCTCAGAAAATATAGTTCATAGTGGTTGATAACCATGGCAACTACTACTGTATTCATCCTGATTGGTCTTGTATAATTGATCAGGTTGGGACTGCTGGCTGGGACATTCCCAGTGTGTGCTGCACCAAGCACCATGGACATCCCATATCCCTCCTTCTCCAGGCACAGGATCTCTCACTGAGGCTCCTTAGTGCCATTCCACAAATAAAATTAGCTAAAAGCAAAGGTACTAACTTGATTGTCACCTGGTTACACTGGAAAGACAACCCAGTGACAACCATCTGCTCTTTGGACACAACTCTGCAGTGCCTGTTGCAGCCAGGTGAAGTGAGATCTCCTCAGACTCTTCTAAAACCACTTCTAACTTACAGTAAAAATCGAAATAGCTTTGTAAATTAGTTAAAAAGTGACTGATGTGGTAGAGAAAGCAGGAGGAGGCCTCCTCTCTCCCTCTGTGGAACGGTAGCCATTGTGGAGCTGGTGTGTCCTTGAATTCAGATGAGGAAAAAGCACACGTGCTTCACTCATGCTTGAAATCCCCAGACTCTAGGATTTCTAGTCCTGCGATTAATCTCAAGTTTTTCTTTTCATATGGAAATATTCAAGGTAAAGCATTTAAATCAGAGAGAGGAAACACTGATCTTATTGAAAGCACATGCAGGATAGGACACCTACTCAGCAGCTGAATAAAGGCAGCTCTGGCCACCTTTGCAAATGCTTCCAAGAAAAAGAAAAATACATGCCCACAACTTTAAATTGCACGTTTTCTCTGCAGAAGAGGAAAGCAAAAGAAATGTTTTGAGTCTATAAAAATTCGTGGGAGACTTTTTTTTGGCTAAAGCTCTCAACCAGACACAGAGAGAGTAGATGCACAAGACTGATTTCTGCATTCAGGATGGCCAGAGATATTTTGGAACTGGAGGTTTGATCTGATCCATGTGAAAGGCAGATGTCAGGTATAACAGATATCTCATTTGGATTGTGGTAAAAGCAGAAGCAAAACCAAAAAGTTTCTCTCAGAAATGATCATTGCAAAGAGGGGCTGAAACAGTCTTGGTATTTGAGGGAGGAGGAAGGCCAAATGGGCTGCACGGAAGGATGGGAATGAGGATTTGGTCTTCAGAAGTGAAAATGTTGCAATTCTGCTGAGAATCTGCAAACAGGGCTGCAAAAAAGGAACTGCTCCCCATGGACACAGCCAGAGAAGAAGCCTGGTAGGAGATCCTGGCAACTGCTCATCTGCCATTTCCTTTAGAAGCACAATTTTCACCATTTCACTGAGTTTAAGACTAGAAGGGGACATTAGATCATTTCTACTGACTTTTTGTATCTCATGGACCATTAAGTTTCACCCAGCTACCCCTGGAGGGAGCCAATAATATGGTTTAGTTGACTCTCAAGAGACTCAACTGCTGTGTGCCTCTGCCAGAGAACAGAAATAACAGAGACAGTTCTAATACCCAAAGCCACAAGAGCAGTAAAAAAACTGATTAAACGAAATATCCCCAGATGTTCCCCACAAATGACTCGTGTTCTCTGTTGCAGAAGGAGACAAAAAACCCAGATGGTACCTGCCAGATCTCAGAGCACTTCACGACCCTGGAGGATGTCATATCTGAGTAGCATCTAGGAGAGAAGATACCATACCCTCTCCAGGAAAGCCATTGCTACAATGCTGAGCTGCAGATGTTGTGAGGATTTTGAGCAAACTACTCTAGCCCAAGCAGGCAGGGAAAGAAAAGGGTAATTTGGAAATGTAGACTCCAAGATAAGAAGAAATCTGAAACCACCCAATCCAGCACACACAGCACTTACTCCAGAAACTGAATTAACAAATGCCTTTTAAAAATTGCAAGATGAGTGTGCTCAGAGTTTGAGTGTAATAAAATAGTCAGCTCAGTCTACTCTCCTCTGTAAACTATTAAAGACTAGCCCTGCAATGCCTGCAGCCCCAATATCAGCCTGGCACATCCTTCATCTGCCCAAACCTCCTGGGACACAGAACCAAATCCCTCACTTGCAGCAAAACATACTCATTGACAACAGCGGTGTCAAGGAGCAGTTCCCACATACTTTTCTTTGCTCACTTGGAGTATATGTGTGCACATGTGGGAAAGAGGATGGGGGATGTGCATGTGTAATTTATTTTTAGCATGCCCTGCCTGGAGGTGACCCTCACACAGTGATGGAGAACCTGACATCAGGTTGGTGAAGCCAGTGGAATTTCGATGAAAGAACGCTAGTGTCTGCTTCAATTAGGATCAGCTCAGCTTTCCTCCCAAATGTTTGTCCTCACAGCTCTCCAGTGTGGCGTAGGTGCCAGAGCGCATCTCTTCAGCACATCCCAACGACAGCATGTTCCCACAGATTTTTCTAGCAGGGGAAAGCCAAACAGATTCTACACTCCCCCATCGCTCCACGCATGTATTTAGCTGACAGCAGATATGTTTCTCTTTCAACTATATAAAAGACACAGAAGTGTGCTCCCTTCCATCATTTTCCTGCACTGTTGCTCTGACCATCTTGGAAGCTGGAAAGTAGTGTTGATTTTTACATCAAGGTCTGCTTTCTTTCCCTCATATTTAAACAATAATCTACGACTGAGATCTGCTCATAACTGTTTGTGCTGATAGCTTCAGTTTTTTCAGTTAAGTTTGCCTGCCTGACAAATAAGTCTTAGTTTGCCTGGCTGACAAATGATAAGTTTCCCTTGAGATCAAATTGGACTTGGGATACTTCTTTCTCGCGTGCTGCTGAGTTTAAGGAAACAGAAATAGCACGGTGCTTTTGTCAACAAAAATTAACAACATGGGCTCTCAGTCATTTAAATGCACTTCTGAATTATAATCATGGTGGTGGAATATATGGGCATGGGAAGTTGACTTTAACCTCTCTGCCAAAGGGACCCATTGTAAATCACAGCTCTTCCACTTGGGTGCTTCGCATCTTGAAATCTCTTTTTCTTTTTCTGTTAAGAGTCTTCAAATGTAGTTCTAGCGTACAAAATGGAAGAGAAAATTCAAATATCAAAGGTCTTAACGGGGTCACTGAGCTTGTTGAAAAAAGGAAAGAAGGAAAACCAAGATGTTTGACAAGACTTTCCTTGTTTGCTTTGCTTGTTTTTAAACATATTGTTACTTTGGGGATTGCTAAGATTTTGTTGAATCATATAAAATTAAGAATTAAATATATTGCAGTTTTTCCAGTCAATACTCAAAATATTTCTGAGTAATGGTGGCACTTTTAACAGGAATTAGGTGCAAATCCCCCACATGAAACACACTGAGATCATGAGCATCTTTTAACAGGTCCTGGATGAGAACCCAGAGGAGATGTGGGCATGTATCTGCTGAAACCTGGGACTTCTGGGGTCACAGACTTGGATGTCCCATTAAATAAAATGTCAGTTGACAGCTGTATTTTCTGGGTAGTCTTCAAAAGATTATCTAACCCATGGAAAGAGAACAGACACCACTGTCCCTTGGGTCAGAGACTCTCTCTTGCTCCATGTGCATATACACCTAAAATAAGACCGTATTCCGAGCTTGAAGCACTGATGCCACGCTCTCAAACTGTGTAAGGTTCTTGATGTCTACTGCCTTCATCTCTCCAGTGTCCCATACCAGAGCCACAGCTTTTCCACAGCACTCCCTGCTTTCATAACTTTTTTAAAACAGAAAAGACATACAGAAGAGCTTTGGTCCCTGGAAACAATTTTGCATTTTTCAGCTCTAATAGAGGATCTGACCATTCCACCTTGTCTCGTTTTTAAAATGGGAGTCTTTTGAAAAAGATTCTCTTTTCCTACATGCCAGTCTGGCTTATTTCTGGGGTACAGCTAGCTGTCAAACCATGGCAAGCAAACCTAGTTGGGATACAGTCTTCTGAGACCCTTTTATGGCAAATTATGTCATTAAAAATCATCGTATTTAGTTAATGAAAAGTACACCTCCTGCTCCTGGAGCCCAGGGATGGCCTACCTGTGGCTCTTGAGCCTTGCATTGCTTTTAAGAAGTTTGACGTTGACATGTGTGCCAGAAGTGTCTTACACTGCCAGCAAGGCTGTATGGCAGCAGGGCTGCTGGGCAGTCTGGCTTTATGCTGTATCCAGAAAGAAGCAAGCAGAAGATGCTGGCCCGGCTGGTTGCCTTGGAGCAGCAGAAGCTCTACAAAACCAGCTCCTATCTCCTGCTCACAACCCTCACCTCGAGCTCCCCTGCAGCTCCCCTAGAAGGAGGGGGTGATGCCTCTTAGGGCCCCCAGCCGCAGATGGATGTTGCTATGGGCCCCATGGGCTCTGGAAGGGAAGACCAGCTATCCCTGCTCTCATGTAACCTCTTACAATGAAATAGAAAACCAAAAATTTGACCTCATTGAACTCTCCATGTCTGAAGCAGAGTCATAAATATTAAAGCAAGATTACTACAAATGAAAAAGTGACAGTGATATTATAAAAAGAGGCGAGGGATGAGGGTTGAACCAATTTTGCTTTTGCGGCTTTATTAGATGGCCTTTTGTATTATATTGGTCTTTCTACAGATAGTGCTGTACTAGGAAAACTAAGTACCATATCACGGTGTAGCTTTCTGCTGGAGAGCATGAACAACAACGGAGGAAAAGAACAAAGCACCAAAACCACAGCATGCTAGTATGGTACATAGCACACTGCTCTTAGGTCAGCACAACATTTAATTCTGGGCTGTAAGAGCTGAATTATTAAAACGGAGTACAAAGAGGGCAGTGAGAGGTGGGAGGGGGGAAGATAAGCAGTAGCAGAAAGCAAATGTGTCAGATAAAGAAGAGCTCACTGCAGATGAAATGCATTCTGTCTTTAATAGCTTCTTTTCTTTCCCTAACACATTATATCTGTTCACAGCAGTTTTTCTAGACATTAAAGCCTGCGACTGTCTTCAGTGCCAGCCTCACGTTCTGATGAGGATTTTGTAAGTGCTTGTCTTGAAACTGGTTGCAGGTCACAATGCAAAAACCAGACTATGGACTTTCCCTGGAATGGTTATTCTAACATTATTAATGTTACTTCCATTGGGGAATGTGGGTGTTAACATCTACCTCAGCAACTCCTTTTTTAATCTTCATCCCGATAATTACAATTTTGGTCCCATGTCCTCCTGCTTCACAAACATCTGCATAGATATTCCCAAATTTTCTCTAGTCTGTGCTTTTGCAGATGTGCCAGTTTGGAAGCCAAACTGATGTCTCAGTCTCTGATGTGTTCCCTGTGGCATTCCTAAGACTTGTGATGTTGCCTTCAATTGAGAAAACAGTATTTTGGTAAATTTTCTTAGCTGTATTGTTTCTGGGTTTTTTTAGGATTATTTCCTGCTCCTAATAATGTCTCTGTTAGCCCTTTCCTGAAGTCTGCTCCAGGCATGGAGTTCAATTATAATATATATACTCCTTCCAGGCTTGTAATGAAGGTAGCAATCAAGACCATTTTTAGCTGCAGCTCTGTATCAGCCTCTCTCCCTGCCCCATCAGCTTAATACCTTTTAATTTTCCACCACAATCCTAACTTGTGAGGTTTTGGCCATTTGTAATATACAGGATTACAGTCTTTTGGGCTGTTGAATTCCATACTGCAAATTACAGCATCAGGACAAAATTTTGTGATTTGGCAGGCATCTGAAGAACAGACTAACTTTCAACACGGTTATTTCCATGCAGAGACACGACAATGTGTTTATCAGCAAGATGGGCAGTCAGAACAGCTGCACTTGGAGAGCAGGTCTGAGTACGAAGGTCTCGTCTGGTGAGCAGTGACAGCAAGAGACCGGGTGGCCCAGCAGACCTCCTTCAGTCCTGGGTCTACGCATGGTATTTTCTATGCCTGCTTTGGGATCTCAGCCAACACTTGGAAGTGGTGAGGTCTGAGCTGCATACAAAGCTCCCCTTTCTGCTTCTAACAGTTCTCACGGTGGCTTTAAACATTCCCTTTCCCAGACACTGAGCTTTCACTAGCAAGATGCATGACACATACTGAAAGCATATGCCTGTTTGAGAATGACAAGTAACACACAGCGGTTTGGATCACAGCACCTGGACAACTACACGCCAACGCTCTCATGTCAGTGATGATGTGGTCTCATGCCCTGAGCCTGCTTCTCCCCATGCAGCCAGAGGTGAGCACCCATAATCCCTTCTCCTTTCCCCCGCCTCTATTTTTTTTTCCCACTCCTCCTTCTAAATTTGCAACTTTTAATTGTTTTGTGCTACAGTGCATAAAACCTTATCCTTGTGTGCCACTGAACTAACACAATTAATTTTAGGGCTTTCTTGATAACAGACTAGAAATTAACAACTTCATTTATTAACACTCCACCTTTTTCTATTCAAAGCAGACAAAGAACCTGACAAAACACACACACGTGCACACCCTCTGCAATGAGCCCTCCATGGTCCCAAACATTTCCTGGGCATATATTTATACTCAGGTGCAAGTGCTGGGTTTCTTGGTCTCAAGGTTCAGACCCCCAGTGCCCTTCAGCCTACACAGTCAGCTGCAACCAGGCAAAGCAGGTATTAAACTCTGTAAAGTCAGATTGGGCACAGTCCTGGTGTGCCCAGCTTTTCATCCCTGCTTTGGATCTATATGAAAAGAGACCTTTATATTTCCTTAAGCACCAACTCCCTTTCATGATAGTAATTTTTTTAAATTGAGAAGAAAAACCCCTAAACAACCTTGTTTTTTAAACTCCAGGGGTGTGTTTCCTTCAAAGAAACATAGGGGTATGCCATATCCCATACACCTACGTAGGATGTGTGGGCATTATTATTAATTCTAATTAGCTCAGAATTACACTTATCCAGTTATCCCCCACACATGGATACCCGCTATAGATGTAGCTGTCACTCTGCATGTGTTTGTAGGATGCCTGACACAATGCTACGAGGCCTCTGTGAGGTACTGTAATGTATATGTGTTAAACAGCAATAAAGCAAGCCACTGAATAGCCTCCTCGGAGTAGAGAACTACCTTCCCAGCAGAGAGGAGAGAAGCGATACGGCTGGCTCATCACAGAAAGTAAAACAAAAGATAAGGAGGGACCTAAAAGGAGAGCCAGGAGAATTTTCCTTAACCTGATTGATCTTTTCAGTAGTGATGATGTCTTGTGTGTGCTCTACCTTAAAATATCTCCCATCCTAGGAAGGAGGCTGGCTGATGCAGGCTGTCAGAGGGTACAGAGGATGTTTGCCTCTCCTGGTAAGTTATTGTTGGCCTGTCTGACATTATTTGACTCCCTGCTCATTTAAAAATAAAAGGCAGCAGACAAAAAGCACAGGGTACATTGTGTGGGGAAAGCACCACCAAGCTCACCTCTCCACAGCAATACAGTCTCACTGGTCTGGGCAAAGAGGAAGAACTTGCCCTTATTCAAGACAAAGCATTCTTCTTCAAACAAAACCGCTCACATACAGGACAGAGCATCTTGTCCTTGGGGGCCTGAAGTTGGAAGCAGTACTTAAACCCACCAGCTGCCTGACACGTTATTTATAAACATCCAAGTTTTCTATAAATTTTCAAGGCTACATTACCAGTATCTGCTGAGTTAGCAAGGCAGATGCTCCAAAACCTACATGTGCCATCGCTGCTCCAAAACTGCCATCTTTTCTGTAATTGCTGGAGCCATTAGAGTCTTCTGAAAAGAGGAGCAGCAAAGGTACAAACCCAGCAAACTACACTCCGCATGCAAGGGTTAAGCCCCTAGAGCACAACCCTTTTGTGCTACCCGGTTGTATATCCTATTCACCTAAGGTCTGAGAAAGCCAAATGGTTTTGAAACCCCATTTAACACCTCAGCAAGGGCTGAGTTAGGTGCAGAATGACAAGATCCTTTGACATCTGAGAGTGCTGGCTTTTGTGGGCTTAAGTGCCTCCCTTGGTGGTTCTTTGCTATAGTCATTTCTTGCAGGGTTTTTATTTTTCCTTTTCACATTAATGTTCCATTCCATTGTGCTCATAGCTTTCTTCAGGCCTACTTAATGTCAGGGGGAATATTACCATTTCTTCCCTGTCATTAGAACAGCTTTAATCCTGTCTGCATTGCGAGGGCAATAAATGATAATAGCTACCACATTTTTATTTCTGCAGTGCCTCTGAGCACCAGGTTTTTTGAAAAATCCCAAACAAACAAGTTTAAGCTTAAGATCTTTTAAACCCGGTGGGAGACTGTGTTGTCTGGGGAGCAGGAACGCAGAACTGCGACAGATGGCAAGATCTGGACCTATGGTTTGCAATTTTATGGTCTCTGGTGAAACTTCTGTGCGAATAGCTCGTTGTGGGTGGTGGAACAAACAGTTTACATGAAGTGTATCTAGCTAGCATGCCCAGATGGAGCTTCTACAGAGAGGTGATACTTGTTAAACTGGGGCTGCAAGCAGCTGTAGAGGGCAGCTTCCTTCTTGCAGGAGGCGAAGGCATCCGTCCTGCCGAGCAGTGCAAACAGTGGGGATGGGGGAACTCCACACTCTGCCCTGCTGCTCCAACAAACCTAAAGATAGACCTGGAGGCCCTGTGTGAATGTGACCCAAAATACCAAAAATACAACCCAGGAGCTGGCTATGTAGCAAGACCTTCACTGGAAATAAAGTAGAATTTGAGATTTCCTAAAAAATCTTGGGTAAAATCTGTCATTTTACCAACATGACAGAAGGGGCTTTTACAGTTACAGTCTTCTCCTGGACCTGTACTTGGATCCAAAAAAATTGTCTCCCATAACAAGATGTCGCATGCAGAAATGAACCTCCCAGGACCGAGGAAAGGAGCGAGAGGTGGGAGAAGGTGCAAAGCACATCACCAATTATATAAACCCCCCTTGGATGCACACCTTTTGCCTAAAACACCCTTGGGCAATGAATTCCCATCAATGTTAGTGGCAAGCAGGCAGCATCAAATTCTCAGACACAAAGTATTATAATAATGTTTTCTAGAGAAACAATAACTTTGGGAAAGACTTTTCTACTAGATGTTTCACTTGCAGAGTTTCATGTGTTTAGAGTAAAGATTTATGCTAGTGAAAAATACTAAGTCATCTTCTCTGCATAGAGGCCAGTGAAGATACCAGGAGCACCTCAGTTATCTTGAACAGCCTGTACTACCAACAGGACTGAGAAAATAGTCTGGAAAAATGGGATGTTTGTCTTAGGGAGAAGAATATGGGAGCATCCTTAACATTAGGAAAACACTGAGATCTCTTCCTGACATGCCCAGTTACATGCAAACACTTTTTCTATCAATTTCCATTCTGGGAGAATTTTTAAGCTCCTGAAGAAAAAGACTCTCTAGTGAGGTGCAGAGAGCAAGAGAGATCATGTAAAACATTCTGCATAAATGCAAATTGCGGGGAGGCCAGCCAGAGCACAGGAAGGGAAGCTGTTAGAAACCTGCGGTCATTCATCATTCGGGAGCAGTGACACCGCACATACAGATGCAGCTTCTGTCTCAAGCAGTTACCCAGTGTAAACCAAAGACTATGACATGATTTAGGCAGCTACTGAGAAAATCCCGCTGCTTCTCAGCAGAAATTTTACCTGTAAAATACTATTTAGACAGAATAGCTGGAGGATGCTAATTTGTACCACCTTTCACAAGCATCAGAGAGACTGTTTCACTATTCACCAGATGTTGCTCAAGCCTTCTGTTGACATTGCAGGGAGATGCCTCTGACGAAATACATTTGTCCATGAAATCAGAGTCCCTGGCCACCCTGGGTCAGGCAGGCCTTGAACAGAGAGATACCACGAGCACCAGGTTTTCAAGAAGTGGAAACAGTCCTTGGATTTAACAAATATTGTGCAAGACAACCAAGCCATGGAGAGCTTCACACATCAGGTGTTAGATTTGCTTCCCACAAGGAAAACTGGGGAAACTGTGCTGTGTAACGGACTCTAACAGTACATCTAAAGTGAGTGCATGGATGGCTAAAGGTATAATTAACCTAATTAAGGCACCATTTATTTCAGAAGCCCCCACAGGGAAAGGCAGGTGGAACTGCCATCTACAAGAGAAGGTTGCCAGGGCAGAGGCTGCTGCCACCAGTGGCCAAAACCACAATAAAGACTTGGTCTGGAAGGAACAAGGCAAAAAGAAACATCCATGGGGCAGATTTCTCTGTCTCTTGGTGTGCACAAGAAGCCAGGGGTGCAATGTAAAAGCCTGTAATTTACACCTCTGGGATTGTTCCAGCTAAACCGGTGAGGGCTGTGGTTTTCTTCTTTCTGTACTGCAACCCACTTTAGGTGCTGAATGTGGCAGAGAGGAGTGTCTAGCCTTCACTTTGAGTTCCTGACCCTCCCGTTAAAGAAAAGATTAATTTCGCTGTGAGAGAAATTATTTTTGGCTGCCTATATTTAACATGGCAGCGAACATCTGCAGTCATATTTCCTAAGCATTTGTTGTGATCATTCCCCTGCACTGCTAGTCCTGACAGTAGAGTGGTGTCAGCTGAGAGCCTTAGTAGCATTTCCAAATTGTGCTTAAATGACTTAGTTGACTACCACGTCTCTTTAAAGAAGAGAAGTTGGAAAGATTGGAAGGTGATTTGGGATCTAGGCACACAACGTGCCGGTGGAGGTGCGTTTCACAGTGGAGTGGGGAATTGCGGCATACAGGGGGGTTTCCTGAGCCAGGGAAACCCCAGGGGAGCGCAGAGACCCACCAGGAGCCAGCAGCTCTCACGAGAGTGACGGATGAGACCTGGGCAGGGACAGGAGTAGCAGCGGCCACTCCCTGCTCCCACTTTTGTGGGAGCACCCCAGGGAGCGCGAGCAACCAGGAGCACTGCCAACAGGGTGGGCAAACAGGGAGGGGCATTCCACTGGCCAAGTGAGAGACCTGAAGTACACATAACCCAGCAACTGGGCACCGTTCTGTGACCATCTGCACAGCTCAAGGGCACTCATCCTACCTGACCCTCAAGGCAGAATGGTGGGCACTCTTCTAAGACTAAAGGCTGCAGCTTCGGCTGGGGGATCTGCACCACCTACCCCAGCAATGGCTGATGCCTCCACCCAGACAGAGCTGCTGAAGGCACCTCAGGCTGCACGAAGTGCCTAGACCTTTCTCCTGGGGCAGGCAGACCTGCCTGCAGAAGGTGTGCCCAGGTGGAGGACCTCCTGCAGCAGGTGGCTGAGCTGCAGGAGGCGGTGAGAAGGCTGCGTAACATCCATGAGGCTAAGAAGCAGTTAGATGGCTGGTTCCAAGCGCAGTCTGCAGTGGACCCACAGCCCACAGCTAAACAGCCAAAAACTCCCCCACCGGCACACACAGAAGGGAGAGGGGGCAATAATGCAGAAGAACGGATGGTTGCAATGGCAAGGACCAGCAGGAAGAAGAGACTTCCCCTGAAGCTTGAAATGCCCCTGCAGAACCACCTCACCTCTCTGCAGACTGAAGAGGAAAGACTTGTCACACCAGGAGGGATGCTGGAGCTGAGTAAGGCAGCCCGATCTGCTCCCCATATAACAACCAGCGCAGCTAAGAAAAGATGACGAGTGGCAATAGTAGGTGACTCTCTTCTGAGAGGTACGGAGGCACCCATTTGCTGACCTGATGCACTCTCTAGAGGTGCGTTCCTTACTGGGGACTTGATTCAAGGATGTCACCGAGAGACTACCAAGCCTCGTACAGTTCACTGAACATTATCTGCTGCTGTTGTTTCATGTGGGCACCAGTGATACAGCCAGCAGCAGTTTGAGGAGTATCAAGAAGGATTACAGAGCCCTGGGAGTGGCGGTAAGGGACTTGAGCACAGGCAGTTTTTTCATCAATCCTCCTGGTCAAAGGGAAGGGGTTTGAAAGGGCCAGTTGAATCTGGTGAATCAACAAATGGCTACAGGACTGGCACCACAGCCAGGGGTTCAACCACTTAGACCATGGGACTCGCTTTGAGAAACCTGGTCTACTGGGGCCCATCTGTCAGAGAATAAGAAGAGTATCTTCAGTCATAGGCTTGCCAAGGTTGTGAAGAGGGCTTTAAATTAAAGTTGCCAGGGGAGGGGAACCTCAATCCATCCCACTCCTACCAATTTGATGCCAGTGCCAGCAATAGATGCCCAGAGCCTGAAGGAGGATCACAGGTCAGCAGACCAGCAGAAGAGCAGCACAAAGGAATTCCAGCCACTCCAGCCAGTAAGTCAGCTTCATCAGGGGCCCAGCTTAAATGCCTCTATGCAAATGCACATAGCGTGGGGAATAAACAAGAGGAGTTAGAGATGTGCGCACACCTGCAGGGCTATGATCTTATCGGCATCATGGAGACATGGTGGGATGGCTCCTATGACTGGAGTGTTGGAATGGAAGGATACAGGCTCTTTAGGAGGAACAGGCAGGGGAGACGAGGAGGGGGTGTCACCCTCTATGTCAATGACCAGCTGGAGTGCATGGAGCTCTGCCTGGGGATGGATGAGGAGCCGACTGAGAGCTTATGGGTCAGGATTAAAGGGAGGTCAGGGACAGGTGACATTACAGTGGGGGTCTGCTACAGGCTACCTGACCAGGAAGACTGAGCAGATGAGGCCCTCTATAGATAGATAGGAGCAGCCTCACATTCACAAGCCCTGGTCTTCATGGGGCTCTTCAACCACCCCAATATCTGTTGGAGGGACAACATAGCAGGGCATAAGCAATCTCAGAGGTTCCTGGAATGCGTTGATGATAACTTCCTTCTCCAAGTGATAGAGGAGCCAATGAGGAAAGGTTGTATGCTGGACCTTGTTCTCACCAACAAGGAGGGGCTGGTGGGGAATGTGAAGCTCAAGGGCAGCCTTGGCTTCAGTGACCATGAAATGGTGGAGTTCAAGATCCTTAGGGCACTGAGGAGGGTGCACAGCAAGCTCACTACCCTAGACTTCTACCCTGGATTATAGTCTCCCTAGTAACTACATTGAGGCCAACAGAATTACACTGGGTCTAAGTATGGTCTAGTTCTGTCATCTGGGAAACACATGTTTCCTGAACAAGGCTGCAGGGATACAGGACCTGATTTGTGTGTGCAGTCAGCTGTGATTTGCTTGTAAAGCGTACTTGCTTCACGTCTGCTTGAGCATAGGTCACCAAGGTCCTCCTCAGAAGCATCCTCAGGCATGAGACCAAATGGAATTTCTGATAAAAGACCCTTAAGAAACTTCTCCTGACATCCTTACTGGAAAATCCTTCAAAGCAAATGTATGGGAAATAACAGAAACCTGAGGAGATGTGAAAGCTGGGAGGGAGAAGGGGAATGGGGGAAAAGGAGATGCAAGCTTGAGGTTCCTTGGTGGGGGAACAGCCAATTTAATTGCAAAATCAATTGGAGCTTTAAAAGAGAAAAACAAGGATGAAAGAGAGTGTGAAGGGAGTCTGAGTCCAGGAGCATTCAGAGATCCAAGGGCCAGGTGCCTATTTCTATAAGGTGAGGGAGAAAAATGGTCTTTCAACTTCTGGGTCACTCTGTCTTTTCTCTCTCTGAATGGACAAAGACAATAACACTATGTCCTTCTTTAATCCTGCCTAGTCTTAGTTAAGAAGGTTTTTTTGAAATCTCACTGGCTAAAGCCTGGCAGCCTATCCTTCATGAAGATTTTTAACCTCAGTTCACAGTTGGGCAGACTGAGGCAGCCACCTGTGCGAAGCCACACAACAATTTTGGGGAGGGACCCAAGTGCCCTCACACAAGCCCCTCTTCGTCAAGGGACAATGTGAAGAATGGGCCCATTGCAATGTTTTTCCAGCTCACAGTTCACCAGTGAAATGCATTTCCCCAGTGGATGAGGACTGCTCCATGGGGCACTCCCTGTCCCCATTTGCTCTTCTCGCCCATCCTTTCGGAGGAGGGAACGCACTGACAGCAGAACAAGGCAGCACTGCAATGGGTGTGATGCTCCTCTCCAAGCACACACAGACTTGGCACCTCATCCAAGGCTTGGGGATTTTGTGACCAGCTGTTGAGTGGGCACTTTGAAATGGAGCTCATGCACTGGCTTTAACACTAAACCCATTGCAATTCCTCTCACAGCTCAACCTCATCCCCCCTGCTGATTCACACTGGGCTAAAGGTTTCTAAAAGGAAGAAGGACAACATGACCTCTTGCCTGAAAGACTGGAGACCTTCCCAGAGCAAAACCATGGCCCCCCAAACGCCTCTTGTTTGGCTCTCTCTGTGTGATTTCATAATTTGTTAGCTTTTAAAAACCAGAAGGGCTATCTAATCACGATGGCTATCCTTGACTTCCACCACAGCACAGAGCTGGGTGTCCAGCTGGTGGCTCTTGAGCAGAACTACTGCTGGGCAGTGGTTTCTGGGCCAAGCAAACCCCTCCCTGTGGGGCAGTGATGGCACCTCTGTGGGCCCCACTGCGAGTCCATCCCATCTCCAGTCCTCAACGGAGCAAAAGGGAGTCATTATCCCTGTTGGCTCTGCCAGATGTGTGCAATATGCACTGTGCGTCTCACTCAAATGAAGACAGAGCAGGGGAAGTTGGCCACACTTGCCATAGAACTTACCCTATTCCTGCATCACACTGACATGCCTTTTGTTGGGAAACTATCTTTAAGAAACCTATAAAGACCTCATTTTATAGGCAGTCTCTGTATTTAAGTATCATGCTTCTGCAGGAAATTTTCTTTGGTACTAATAAAGACTCTTCACTTCTGGTTGGAAACCTCTTATTTTATTTTCTAGTGATGAGATCTTATATTTGTGCAGCACCTAGCACCAAGGGGAATCTCAGATTGCAGCTGCTTGGTTTTTAGCCTTCTTTCTTAAATAATATATTCTTGAAAGCTACAAAGCAACTGGCCAGGCTTTTGATGATCTTGCATTAAACAGAAAACAAACTTTCAAATAGCCTACTGGACAAGCAAAGGATCAACTTCTTTGAAGAAAAGTTACTCTAGACACCCCAGCTATTTTAGTTCATTTTATCATAAAAGGTTCAGTAGGCTTTGCTTTTAGTGTCTCTGAGATGAAACTAATGCCAATGGAACAGATCCAATTCAGACATACTGCAGACAATAAAACTAGCTGAAATTTTTCAACGCTTTTCCCTCCAAAAGAAAACTGAGGTTTGATCAAAAGTTGGAAATCGCCAATTTAGAGAAAACACCCTGCTTTTCCTATGGAAAAGCAGAAGGGGGAAAAAGTTTTAGTGTTAAGTCAGAATGTTAAAAAATCAGTTTCAGGATGAAATCAACCCTCCATGCCTTCTCTGAATCATAACTTGCTCTAAGACTGCTGCCAGTATCCTTTCCACCTAGAAGAGGTACTGTGCTGGCAGCTGGCCAGAGGAGCAGGGATAGATCTGAGGTGAGAGGTGGAGAATATGGGGTCAATGGAAATGTTGCCAGCATTCATGCTCAGCTGTGGAAGGAAAGCTTAGCCACTCCCAGAGCCCTGTCTTCTGAGAAAAACACACTTAAACTGCATTTACTCCGCACCCAGACAACCTCTGCTCAGCAGAGCACATGCCCTTTGTCCTGCCCTGCTCAGGGGGTGACGTTTCCCCCTGTGCCACAGTGCACCCGAGCCGTCAGCCCTGTCCTCCCCACTGCCACCCGTGTGCTCACCCTTCCCCTGCTCTGACAGCTACAGCCATGCCTCTTACTGTACCACAGCTTCATCCCTGCTTTATCACCCGCTCCGTGAGCACCTCCACATCAGGCTCAGCAGGGCCCCGTAATCCCTTCTACCCACAGGGCACAGCTGGCTTTTTCTGTAACCCCATCCCTGCAAGCATATAAGCCCTCCATGTGTCCCTGTACTTCGTCCCACCATCACAGGCACGCGCATGGCCGTGAACAACCCCGGGGTGCTGTAAGCACAGGCATGCACCCCTGCTGAGGGAGCCCTCACAGCATGTCCAAATCCCTTCTATCACACACCTCCCAAATCCTTCCTACCACGTCCCATCCGGACGCACGCACACACGTGCACGCACACACACTAATCCTTCCATTAGCTAAATCGCGGCTTTTTACAGCGGTGGTCTTGCACACAGCCCTCCTTATCACCCCGCTCACAGACGCATGGGCTAATCTCTCTCCATGTGCCACGCGCAGCCACCCGCTTATCTTTCCTCTCTTCTACACGCGCACACTTTTTTACACCGAGACTAATCCTTCTCAGTGTCACGTACCTCAAAATCCTTCTTACAACGCCCCCTCGCACACTGAGTAATCCTTTTCAGAGTCTCGCACACACGATCCTGCTGACAGCATCCCTCCACACGCATGCATAGCCTCATGCAGCATCCCACAGCATGTTTCACACACACAGGAACTTTTTTGTGTGTCACACACACCATTATTCCCCTTCTTGAAGCACATATTTTCCACTAAGTCTGACACATGCATGTAAACCTGCCATTGGTGCAGTAAAACCAGCATTTTTTTCAAAGCCAGATAAACTAATGCAGATGAGGTACTTGGGAGGAAAACCTTGGATATTTGGGCAACTGTTCTGGAAAATGGAGAGCTTGTCTCATGAGGAGAGATTTAAAAGATCTGGCATGTTTAGTGCAGGGAAGCAAAGGCTGAGAAAGGATGGCTTGCTGTCTATAAAAACATCAGTGGGGTAAACACTAGAGAAGAGCAATTGATGCTAAAGGACAACATTGACATGAGAACAAGTGAGAATAAACTAGTCATGAATAAATGCAGGATGTGAACCACAGAAAGATTTGTAACCGCGGGAGGAGAGCAGCTCTGGTATTGCTTTCCAAAGGGAGCACTGGAGCAAAACCAGAGCTGGTTTCATCTAGAGCATCATTTTTGTCCAAGAGCACAACCTGGTGTCAGTGACCCTGAGGTCCCTTCCCGTGCTCGCTGTGCAGTTTGGGCTCACACCAGCACACTATTTCTACATAAGAAGTCAATAGTGCAAAAGCACCTTGTTCCTTGGCTTTGTCTCCCCATCTGCAGCAGAGGGATAAGAAAACTGAATCCTTCCCTTTGTGCCTCGGAGAGGTGGGTCTCATGCAATGACCTTACATCCACCCATCACCTTCACAGTTCTCTTCCTTGACTTGCTAACAGGTATTGCAACAAAACTACCCTGGCCCTTACCTTTTTGACCGTAACATTCATGTCACTACAACAGATGAAAGGGAGCAGAGAGCTCCCTGCTCCACACGGGAAGTGCAGGCGCAGCACCCAGGGATCTATTTTGATCACTGTGGCATGCAGAAACCACTCTCACATTTCCTCAGCACACATTTACATTCCCGGAGTCTCCCGCCTCCACTGTTCGGCTGTCTCCAGAGACACCGAACACCTGACACGTCTGATAGGAATTACATATCTGTAATACGGATACAAAAAACCACAGGGAAATGAATATTTAGTGGACTGCAAGTGCTGCTGCACGAGCCGTCATCCTCCCAGAAGCAAGAGTGCCTGATGCTTTCCTCCTCTATCCTTGGGTAAGGCAGATGAAGGGGATGTTGGCTGAGCAGTGTGGAATAAGAAACAGGTATAAAGGTCCCTACCATTTGCATAAAGATGAAACAATTTCTTTTGAAAGGGATAGAGAAAACCAAGATATTTGAAAGTTTTTATATACTCACATTATCAAACACAGAGCTCTGCCCCATGGGACTGAGCAAACTCAGCTTACGCTGAAGGTCAATGACTTTTAAAAAAACTTGAGGTCTTGGTAAAGAGAGAACAGAATTCATTAAAATGTGGGTGCCATTTATTACAGTGTAGTGTAAGGGCAACCGAGTGCCCATAGGGGCAGAGAGGGCTGCAGGGCGAGGAGGAGACTGGAGATGCACGAAGCACGTGGCAGAGCTGCAAGGAGCAATTTCAGTGATTCTCCTAGAAGCAAAGAGGAAAGGAGGGAGTGAGGGTGGGAAGATGCCAGCCCCCATTCAGACTTTGGAAATTGTTCATTTGGGAAGTTCACCTAATTTTTTGAAATTACAAATTGATCTCTTCTTTTTTATAACCATGAAACTCAGAAGAGAACACAAAAGGAAAACCTGGCAAATAGAGCTACCAACATTCTCCTCTTAAGAAGTCACACCAAAAAAAAGTATTAGTTGTTTGGGTTTTTTTTCTGATGGAAATATCAAAATGAAACAAGAATATTTAGCTTTGTGCTGTTTCAAGTAGCCCTAAGTTTCCTTTTGGTCAGGGAAACTGATAAAAATAGTTTTATTTCTTTAGTTGTAGATATTTAGTACTTTCCTCTCTGTGGAGAGAAGATGGAAAAACAGAGAAATATGAAAATTGGTGGAGATTGGCATCACATGCTGGGTTTTTTTTCCTGTTTTCCAACTGGTAGGTGGGAGGTAAGTGGCAAACTGGCAAAAAGTGTGAGCATACATAGAAAATCTCCACGTTTACCTTTTATTTCAGATTTGAAATAGCAAAATGATAGTAAACATTTATTGAAACTACTATTTCCTTGAGGGGAAAAATCTTTTATGGCAAAGACTTATTTTGAATGAGAAAATTTTCCACAAGCTTTCTCTAGACAGAAAACTGTAAGTATCTGCAATGGTCTGGGGTGCAGCAATGGGGAAAAAAAACATGTTGAGGGACAAGTGGCGCGTTGACATCAGCCACAATGCACTGCAGTGAGCACAAAACTCCGGGACAAAATCAAAAAAGCCAAATCAAGTTAAAGGATGGAGAAAAACTAAGGAAAGTCCTGAGTACTTTCAAACTAAAGAAGCAAAAAAAGGTTCATTAATGCCACAGGTGATGTTTCCAAAGCATACAGCACCTGGTATTGCAGGTCAAGTTCTTGCACAGGCAGCTCAGACCTCTTCATCTCCTGCTCCAGGCCTGGCTTTATCAACGTATAGCTTGGCTATTTCCAGCCAATCTAGCAGTCAGTACAGTGGGCACATACCATGCACCTCATAGGGCTCAGCCCAGAAAAAAACACATTTGAGCCTTTCCTTTTCCACTGCAGGGGTAGACTCAGAGCTCTGAGATTAAGAACTGTTCAAACAGGGAGCTCAGCCTGGGTTTGGAAAGAGTAGGTCCATCCCTGGAGTCTGGCTCAGTTACACCTCATGACAACCCACCACTGATACACACCTTTCCAGAGGGGTCTCTCAACCCTCAGGAGAGGCTAGCACCCAACTGAGAGAGGACAGTGCCCCATTCATATGGTGGAGGAGGTACCTGTGAAACACATCCTCAAGCCTTGCTGAGAGCAGCAGTGGAGGGATTTCACATCTCATTTCCTAGCACACAAAGAGCACAATGAACCAGTGTCCAGCCACAGTGATTATAGGTCTTACATGTACGGAGAACAAAGTTTCAAGCTCCTGGGACAGAGAGATTAAAGAAGGGGAATGCCTGGTGTAGGGAGTTCTTGAAAAGCTGCCAGATCCTGTAAAACAATTTGGAGATGCCACAAGACTTTCTACCATCAAATTGCATGCGAAGAGACCCTCCATTGGTCCCTAATGGCTTTGTGCTGCCGCACTCGGGCCCATGTTGGTGGGTTTTCTGTTTGCACACTTATTAGAAGGTGAATGAATGTGCAGTATACCTCATTGTCCTATTTAGAAAAGCCTGTGCTGGGTATGAAAGAGGGAAAACCAGTGACCACATCAAGAGACAGAGAGGGAAGTACGAGTGTGAGAAGGGATAAGTGATGAGATCAATGACCTGAAGGCAACTCTACATTAGCTAAGGGTTGGTCTCCATTTCTTTCCTTTGAAATATCCTCTCTCTTCCTCTTTTCTTTGCTCCTTTCATGGACTACATGTTTTTTCACAGTGCTATTCTCTGATTTATTTAGTTTATCCTCTATTTCCACCTTGGATTTTAGTCTCTCTGCTCCAGTACTCTCTTCTTCAACATCTCTTGCATGAAACAGAAAACAATAATGTTCAACTGAGAGGTTGCTTCAATGATGGTGGCATTGAAGTGATCTTGAGATGAGAGAGATTATTCTTCTACTCCAGGGAAAAAATCTTTAGCAAAAATGCAGAAACTGCAAAGAGGACTAAAGGGGATATAAAAAATATCCATTAAAATAAAAAACTTTCATAACAATGTTAAGAGAGGAAAAGTAGTTTAAAAAAAAACAAAAGCAAACCACAGTGTGTGAAAAAAACAACTCATGAGTATATGAAGGTAAAAACTAATCAAGCTAAGAAAGTTGTGTACCAGGGATAATACTCATAGTAAAATCAACATCACTAGGGTGAGTGCAGAAAATGTCAAGGAACAAACTCAAGCAAGAACTGCAAAACACTGTGAAACACAACCATTGCAGGATGAGTTGTTTATAGAATCATAGAATCGTTTAGGTTGGAAGAGACCTTTAAGATCATCAAGTCCAACCGTTAACCTAACTGCCAAGTCCACCACTAAACCCTAAGCACCACATCGACCTGTCTTTTAAATACCTCCAGGGATGGGGACTCAACCACTTACCTGAATAGTCTGTTCCAGTGCCTGAATACCCTTTCGGTGAAGAAATTTTTCCTAGTATCTGATCTAAATTTAGTCTCACTTAATCCAGAAAAAAAATTGCCTATAATGCGTGGAGCTCTTTTGCAACTGAAATCATATATCATTGCTTCTCTTTTATGGAATTTATATAATTTGTC
This sequence comes from Platalea leucorodia, assembly GCF_965183815.1. NCBI lineage: Eukaryota > Metazoa > Chordata > Aves > Pelecaniformes > Threskiornithidae > Platalea > Platalea leucorodia. The sequence goes on along the minus strand of NC_138833.1, from coordinate 19,428,687 downwards.
TTGGCAAATGGAATTAGGGAGATTTTATCTTTTCATTTTTAAAAATTCCCTAAATGATAGCTCAGATGATTGGGGCTCTCAGAACTCAGCTTGGGTCATTGCTCCTAGAGAAGGTGAAAGCTTGAATGCAAGACCAAGAAGAACAGAAGTACAGTGGAAGTCTCAATACTTTGTGATAAATATTAAATACCTTGTTCTGAATCCTCCTGTCCCAAAACATGACATTGCCTCTTTATGGAATGACTCGAAACATAAACGTCCTTCATAATGCTGTTGTCTCTTTAAAAAAAAAAAAAGTGGCATTTGCTAACAAGGCCATAAATATTGATGTCTTTCTGATGTCCCCCAGAGCCCTATCATTTCTGCAACTGACTGATTAATAATAGATTAAACACTTTAGTTTTGCTTACTCTGGGCTTCGTAACTTTTAAGTGCATCTGCTGTGTTGGTAACAGAAGGGCCTGGGACTGATGGATCTGGCAGATATTCGGTAGAGGAATATGGCAGCAGTCTACAAATACCTTCAAGGGCCAAAACTCAACTGAAATCTGCAGAGGGACATCAGAGGCTTAGAGTAATTCAGTGAGGAGCTTCAGAATGTGTTTACTACAGATAAGATTTTGTGTCTTTGCAATATCTGCAGTGTTTACTACATTACGAGTCCACATGACATTACACGGTAGACATATAATAAACTTTGCATTCATAACATGCCTTTCATTCGGTGATCTCCAAGGAGCTTTTGGCTGTGTTTTACAGAGGGCCAGACGGGGCTGGTTTCAGATGTGCTGAGCAGCAGTGATTGCTCAGTACCTCCCAAAAACAAACTTCAAGGGACTTTTTGGATGTCACACAATGAGCCTGTATCAAAGCTGATGAAAGAACCAGGTGTTCCTGGCTTCTAAGCTCATGTTCAAATCCACTGGAGACTGCTATCACGGAGGATTTGTTCTAGCTCTGCAAGCCGTGAAACACCAGGGAAAATACCTGGTGTTACTCTCCTTGTTGATATAATTAATAACCTCATTTATAGTGCTCTATTAAAAGAATCCAGAAGGCTATGTGAAAAGTCACATCTGTTCTCTTCATCCCTGAATTCAGCGTGAGTTGTGCTGCTCACGAGGACTGGTCACCCCAGCAGCATCTCACAGAACTGTTTAATAACCTTGAACTTTAAATGAGCAGAATGGGCCAATGCACCGAGGGATGTAACTACAATTGTTTGGGGGCCAAACTCAGTCCATGTGGTTTCAGTGGTGAAAATCATTCCCAGAATCCAGCTAGGTCCTCTACTCCCATGCAAAGGGCAAAGACATACTTCATTGCTCTGAAGACTGTCTGCCTGTTTCTGGTGTGAAACTGGAAGGCAATGAATTGAACACGCGCAGCAGCAGTGGCAGGCTTTGCTCGTACACTGCTGCTGGACCACGGTGCAAGGGAGGAGGTCCAAAGCGAGTCTGTGGGGCCACACTCACAACCTCCTGACTGCAGCAGTCTCTCCTGAGTGACTGCTTCTGTCTGGATTTTCTTTTTTTCTCTTAAAGTCTTTGCAAACAATTCTAAAAAAGCCAAAACTAAGGCAGAGCGATTACCCAAGTGCTCCACAGAAAATTGTTGCTATTCAGCCTTCTGCCCACGCACACATACAGACACAATATTAACCCTGTCCAGCAACGCAGCAAAATATATGCTTAACGTTTAGCATGAGTTAGGATTGAGAAGTCACTAGCTGGGTGTGCAATGTTTTCTGTCTGCTCGTTCTCTGCAGTACCTGTGGGTGGAGAGCCCGTCCAGGTGTGCAGGGAAGCACGAGACAGCCCCAAGCACCCTCAGACATGCTCTGTGCATTTGGGGCCACCTTAGGCTCCCCTGCACCCAAGGTCACGCTTAGTGGATTACTCCCGGTGTGACACTGGGCTCCCATTACCAGGGCTGGTGCAGACGGCAGCAATACCCCTGTTGTCTCTGAGTTAATTCGAAGGTGAGTAGATGCTCAGTGTTTTGTTGATCAGACTGAACAAATCGGGAACAGACACTCACGACCAGTGGATAACACATTCAAAGACACAATCTTCACTATGTGTTTCTTTTTACACTTGTACACAGCCCCTCTGCCCCCACTACAGCAACATTACGGATGCACACGTGCCCTTCCCTGAAATGTGTAAATAGCTTCTGCAGGTTTCCTTTTTGTAAAACATGGATTGTTTCAGATTTTTTTTCTTCCTAACAAGCAGGGGCTTCTGTACTACCACACTAATTTGCAACAATGCTTTCCTTGATGTCAGCTGCTCGGTGCCCGAAAGACATCTCTAATTGAGCATGGTTAGACAGGATTCCTGTGCCTCAGAGTGGAGTCTCAAGGAGAGGAAGGCAGAGCAGAGCTGGAGCTGACTTTGCCATGGAGTAGCTAAGTGGTTCCCTGCCTGCTTCCCAGGCAGAGGCACTAGCGCTGCGCCGTGGAGCTAACTGCACTGCAGCAAACTGATGAAAATCAAATGTCTGTTGGTTTGTGCTTGTCCGAACAGGGCATCTGCAGGGAGCTGAGATGATCACTGCAAGACTGCTCAGCCCAGGAGGCCTGGGAGCAGCAATAGTTCCTACAGAAATGCACACAGGTATTTAAAGGGAGGGCATGGCCTTTTTTATACACCTTGAAATACAACTTATTCAATGACAAGCTTGACTATCAGGAAAGTCCATCTGCACTCTTATTAGTATGATGCTGCATGGAACATCAAAAGGGATGCTCTAGAGAGAAGTGGTACCAAGTGTAAGGGGAACAATCTTCATGAGGAAACATGATGTAAAAAGATTTCACTTTGATCTTTTTCCCAAGCAGTTAGTTACAACTCCCAGTTGGTGCCTGCAGCCGTTCTGTTGCTGTCCAGCAGATACACCCTCAGAACTCAAACCCCGGTCCAGCACATGCAGTTGCAAAGAGACACATTCACTTGGCTCCTAACATGTGAAATGAGGTACTGCTTCAGATATTGGGACATCAGGAGAAGAACCATCCCACTGGCTGCCTTCTTAGAGATCTTGTCCCTAGAAAACATCTTTTTTACCCTGCCTTCCTCCCTGGGCAGCTGTAACCTGTAGCTAACATGCAATGGCTGTCTTAGCCATGGTGTTGCTGTGTTGTCCTGCTGAATGTTGGGTCAGCAGCTAGTTGGAAAGAAATGAAGCTCAGAAAGGCTCTGCAATGATTGCTGAAAATTTTCCTGCCTCCTGACCGTGGAGTTCACTACTGTTTGTGGCACAAAATTTCAAAGCAGGCTTTGCCTGGGTGTCGGTAGCAATCTGCTTTCAAAACAGGGGAGGAAGGAGGTCTTTGTAGGAAGCGTACACCACTGTTTGTGCTTATTTATTCATTAGTTTGCATACCACTGCTTCTCTACAGCAGCTCTGAGCTTTCCTATGTGGTGAACTAAAGGTCTGATTTCTTTTTATATCGTTCCTCGTCTAGCCTTTTTTTTTTTTTTTTTTCTTTTTTTCAGAAATTCAGCCAAAGAAAATATGATGTTGGATTTTTAGTCCCTTACCCTTGGGCCTCATTATGTGTGTCTCCAACCTTATTTATTTACATTTCAAGGGAGAGGTTGGCAAAGAAGAGAAAACATGAGGGCTCCCCTACGAACTGTGATCAGCCACAATTTTCTCTGTGTACAAAATCTTGCATCTCACACTGCAAAGTCAGGAGATGTGACATGAGAGGAAACTCAGGGACAGCGGGCAGCATCTCCTTTTGCCCCTTCTCTGGACATGGTCTGCCCTGTATTTCTGTTATTTCTCTTTAAAACCAAACCCATCAAGAAAGGACCTGCCAATCAATGCTCTTCCTCAGCCCCTCCACCCTCACTTTCCATCTCATCGCTTTTCTTTCCATATCTCATCTCGTTTTCTCTGATCTTCAGCACGGAGGACAGGAGGAGAAATGGGGGTCATGCTGTGCCTCTCTCCCACTTTGAACATGCTCACATTTAAACTCCTACTGCTGCTATTCCTTCACTACCCTCTCATGAACTTTTCTTCTACAACATATTCAACTCTTCCTCCTAAAAATACTCAAAATACCAACCCTGCCTCCAAGCAGCCAGTGGCAGAAGGAAGTAATTCCTGATATGTTTTCTCATTAAAGCGTAGGGCTAGTGAGCTGCACATTTGCCACCTTTGTACCTCCAGTGAAAGGCTGAGTGGCCCTCAGGACTGAGACACATCTGCGGGGAAGGGAAGAGGTATGACAGAGAACTATCACTGCTCTTTTGGGGGAAGGTTTTGTGTTAGTACATCATCATCACACTCAGCGAGCTTTTTTGTCTTTCCCAACACCCATAGACACTGGAGAGCATTCATGCTACTCAGAGGACTCATCGGCCGACTATAGAAACTCCTCAAGTAACTCCATGGTGAATAACCATGTGGAAGGAGACCCCTGCTCCTCATGGCTTATTTACCAGCTCCCAACAGCCTCTCTTATTCTCTCTCTCACTATCATAATTGCCTCCTTTTCCAGCTTCTTAGCAAACATTAACAAAATGTTCTCTATATGGGAAGCCCTTGCCAAACCAGGAGAACTCCTTGCCTCTGAGACAGGACCCCCCATGGAGTACTTTGCACAGCGCCTACTCCTAGAGCAGGATCACATCTCCTCCATGCTGCGCCCGGTTGAGTGCACAGTACTGCTTGGTGTCCCTGGGCATACCTTCTGTCTCACGTCCAGAGCCACTTGGTCATAGAGTGGTTGCTCACAACTGTCCTACTTGCCTGAGGTCTCTGTGGAACAAAGTGGTGGTCTCGGCTGAGCTCCTAGCTGACATCAGCATTACAATTATCAGTATCATGGTTTTCTCAGGACTTTTTTTCCCCGCAAGTACAAAAATACAATGTAGTGGGAAGAAACCTCATTGATTCACATGAACAATTGAGGTTCACCACCTACTAGCCCTAATTCTGCTGTGTAAATTTGGTCCCGTCAGTAATCCAACGGAAGCCAACAGGCTCATTCAGGAAAAAGGTGGTAGTAAGGACAGAAACGAAGCCACAAGCTGGGTCACAGGGACAAAGCTGGGCCCTGTCAGCCTCTTGCATGACAGCTGAGAGGGTAGGAGGCACCACGGGTCTGTTGTGTGAACTGTGAAGCAATCTGGTATGTGCAAAAAGGACGGCGATACATCTGCCTTGTGCTTAGCCCACAGTGTGCATCTGACTTAGCCAGGAGGCTGCCATGGCTCAGCGAAGCACAGACAAAGCTAGGGTAGCCCTGCACAGAGCATCCTCCACCTGGTATCCCACCAAATCCCACAGCAGTTCTACCCATGGGCACTCTGTCTGTCCCAAGAGTGTCCTGCTGTCCATTGCTGCCCCAGGGATGGGAACCCAGCCCAGCCTGCCCTCACAGCCAGGTCGCTGTGTCCCACCATGCTACGGGCAGCTTCTAGCCCATCCCTGTGAATGCACAGAGTCTGGGTTATGGAAATATCGCACATAGCCATGACACACGTCTGCAGCCTGCTCCTGCAGTCGCACCTAGAGCTTTTAAAGAAGCACAGCACCAAAAGAAAAAGCACTCAAATCATTGCTGATGGCACAGAGACTCTCCAGAATGGCCCTTGCTCAACAGGACTGCCTAGTGGCACAGGGGCCACTGCAGCAGGGGAGCAGAGGGGGCTCAGTACAAGTAAGGCACAGACTGCAGCTGCCCCAAATTTCCACACCAACACTTCCACATAGATCCCTTCTGCCAAAGCTTTGTGTAAGCAACTCCCAAAGTGCATCTGTTGCATTCAGGTTGGGTTTCTTGCACAGGTTATGGTGTATTTACTTGCCCCATTGCAAACACCAAGCATGAGGAATTCCTTACTGTGTCTTTACGAAGCACAGATGTGCAGGCTTGCCTTTTTCAGGCTGTAGATTAACCTGGGAGAAAGCTCTGGTCTTGCACCAGTTAGGAGGAAACCAGAAACAAGACTCTCTGGGCACTATCAGATTTCCCCACTTCAGCTCAGGATTAATTTCCTGTAAACTGAAGGATCTGAACCAATACAGGTCCATCCTCCAGCTTAATGTGGAGCAGAGACAATACCATGGCTTTCTGCTGGCCTGCCCGAGGAATAATCCCTTCTCAAACTCAGCCTGCCCCAGGGTGAGAAGAAGGATGCTGTGCTCTCTGTTGCAACTCAATTAGGGAAGATCCTCCGGCAACTAACATCTCCTGTGGCTTCAGCTTCTAACATTTTTATAAGGTGATATGGCTAAATCCCAGGTTCCTCCCCATTATCCATCACTGGAGAAAGGTTTCAAATAGTTTCTGGACATACAATGCTGTAACTGCTAATCCACTTAGGGTTTGGGGCTTTTTTCCTTCATTTTTTAACAAAACATTCCTCTTACTTTCAAACTACCCCCAGGCTGATTTTGCTGGGTAATTTTTTTTGAATTAAAAGTGCATACATCTTTTAGCAAGAAATTTAAATAATTGAGCTGCAAGGAACTCCTCAGATGTGAGATCTTGATTTTGCAAGTGCCCTGAGGAAACAATTTGGGAAATCCGCACTGCAAACAACTGGGAAAATAAGTGGACAAGTTGCATCAACAGGATGAAATATTAATTAAAGGGAGAATGACTTAGCAGCAAGAGAGAGAGATTCAGACTGAACTCTATGGGAGATTGCGTCCACTGTCTGTGTGTTTGAGTACAGTAATTTTGCAGCTCCCTTCAAGATGGAGGTCCCCAGATTGTGGTGCTCGGGATCTCACAGTCTGCTATTTCATTTGCCTGATTCAGCATCCGTCAGCTTCCCTCTAAGTGGGATTTGTGCCTAAAGTGGTGTTACAGCAACTGCAGGAGACGTTGTTATGGCCATAAAATCATTTACACAGAAACAGAAGGTCTCCAATGATTTAGCCCCCTCATGTCTGCTATACGTGCTGGCCCAAATTCACAGCAGTAAGAACCGAGACAAAGAGCTTTACATAAACCAGCTGCAATGCCACTCAGGGATTTTTCTCACTGAAAATTAATGCAGGGAGTTTCATCACTGAATCAGTCCTACTGACTCTTGTAGTCTCAGCACAGAGCTTGCAAGGGTGAGTGAGGTCCATAAAGTCCCAGCTCCTAGAGTTATTTGATTATGAGTCACATTATCTTTTTTTCTTTTTCAGTAAGGTACAGACCTTCAACTTCAGAGGGGAAAAAAAAATCTAAAAATAAGAGTTTTCAGCGCTAAAAAAGGGAAGATTAATAAAAAGAAGCCTCAAATTCAATATAGTATTAAAAATGCATGACTTGTAAAACAAGCTTATGGTTTCAGGGACCTGATAGTTATTAAATGAATGCTTTCAGGCAGCAGTACCAGGCAGAATAGAGAACAGTTGCAGTAGTTACAAAAGGCTCCTCAACCATATCCATCCCTATGAACTCATCCTATCGCCCGAGTCCTGGCTCAGCAGTAAGCTGCTGTTGGTTTTCAGCATCTCACCCCTGCCTGTGCTGTAAGGTCAGCCTGTTTGGCTGTTGAGAGTTAACCACATGCACATCTGGATGCACAGTGAGGTGTAAAGGTTGTGATCCATGTGTTGCCTACACCTGCTGGGTGAATTCTCTCCAATTTCTATTTTTTTTTTTTTTTTTTTTTTTTTCACAGAGAGGATGTAAGGGCCAGCAGATTTCAGTTTTTGACAGTGCCTGGCCTAGAGAAATAAAATTCAGCAGGTAAAGAAAACCCTTCATGAATTTCAAAAGATGGGATACATTGTGCACTGAAGCACGCTCTTTCCACTGGTTCTGGAAAGAGGATAATCCACACAGACTAACAAAGAGACTCAATTTAGCCCCATAAAGGAACACAGTGGTTTATCAAGGCAATTTGGAGTTAGTTATTAAATGCTGTAAATATCATTAAAAAGAAGTGAGTCAGGGGGGCAGTGGGGAAAAAATCAAGAGTCTCTGAAGGACTATGAGAGCTTATAGAGGTTATACAGCTGTACAGCACCTCCAGGGGCCATTACTTGCTGTCTTGAAAAGAAAACATGGTTATTTATGTAATCACTGAGCTGCAATATGACTTCATGAAGGAAATCACTTTGCCTGGAAGATGCCTTGGTAATGCAGACCTTAACGATCCCCGCAGCTGCCAAGTCAAGTCCCTTTTCTCCCTGAACAAGATTTCTACTGGTGTGGCATGAAACAGCATTCCTGCCTTTTCACGAAAACATAGAGATTTGGGCCAGGAGGGGCCCCAGGAGGGTGTACCAGCCATCCCTGGACCTGGCTCACCTCTACCCAAAGCATTGCTGGCAGACATCCCTCCAGCCTGTTCCACAAGCTCTCCATTTGCCACTACCTCATTCAGTCCATCCCTAAACCAAGCTAGCAGACAGATCTCCCAATGTCCAGCCCCCAGCTCCCACCACCTGTGAAGCCACAGTGGACAGACAGAACAACTTATTAATTTTCCCCTCTGCAGGCTGCACCTGAAGATTTGAAAACTACAGCTACATTTCCATGCTCCAGACTAAAACCCAGTTCATTCCCTTTCGCCTCCCTGCCATGTGTTCTAGGGCTTGGGATGCACCTGGGTCCCTCCAGGACTTTCTTCAAGCAGTCTCTGTCTTTGTTGAAGTGCACTGCCCAGAGTCAGACACAAAACACTGTTGCTGAACCATGCTAAATACCATGATACATTGGTCTGACATGCAAGATTTCCTAAATTAGTGGGCCTGGGTTCTCCTACCAGATTCTATTACTTGCTCCTATAAACGGACATCAGTATGCAGAGAAAATCTCTTCATCTGTTCCCTGAGAACCATCAACCATACATTTGAGGGGGCCTCTGTATTGTCTCTATGGAATTGAAGGGAAAAAAAAAAAAAAAAAGAGGAAAAAACTTTTTCTATAGTCTCTGTCTTTTTCATTTGCTTTTGTTTTCTTAAGCACTCAAGCATTATTTGGATTAAAATATCCAGAAAATAGAATAAGAGAAAATAAATTCCTTACAGCATTCCATTCTCAAGACTCTGAAGAAATAAAAATGGTTTCTGAAGGAAGTCCAGGAGAAAAGAGAAATCAGCACTTTCCTTTCTGTGACTGTAACGTAATGCATCTGGTGTCATTTGTTACTGACCTGAACCAGAACATGGACCCAGGAATGCAAGAGACTGCTCTTAAAGGATGGGATGCCAAACAGGACCCTTTATGGGGAAGAGAAGTGCCCTGTTTATATAATCCTTTTTCATTCTTTTCAGTCCTTTTTTTTCTACTCTAACTCAAACCTGCTATTTTTCTCCTGACAACTCAAGGGAGCTCCAAGACATCTCCCCTTTTGCAAAACTGGCAGCAAAAATCACAGCAAAAAAGCCACTTCTGATTCACAGAGTTGTAAATGAGATCAAAACTCACCCAAGATGATTTAATGCCGCATAACCCCTTCCATGATTTTATAATGGAGATAATAGCAGGCAGGATATGCCAGATGATGAGCAAGGGAGCACTACTGGCAGCGGGGTGGTAGAGGAATGCCTTTGAGGTTTCCAATCTCAAAATAAACCTTCTTGGAGTTGGGAAGAGAAGGCAAAATCCTCAGGGACTAGACTGGGGCTGGGAGAAACAAGCTGGTGCAATACAGGTAACTCCAGCCCATGGCGAGTGGGATGGTGCAGCTGATGGAGACACTGATAAGCTATTTCAGCTCACTCCCTGTGCCATGTCCTGGCTGCGGCATTTTATAGTGTGCCAGCTTAGCAAGGCAGAGCCACATCTAGACAATGAAACATGTCTTGGAGTTACTACTGCTCTTCACGTGCCGGGGCAGTTTGCTTCTAGACCCTTCACTTCTGCACCTTTTATCACGGATAAAGCCAGGGGCACAGACATGTGTGCATTAAAGCACTTTCTGAAGCCCACCATCGCTTCCCTGGTGCTGGTAAGAAGAGACGGCCACCCCTGGATCTCCCTGGTGCCCAGACTGAATTTCACAGCTCATCTCAGTATCTGTGGGGACCTGATTGTCGCACAGGGAGACTGAGCCTGAGCCTTTGCACAAGCTCTCTTTAGGATGAGAGGTACAACTATAAAGCCGTTATTACCCTGCCGATGGTGCTCTGCACAGGTCAGTGTGTGTGGGGAGAGGCAGAGAGAGCAAGCTGAGTGGCATAATTAGCCCCGGCATGTCTTTTTCTAAATATCACAACAGATATTGCTCTAGTTTAATTACTCTCAGCAGCTTCATTAGCAGAGTTGTGTAGTGAGGTTGGATGCTCCCATCCAATCTTCAGGGACCCACAAACAAAATGGGTTTTCTGGTTCTGCATGCAGGAGACAGAGACATCATTCCTGGAAGTGCTGCTGCTGGGGCTGGGGAGGGGGATTTCGAGGAAACGGTGTTACAGCAAATGGCAGCCTCAGGTAGCTGCTGTGCTTGCAAACCACTCTCTCCTGGGATACCTGCTGGGAGGTCAGGAGCCGTCTGTTTGGCAGTCACAGCCCCATCTACTGCAGACTGAAAATAACTCTTTGGTTTCAGACACAGCCCCTGCCAACACAGCGTTGTGGTGCCTGCAGGCAGCCCTGCATCTGCTGTACCACAGCAGAGGTCGGTCCATAGCATCTTCTGCTCTGAGGGAGGCACCCCAGCCCTGCTGCCACTGGTGACACGTGCAGGTGATCTTTCTTCCTCGCCATCACTTGCCCTCTGATTCCCTCAGCTTTGCATGATCCTCCTTCAGCTCTGACTCCCACACCCACACCACCTTTTCACGAAAAAACAGCCTGGACAGGAAAAGGAATACAAAAAAGGAGGTGGTAGTTGCTGTATGAGAGCATCCTTGGGACAATCAATATTAAAGTGGGTTGGATTCTTCTCAGGCTTTTCATAAATGTATTTTCATATATATATATATATATATGTCATAGTCTTTGGATTAAAAAAGATGACATACAATCCAGGAGAGCCACGCAAAGCCCAGATGATGTAGGTACTTGGACCCAAGAAGCTACCTAAATGTCTACTGCAATCCTCTTTGTCTGTATTGGCTGGACATAGAAGCTCTGTACAGACAGAGCCATTCACAGGGAAACCCTGGATATCTGTGTATGTTTTGGAGACCTCTCTCTCCTGTCTTGCACAGGGCTCTCCTTAGCAACAGGGCTCCTGTTGCAGGATCTGCCACTGCTTTTTACCTTCTCTGCCACAAGTGTCACATGGAATCTGCAGTACTGCCTGCTCACACCAACGGAAGACTTATAAACCCCTGCCCTTACCATCCTTTCATCTATGCAGCCCTATGTGACATAGTGCAGATGAGGGAAAATGGAAAAGGAAGGTTTTCACTGAAATCTCTTCACATTCCCAGCCTGCCAGCAGTGGTGGCAGCTCATAGCCCTATGCAGGCTGTAGAGCTGCCCACAACACCAGAGGAACAGTTTTTCAGGTACCTGAGCTCTAGCTTGAACTCAGGGTGTTCAAAACCATGAACTTGGGGCTGCTGGCTGGTTTTCTACTTAATCTGCCTCCTCTAAAGCAGATAGTTTAAGCCAAATGGAGGTGTGTCTCCATAAGCTCCTGTTCCTGAAGCAACAGGGACTGAATTTCAGAGGGACCCAGAGAGGATGGGATGCACAAATCCTGCCTTCTTGTTGCTGACAGACTGAAGTGCAACGCTGGGCGTCATCGCACATCGGTGTGAGCATGTGTGTGGGGGACTGCGCGTTCTGGGAAGCAAGGCAGAGGGACAGCACATCCTAACAAACTGCTCGCAGAACATGGGGCCATATGTTTCTGTAAATGTCAGAATAAAAATCATTATAGAAATGCAGAATTAGTTCTCAATCCCTTCTCATTCCTATAATACTGCTTTCTTTCTATATTAACATCTGAATTTGTCTCATTATTAAAGCAGGGACAGAGCTGAGAAAAGCTTGGAAGGGTGGCTTGGGATGCTGCCACAGAGGAAAGATGGTCTTGTACCTAACATCCCACAGCCCCTGGTACAGAAATGGCTTGAGCAAGGTTATGAAAACAGTTTTGTGCTTAAATAGTTGCAAGGTCAGATCTTCCAAATGATTCTTATTTTTATTCATCAGATAGTCCCTAAACACTTATTTTTCTACGTAACATCTTTTGGGTCTATGCTGATGCTACTCATTTAAATACACATGGAAGTTATACATAACAAAGACATGGAAAATATAACGTTCTCCCATTAGGGGCATATTTTTTGCCATTCCTACTATTTTCTAAAACAATTGCTAAGAAATCATGCAAGAGGCTAAGGAAATCCAAGGAGACTTATAAAGTTCTTATTCTTGTTGCATCCAGGATGAAGTTGGTCCAGGCTATCTGAATTACTCCCCTACGGCATAAAATTTGAAGCAACAGACTACTGTGACACAAGGTATTCAAACTAGCTACCAAATCGCTCCCTTGGCTATCAGTGAGCAGAGATGGGTGGATGTACTTTTCTTTTCTTTTAACATGCAAGTAAAATCAGCTCCATTGCTGATGGGCTGAAATACATAGGCAGAAAGGGAAGTACTGCCTTGTTCATCAGACACACTGAGAGTCGGTTGGTGCTCCATGTTCTTGTCACGACAGAATACTTCCTCCCTGAGGACTTCAAAGAGACACACCTTTAGCTTTGCAAAGGAACAAGAAACATGAAAGTGCAAGAGAATTGGGGGAGGGAGCTGAGGGGGGAAATTGTGACAAGCTGTAATCATGAGACAAGAGTTTACGGTGGAAATAGCAGCCATGAATAATGCAACAGTTCTCCCCCTGGAGAGAAGGAGGCCTTGGAAAAATGATTTCTCCAGATCTAATGGCTGAAACAGTCCATTACAGGTGACACAAGAGGCATCTGTCTCAATTTACATACCCATTTGATCAGATCCTGGAGCTACAAATTGTGCACTAATCAAAATTAGGACCACAAGCAACTTGTAGCACACAGCAAGGCCCTCAAGGTGTAAGAACAGAGAGTTTCTGTCCCATGGAAGAGCAGATAAAACCCTTGCCTATGTCCTAGTGGATACTGTAGAATCTGAAAAGGCATCAAAAAGGTTAAAACAATGTTCAGGTTCATGGATTACTTGAGGCATATGACACTAAGGACACTAGGACTCTGCAGCCTAAGAAAGAGATGACTGCCAGGGATCTGATAGAGACCCATAAAATCAGGAATGGTTTGGAAAGGTGAATAAGGTGACTAATAATAATCCGTGTTCCTTATTTCTCATAAGCCAAGATTTAGGGGAACACACAGAAGTGATCAGACAGGGGGCTTAAAACAAAAGAGGTATTTTCCCAAGTGGTACAGCATTAAGTCCTGGAACTCTGTGCCAGACGAGCCACAGTATAAATGAACTTTGAGATTACAAATATTTAGGGGGTTGCTGCACTGCCAGCTATTAAACGTGATACTCTGGATGCAAACTCCAGCAGAGGAAACTTTACATTATTGATAGCATCAAACCAGAAGGCAGTATCTTTTGTCCTCTTCCCTTAAGTGTCTGCTATGCCCAACTATCAGAGACAGCGCACTGGGTAGCTCAATCGTTGGTTGGGCCCAGTGTAATGGCTTTTGTGTTCCTATGTTATGTTCAAAAGAGGTGCCTCCTCTATAGCTAATAGCTAGTAAAACCACCAAAAAAAGGACTTTTATCACTTGGCATTTGTATTACATAGCATGGGATTTTCAGATATTTCTCTACAAATATGCTCTGCCTGCTCAAACCTGATGGGTAAAATTCCATGAAGCAGTAAGGGCTAATTCCTTACCAGCTACATTCAACCTGTTTTTTATGCATACAAATGCAGTATTAAAAATAAGGTGCAAATCTTAGAGCAAACTTGAGCCTTCTTTTAAATCTGATCTTCTACAACGGCATGTAAATGGGCCTTTCCTTAGTTCCGGGAGAAAATAATTAGTTTTTAAAATATATTAGAGCAGCATATTGAAAGCTAAAACCCTGATGGACAATGATGTGAAATATCTTCTTGTCTAATGTTACAGTAGTTTGCTCTCATCTACACAGAACAGACTTGAACCAACGTAGTGAGTCTGCTCTGGCTTGTTTCTTAAAAAAGCCTCCAACTTTTACAAAAGGTTTGATTTCCTCCTTTTGTACTTAGTTTAAAAGATGATTAAGCTCTTGAGGGGCTGCTATGCTTAATTGTCAGGCATTGTTTTTTCTAATGGATATTACCCGGACTCCACGCACAAATTCACTTTTACTGCCCTCCCTCATCCATGCTAAGAATGACAAGCAGATGCAGTGTTAACAGGAGACAGTTTATCATTGTAGATGGACTATTTACAGAAAATGCAGACATTTGCATTATCTTCTATATAGTTATGATTTTGGCGTGCCTTTTAAAATATAACTAAATAGAGATATCTTAAAGACAATAATCTATGTATTATTTTCCACTGATTTGGGGGTGTTTGTTTTGGGTTTTATGGGGGGGGGGTTTTGGTTGATTTTTTTTTCCAGTGGGTTTTCCACATTTATCCTCAGAAAAACACACTATTCCTGATGATTGCCTGTGGTCAGGTTTGGGATCCCTAGGCAGGGGGCCAATTCTGTTCTTGGTTACTTGGAGTAATGCCATTAAGAGCTCTGGGTCTGACTATTAGCTGATGTAACTGAGGATATCCACATTCGATGCACACTTTCAAAGGAGTATCCTGATTAATTCTGGATGAGAATAAGGCTTTCCGGGAGGGCTTCTCTGCTCTGTGGGGTTCTCTGCCAGTACCAACACTGCTCTTCTGACTTAAGAACTGCTTTTTCCTTCCTCAAACGTTCTCCAAAATGAATTTCAAAGTCGTGCATGGACAGACTCCAGATTTAAAACTCATACAGCCCTCCATGCCAGAAGAACCAGAGCCTCGGGGAATGTAACAAACACAACTCATGAGAACAACCAGATGACAGCATATTAATACACCCTGAATGTTATCTACATGTAGAGAAAACTTGCATTGCCAACACATGGAGCTAAATCAATTCTCCAAGAGAAAACCTCCCAATTGTTCCAGGCAATAAGTAGATATCAGCTCCATTTTTGTTCCACCAAGGGTTAACTGGACTTAGGAACAACATGAAAGGAGAAGGGGATGTGGAGCAAGATATGAGTCAAAAGGAAAGAGGATTCCTGTCCTTCTCATAACATTAATTAGCAGCTCTTTTGTCATCTCCCAGTCACAGGAGCATCCCTCCATCTCGGAGAATGGTTCCCTTTACCTCTGCTGCCTCCTTCCAAACCAATGGGCTGGCACTGGATTGGCAAAGTACAGACAGTGGCAGAGCTGCTGCTGACATCAGCAGGAGAATCAGAGACCCCAGTCAGAACGCAGCCTTGAGGATGAGACTGGGTAATTTAGGTGCACAAAGGGTTCATTACTGTCCCCTGAATCCCTTGGTGGGGAACAGCCTATTCATGTTACTGGGACGCCTTCCTCTGACTCCGTCTCTCTCAGATCCTGGCATCATGAGTCTATGTGCCTGGTGCTTCCTTTTGTCCTTTCTGTTCTTTTCTCTCTCTCTTCTCCTTTTCTTTTCTTTTTTCCCCTCCTTTAACAATTTTCAGTCAACCCCAGGGAGACAGTCCCACTCTTATTTGCTAAAATAACTAGTAGTTAAATGACTGACATTTAAAGCGATATCTTAGGCTTCAGCATTGCTCCGCTGGGAGAAGATACAGTGATGAGTGTGTGTGGAGAGGGAGGAATAGGATGTGGATCATGTTTCGGAGAGCTCTTCTGTTTTTTTCAGGCTGTCTGTAGACTCCAGCAGACATCATTTCTGCTGGAGCACTTATGGAGAACATGTTTCTAAGTGGAAGACAGACAGAGGGCTGTCCATGGAATATATATTAAAAAAAAACCAAAACACTAAAGCATAAATCAAACTGGAGGCCACTACATGGGAAGCCTCAACAAGGAGAATTTTGTCTTTTTCTGATTACCTGCTTTTGTCCTTCCTTTGGAGTCAGTACTGCAAGATCACACTGAACTGCACCAGCATATGCAAAGGGATGCTCAGGACTTGAATGGCAGCACATGGTGCTGCTCAGGATTTAGGTGCATTAACAGAGCTTGGGCATCTCTGGGACAAGTACATGTGCACGCTCCACTGATAACCAAGTATGTGCCCTTGAGCCTGCTGTACCCCAGTGCCTGGACTCACTGTGTGCTATGTAGTCATGACAGCAGAGGTGTCTGCACAGGAACACAGTCCAACCCAGAAAGTGACTTCCACAGAAATGGCCAAATTCTATGCTAGAATAATGCACAGGCAAGGAAAGGCAATGTACACAAGAACCCAAATGTACAGTGGCTCTAAGGTTGGTAGCAATGATAACAATAAAGCTGTAAGTCAAATTAAAGATGCACTGGTCTATGTCTGTCCCAGGGCCGAAATGGGCTGAAGGCCAGGACTCACAACTGATTGACATTATACAAGCTCTTCAGGGCTTTCCCTCCACCAATTATGCTCTGCATGTAACTCATCTGCTGGGACCTCAGTACATATTAGCATCCCTATTGCTGCTAACTTTCCTTTCAGCTTTCCTGCTCATACGGGTGAACTCAAGGCAAGCTCTCCCCACAGAGCATGCTGTAATGATGCTTTTGAAAGATCCTCAGCAAAAGTAACTGTTAGTGGTTTGTTCTGTTCTAGTTTGGTTGGGAGAGGCGGATGGACATTTGGACTCACACCTGCAAAATCCCCTCCCTCATCTAGGTGAGACTTTTCCATCTTCTACCCAAAAGGTTTCTCCTGTCAGCAAGAAATACAATCAGCCAACTGCCATCTAATTAGCAGATGGACTATTCATTTGACTTGTCAGATCCCTTGGGAATTTCACGTGATGGAGCTGTCCTGTGGGAGAGCTTTTCTAAGACAGTTGTTCAAATGAAATGTCCGAAAAACAAAGGGAATTAGTTTCTCTGCCACTGGCCATGTAGTTTCACCATTTCATTTTCCCCAGTTTTGTTTCAGAGGTTTATAACAGGTAAGGCAAGCTTGAATAATAACAGCAATAATCCTTGTGTATGGTTATGACAAAGGAGCAAGGACCAGATTCATCAATGTAAAGGAACATTGCATCCAATGGGAGCTCAGCTCCCATGCTGCCATTTTGCCAAAATCTCCTAATGAATCAACTCTCTGCCTACGCCTATTCCTCGCACTGGAGAACCTCTTGTAATATTGCTGCATGCTGATGTACAATGTGAATATGTGGTGAAACCTGGTGCCGTGCTTCTTGTGGAAACAGTAGGTACTCAGCAGGAAAAAAAAAACCCACCCAAAATACCCCCCCCCCCCCCCCCCCCAAATTTCAGGCAATATAGCTTTATTTTCTTTTTCCAGTGCTCCAAAATGGATATCCCAGAGGATTGTTTTGGAACCCTTCCCCATAAGTAAGTAGTAAAGGGATTCTCATTTGGCTTGGTAGGCACTTTGCAACCCACTGCGTATACTTCCACTGACAAAAATGTGGCAGTTAAGTAGAGAATGTGTGCAGCAGTGGGTATCGGGTGTATTAGTTTGGAAGTAAAGAGACTGTGGGTGTTTATCGCTATTACTGGGTGATGACAAGCCAAAAGGGGTTCTGAAAGCCTAATCAGCAGCTGCTTCTCTTCCACTCTGAGCTGCTCTGCTGGGGTATTAAACAGGCACAGCAATGCTACCTGACAAAACCAGTGGCTCTGATTTTTAATAAACACCTGATGGGCTTAACAGTGCTAATAAATTGCATAATCTACTTATTTGCTGTCTCCAAGAAAGCTGGGCTGGAAACTATCTGTAAAAATGAAAATGGTCTCCCAGAGCATAACCTGACTACAGAAAACAGGTTGCTAGCAAAAAACCCAAATACTGTGACACTATAAAATCATAAAAGTCACTACTCCAGTACTGTCTGTGAATAATACCCCCGGTCTTAAATAAGAAAGCTTTGTAATCAGAAGACCTCTCCCACCTTTTCTTCCTTTTGATTTTCCCCACTAAAACCTATATGTGAATCCAGTGTCCTTAAGATCAAAAGTACCCTCTAGGTACTTTTGATGCAAGGTGGACAGATGAAAAGACTCACACTTGTGCCATCCACAGGAAAAAGGTGATGGGAAAGGAAGAAAAGGGGCCAGAAAAATCCCATTTTTTTCCTCCAATTCCTTTTATAGTCAGCCCTTGGTTGATTTATACAAGAGAACAGAAAAGGCCTAGAGGCAAAACAGCTCATCTTTCTGTGACTGAAAACACACTCCCAACCCAACTGGAGCTTGGGGAACTTGGGTGCAGGTTGCCTTTGGATTATTCTGCATGAGATTTTTTGTAAGCTTTCAATTTGAAGGCT
Source organism: Platalea leucorodia (assembly GCF_965183815.1). Lineage (NCBI taxonomy): Eukaryota > Metazoa > Chordata > Aves > Pelecaniformes > Threskiornithidae > Platalea > Platalea leucorodia. The sequence goes on along the minus strand of NC_138833.1, from coordinate 19,410,328 downwards.
GTTACTCATCCCTTTAGCTCATGTCATGATGAAGTTCCTTACAGAGAGCAGAACCCAGAAGAAGGCTGCTTGACATCCAATATTGTGCAATTTGATTTGGTAAATTGCCTTTCCTGCACTGGTGCTATAAGGTGCTCATCTGGAGTCCATACACTAAATCTTGCCTCCCTGTGGAAATAGCTTGACACAGTCCCAATGACACACTGCAAATGCAGTTCTGCTGTGAGCTCATGTTGGGAAAGTTAATACCATTTCTATCCCACATGCAGATTTCTTCTTCTGGGAAAAATAATATGGGCAGGACACAAAAGAGGCCTACGGTACAAGGATTTATGGGGAAAACCGACACAAAGCCTTCAAAGGTAGCGAGAGAATAGGTGCCTTTGAATGCATCCCAGGAACTAGACCGTGAAAGGACAGGGAGAGGTAGGTCATTTACCCTTTCCTACGCAAGCAGCTTGGAAACGTACTGCAAAACATTGCATCCTTAAATATCTTAACCCAGAACTGAGCGTTGGCTGTGCTTTTCAAAATGAGGCACAGAACGGGACAGAAAGTGCTCAGGGGGCAAAGAGAAGCAAGCAAGGAAACCCGGAGTAGCTACCTCTCTGAAATAGCACACACCAGCAAACACTGGCCACTGGGCAACTAAAATATCTGTTTCATAGGGCAGACCAGAGCTGCAGCTCACTCTCTCTTTCTTGCAAGTTTACTTTCAAATACACTCGATACTTGAGAAAGTGGTAGAACCAGAATCACTGCAGCCTGGTAGACATCAGAATGAGTCTTTCTGTCCATCACCACCTCATGACTCCTTCCAAGACATCCCACAAGCGTCTTTTTTCACCATCCTATCTTGCATCCACAGCTGCATTTTCCAGCAAGCCCCTTTCTTCCCTGCTGGGCTGCTGTTCCTCTGCGATTTTCCTTCATGTTCTGCCCCACAACTCTGCCCCCACTTCTTGCTCCTCACCCTTCCTCTCCTCCTGGCTGAGAAAAGCTGCATTGGGATGGGAGGACATTTTGCTGCGGTGGTATTTGCCCTGTGGGTTGGGATCCGCTTCGCCTGCAAGCAAACACACCTCTCTAGAAATAGGAGCCTGCTGTCTTCAGCCAAACTTCAGCACCTCAGCCTAATCAAGAGTTTGTTCTCCCTGACAGCCTCTAATCACCAGCTATCCAGTTTACCGAAGGAAAATTTTTATCCTTTCTGCTAGAATTCATTTTTATAACACCTACCATAAGAGATTTAAAAAAATTAGGCATTAAAATCGTTTATAGAGGGTATTTTTATAATCCACTAAGCTGTTTTCCATTTCCACTGATATGACATCTCTCAGCTATAATTTATAAATGCCATCAGTTAACAGGCACAGAATCTTATCCTATGATTTCTCCTCTCATACGCTTTTCCCGTTTAAACTTTCTGTTAAATCTTTGCTGTGCTGCTAAATCCAGAGAGATTTGGCCATAGCTAGAGGGGAGAAATAAAAAAAAAATTTAAGTAGCTAATTAGTGTCACTGGATTTGGGGCATCCTATCATGAGAGAATATAGAGGAAGCATGTCCTCAATAAATATTTTGGGCATTTAAATAAGGCTAATGCCCCCCGCCCCCCATCCCCCCACATAGCAACCTCTAATATCCTCAGAAAATAAAGTTTTAGAGGCAGTAAGTGGCTGCTTTTCCATATAGGGACGATGAAGATATCCTATCAGGCATATTGACTTTTCAGCACATCTGGCTGTCCCTGTGGTTATTTTTGTTACTGATTGCAACTCAGAAGGGAGTCACTCTGGGAAGCGCAACTGCACATGTCAGGGTCCAACCTGGGGACATCCTGGGAGAAAGCATTTATTTACAGCCCTCCCAGAATTCACTTCATACTTTGATAGCACCATGGAAATGCCTAACAATAATTGTAATTCTTGCAGTAGTTAGACATTTTCTCCTTTTCTCTGCCAAGCTCAGACTGGAAAACTCCAGGCCTCACCACAATCACTGCTACTAAATCACAGCAGGGAAAACAAAACAACATACATTTCTCCTCGTCTGCAATGCCTCCAGCATATTTACCTTGGGTCTGCTGGGAAACTTGTATTGGGCTGCATCTAGTCTTTTGGTTATGAAAGGTCCTGACTTGGGAGACGCAAGCCCAAAGGAATTGGGCTTTGGTTGCTTTAACGTGGGCATGAAGAGATGTCTTTGACTCTGTCTAGGTCAAGGATGGTTCATGGTCCTCCCAGGGACTGGACAGACTCCTCAAAGGTCTGGTGGGTTTCCTGTCACAACCAGTTAAACACTTTGGGTAATCATGGGAGGGAAGTGCCCCCAAACTGCCTTCCTTACATGGAGTAGAGAGGAAGCTTGCAAGACATGCAGAGGGAGCAAGCCACTTGCCCACTAGCTTTTTATCTAATGAAGACTCTAGTGGGGTGTCAGGCTTGGCTCAGATGAGCAGAGGATCCACAGCCTTTAACCTTTTTTTTCCTAAGGAAGTTTGTCTACAGAAGAAAGGCTTCGCTCAATTGAGAGTTATCGATAATCTTTCTTCAGGACTCGAAGATCAAAAAGGAAAATTAAGGGCACATTGGCTGAGCTGAATGGGAAAACTTCACCCACCGTGAGGCTGCCTGGTGTTACACAAAAGTGAAATCAAGAGAAACTGTACTCCTCTGTGCAAGGGTTGGTATTTTAAATGCATCTCCATGAATTTCTTCCCATCGGGGGATTAAATGATTCCCTGCGGGCAGCAGGGGAGAATGAGAGCTGGTTCAGTCCCTTCTCTTCTAAAGTGGCTTAGTCATGTCAGCGTTCATCCCCAGCACTATGCTTGTCCCATCTCTGGCAAGGCAGTGAGTGCAAAGGGTGTCAGCCAAGCCGGCTGGCCATATGGGCCGAACCCCAGCGCCACATTTGGGGAGGAAGAAGAAGATTGAGACAAGCAGGTGAATCATGCTCTTGTCACTTGGGGAGCGGAGATGAATGAGCCTACACCGCTGACATGAAGGACATTTTCCTGTTGTCATAACAGCGATAGGAGAACAGATGGCAAATAATATGGACTGTAGCCACCCAGCATGGCCCCTCGGCACTTCCACTTTGCTGGGCTTCTCCATGGCAAAGCCTGCTTGGGGGAAAATGTTCCCGAGGATCCTGTGTGCAGAGGTAGTCTCTGTTCACCCACTCAAGCACCTACATGGCCCTTACCCATATGCTGCCTGGCACTTCCAGGAGAAGAGGAGTAGTTCCCCCATCACTTCCCAGATGTCATCCCCTGCTGCTCATGTGCCAGCAGACACAGGAGAGCTCTGGGTACCAGCCAGACGGCTGTCCCCGCTTGCCAGGGATCTGTGGACCCTCCTGAATAGGGGTCAGATTCATCAGGAAGAGCAAGGACTATAAACATGAGCCTAAGCAAGAATATGAGGGCAATGTGGGACTGGCCAGATATGCAAAGTCGTGTCCTCTCCTATGGGTAAGTGCTCACTCATGTCTCTTCACTTATTTATCAACCCTGGCAGTCACAGAAAGCACATTTCCCCTTCCGAGCACCCATCCCTTTCCAGCTAAATGGATGCTGCTGAGTTGGAGGGGTACTCCAGATATTCCCAGCATGGCTTCAGTGGTACCTCATCGATGCCAATCCTTCCCACTCCCCCCCAGTCCAGTCTCACTGGAAAAAAAAAAAAAAAAAAAAAAAAATAGCCACCAGGATGGGAGAGTATCCAAAAAACCCTTAAGATGTAACCTCCCCTTAAAGCCACCTTTCACATACAGTCTCACACACAAGAGAAAGGAAAGCTAGTGACACAGCCAAAGTCTCAAAGGCATAGGTAGGTCATTTGAGGCTTGAAGTCAAAGTCTCCATTAACTTTAGGGCATGTCTGAAAAGTGATTAGTCTTTCGTTCCTTGCAGAAAAGTCTTCATGGCCCAATGCATCAGGTGCTGCTCTTTCAGGACCTCAGACTTTGTCTGTTTTCATGCTGGTGCCTTCACTAATTACAAAGCCCCACGGTTAGAGCGATGGGAAGCGGGATCAGAGGAGGCATTTCACTGCACGCTTTAGCTGCTGTCTGTGGATGGGGCCAAACTGCAACAAATGTTGATTTAAGGAACACATTAGAGGCTGCCTCTAATGCGCTTGCCACAAGCCTTCAGCTCCCATTTATCATCTGTCCCTGATTCTACAACTTGCCTAAAACTCAATTCTCTTTTTTTTCCTCAAGACACCCTTTTTCTTTTACCATTGATGTCTTAGTGTATCCCCTTGCACATCTTTTTCCTCTCATTTCTTGAGAAAAGAAATGCTACAAAGAAGCCATTAGAGCTCCTAGGTCATCTGATCTTGGCAGGAGATTCCTCTGAGAAACCACAAAACAAGGTGCAAGACCAACGCATGACACTGAGGCAAGATCTCCTTCTGGGAGAGATGAGGATCTAGGGAAGGGAGTCAGCCCCTACACAAGATATCCCACAGCACCGTGTCAAATCAAGCCAGAGAGGAAATGCTGAGTGCAGCAATGCAAGCTCTGCACCCTCGACCACAGCACAGCCAGGCTGGGAGCACCCAACACTGTCCTTTCCCTTTCTCCACCCACATGTAGCAGCGTCAGAAAGAGACAGAGATGGGGTGAGCACCCCTGGCTCACCCATGCATGAGCAGGAGGAAAGTGGACCATGAGAGCAATCCTGTTCTACTGTGCATCGTGGCTTAGCTGCCATTAGAGCCTGTTCTGCAGCAGACAGTAGCATCACCACAGAACTAAAGAGCAGAAACGCACACTTTCCATGAAAAAATAATCATTGAGCTATAATACTGTTTTTGGTTTGTTCTTTCATCAAAAAAATGGTTTGGATAAAATAAAAATCCATTAGTCCTGTTTGTGCTATGCTTCAGCCAGACCCACAGGGACACTTAGTATCACTTAGAATACACTATATCACATTTAGGTACTGATGCTCCTGAAGTAATCAGTAAACATCGAAATCCCTTTAAAGATCTGATTTTTGGTACTTGCAGGCCTAAGCTAACAATCAGGACCCCAAATATTTAGTAAACAAATATAATGGTGAAACACTGCTCTGAGAGCTTACTAAACTCATGACAACAGGGAGATGCAACAAGTGAACAGCCAGAACCATGACAGCCATGAAATGGTCATGGCATCTTAAGCATGGGGCTTGCAACAGTTACAGGCACAGACAGGAGCAGAACAGCCAAAAGGATAATTCTGCTGCAGGGAAGGGAAGAATGAACAAAAATCAGGGTGGAGCATAGTGTTGCTGGGCAAAATCTGCAGGAAAGGTAAAGACAGCAGCAACAGGATCACAACTACAAAATCTCCTCGAGTGCCTTTGGATCAAGTGAACCTTCTTTAGAAAGGGCTTGATCTGTAATCCAGGAAACCGATAGCGCAGAACCTAGCGCTACCTAGCTATGTGTAGCCCTGATTTCCCTTCACACTGAAAAGATGTTTAAAAAACAAACCAAAATTAATACAAATGATAGCTTTTCTTGGAATAATTCACAAGTGCAAATTCCAAGAAGAAAGGTTAAACCACATCAACCAACCAAACATGAAAACTGAGAAAAAGAGCTACACAGGTGCACCCCATCTCCAGTCCAAGGCTGCCACATGCACCAGCACATCTTACATCTCTCTTGCTGACTCTGACAGCAAATTCCCTTGAAGCACATTGGGAGCCCAGGATTTTAAACAGACAGGAGATAACAGCAGCCAAAAGCACTGGTGTGAGCTCATAGCTGCTACAAGGAGCATAATTAACACGGGCTTTCATCACCTCATTGCTCTCTATCGCAAATACTGCTTACAAGGAGGGATGGATTTGAAGTGCTCACATCAGACCACTCAACATCTGCACAGGTGACCCTGCAGGACCCTCACCTGGACCATCAAGCGAAACGATGGTGAAGCACCCTTTTGCAGACATGCTTTGACTGCAGGTCTCTGAGTGCAAAGACTTGTTTGGGGCTGCAGCGTGGCCCCACAACCCCTTTGCCACTGTGTAACCTCACACTTAGGGGGAGCAAATGGGCTGACGTGGGTGAGGCACATGGAGGGCAGAAGAAGTGGCGCTGTGCTGAAACAGCATGAAATCCAGGCCAGGCAGCAGCGGGTGCTGATTGTGGGTGGGATACTGTGTGTGGTAGACTTAACCTGCCTGGAGTGGCATATATGGGTTTCATGCAAGGGGGCTGGAATAGTCTCTTAACCCTCCTTCCATCAGTATTTTGGGCACAGAGAAAGAAGCAAAGGGCTCTCATTTCTCTTAAGGAATTTTTCAAACCAGGGATGCTCTCAGACTTTTCAGAGGAAAGAGTGCATCTACTGCACATCCCTGGGCAGTGGTACCCACGGAGTGCACCTGCTGAAGCTGGGAAAAAGAAATCCCAGTGAGGAAGGCGATTTCTTCCCAAAGATGGACTCATTGCTGGCCTCCAGGTGCCAACTCTTGAAGCAAATTCTTTCAATCTCACACAGAATCTTTAAGAAATGATAAATTGCACTGGCTCAGAGGAAACTGTCTGCTCCCTGATAATAAATGAGCTGTTAGCAGAGGTAGCAGACTCCCAGATCCATTTGTGATCCAAAGGGCTTACAGCTGCTTCCCGTTTTCCCAATGCCAAAACCACAGAACACACAGACAGCGAGGGATGGGAAGGCAGCCTCCTGCGCCTGTCTGCTTGCTGCTCTCCCGTGGCTAAAGGGAGACTGTCAAGTACAATTTCCTTTTGATGGAGCCTTTTTTTGATGTAAATTTGCTGTTGTTGAAAGTGAATAATTCTCTGCATTGGCTGCAGGCAAGGATAGCCAGGAAAAACACTGCAAATCTCACCCCTGCACACTACATGTCTGCAGCACCTCTTGCAGCTCTGGATGTGAACCATCCTATAGCATGAGTGCCCATAGTCCTACAGCAATGCACCTCATTCCTCCAGCTGCAGCCCCCCCACAGCTCAATTAACGCAGGCAGTGCTGAGACACACACACCTTCACCAAAGGCTCCTGCAGTCCCACCAGAGGATGCTGCTCTACCTCCCTCATCTTGACCCCAATTCCCTCCACCACCAGCCTCCACAACACTGCTCTAGATTTCACTGCACAGCCCTGGGAGCCAAGGGGGATGATTTTTTTTTTTATTATTTTTTTTTTTTAATTTGGTTTTCAAAGTTGTCCAGCTTGAGTTGCTAGTTTGGATTCACACTTTTACTTTCCTTCCAGAGATAGGCTTGAAACAGGAAACCTGAAGGCACATTGCTATTGCACTCCTCTGAGATTGCTGTCAAATGGCAATCAGAATCCAGGACGAGAGCAGGGTGGAATTCAGAGTCTCCCTAGGGTTTTCAGGCATGTTTTGGGTCTGATTTGGCTCAGCTGCTAAAGGATGCTACTTTAGAAATTACTTTTCTGGGAGGACGAAACAGCTTTTATTTTTTTTAAAAAAAAAAAAAAAGCTCACAAGATTGATTGTTCCAGTGCCACGCAGGGCTTAGCTGTGCTTTTCCCATTAGAGCTAGTGGGGATTGCTCAGTCAAATCCCTGGGTGCTATTTTGAAAATGCTACAGTTAGCATCTGAGGGCATTCTTCCCCTGATGATACCAACTCTATGATCCCTCGAAGCCTACTCCTAGGGAAAGGCAGTAGCAGCCAGCAGCGTATCGACAGAAAGAGGAAGAAAGAGATCTGCTTAAAGTAAAGACAGCAAAAGCAAACCCAGGCATCGTTAGAGCACTGCAAACGCTACTGCCAGCAGCGAGCCCATGAAAAGTGAGAAATACAAGAGGCTAAGAGGATGAGAGCACATCTCAGGACAACGGCAGGCCCCTGCCTTTGAGGGGCCACTGCAGTACTGTACCAAAATACAGAAGGTAAATCTGAGAAGAGCAGTTGCTATGCCATGAACATATGTTTTCTTCACTTCTTCACAATACATCAGAATAGCACAACCGCGAACTGCCCGTTTACAATGTGATCCCTGCTTTTATCAAAGCCTTTACAGGCTGCTCCCAGACAGAGAGCAGGAACATGTTTGGTACCGCTGAGGTATCACCTTCATCAGAGTATTGAGGAATTAGCAGGAGGACATAATACTGCAGACACTTTGGGTAGAATTCATCTCACCTACCTCTCAAGGTCTCACAGTAAGCTGTCTAAGCCAAGTTTGTCACCTTGGCTTCCCATATCGACAAAGGAGATAAGCAGGCACCTCTGGAGGGCATATTAAGATGGGTGTCTAAAAGAGTTCAAAAGGATTGCTCACTGGAGAGCTCTCTGCTGATTACAGAGGTAACCTTGATGATTAACTTAGATGAGGGCAACTAATCCTCAGCCAGAAAAGTCAGAGGGGACAAATTCCCTTCTTCATGCTTTAAGGACATAGGACCTGCTGCTTAAGGATGCTGCTAAGGCATGTAAGCAGCGACATGGTATGAGCACCCTGGGTCAAGCTTGGGCTTGATTCTTCCTCTCTCTTCCTCTGTCCCTCCACAGACATCTGGCAAAGCAGAACTCACCTGATAAGCATGCAATTCCATTGCTTTACTGGGCGCTTCGCAGAGGAAGGAAAAGTTCAATTAGGGGACAGTGCATCCAGCATTTGTACTGAGGGCACATGTAAGGACTTCACTTGAGAACAAGCTTTGATGGGCTAAAGCTTCCCAAGTAAAGAACGAGACGTTTGGGAATGGTATCTTAACTGACAGCTGCTATCTGGGATGCTGCATGTTGGTTTTCCCACTTAGGCATGACCGTTAACCCTCACTACAACTGTGACGACACAAAAGGAGAGTTTCCTTTTTGACAGAGCAAGCTTGTATACCAAACTAGTCCTTGTTGCCCCAGAACAAGAGGTGATAGGGGCTTTTTGGGGAAGGGCTCATCTCTGAAGGTGTGTGGTTGCTCTGGGAGCAGGGGTGGAAATGCAGGAGCTGTCTCACCTCCCACCTGGGGGCTGCACGGTGAACTCATTGCCCCCCTAATTTATTAGCACATAAACATGGGCATGTCTGGGGACACAAAGAGCTGGTTTTCTAGTCTGCGGGTGACTGCGAATGGGCAACTGCCTGCAAGCCCAGGGGCTGCCTGGGGCTCTGCGGGTTCAGGAGAGGTGCTGGTATCTGCTCCCTCTGAGGTCTCTGCTGAGTCTGGCACACGAGGCTGCTAAGGTGGAGGATGTTATGATATAGATGACTCAATGTTAGAAATCTGCCTGATTTCATCCACACATTTCTCACGGGTTCCCAAACAAGTGATGACTCTTAACGCCTGTCAGCCTAGGCTAATTCAGGTCCCAGCCTCCAGCGAGGGTCCGCTCTCCCCAAAGTCTGCCCCTTTGCTGTCCCCACAGGAGAGAAGCATGGGGACTCCCAGATTACCATCCCCACACCTCAAAGCTGCAGGCAGTAGGTTTTGGTTGGCACAGCCATAACAAGCTGAGCAGAAAAGACTCCAGAACCAGGACAGGCTGGAAGACTGAATTAATTCCAGTCAAATCTGTGAAATGCACTCAGCTCTGCCTTTGCTCAGGATGGACTAGGGACAGCTGCTGTGCCCAACTGTTTTTCTGGGACAGTGAACTGGAAACAGCATCGCTGCATGGGCTGCGCCGCAGCTCGCTTCCTCGTCCTTGCCTGCAACAGCAACGTCCCCTCAGCCCCTTCCCCCACTGCAGCCATATGTGGTGTGGCTTTCTATTACTTCCTTTGGTAGTTCATTAAAGACATTAATCACCTTCTGCACAAAGACATTTCTCCTGAATTCCCTACAGGCCAGGCCTCTTTCTCAGGTGCAGCTCTACTGGCTGCTTCAGCCCTTGGCAGACACAGTGCTGGCGGCCCAGACCTGCCCCCATTTCCCCGCTGATCTGGGTCCCTGATAGACACCGATCAGGTGGTCACCCCCAAGCCTCCCCTGCCACGTGTACTCCGACAAGAGCCTCCTTTCCAGCTAACCTTCACCCCACCGTGGTCTATATCTCAGCATTTGTTGTCTCCCTTTTGCCTGGCCAAATGGTCCCATCTCAGGACCAACACATGGCCACCTGCTCATGTGCATCGTGCAATAAGGCATATATAAATTGCACATGCTTATCATGCAATAAGGATGCAAGGAGTCCTGCTGCACAAGGCTGGCTGAGGGGAAAGCACAGTGGCATGTTGGGACTGCCGCAGCAGCAAGAGGGCTGCAGGCTATGTGAAACACGCTGGCAGTTTGCAGTAACCACCCCATGCAGGGGATTTCCTGCCCTAAGCACCAAGGTTTCGCTCTGGAACAGTTGCGGCAAAGAAGAGGGAGGCCAGGAGCGAGCTGAGCTATGGTGCTGGCCAGATGGGAGACACCAGCAGGCTCTGGCTCACGTTTGGGCAGAAGACGACAGAGCTCTCGGAAAGCAAAACCTCCCCTGTCTTAGCTAAGGGCTGGAAAGAGAGACAAGGAACAACTCCAGCTACAGCATGTCCACAGTCCCTCTAGAGCTGCTGCCTGTCCCCTTTCCCATGCTGGGTCTCCAAGTGCTGCTCCTGATCCAGCATTTCTCCATCCTCCATCCCTGTGTGCTCTCTGTTGGACTTTGCTCATCCATGTTCTCCCCACGAGCTCCCATGCTTGCTGACAATTTTTCTGCTCTCACCTGCCAGAATAGCATCACCGTCCTCTTTTCTCACGGATGGTGCTGAATGGGGTGTGGGTGCTGTGTGGAAGGAAAGCTAACAAGGCTCGAGGCATTCAGGGGATATTGGCAGGCCAGTGGGAGAAAAACCACATCAGTGTAGTCACTGATGTCTTCTGCTCGTTGAAGCTCTACTGCTAGCAAAGATCAAAGCAAAGTGTTTGGGAGGGCGGGGAGATGAGAAATAGCCCTCTCTTTCATGTGAGATCCTTCCAAGCTGCATCCAGATTACCTACAGTGGCTTCTGTATCTTTCCTCCAACCCTCCAGCCCTCAACCTTTCATCTCCCTCCCACTTCATCTCCATTAGCATAGCTACGGGACCTTGCTTATTAAATCAAAGCCAAAACTCCTATAGCATATAGAGAGATTCAAACACATATGCTATATCCACAAAAGAATCCTGCCATCAGTTGTAGGTTACATCTCAATCTTAGACATCAGTTGTTTGCTTTTGCACTCCTCCACTCTGTCAAAAACAAATAAAAACAAAGAATGAAAAGACCCTCTTGAAGAAGCCAAGATACGGCAATTTGTAGCTGTTACTTGCCTCTTCGTTGCCTCTCACTGCTGCTTCCTCAAGGGATCAATTGGTCCTGCCATGCATAAGCACATCTCCTCCTGAACGGCAGCCCTGGATGAGGGTTGGCAAGGGTGTGGTTTGCAGAGAATAGGGAAAATAACTAATATACATTAATAAAAAGAATAAATTGCTAGGGTTTTTTTGCTCTTTTGTGTTGTGGTGTGATTTTTTTTTTTTTTTTTTTTTTTTTTTTAAGAATGCCCCAGAGGGAGCAAGTGGGTCTGGCTCCTGCTAAAGGGCAGCATGAGAAAATCAACTAGAGACTCGTTACTGTGTAAGCTAATGAGCGATCAGTTCAGCAGGTGAGCAGAGAACAGTTTCTGCCAGATAGCATGCTGTTATTATTCTAATCATTCAGTATTATTTTGAAATGTTTTTTTGCTGGGATGATGGTGGATTGCTAATGGCTGGGTTCAGCCCTTCTTCTGCATCTTGCCTAATAACTGACTTAGGAGTCCACGTAACCTCCCAAAGGACATCCCATGCTCTACCAGATGGCACTTTTCACTAGGAAGAATGTTACCCTCTTTCAGTTCTACACAACTAAAGGCAGAGAAGTAAAACCCCATCTCTCTTTAAAGGAACGCAGTTGAAATAAATGCATCTTTGTCTTCAGACTTGTGTTAATACCGCACCCCGGAGAATTTGGACCTGCAGAGTATTAAAGTCTCCCTGACTTATTGCCTCTTTAAGGAGCATGTTGATTTTGTGTTTGCTCTGAGCTCCACGTGTTACTGAAGCTAGCCGGGACTGTTTTCATTTCTATTGGCAGAGAGCTGTTGCCTTTGGGGCCCTAACCCTATTAAGGGAAATGTAAACGTATATATCTAAAATTCTCACTAGAGTTTTGGAAAGGAACAGCGTGCTTCCCCACACTGCCTTCCTTGCAGTCACATGAAGATTTCCACTCTCACCTTGCTAATATGCCAAAAAATAAAGCCTGTGTATTTCTGGCTTAGAAGGATCCCTATTCACATGAAAAAGCTTTATTTTTAGAGAAGAAAGGATAAGCTGTGAGTGAAAACTGTGACTGTCACACAATGGACAGGTCTGGCCTCTGCTGCTCACTCTTTCTCAAATCCCTTCTCTGCCTGCTGCAGAGCCCAAATTTTACTTCTTCACTCTCTTTTTGCTTGTCACCAATGAGTATTTGGGATCCTTTCCAGATAAGCAGGTAGATTTTCAGGTGTGAAATTCCCCTTTTTCCTCCTCTGATTTTTCCCAATTGCGTCATATCAGCTTTTCTCCCCAGGCACTGCTCCCACAGCCCAGGATAAAAAAAATAAATACATAAAAACAGTCATGCAAAGAATAAGTGCCCGCATGCCCTTTGGAAAGAAATGGACACACAAGACTGGGGGAAACCCATTCCTGACGTCTGATGTGTGCTGCCAGCCTCTCGGCAGGGCTGCCTTCGCTAAATGACAGTGGAGTCCCATCAATGTCCCTGCTGATGATATTGGCCCACGTTCACCCAAGGCTCTCCGTGCCCAGATCCATGAAGGCAGACAGACAGCCTGCCCGGTCCTGGCAGCGGTAGCTGAGGAAATGACTCGGCACTTGTGTTTTAAATGCTTTTCCTTCTATGGGACAAGCTCCCACCTTCTTCAGCGGTGGCTGCGACTGCCGAGCACCCAATGCCCACCCCAGATCCCCTGCAGAGACCTTGCATGCAGGAGGCTGGTGTCACCCCCAGGACCCGCTCCCTCCTGTTTGGCAGGATTTCACCCATCAGCACCCTCCTTAGGGCTGGACCTGACTCTGTAAGGTGCTGGCATCTCACTAAACAAACATGCAATTACTAGAAAGCCACAGCCCATCCCTGCCAGAAATTGAGCATCCTTAACCTCAATTTGATCTAATGTGTATTGATGCTCTGTGATTCATCTGCCTGCATCACATCTTTTCCTATTCAAAATCTGAGATGTCCTTGTAGTACCTATGTTGTATTAATCAGACCGCATCTGATCATTAAATCCATGTTTCTGTTGGCTTAACTCACATTAAATAGTCATAGCTAGCATCCTGAGCTCTGCAGGGAAAAAAAAATACCAAAGCATTTACATGAGATTTCTGACACTGCAAAAATAAAAACAAGTCTACCAACACCACAACAATTACATACTATTACAGGGCTAGGCTTATTTAGATTGTGGAAGTTTAATTATAAAAATTGCATTTTAATTGATTGCTGCTGGAATGATTACAGCAACACCTTTCCAAGAAATGGCGGCCATCCTATGTTTGTCAACAAAGAAGCTTCCTTTAAATTCAACATGCAATAGTTATTTAATTAAGCCAAATTTAGATCCTCGTTTGGGAACATTCAAATGTTTGCCTATTCCTTCCTGTCTCTGAGAGGTAATTTAAGAGATAAAAAGCAATCTCCAGAAATACTGTATCTATATATGTAAGTATCCAAGAAGAAGAAGAAAAAGAAATACTTCATTTTATAGCTGATCTGGATTTAAGCTTGCTGCTATTGATAAGAACATAAACACAGAGTGAGTGATCACTACAAATCCCTCTCTAATTGGTGCTGGGAGGCCTTCATAAAATATGAACAGACTCCAAACTACATGTTCATTTTCTAATATGCAGAATAGATTCAACTGTTGATATTCTAGCAGCACCCACAGCCCGTACGCAGTATGAGGATTCCGCAGTAACTATAGCTGTGCATACATGGAAGGAGAGGGATAAATAATTCATTGTTTTTCAGTCTCTTTACAAGTTTTCTTGCAGCTGCAAAATGCTGCTGGTGTCCTGTGGACACCTCTGTGTTTCAGGTGTGCAGCTCCTGAAGGTCCCTTCTCAGTAACCCAACACCTAAGCACGCACACAAGCTGGTCGCTGCACCAGCAAAGCTATAGGGGTCAGTGCTGAACGGAGGTTTTTTTAGTTGCTGGTCACCCCTGTAAAGTGGCCTGAGTTTTTCAGGGACAGATTTACCAAGCTGGTGACTCATCTTCTGCGAGCACTGCTCAACAGGGCATGTCCCCCAGGTCACTGCCAGGGAAATCTGTTGCTGAGCCATCGTCTTCCCTGGGCAGCGAGAGCAACCACCACCGTCTGCCTGACGCTGCCGGGGCTCACCTGGGGACTCCAGCCAGAGGCCAAAAGCAGGAGCCTCTACACCACAAATTAAATAAAGCTCAGGAGCTGGGGCTGAAGCAACTCATATCCCCCAAGGAGCTGGGCTATGCACAGGATGGGGATGTGCATTACATGTGCACAAACGGAGGCTGAGACAAAGAATAAGAGAAAACTATTCCCAGCATCGGTTGTCTCAAGTAAGCAGCCTCTCATCTGTTCTCTGCCAACAGGACATGGTGCTCGTGTCCACTGCAGACCTCCCAGGGACAGGAATTTGCAGTGGTCTCCTAAGCTTCAGCCCTCCTGTGTCCTCACATCTGGCACAGAGCACCCCTATTCCCACACCTCTCAGCTCTGACCTGCGGCATCCACTGCCATGTTAGGTCTGCCCTGAGCACAGTCAGTCATGGCAAAAACCAGCACGGCAGACTTTGTTGAGGCTGTAAAGCTCTTTTCCAAACGTGGCTGAAGATAGAACCTGTGAACATGTCTTTAAAGCTGATCAGAAGGTTTTTGCTCTGCTACGTCACTAGGCAAACCTTTCAGCTATGCCACGCCATCATTTTACCCTTTATAGTCACCTGGTACTGCTACATACTTCTGCTGAAGGAAGGACTCTAAATTCTCCTTCCCCCTAAACAACTGCCTTGGCCTTCAAACAAATGGCACAAAAATATAAAGTCTCCTAACCTTTAGTTAAGAACCCTCAAAGCGGCAGGTGTGTATTTTCATACCAGTGAGCCACACCACGCACCCAGCTGCAGAGAGCCTGTTCATTACCATTTATACTGTGGGATGGAATGAATTCAGGAAGATATTTTGGTTGTTGAAATGTGCCCATATTTCAGTGATGCAACAACATTAGCATCAACCACACACATGAAATATGAGGTTACCGCACGTTGTATCTACTACCTATTTTTGCTTTCTTAATGATTATGGTTTGCTTAAAATCATAAGCTACTGACGTCTTATGCACAGGGACCACAGGGCCCATAAGTGGACGCTGCCCCACACAGAGGTATTCACAATCACTGTGTAATGATAAAAAGTCCACAACTGGAAGCATCAGAAACACAAAAGTTATTGCTGGGCTGTCACAGAGACAGCCCAGCAGCAACAGCAGCCTCCTGATATTTTACAGATTTATCACTTTCATGGATATTATTGTTACCAGTTTAGGCTCATCACTAGCACATCATTAACGGCTCCCTATCGCTGTCACATGTGCACAGGTGCGTCTCATACTGTAAATTCACCCACTGTCACACCAAAGCTTGCTCATCCTAACTGGTAAGCAGATATATGTCAGGCAGAGGTAGACAGTGTCACAGTTGATGCTGAGATACATTTTGCATACGATCTCCTTAGACAGGGTGCTGTCATTTTGCTGCAGTTCATCCTGCCACTTCAGCATCGCCCCACAAGCTACCCAACAAGGTTTTTTGCTTCTGCCGTCACCACTGATTCTTAATATATATATTCTGTATTTTGAATGATGCCACTTCAGACACTTGCCATAAGGACTACATTTAGCACATGAGGCCAGATCCTAGCACAACGCAGGACTTGCCATGGGGCTGGGACCTACTAGTCTTCCTCAGATGTCCTGTTGAAGACCCTGATAGTGGCAGCGCCAGGTTTACAGGGTCCAAACACCGTTGACTTAACCATCAGAGAAACAGGTAATGCCAATGACAAGGAAACGCTGTGTTCTCTATCTCCATGGGAACAAAAAACTGGTACTTTTAACTGGTAGCGTGGCCAGTCTTTTCTCAGAAGATAAGGACCACTGCGTGGGCAGGATTTTTATTCTCTGTAAATAAACAGATCTTTCTGCTGATACCTAGTCTTGGCAACTGGGAAGGGAATTTGCTGGAAGAGGAAGGAGATAATTCCTGGCAAAAGTTTCACTCCAGCCCTAGAGTACTAAAACCAGGTCTCCTAACAGCCTGGGTTTTTTGGGTTGGGTTTTTTTTTTCCCCTAGGGTACATGGAATAACACCTTCTTTTGTGCTTACAAAACAAATGCTGCCTTCCGTAGTCTGGAAGAACTTCGGAAGTTTTTAATTATAAGAAGAGAAAAATGAGGACAAGTGAAGTCGGACTGTGCAGAGTGCTCTGCTGGTCTGATCTAGGACAATGTGCCCTACATAGAGCTCAAATATAACATCCTTTGGGAGGCTGTCTTGCTTCCATTCAGCTTTTGTGAGACCACCCCCGCCCCTGTGATACTAATGACAGATTTCTGAAGCATAACTAGTATCATGGTCTTGCTATCAACATTAATGCTGTAAACAAAATCATTAGTGGCAGGCGTAGAGAGGGAGGGAAAACTATGCGCAGATGGAGAATTTATTCTAGTGATATTCTTGCAGTTTCTGCTTTCTTCCTGCTATCAGCACTGAAATAGCTCATCCCCAGCCACAGTCAGCAACTCTACCCCAGGTGGGTGATGCTTTCCCTTGATAGATACAAGGTCTGTCTTTTTTCTTCTATCTGTCTAGATTTCCTGCCAAGGAAGTGCCATTGGATTGAGCTAAAATAGTTGCTCTTCCTTGATGGAAACTTGTAGTTGGCAAATAGAGGGATATTAAGAAAAATAGAAAATCTTTAGATGTGTTATTAGACACTCCAGTGAAAGTGTGGCCAAATTATTACTGCTCTCTCCTGTGTCATACTGGCCAGGAAATTCCTGCAATCTTTTATTTGCAAACCCTCCAAGAGAAACAAAAAATCACAACTTTTGTTGTTGTTGTTGTTTTTCTTCAAAGAGCCTTATTAATTCTCCTCCTGTACATTCCTGGGTTTTTGCAGGAAAGCATTTTTCCCTTCTGTTTTTTCTTAGCAGAGAGAACAGTTTGTGTCCACCTCTACCCCACTCTCCACATGACTAAACTGCAGAGAGGGTGATTCGGTGAATCAAAAGGATACTACGGACCTGAGCCAACAACAATCCAACAGGCTCTACAAAGGGAAGGGTTCCTCCAGTCCCTCCTGACAGTCCTCATACACACACACAGGCTCAGAGAGTGAAAGCAGTGTCTGACACCAGGTTGAACCGAGAAATTCTTTGTGTATCTCATCCTGGCGGCGCGAGTCCCTTGTGCACAGCACCGCGCCGCTCATGCCAAGGGAAGCAAATGCTGCAATAGCCCCTAATGCATCCACAGGGCTGTGTTAAGGTTTTTGTTTTCCTCTGGTTCCCTCCTGGTCTTATCTGTTGCTGCTAATCTTGGCATTACCTGGCAAGCCAGTTTTTTCTTTTCCCAACTATATCATATAACAACACAGCTAATGTGCTGTGCTTTAGTAGGGTGCAGATACACCCTAGGATCAACTCTGCAGTGCGACTTCAGTCTTTAATACTTGTTTTTAGAGCCAATGATTTTGCTGGTTCTTGAAACTAGAACTCTCTTACCTCTCTGTCATTACTAGGCATGCCCCTTATTGTGGATCTGGACTCCACTTGTACCGAGTTTGCTGCTAGGTCTTTCTTAAATTACAAGGACAGATGGCTAAACTGGGGCTGAAGAAGTTATTCACACTAAACAGAGACTTCTGTGCACCCCGTGGGTGGAAAGGGGTGTCTTTGTTGTTCATCACGGTTATAGGAAATACGGGAATGAAACCTTAACATAATGAGTCGGGCAGAGGTTAGAGAAACAAGAGAAAATGAATTGTTGGGGGTTTTATACCACTTTGGAAGCAATGAAAATGCAAGACCTGCTGAATAACTGCAGCACTACCTCACCCCTGTGTCTTGGCAGAAACCAAAATGATTTAGAAATCCTTTGCCTGTGCGTTTGGGGTTTTCTTGCATGGACCCTAAAGGCAAGTTGCACATTTGGAGCAAGATGTCCCATATTTCAGACACAAAAAAACCCCTCAGTCAGGAATAAAGAAACCAAAGTAAGAGAAAGCACAGCAAACACCGCTACTTACAGGTGTATGTCATTTCAAAGCTGTCGCTAATGTTCACAATGTCGATCTGGGGAAGGAGCTTAGGGGGTTCCGTGAGCTGAGACAACGCAAACCTAAAAGCTGCATGTTCCTGGGACTGTTGATTAGGAAATAATCCCCCTGGGGAGAAAAACAGAATGACAAGAAGAAAGGTCTTAAGCGCACCTGTATTAGCAACCTCTTCAGTCCAAAACATTCCTTTGAGTAGAGGCTACAGCTCCCCAGCCCAGGGAGTGCCTCTACACTCAGAAACCCTCCAGCACGCAAGACCTGTGGGGTTTCATGCCTGCTGCGGACAGACTGGGAGCAGAAAACCTTTCCAGCCCGTGCATTATGTAACGCCTGGATCACATATAGGAGTCCTGATGCATCCCTGGGCCTGGCAGCCTGTAGGATCGGGATGAACCATGGGGTTTGGCTCAACCTCCTCATCCCCCATAACTTTAAGGAAGAGAAATTGAAGTGCTGTCAATGTTACCTTTATAAAGGAGGAAAGAGTCTTTCTTCCTCCTCCCCTCACTTATAATTAGGCTCAGTTTAACCCCTGCTAAGAGGAGTGGTTTGCTTCAGAAAGGGTGCAGGGGTTCCCCCACATTATGGGACTCCAGGGTATGGGGCAGACTGGCTAAGCCTGGCCCAACAGGCGCAGCACTGGGTGGATGGGGACAGGGCTGTGAGAGCCAGAGCGATGTGGGACCCATGGCCAAACAACCGCTGCTATTGGAAGTTTGCTGTATGGAAAACCTTAAATTTAACAGGTTACAGTGGCCAGACTCAATGAGGGCAGGAAATCAAAAGCTTGGCCCTCAAAGGGATTGATCTGAGCAGAAGTACAGACAAGCCCAGAACCACAGGATTGTATAAATAGGATAGGAACTGGGACTAGGCTGGACCCAGGCTCAGATTCTTTCTCCCCACATGGACCTGGAACAAAGCGTTGCAATAACCCAGCCCTAGGAAAAGTTTCCTGCTGCTTCCCCAGCAGGAAACTTGGCTTGCAGCAGATCTCTTCACAGCCTCCAAAAAGATGCTATTAAATTCAGACTGTCTTGTAATCTATGTGCAATTAGAGGGAGCACTGTTCTTGGCATTTTACAAGTAGGGAAACAAAGCACTTAACAACAAGGTAAAATTAAAATAAAGAAGCAGAAAGTATCAATGCTCACCCTCCAGGGCAGATGGGTTGGGGAAGAAACAAACGTGCAATGACCTGTTATCAACGGCACGTTGCACATCTTTAATATAGAGGGCATCTCCATGTTGCGTGGAAAGGGCTATTTGTGCATGAATATCCCCCTCCTCCCCCATTCCTCCCACCTCCCAGCCTAATCATGGGTGACAGAGGAATAAGATGCTGGTAGCCGAATTAAGCTACTATATGTTTGTTGAAAGGGAAAAAATCTGGGATGTTGCACAAATTTGAGGTAAAGGGGAGGCAGGAAGGGAGGAAGACAGGGATGCAGCATCAACAGCAATAAAAGCACCGACTGTGCAGCTGGACTCAGGCAGGAGTTGCCTGAACTTGGTGGATTAGCAATTGATTGGCATTGTAAAGAGAAGGGAGGCGGGAAAGAAAACCGGCATGCAAGGGAAGACAATTTGGAGCTAGGTTACAAACCATCATCAATAAAGATCAATGGGAGAGTAATAATAAACCTGGGGAGGGAGGGAGGGAGATGAGCACTGAGAAGTTACAGCAAGGGAAAAAGGAATCAAACAGGCACGGCTAGTGCGCAGGGGAAGCAAGTAGCAAGAAATGAAAAGAGACTTCAGTGCAAAATCTTCCTCCAATAGCTCTGCCCTTATTCTTTAGCAACAACAACAGAGAGCGCCTGTTTGTTACCTCTCGTCCCAGTTACCTACAGATGAGAGCATCCTCACAAAAACGTATAATGCAACTGCTGATTTTGCAAATGCAGCAATGCACAATGGCAGCCCAGGCATTTCTCAGAGCAAGAAACAGATATTTTTTTCATGCTTCCTCCATTTCAGAGGCACTTTTCTCTCTCTGTGTTGGTGTGTGTGCAGGCATTTATTCCCAATCTTCCCCTCCCCCAAAGCCAAATTGATACATCTCTGCTCTTGCAAAGCCGGTACCAATGCACAAATCCAGCCCTTGCTGTTCACCCCCTCACTCTCTCTCACACACATACACACACACACACACACACAAATTTTGCCTTTGCAAGCAAATGAATGGGTCAGTTTTCCCCATCGCCCCCTCTCCACCCCTACCCACTTGCCAGGGAACATCACTCCCAAACGGCCCCGAGCTCTGCACTCACCTATCTGGATATTGTTGGGGAAATTGGCCCCTAACACCGCCCCTAGGAAACTGGTGCAGAAGAAGGCAAAAATGTGCTGCATATTCCCTTTTGCATTGGCGAAAAAGAAGCCCAGTTCCAAGCATAGATTTGATTTTTCCCCCGCTCTGCTCTCTTTAGCTGCCTCTCTCGCCTCCCCTCCGCTGCGCCTTCAGGGTTGCGCTTCTCCCTCGCTCAGAATCCAGCGCTGAGACTGCTGCTTAACACCGCCTGGCAGCAGGATTAACTGAGCCCCGTGAGAAAGAAAGAGAGCCCGCTCCTCATCCACATCCCTCCCCCGCCACACACAACACGCACACGCACACACCAGGCGCTTCCACCCAGCTCATTCGCCTTCTCCCAGTTGGGGAGAAGCTCAACAGCTGGGGACCGCATCCCGCCCTCACCCCGGCTCTTCCCCCACCGGGGGTCCTGGCTGGGGTCTCTAAGGGTAATTCCTACCTACCCCTAAATTCCTGGCTTTCCCCCTCAACTTCTCTTGGCAGGAGCTAGAAGGAGCCTGCAAATCAGTAGGTGGCAAACTCCTCTAGAGAAAGGGCTTAAACTCCTCTGCCTCTGATCCATCGCTTCCCAACCTGGGCTCTCACCCCTGAGTCCAGGAGTTGAACCGATCAGCCTTTACAAACAACTCATTAGGATAACAGAGGGTCGTATCCTGCAAACATGCTTTGGAAGGAAGGATTTCAGAGCAACAGACAACAGAGATCCCGAAGGAGGAGAAAATGAACCCCCCCACCATCACTGTTCTCATTGATTTTTCCTGCCCACCGTTAACCTATGAAGCATTTCACCCCTGTGCTTAATGTGGAGGAATCTGTGCTCACCAGCACCATCAGATAGGGCAGGCTTCTGAAATTAGGGGGCTCTTTTAGCCTGGATTGTTATAGGAGATGTTCTGTGGTAGTTCTGGTGAGGTTGAAGCTTATTTGACCATAAGCAGCTTTGCTCAAAAACAAAAGGCAAAAAAAAAAAAAAAAAAAAAAAAATCAATAAAAGTAACAACAATAAAAACCAGCTCCTAGGCACAACTTGGGATTTAGAAATATTTGAGGAAGAACTGCTGTGAACACAGAGCCATAGGTATCTAAGAAAGGAGAGAAAATTCACCCAATCCCCTCTGAAACACATAAATTCCCAAACCAAACTTGGGGCCTCTAGTGCCTGAATACCCATGTCCAAGCACAGAGATTCTGCCCTTACCGTTTGCAGCCTGAATACACACAAGGGGTAAATAGCAGAGAGGAAACAGAAAGTAAAAAGGATGTTTGGGGCAGAGTTAGAAATAGGATCCGGATGCCCCATGTTCTGGTTTGGTGTAGGGTGCCTTGCCCTGGTCCCCACTCCCCATCTCCAAAAGCATGAGGTTAAATTAGAAGAGCATCAAAGAGTGGTGACCCACGTTCAAAGGTTGGGAATTGCTCCCACATAAGGAACAGTTGGACAGACGAGAGCTCTGCAGAGTGGGATAAACAAAACAGGATGTCACCAAAGCCTACAAAATCTGAGAGACATTCCCTGTCGGCCACAGGGCCTAGGTGAGACATAACTTTATGGTTCAGGGACAACACTACTCTTTATATCCTCAAGCCCTTTATGAACAGAATAGGCTTGAAAACAGAGGTAGTAGCATCTTTTTGTCAGCAGGTCCTCTACTTTCTCTGAAAGAGATTTACTACAGGATTGTTTCCCCATACAGTCCTTTCTGCCAGCTGCGACAGAGTCCTTGGGTAGAGCAGCATCATACGCCATCATGCACTATCTCCACGGCCAAACGCGACAATGACTGGAAAATCATCTCTCGTGTGGCTATGGGCACAGGCTCTGGGTAAATGAGAATGGACTGTGATCCTTGCACAGGCCTTCGTTTCATCTCTGCAAATAGGAGTTTGGGATCTTTAACCTCTTTCTAGACAGTTTTATGGATTTCACTGAGACTTCTGGGATGACAAAATGCTTAAACTCCCACATAAATACCAGAGTAGGTATAGGGTCTCAGCACTGTACTCTAATACCTCGCTTCAGAGAGGAGTTGCACTGATGCCTGCAACTTTGTGACCTCTTACAAGGACAGTATGTACAGTTACACTGCAAAAAAGCAGAGCCCAGACGACTTGCATCTTCCTGATAGCAAGCAATTAAAGATCCTTCTAGGATGGATTCCTTTTTTCCCCAAGCCACCCTTGACCAGGACAATGACTCTTGGTGCCACAGACTGCAGGTTCATTAGAGCAATTGTTTGGGCATTCAGAAGTCAGTTACAGGTGGCCAGAGGATGCTCTTACCCTGTCTCACTGCCTAGGTGAGCGGCATCCCAGAGTCATATTCAAGCGCAACAAATTTACATCTGCTGTTGGTAGGTAGCACCTTCATCAGACTTCCATCTCGCTCCTTGTATAATTTAAACAATACTGATTTGAGGCTAAAATAATCCACTGATAGGTTTTATGGGCTCTTGCTTTCCATCCAGAATTTAATAGAAACGGCTGCATTTATAATCTGAAGAAATGCACTGAAGGATAACCAGCGCAACAGAAAGATGCTAGCACATTTTCAAAACTCCCAAACAGCCTATCTGATAATAATAACAGTAGCCATAACAATAAAATATTGTAATAGCTCACAGAAAGCTTTCACAGTTGCATTAATTAATAATCCTACTTTTGTCTATAAACCTCTCAAAATGCAGGTGGCTTAACAAGGAGAACTTCACCACAGTGTAACAAGATAAGTAGTAATAAGATCGTTATTTTAAGAAGGTATTCATTTCCTTTTTCCCTATAGATAACAGCATTTTATTCGGAGTTTGTTAGCACAAAGATGTTAAGAATTAACTCTCGCTGATCTGAAGATTCTTTAAATCAACATCAAAGCAATATAACTTCTGAACTTTTGGCTTAACACCAAACCAAGTCTTGGGAAATTGGTGAAACTCTTGGATGTCACAAGAGTGGTCACAACAGAAAGACAGATCAATCCACCAGTCTTCTGAGAGAAGAGCCCAACTGAATTATCTAGATTCCTAAAAACATTTGAAGGAGCTTATTCCTCCTTTCAGATTTCAGAAAAGAAAGAAAATCATTGAATACAGCATATATTGCACGGTGCCATCTTAATCAGGGGCAACTAAAAATATCAGGGAGTGGAGTTTTGAAGACCTATATTTTGTATCAAAGGGTTCTTAAGACATAGGTGGGACAGGCAGGCATCTGGTGGTTAACAGAAAACATCCAACAAGGTCTTGTGGGATTAATCCATGCAATTGAGTGTAAAGAATTGGGTAAATACATGTCTGAAAAAAAAAAAGGCTGTCAGATTTAAGGTAAGAAATGCTATAAAGGAATGTTAAAAGAGTGTAGCTTGTTCATTTAAGATCTTTGCCAGAGATGAAAATAAGAAAATGAATACATCAGAGCTACTGTTCCTGTTGTGCTCTGCCTGGAGCTGACCTTGCTGTACTGGGCGAGAACCTTTGTTCTCACCCATTTCTGCTTCAAGGTTTTGCACACCAGAGAGTTTTGTCTCTGAGGAGGCTGTCTGCCACCTTCTTCTTTGCATGACATGAAGTTGTTCACACAAGCAGAATGGTCTGCCTTCACTATCAGAGCTTTTGTTTCCAGGATAGGAAATAAGCGGTTGTTGCAGCAGATATATTTCTGGACCAGAAGCCTTGGAAAAACAAAGGACTCATTCACATGCAGAAGCCTCCAGCCTTGAAAAATGAGGAAATCAACAGAACTCGGCATCCGTCCGACCTCCCAACAGAATTATTTCCCCCAGTGCCCACTGTGTTTTACATGATGCTCCTGAATGTCTTTAAAGAGGCTATTGAAATACTACTATTTCTGAAATTCCTTTTATTTTCTAGCTGGACAATCTTTATAGGAGGCTTTTAATAAAGAGCAAAATGTAATTATAGTGATTAATTTAAATAAACTCCAAACAACACAGACTCTCATATGGGTTTCGCAGAGCCTTGGCATAAATGAATGCTAATGGAGTCACATGCGTTTCTCTCCCTGCCTTGTTCACCTCAATTTTGTTATTTTGGATAATGCACCTCTCAAGGAACGATCGTAATGCAGGTGCTGAGAGAACAGACTCCAGAAATTCAAAACAGGGAAAATCTGGAAGCAATCAAAAAGGAAAAGGGGTGAGACAGCTTCCTCCATTCACAGCACCGAGGTACTGGGAAGCGTGTGTGCAGATAGCCCTCGGCACACCTACACCCAGCAAACATATGCACAGTCACTGGTGCCACCCACACGAAAATGACACTGATAGACACGGTTAGAAAAGCGTACGTGTGCTGTATGGGCACATACACACACTTGCAATATCACCCCAGCAGGAGCGGGCGGCACAGCTCAAGGGTGTTTGCTGGCATGTGGAGCTGCTGCGGAGGGGCAGGAGTAGCTCTGCAGCCCGTTGCACTGCCATTGTGTTTTCTGAAGCAGGTTTTTGCCTGCACAGGGATTTTGGACCTGTAGCCAAGACCTTCACTCATCCTTACTTAGAAAATTCCTACTGAAGTAGAAACAGGGGGACTTCTGGCTCTTCATGGTCATTTCCATGTGTGCCCACATACTTTATTTTACATCAGACACTTCATTCTTTTAAACCTGGAAGATATTATTTACACCTCTGAAAAACAGCATCTACAAATGGTAGTCACCAAATCATTTTTGGTAGAATCTCCTTTACAAAAATAACCTCAGCAACGTTTGTTATTAGGCAGAAAAAAATCTCCCCCCATCAATGAGTCAGGCCTGCAGTGTCTATGGCCCCTCTCTCCTTTACATGGCAGCTGGAGTTGTCAAATGAAAAGCTTTGACATCCGAGAAGCAACTCGGAGAAATTAAAGGAAACATGAGCTTCATACTTTTCCAGCGTGGCTAAAATGTGAAGATATGGGACAGGGGCAACACCCAAGATGAGGATAGCTCCAAGCAGGTCCTGACTGATGCCAAACATCTGGGGGCTGATGTTTTAAGGTCACCAGATATTTTTTCTTAATTTACTGTCTGCTGATCGGGGAAGCCTGATGTGAACTGAAACTGGGGAACGTCGGCTTTTTCCACAAACTGTACAAGAACTTGCTTCTGTTGTCATCCTGATCAGCTTATTACCATATTTATAAGAAATGACTTCTTGTTCACTGTGGGATAATTAAGTAAGTAAATGGACTGGAAGATAAACCCGTCAATCAGAATGGCACTGAAAACATTGTGCACCCTTCAGCTGGAAATTCATGAGCAGCAGCTGGCAAATGGATGCCGCGCTTTGGCTCGGAGTGCCCGCGGGGTACAATCAGTCTGGCAAGGACCGTGGGCTCCCATGAGCTGGGCTTCACTGCCGCCCAGCACGGCTGGATGGGGAGCCTTTGGCACAAACGGGCCAGGGGCTTTCCTGGAGTCAGGTAAGGACGTAACTTGTGCACTCAGTCCAAGTCGAATACAGCATCAAACACTACAAATTCAGATCTGCAACTTTATTTTCCACAGTTGTTTGTCCCACCATCCAGCTGGCCTGTTAATGATGGGTTTGCTTCCATCCAATGGGCTTGACATGCTCAACTAGGGACACTTCAGATAGACAACAATGCAAACAGCCCTGCGCTAGGTTGACGTCTACGTGAGCACTCATGGAAACACTACGAATCTTGCTGTGATGAATCCCAACTGATCCTTTTACTGAGTCCCCTGAAAGGAGACTTTGCCATCTACATCCCCAAACCCACTCTCTTCCTCATACAGGGAAGGCTCCTAGTACTCATTTTTTTCCCCTGGTGAATGGTTGATTTATAACTACTTATAGAAACACTCTGTGCCCTAGTCTCAGTTTACGTTCTTTGCTGAGTCACAAACATAAATCAGAGTTGTGGGTGGATCCCTGTTTGTTATTAAAGCACCTTATGTTTCTCTAAGCCTCGCCAGAGGAAGCAGAAATTACTGGTAATACATTAAAGTTACAGTAGGTCTGCTGTTGCCTGAGAATGTAATACCCCCCCAGATTATTGCCACAGATTGTGCTGTAGTGTTATTTTCTCTTTGAATGGAAAAGCAAATAAATTATAAGTATTAAAAAAATTGTTGAAAATATATGGTAAGAGGATTATTTACTGTGAAAAGCCAGACATAGGGGATGCAACCTAAATCAGAAATTCTGGTTATCAATAGTTCAGTCAAATGTTCATATATGCGACAAAGTTTTTTCTTTCACTCAAAGTTCCTGAAACACTGTGAATGCTCCGGATGAAGTCAAATAATGATTGAGGTGATTATGCAGTTTAATATTGATATATGAATCAACTCTCATTTTTAATCCCTGGCATCAAACCCAAGACACGCAGAAAACAAACGTGAAATGAGGAAGATAAAAGGATGCTGATTTAGAAAGAAAAAAAACCAAAAAGCAGCAGCAGCAATTGCCGCAATTCAAACAGCCTTGCAAAGATCCCATCATTACCATCTGGCTCAGTGTTTCCCAGGCTGCTTTGCTAACACACGAGATAAACAAACATGTGGGCTGTGCTTTAGGGTGGCTGATCTTGGCCTTTCTAATAGTCAAAGGAATCAAAGCTTTGAACTGGAGTAACTGAGTCAAGAAAAGAAGTATCAATTTCCAGTCCTTGCATCACATCCTACTGTAGCAGGCTGCCTGCTACCAGCTGGGAAGGGGGAAGTCTATGCACAAAAGAGCAAACCTAAAAAAATCACCAGAATTATCAGTGTCTTTCTGTCACTAGTTTCTGCAATCAATACAGATATTCACGTCACTTCTCCTCATTCCTTAATTGCTACCCATGCTTTATCTCAGAGCGAAACAGGAATTGCTATGTTGGATCAAATCCCACAATCACGCAAAATCCCGCCCTGTCTGACTGTCTCGGTCTCGCTCATAGCGTGGTGTATCGCACATTAGCAGTCTGTAGGTATTAAATGGGTTGGATTTCGCAAGGGCTAATAAATGACTGGAGATAGACACCTGTGAAAAGTCTACAAGAAGAGATTTGCTTTATTTCCACATGTGGACCCTGCACAAATAACCTGAGCTCCCTCAAAATACTATCAGAAGAAAAAGTCATTGTGATACAAAATACCATTATGTAATTTTATATGAAAAGTTGTTTTCTTTAAATTCTTGCTGGATGTGAAAGCAAAATGCTTTTGATTTCAGTTTACAAGAGGAATAAAATGAGATTTGCAGAGTTTCTGAATAAATAGGAAATCTGAAACCCATCCACTCTTGGAGAAACCACAGAGAAGAAACAGAAAGGCTTCGGGATGAGACACAGAAAATCAGCAGAGCTAGAGAGAGGAGAATGAAAAGACTAGCACCACTTAGCTGAAAGAAGAGATGAACGGGGAATGAGGAGCTCCAGGTAGTCAAAGTACTGCCTGGCCTAGAGGCACTCCATCAGGTGTGTCTTTAATCCTCTTCTATAGCTCAAAAACCATTTTTTAAGTTCCATGAAGTAATTTTCTACAAACATGTGGCAGAGGTCCATAGCAGTGAGATGTCCCGGCTTTTTGTGACTCTGGAGGAACATCTAAGTTCTCAGTGGCTCCATAGTGTGGCCAGTCACTATGATGTGCCAGAGGCCATTGCTGCCAGCTCTGCAGATGTGTAATTGGAGGGGGAAGGGGACACATTCAGCAGCAGCAGCTGCTGCTGCTGCTCTCCCCTGTGCAACAGGCTGGGGCAGGGCAACCGCATTTTATGGACACTCAATAGCAAGGTCTTCAGCTGAGCTATCACTGTTAGGCTGCTCTATTTGGGCAAAGAGCTGTAAAGCTTACGAGGTGGATGAGGATCTGTAGGTTATCTATAATTTCTCCTCTTCATCCTTTAGACACCACGGAAATGACAGAGAGCTAAGGATAGAATCTGAAACAAATGTCGTCTTTAAAGAATCATCCTGTTTTCCAGGCTGGAAGGCAGCGATAAGAAAGATGATACAGGCCCTGTTACACTGTGTGTTCCTGGAGGTGTCCCATATTTAGAGACTTTCTGTGCTCATCAGGATTTTTGCTCAAGACTTTCTGTACATCACAAGCACAGATCAGTGCTGTATTACAAACAAAAAGCTAGACTTCCTTTGTACTCCCAACAACGGACCCAGACAGAAAGAACAGCACACAAACACTGCGTCACCCGGCGCACCACAAAGTTTGCAACCCAGTGTAACAACGCCTGCAATTAGAGCGAGTGGGAATCAGATGAGAGCAGATCATTAGCAAGCTCCATGCAGTCCTACAGACAAAGCACAGAGCTGTGCAGCTTCACTTACAAAAAAAAGAGCGAATGAGATTTTTTCAGGAATATAAAGATGCAGTAATTGCTTTGGAAATCATACACATCTAAGTATATTTGCTTCAGATACAGTCTAGGACTATCGGGCAACTGCACTGAGTCATGTTACTCAAGGAACCTAAGGCTCCTATTAAGCTCTGCAGAAGCAGCACCATTCAACCTATAGCATCATGCCACCTTGCCCACAGAAAGCTTCAATCATCCAGCTACCAGAGGTCAGTGATATAAGAAAAAGAGCATTTATCCCATCTAAGACATTGGCAGAGGAAGCAATTTGCCTGGGACTGAAATCCATGGGGCAGCTCTCTATGCTGCAGGAGCTAAAGGAAAGTCCCCAAGCATGAAAGCCTTGTGTGCTTGTCACAGCCCTTGCCTCCTCTGCCCACGTCTTATAGGAAAGCCCCCAAGAGCTATTGCCATCTGTAGCAGCATGATGGCAAGTGGTACACTGCGTAAAACAACACAGGGAACCACAGACATTTGGAAGTGATTCAGGTGAACATGGTGCTGCTTTGTAAAATGAATAATATGCCATCGATTGATTTGTGAGACTCGCTGCTAGCAAAGCACTGGTTTCTTCTGGACACTGTGCAACCAGCCCTAGCGATAAAAAGGCAAGTTTCCATCTGCTCGGAGCTCGTTTGCATGCTACAACTCCAGGACTGAAAGTAAAGAGAGAGACAATGTGGAATGCAAGGACCTGCTGACCTAATTAATTAACTACGGGTTGCTTTCAGCTATTTGACTATGCTTTGCTATGTACATCTTATGGGCTCTTTTCTACATACATCCCTCTTTTCCTCATTCCTGCCAAGAATCAGAAGATATTTAGACTTCCTATCTAGTGTGATGATATCATATTTATTTATAAATGTTCATCCTTGAAATAAAAGGAAGGAGATTATGATTGCTATGCATTTCAATTCCTTGCCCAGGGTTTTCTTGCACTACAGCCTCATGAGTTTAGCTGGCCCCTGCTTCCAAGTCCTCCGGATGGTGAGCCACAGGTGCTGGGAGAGCTATCCCTCTCCAGCTGCATCCACAAAGCCATCCTGCCTCCTCCAGCTTTTGCAATGAAGCGTTTTCCCCCAAAGTTGTGATTATGAAATGTCACCGTGGAAACAGTTGGAATATAATATGTGCTTGCTCGCTCTCCCCCCACCCTTCCTCCCCTCCCACCAGCCTCCTCACTTTCTGAAGCTACGTTTGCTGTACAAGAAAAACCCTTCTTGCTCCCCTCCTCCCCCCAAACCTGCAAAGGGGAGTGTCTGTGCCTCGCAGTTACCGTGACAAAACCAGATGCCTCAAAAAATATCCCTATTCATTAACAGCTTCTTGGTACCTTGTAGCAACGTTAAACCTACCAAACTCAACTGGATGTTACTGCAGTTACCAGGATTTCCCGCCTTCCTCTGCCAAATAATACCACTTCTGTAAAATGGCATTATAAAGAGGCTTTGAGCCAGTAGGAACCTGGTCTGCTGTTGCTATTACTGTCACTGCAAGAAAGCCTCTACAGCAAAGCATAATTCCCCATCACGCATCTCTGCTGTCCTCTTAGCTCTGCTGTCCTGTTCCCATTAGTGTTATAATGAGAGCACAACACGGACGCACATCTCTGTTTTCTTTCTCGTGTCCCACCACCTAGAGGCAGGTCTTCAGATGATGAGTTCTTTGTGCTCTGCCTACGTTAATAAAGCACGATTTCCCCTAATCATGATTTCTTCCACGCTTCTCATCAGCATCACAAAAGGTCAGAGCTGTCCACCTGGGAGTGGAAAGGTCAGTTCACTTTGGATCTGACACGTGGTATCTTGTAGCTCCTGGAATATAATCAGCTCACTTCATATTTATTTTGTGTGACTGCAGCACTATAAAAGAGCGGGGGCTGTTCCAGAGAAATCTTCAGTCTCTTGTAAGGAATGTGCAAGCAAACCCAAGGGAAAATTTGAGCTCAAGAGAGTGATACTGAATAGACCTCTCTCTCTGGCAGAGAACATTGTTTTAGTTCTCAAAATCACATAGAGGATTTAGATGCCTATTGGTATTTGTTAATTTTAATAAATGGGAATTGCACATAAAAATCCCCCAGGCAGTTTTTAAAATGTCAGACAACAAGACTTTGAGAGCTGCACAGATGAACCCATTCGGTGGGAGTCTTACCCATGTGCTAGTCATTAGAAGTGGTCCAAAGATACTCTCCACTGTCATGTATACATGTATGGCAAGGCAACATGGGGAATCAATGAATTCTTTGATCCTGGAGAAGCTTTGAGCTTCCACAGCGAGGTTCACACACGCTTTGTTCCCCTAGTAGCTTCCCAGACATCCTGGCACTGGCTGCAAGGTGGTACTGTCAGGGGTAGGGAAAGGGAGACGAACAGTGACTTCTGCCCAGCAAGAGATAGGAAGCCCAGGCAGGAGCACCCCTCGTTGTTGGCTTGGCTAGGCTTGAAGGAAGGCAAGGGGACATGCCTCGATGACTTGACCAGTTGGAGTACATGACCTTGTTACCTCCAACAAGGCCTTTAAGGTAACTGTAAAAGATGCCTTTTGGAAGTGGGAGTCCCAAGAGATCCCTGAGGCTGATGCTTTGCACTACAATGCTCAGCTTCTATTTTTTGCCCTGTGGCAGCTCATTTGTGAGCAGCATGGAGGAGGGGATGCACTCTGTGATCACAGAGAAGAAGGTGCTTCCTGGTCCTCATGCAAGCCATAGCCCTCCAAGAAAGTGGCTTGCTGTTGGTGTTGTCCTCATTACTATCTCACCAGCAGCCCCATGCAGAGAGCAGTATAAGCCAGTCTGATAGCACTTTGCAATAAGATCAGCTCAAGAAAAAAAAAAGAAAAAAAAAAAGGTCTTTTGAGTGGCATATACCAGTATTTGCACTCCGAATACATTCCTTCAGCTGCTTTGCTCCTTTAATGACAATCCAGGAACAGACACAGGAAATCCCTGAGACAGGCTAATGGACACCCCTCCTACCCTGGTCTCCAAATAAGCAATTCAAATTGGCATTCTCATTCAAATTCTCATCAGAATTGTTAATTCCCCACCATGCAACAGCCTCCCATAACTCCCAGGCTCACCAGGTGGAGAAGAATCACAAAGACTCTAGATTTAAATACTGCTTCTATTCTATTTCTGACATGCTTTCAATTATCTGCAAAGGCAACCTATCACTCACATCCCCTCACCCTCTTCACTGATCCCTGCACTGATAACAACCCTTCGCAGCAAAACACCTTTCACCCAGGGAGGTGTACAAAGACAGCTCTTGGAGCCTGTTGGCCTGGTTCGTTGCTGTGCTGCAAAGCCATGGTAGAAGCAGTGATGGAAATGAAGCCCCAACGTCCATGGTCACATGCCAACCTGCTGCCCCTGAAAGGGCCCCCCAGCATGTGGAGATGAAGAAAACCACTCATACCCGTCCTCCATTTGGCTCTTCTCAGTCTAGGGCTGCAGCTGCGATGGGAAGAGCCAGAAAGCAAAGATCTCGCTGGCAGCCAACACTGCTCATCCTTTCACCTGCTGCTACAGGCAGAGTCACTGAAAGGTTACCAAGTTGGGCAAAGCCATTTTCATTGCCCCACAAAGCATTTTGCAAGTGTGCAGTGCCCCTTTTGGAGTGGAATTCAGGACATCTGCTATTTTAACCATAATCAAGAATTGGATTTTTCACCTAAGTGGCTATGAGAAAACGCTGTCCCCAATTATTAGACTCAATTCTCCTTCAGCATCAAAGCAGCGTAGGTGGTGAGAGAATCAGGCCCATTCATACCTGGGTACTCAGACAAGCCTGTAACCTTAGGCAAGGTGAGTTAGGAGTGGGAGGCTGTATTATCGTACTGCTGCCGTCTGTTGCTCTTACAGTCATACTTAAGCCTGTCCATCAAAACAGGGCACCCTACTCGTTCCCATCTACTTTCACCCATGGTTTTCCTATTTCACGTGGTGAGTTGAGATATGGTACTTGTGTATTAAGCGTGTATTCACTGACTAACCTCACTGCTTCAAACTTTAACAACTTCCAGAAAACACTGGTTTGTTCATTCATTTCTTCCCCCCCCGTTCATTTGTGCTTTTTTCTTTTTCCCAGATTATCACGAACACGCAAGGCATGCCTGCAGACGATACGGTGTCCTGGGTTTGGGACAGATATCTGCATCCAAACAACTTGACAGTCTACATAGAGTAAAAAGAAAGAAGGCATTTCAGACAGTCATCTGCACAAGGCCATGGATCAGCTTAACGTGAAAAAGCAGAAATCTGCTTGTTTCCAACCTACAGCACTGTCTTTTGCTCACTACAGTCCTTACTCCACTCCAAAGTGGTTTTAAAACTAGCAAAAAGTTTAATATCCTATGAGTCCCCATTTGCACTGTGTGTGGGGGGAAAGTGCTGCAAGACCTAAGACACGACATTTTTATGTAGTTGGTAAAAGAATAAAGATGCTTTTGACAGAAAATTGCAACCTTTCATCGAAAAATCCTCTCAGAAAATTGGCATTTTCTGCCTGTCTGCATTTGATAGAAAATAATTTTCTTCCTAGCGCTTCCTTTGTATAGGTTTGGAAATCTGAAAACCCTCTGGCTAAAAACCTGAAAAAAAAGATGTGAGGTGGGGGGGTGTGTGTGTGTTCAGCCAAAAATATTTCATTTGCCATTTTTCAGTGAAAAGTCAACAGCTTCTACAGTATGTCTACCACTTGATCTTGCAGGCACACATGAGATTCTCCATGGGGTGCACAAACAGACCTGACATTATGGAGATGAGCACCAGTGTTTTCTCTTTCATGCAGCTTTGCTTTGTACAATGTTCTGGACTATGGCTTAAAATGAAGTTTGAGCTGAAAAAAAGCCCTCAGTCCTGGAATCCACAGGAATAAGGCTTTTAATCAAACCATCAGATGAAAAAGTAGCTTACACAGAAATATTCAAGGCTAGATACACTTGAGGAGTGAGTAGATGTTTCATGAGCATTACCTAGTAGGCATTTGTAAGAGTGGTAGGAGAGCGATCACAATTTCCATCCCTCCTCCCACGACTGAAATCCATCCCGAGGAATCCCTGCTCCAGGTTTGGCTGCTCCCAGCCTGAGGCGGGTTGGGTGGTCGGGCTGATCCCCACCATCTCCAACCTCAAACTGCACTCACGGGCAGCCGCTCCACCACACACCGAGCACAGCAGCCTTCGTGGGGTGCAAAAACCAGCATCCAAGTAGCCCTGTAACCATGACAACATTCAGGATCAAAAATACACACATTTCAACTCCTTGTAGTAAAAAGGAAATATCAATAAAGGATGGAAGCCACTTTCTGCACATTTCCATGTTCCTCATAAGAAAGTCCTTGGGAATATCCCAGCTCTTCAGTATATGAAAATAAAGGAGGCAGAGTCCACATCCAGCACTGACTGCTTCAGGATCGGTTACTTCTCTATTCTTTTTTTCTAGTTTAAATAAAGTATCTGAATTTCTTTAATGCCTTTGGCATTTTAACGTTCATCTTAATGCCTCAGATAGGTTGTTTTTTCCTCTTTCCTTTTTCTTTCTCTGCAACATTCCCCCCCCCATCTTCCTCTTAAAGTGAAACACTGTGTGAGGAATGACATTCATTTTCCTGAGCATACAATGACTGTGATTTGAATGTCAACCCTGCAAGCATGATTCAATGCGGGATTCACTTTTTATATTCCCCAGCTGCAAAAGAAGTTGTACAGTTCCATCAGTTTGCCATGCTGATGTTAATAACCCCCCCAGGTTGCTATGGCAACGAGGCTAATTAGAAATGGGTTAATGTTGGGGTTAATCCTTTCAAATTTCTCTAGTCTAGGTTGCAACAAGATGGTTAAATGGTTAAAGGACTCAGAACTTCTTGCTTTAAGAGAAAATATGAAACAGAAGGGACAACTGCTGCTCCTTGTGAAATAGGACCTGAACATTTTGGCATTTACACCAAACGTGCTTGCATTGACCGTGGCTGGTTTGGAGAACCGCGCAAGTGTGCCAGGACAGCGCTACCTTGGCAGAGAGGTCTCTGATCTGGGAGGAGATTCTAGCTCAGTTACCTGAGCAAAGCCATAGCACAGCCAATAGCTCTGGGATACCCAGCATCCACCTTCACTTGAAAGGTCTACAAATCAGCCTGGCATAAAAACATCCGTTTTCTCCTGCTACCACTTCTGATAACAACGAAGAAAAGGATCCTCACTGAGCAGCTCCACAGTGAAAATACCTGTAAGAAAGCAAAAAGCACAGGGCTTCACTAAAATGCCTGTCAGCCAGGGAGGGCTTGGTGAGGGGCTTATCAGCTGCTGCTGGTCTGTCTTTAACAACAGCAGGAGCATCACACTGCACTCAAGGGGATGGCAGAGTTATTAGCGTTCTCCTCATCACTGCTGGCTTTGCATTAGTCAGGATCAGGAAAGCAGACAACGGTGAAATAGGTAGAGAATAGAGAGCTAATCACTGTAAGAGGGCCTTTAATGAACTTGTCCTGAACAAGACTGACGCAAAGTGATGGGGAAAGATTGGGGAAAAACCATTTGATCAGCCAATATATTTTGCAGGTCTCATCCTTCTGCTGGGCTTTGCTGGGAATATCACAGTGCCTCCAGCTTTGTGCAGGACCCTGGTGTCACCATAGACAGGACATTACACTTGAGTTACCAAGTCACAAAACAGTAAGGGTCTTTATCTGCATTGCATAAGTATACTACAAGGATAAATTCAGCACTGGTTGTGGCTGAAGCTAAATAAATAGACTTCGCACCTATTACTCCTGTTCTTGTTAGGTTTTTAGATAACATTCAAATTGTAGTACTGCCAGTTCTGCACTCTTTTGAATAACTACAGAATGTATTGAGGTCTGATTTCCCTTTAAAACATACTTTAAAGAAGGAAATCAGTGAAATTACAGCTCATATTTCCTATAAAGGTGCTGAAACTTCAGCTAAGATAAAGAAACTGCATAGTTTTTAAGTGTTGCTTTTGAAAGGCAGATATTACAGTTTTATAACATCAAAACCTCTTTCATCAGAAACAGAGCTATTATTACAAATGCCAGTAGAATTTCAGAGGAGTTGTAGCAAATGCATCAAAATATACATTTAAGTCCTATTCCAGCTCCCAACAGGGTCAATGCCAGTTTTGCACCTGATGGGAGAAGCAGCAAGCTGTTTGGGTCCGTGTTATCACGAAGGGCATATATACGTACTTCACACAGAGGCGTTATGTCTGAAGTGGTTCTTCTACATTGCGTTCAATAAATGCATCTTTTTCTGACCAGAGAAACTGGCAGAGTTCCAACGTGTTAAAACTGGAGTGAAGAGAGTTTGCTATTCTGTAGTCAAGGCAGAAATGACCAAGCAAATTTCCAAACTAAAGTTACAAGTAAATTTTGTAGTGCAGCCACTGAATTGGGCTCAGACTTGAGAGGCCAGTTGATCACAGACGGTCAAGTGAGCACATCTGAAGATGCCACCAGCCCTCAGCCAGGTCATGATAACAGACTTAATCCATTGCAATGTGAAATAAAATGGATTCGCTTACACCACTGCTGAAGAAGGGCTAGAAGTGAGCAGATAGTAATTTCTTATAGCTGAGCTGAAGGCACTGTAGCTTCTTGAAATGCTGTGACCCCAGTGCTTGACAGCACAAGTGTCCCCTGAGAGAGCTGGAGCTTTACTTTCCATTCTGCTACTGGCCTTCATAGCACCTCAGTCAGGTCACTTTTCTCCCTTCCTTTCCCACCCTTTTTGTCATCTTATAATGGTGTAGGAGTAGTAGCCATCTCCTACGAAGTGCTCTACAAACCCTAGCAACTTGGGGCCTCTAGGTGCTACTGTAATACAAATAATAAATAAAGGACCTGAGTTTCTTGGTGACACAGAAGCTTGAAACAGTGAGTTGAACCCATTTTCCCCCTGTTACAGACACAGATTGCTTGCAGTATGGCGCTCTCCTCCTTGCTAGAGCATCTTCTCCAGCACTGCTTTCCAATATGCTCCTGGGCAATGTGAGAAGTCATGCAAGCAAGACCTCTCCCACCCATGAGCAATGCAGCAAGAGGTGTGCTGCTGCAGCTGTCAAATGTTAAGAGAAATGATTAAAAATCCAACGCCCCAAGCTATGCCTGTTACTGAATATCCTTTAGGGCTTATTGTTCTAGTCAGCCTGCAGTGACTGAATCTTTTGAATGTTAGATTCTCATTGAAATTTGACAGGCTCTGTAGAAATTGTGAAGCCTTCAAGCTGCAGCTCAGGTCTGACTAGAGCCATTGGCCCCTTCAGTCTTTTAAACGCTTGTTGAAGATGCATAGGTTATTGTGGAGTGTTTTTTGTGCTGGACCTTTGAATTGCTGGGTGTTGCCATGATGTACCCCAAAGAGAGGGTGGTGAGTGTAGGTGAAAGCCAAACCCAGGAGCAGAGCAGCAAACCTGCAATTTGACTCCTGAATAGGAAATCCCCGAGCACAAACACTACCTTAACTCGTGGTTCCTCTCCCACCTCTCCCCTTTGCACCCAGGCAGGAGGAGAGGCTTTTGTACCATTTTAGACAGACCACTCAGGTGGCTAAATCAGGGAATCAATCATTTTCACTGCCCAGAAAAAGCAAAGAGCAACTCAAAGCTGTAGTCCAGGCTGCCATAGCTGAAGTGTGATTCACAGAATCAAGGAATGCAAATACTCCTTTCCCCGCATAAGAGTAAATTATACACAGACCCAATCCCTTGAGTATTTCTAAAGGCAGCACAGGCAGGGCTCCGACTGCAGGCAGCAGCCCTGCCTCCCCATCTGCATCCCCTGGGAACAAGAGGGGCACAAAACATTTTCATCCTTGTGCCCCCGCAGCAGCCAAGGGCGGGTGATGAATGCAGAGCATCATGTACATGAAGCAACCTCCAGTGGCCTCCTGCCCTGCTCGGACAAACACAGGCCACAGAGGGGAGAGTCTGTTGCTATCCAGGGCTATTCTAGGCTAGGGAGCACTTTCCTGGTAAATATACAATCCCCACTTTGGGCAGGATGAAATTTGAAGGAAGACTAATTTAAAGCATGAAGAATTATTTGACTATTACCAGTCTTAGCCTATTTTTAGGCTTAGGGGAAACTCCAGCTTATCTGTAGTTGCCTATGACTCAAGGGTTAAGAAAAAATTATCAGAACAATCATATTTTAAAATGTGATTTAAAATAGCCCTTTATTTTCTGCTCCTCTCAACAGGCCATTTTGTTTCCTTCCTAGCAGGTATAGTTTGCATGTGAAATTGAAAGCAGAATTGCTTAAAAAAAAAAAAGTTGTCATCCCCAAGCTGCAGCTCTCTGCCCACTCGGGAACAGTGTGCTCCTGCCAGGCTGTGCTCTGTCAGGGCCTCCTTCAGCTAATGTGCCACCTGATGAACATGAGAGATTAATGTACCCTGCCCAGAGACAGAAAGTGAGCATAGGGAACCTCATTTAGAAAATGCAGTGTCTGCTTGTTCCCCCATCGTGTCTTTTCTTCTTTTGATAGGCTACATTCGCAGAAGAGGCTCACATATCGTGGCACAAAGAGCTGATCTTGGGGACAAGCAGCAGAACCTAAAGAACTGGAGGATCTGACCTATCATTTTTTTGTCCAGAGAAGGGCAATGAAGCTGGTGCAAGGTCTAGAGAACAAGTCTTAGGAGGAGCAGCTGAGGGAGCTGGGGTTGTTTAGTTTGGAGAACAGGAGGCTCAGGGGAGACCTTATCGCTCTCTACAACTACCTGAAAGGAGGTTGTAGCAAGGTGGGGGTCAGTCTCTTCACCCAGGTAGCAAGCAACAGGACAAGAGGAAATGGCCTCAAGTCACACCAGGACCGATTTAGATATTAGGAAAAATTTCTTCATGGAGAGAGTGGTTAGGCATTGGAACAGACTGCCCAGGGAAGTGGTGCAAATCACAGTCCCTGGAAGAGTTCAAGAAACATGTGGATGTGATGTCTAGGGACATGGTTTAAAGGTGGACCTGGCAGTTAGGTTAACAGTTGGACTTGATGATCTCAGAGGTCTTTTCCAACCTTAATGATTCTATAATTTCTAAAGGAAACTTGAAGGAAGCATCCCCAAGCCATGACTTTAACTCCCGCTGCCTCCAGTATACAGCCTTTCTCCTCTGGGCCAGACAGGGGGCAGGCTCTGCCTCCTGCACTGCATGCAGCACCTTGCACAGCACCTCACACCATTAGGTGTGGTGTCCTGCAGAGCTAACCATATCTCCATCAGGCAGGGCAGCAGAATCACAGGCATCAAAAGCAAGGTACGTATTTTCACCTAGCAACTCCTGCACTAAAACACATTACTTTTTCTTAGGCAACAGAATTAACCTTTGGAAAGGCATCCAGTATTTACCAAGAGATTACTAGTAATACAAAACCTATTTGTTAGATGTCTGTGCTTACACTAGGCATATGAATATTAATATTCAGCCATGAGCTCCGGGAACAAACTCTGGCTGCAAAGACAAAAATTGACAGCTCCTTCTACCTCAGCCCAATTGCGTGGGACATGGAAATACTGGTGACTTTTAGGTACACAAAGACTCATTTTCAGTAAGCTAGCGTGCAAACGACTGAAAAAAGACTTTGACACACCACTTTCCTAATGCTTTCGGTCGGGTGTATTTTAAAAAGTTGTAACTCAGGGCTCCAGGCTCTCTCTCTCTCTGCCACTGGAGTAATACCACCGGAATCAACAATTATAATCTCTCACGAGTCTGTTGCTATTAGAGATAAAAAAAGGTTGATTTTGAAATCTATGGATTTCCTAAGGGAACTGAGAACAAAGCCTGTGCTGGAGTCCCAGGTTATTGCTTGGGCTCTGTGCTGGGTTTACTCATTGTTTCTTGCACTGTCCGGTGCACAAGGAGACATGGGAAGAGCATGCGATTTTACAGCCTTGCCATCCCTACTGAGCTGCATTTGGTCCTGCCCTTTCCTGCAAATGCTCTTTACACAAAACCAACACCATTAGGTGCTTTCATAGGAGACAAATTACTGCCCCCCGCCCCCCTCCCCCCAATT
The DNA here is from genome assembly GCF_965183815.1 of Platalea leucorodia. Lineage (NCBI taxonomy): Eukaryota > Metazoa > Chordata > Aves > Pelecaniformes > Threskiornithidae > Platalea > Platalea leucorodia. The sequence continues at coordinate 19,370,311 of NC_138833.1, read as the reverse complement.
TCCTTGTCTGCCATCAGACATTGTGTCAATTGTGGCACTGGGACAAAACTCACAAACTTAGCCCACATGGAATAAAAACTTCCTGACCTGCCATCTGATTGTCTCCCTCTTACTGTTATGTTTGCCTTGGGGAAATCCAGGGTGAGCCTTAGAAGTGTATTAAGACAAGCCATAACTATTGGGTCTAATGTTGGCTTTGAAAATTAGATCCATTACTTGTGTATTTTTATGGTGCATAATGCCATAACTTAGCCTGGAATAATAATTTTTTGTAATTTCCTATTAAATAAACAAAGACAGCTAACACAGTCTTCTTTCTTCCTTGAAATTCCCTCTTTGCCTAAGAATATGTTCCATCATCCAGAATTTATTTTGCACTCCATGCAACAGAATAAAGCATAATGGGTCCATTTGGTATAACGCTGCATTAGTTAACGATCATTTATGCTGACTTGTTACCCATTAGATTCCAAGCAAAACTTGCACTGGGTACAAATCTCAGCCTGAAACATCAATTCCCAGCTCAGCGTATCAGTCTTTCCCCCTTTTCATGTTATGGAGGTGCAATGCTGAAATTAGATGATCCAGAGGTTCCTAGGAAGAAGGTTCCTATCATGCTCCTGAAGTGCACCTCTCACCCTGTATAGGAAATTTCCTTCCTTCACAGAGGAGGGGACATGGTACAGGCTAAAGTATTCTGGCTTAAAAGTTGTCACTACAACTTGCCTACTACTCCAGCTCATGTGACTAGAAAGTATCAACAGAATATCTTCAGGATTTGAAATGAAAATCATTTTTTTTGTTTTGTTTCTACTCCCGATACAATGTAAACTTTTTGTCCCTCCTCATACAGCCACATCTCTAGCTATAGTGAGCACAAGCAATGTTTCAGGACCACAAACACTCCTGCTGAGTCCAAACACATTTGTGACCTTGTGTAAATCCATAGGACTAAAACAAGTGGGGCAGTCTTACTCCACATGCCTTGCAAGCAGAAGGCCCTAGAAAATGGGAAAATTCAGATTTTGCAAATGGAAAATATGGAGTGGTGGAAGGTGGGCTTCTAAGACTGTGCCAACTTTAATAGTTTAATGCTAGGAAGAGAGGTTAAAAAAACCCTCTTCCAAAAGACTTATGAATGCTTGAAAATATAGTTTACAGTGTCTTTTAATATGTCCATTTCTCATAAGCTTTGAGCTACGAAGGAATAAGAGCTGAAGGCAAGCCATCAGCTAAAAATACCCAGAGCCTTTTTTTATATTATTTTTATGAGTTACCTACTGTTACAGAAATAATTATTTGTGGTTTAAGAATGAAAGGCAGTTACACTGTCATTAGGGAAGGGCTGCATTAGATGTAATCTTCAAACTGAGGTCTGAAAGATGTAGCTAAAAAAAAAAAAGGACAAAGGAAGAGAAAATCTTTCAAACCACATGTTTGCTTTGAAAGCTCATGGAGATTTGCAAATTATCGCACTTTCATTCAAGAAATTGCAGGATTCAAATGCACTTTGCTGAAGCTGGGAACCTTGTAAGCACTCATGTGGTACTGACAAGTCTTCGCAGGAGTAAAGTGCTCATCTTTTGTGTTTTAGCATTAAGGAGGAGTTTGGACACTTTCCACCATTTCTTGTACACTCAGCATCAGGCAACACTATACGTTGCCCACAGCATTCGCCACCATCCAGCCCTACACCGAGAATGGTAGCTCCTGGTCCCTGTCTGGCTACCAAGTCTGCTTTGTAAACTGATTGCACATAAGGTCACCAACTAGTCAAACAATTGCATTGGTTGAGTCTTACTGATTTTACTGGGATTCTTCAAGGGGAAAGTGACTTTTCTCTATGACCCATGTGATGTAAGTCAATGAGACCCTGAAGACATTATCAGTTTACCACTTATTTGTCAGAAAGAAAATAATTTTTTTTTTTTTACTCTTCTTTTGAAGTATCAACTTCATTTTGTTTATTTTTAAGGCCACAGTTTTGTATGGCTTACTACTAGAAAGTACGTAGGCTTGAATTTCTAGATTAGTGACAGCAACACTGCATGTACCACAACCATTCTGAAATGATGCTTCAAGAAATTTGATTTGGATTTCATAAGGTAGCTATTATTGGTTAAATAGTAACTGATTTTAAAAGCACTGTAATTGATTTTAAATGAGGAGTAACAGCATTGTAATTTATGAAAAATTGTTATACAGTTGTTACATCACAATATTTTTCAATAATCAAGTATTACTTTTAAGATGCAATACCTGAAGTTTAAATTAAATAAGTACAGAACTATTGATTTCAGAGTGCCATCATTTAAACCATGGAAAAGCTGCTGTTATAAGCATGAATCCTTTGCACTAGATGTTGCAGAATTTTTTTTTTTTTTTTTAAAAACAACAACAACATGTGAGGGAATAGGTTGCTGTAGGCATTGATTATGAACTTTGGATCCCTTCTCCCATGCCATGACTCACAAAAAATGTCAAAGCCCACTGCAGTGGGAAAACTGCTGACTGCAGATGCTCATGTCAGGTCCTGGATAAAAAGCATTAATGATCCAGTCCTCTCATTGCTACTCAGGTACCCTATGAAAGAAGTCCCTTCAGTTCACTTTGGCTTTCTCAACAGCCAGAGGTGCAGGAAAGCTGAATGATTAGAAAAGGACAAACCTCTTCCGTGACAGTATTTGGCTACAAAGGAATGAAGAGGGAAAACAGGGCTGGTTCTGCTGAAAAGCAGCAGCAAAGTGCCAGCTGTGTCCTTTTGGGTAGGGTGGAGGTCAGAACTGACATACACAAGACTCAGATCTGTCACACAGGGGAAACCGAAAAGTAAAAATTTCCCTGACATGGGAGTAAACAGAGGACAAAACCAGAAGAATCAAGGATGTTGCATGGAAAGTAGGAGGTTTAAGGTAAGGATAACACAAGTGTGACCCCAAAATGTACCATTATGAGAAAGAAGAGGAGCACAACATGGAGACAAAGCCTTGTAGCTGACTTAAGATGGAAGTAAATGTCTCAGAGCAGTAGATGAGAGACTTCTTGTGCCAGAAGAGTAATACAACTGCCTTATAAAATCACTAGCCCCAGAGCATAGACATCTAAGAAGCCTGTCAAGGGAATGGGAAATTTATTGCCCATACATAAACAAAAGATGAAAACATGTTTTGCAACCAGGCCTGTTAGTATAATCTCAGTAATATTCCAAGCTCTAGAACAAACTTCAAAGGAAAGTGTATTTACAGTCACAGGCTTAATTAGAAAATAGGATGATATGCAGCATGGTTTTACCAAGGATATCTCACACCAAACTAAGCTGATCAACTTCACCATTTCCCCAACACCAAGTTCTTTCAGACTAGGAAAGAAGAAAAAGGTTGGTGTACAGCTTCTTTGGGCTTCAAGTAGTAAAAATGGGGTCAGATGAATACCCACAGGGTTTAAAAAAAAAAAACAAAAACTTTCTTTTAATCCTTCCACAATGCAGAGCTGTCTACTGTACAGCAGAAACCTGTCAAATACTGATTTTCACTGCACACGTATCTATTCCTGTAATAGGTAACCATGAAAAATATGGGGGAGAGAGAAGGCGCTCTGCTACTATGCAATATGTTTTGGATCCATGCACACAAAATGTATTAATTTATCAGGCTTTCTTCTTCAACAGGTCAATGCTTTCTTTATCAGGGATTTATTTGGAAAGGTCTTTGATACATTTCTCTGGCTTTTGTGACCAGTAAACCAAATACCTTTACTTTTAATGGGTAGCCCTGCTTTTCTGGGAGTGTTTTTGTATTGTTGTTGGGCTTACTGCTTTTCCTGGTGTTTTTCTTGGTTTGCCTTTACATGGTGATATATAGCACAGCTAGCCTGGACCTTCTGTCTACCCTTCAGGAGCCCTTTGCAAGCCTGGCTGAGAACAGTCCTTCTCCCACTGCAGGGGGGAAAGGCAACCAGATGGGCACATCCTCACCAAGATCTTCAATCTTCCAGCAGTGGCTGGTTCTGATCCATCTCAATGTTTGTAAAAGGTCATTCCCCCGACAAAACTGCATTTTGGCAACACGGTAGTGGTAAAACTTTCAGGGGAAATGGGTGGGAATTAAAACCACCATCTGATTTTAGCAGCAGATCAGCATGAACATAAGGTTTCACTTTGCCATGCTACACCTTGTTTGTGTTCAGAGAAGACTCTGGGGCCAATTAGTTACATGAGCAAACGCAGCAACTGCTCATATCAGGACCTGACACTGAACAGAATAATGTTTCTATACAATAGATGGCAAAAGCACAGCAGCTTTTTCTAGCCAACATCTATCAGTGTTATTCCTTATGCACTGGTTATTGCAGCCATCCTGATATGTAACGTGCATTTAGCATTATGCAAAGGAATCTCATCTCAAAACTGGTTTGGCTTTAGTTTAGTGGCCAGTTAGTACCGGGTGCTGCCGGAAATTTTCTCAGGTAGTACCACACAGTGGGTGTTTACATGAAATCAGTGCCATCCACAGTGACCACAGCAACAACAAACACAAGATGAAGACAAATTGGGTCTCTAACCCAAATGGGTCTTCATTCTTTGTGGTTACTGCTCTTCTCTGATCTCTTAGTAAAACTCTACTTTCCCATGTAAGCTGAGAAGTGAAATCTTACCATATCTCAGACAAAGCTTACCAGAGCTCCTAGAGGAAGATTAAATGCTGAATATCATCTGACTGAGCTTAGCCTACAGCTATTTGCATGATCACATAGCTGTCACAGTGTAAATTCCTGGAGAGGAACTATAATGTTTAGCTCTAGATTTGGGCTATCACAAGGGCTGTGAACAGAAATCCTAGCTTATTCTCTAGTCTATTATTGCAGTGTTGATGAAGATACATTCATACTATCTTTCATCTGAAATAGGCTATGGCTTTCTACAAAACAATGTGTGCATTTGTGTTGGTTTTAATTTTTTCCATAGTAGCTTGTACAGGACTATGTTTTAGATTTGTGCTGAAAACAGTGTTGATAACACAGGGATGGTTTTGTTATTGCTGAGCAGTGCTTACACAGAGTCAAGGCCTTTTCTGGCCTTCTCACCCCACCCCACCAGCGAGGAGGCTGAGGGTGCACAAGAAGCTGGGAGGGGACAGAGCTGGGACAGCTGACCCCAAGTGCCCAAAGGGATATTCCATACCATATGGCATCATGCTCAGCAATTAAAAGCGGGGCGGGGGGGGGGGGGAAGAAAGGTGAGACGTTCAGAGTGATGGTCTTTGTCTTCCCAAGTAACCATTATGCCTGATGGAGCCCTGCATTCCTGGAGATGGCTGAACACCTGCCTGCTGATGGGAAGTAGGGCATGAATTCCTTGGTTTTCTTTGCTTGTGTGCACAGCTTTTACTTCACCTATTAAATTGTCTTTATCTCAACTCACAAGTTCTCTCACCTTTACTCTTCCAATTCTCTCCCCCATCCCACTGAGAGGGAGTGAGCAAGCAGCTGTATGATGCTTAATTGCCAGCTGGGGTTAAAGCACAACAGCATTAGAGAAATATGATTATTTAAAGTACAACTAGTGGTCAGCTAGTTCTTCATATAGCAACCATTTAATGATGCTGAGTAGCTTTACATGAGGCTGATGGACACAAGTTGCCACTTTACTTTAAAATGCATAATGGATCTTCTCATTGAAGGGCTATATAACCTAACATCTCATTTTTAAAATGGGCTACAGAAGCCTATCCCATTTTCTCAACACAATCAAAGACAAAGGGCAGAAAATTAGAGGACTGAAGAAGAGAAATGGAGTGGGAAAAGGGTGGGAAGACACAATGCCAAAGAAGTCGGGATCCCTATTGGCTCGTTGGTTCCTGAGAGACAGCTGCGGTGCAGTGGGGACATGGGAGCCATAGAAACCTGGCAGAGATCTGTGTGCTTTTGTTTCTTTCCCAAGAAAACAGGCTTGCCGGGAAATAAAGAGCCCAGTGAGATCCTCTCCAGGCATCTGACCTTTGTGGCAAATTAAGCCCAAGCTCAAACCAAACCAAAAGACAACAGCCAGGAGGGCAAGGTATCCACAGGCTTTCAAGCAAGAAGGGGAGCACATGGGACCAACTCTGGGCAATCCAAACCCCAGCACAGTTCTGTTGGCTCACACGATGCCTGGTCCATCTTTCTCCCAGTAACCAATTCTAAAACTTGGGGTATCTCCCACCATTCTCTTAATCTTCAGGGATGAAAACCTGGGGGTTTTCAGAAGCAAGCATTACAGGTTCACTGAAACACAGCTACACAAAACCTTGAGTGTGATCTAGGCAGATGTAAATTCCTCCTCATCTTTGGAATGAGGAAAAAACAAATAGGAAGGGAGATGGGAGAGAAAAAAAGTCACAGGAGAGAAAATGGCAAACAAATCACTGCCTGAAAAAAGCTTGGGTTTTTTTTGCTAGTTTTGAATTGAAAAAAGAAAACATCTCAAAATTATTGTGATTTGGGGATTAATTACTTTCATAATTTACAGAAGAAGAAATGAGATGGGAAGGGACAGGTAATTAAATACCTATTCTTTTTCAACAATTACTTTACAAATCATCTCAGCTACAGTCACTCACAGTGGGCTTTTATAGACAAAAAAAAAACTTATGTGAAAGGAGGTGAAGCAAATTGCAGCAATAATGCAGGCCCAGAAGGAATTTCAAAAAGGAAAAAAAAAAAAGGAGGAAAGTGACACTTGAGAGCTTATGAAAGCAAAAAGCTCACTGTAAATCCATGCAAGGGCCTGAACTGAAATTGCAGACATTATCCCATTTTGATTAAATTTCATTGAGTTCAGATCCTATTTGTCACTAGCCAAATGAATCATATTTGATAGGGGCCCACTAGGCTCAAAATGGAGTCTTCCAGCTAGCAGCAAAAACTGCCAGGTCCTCTGGCATTTTAAGAAATCTTTGCGTAAAACCTTGGTCTCTCCAGCCTGGAAGAATTGAAATTTCTGAGGTCAAGATGCCACCCGGAGATGTATGTTGTAACTAATAATCCAGCTCATATATTGAAAAAAAGACACTGAAAAGTAATCATTGCAATTAGTTTCTAGATTCCTTGCTACTTGGAAGAAATTAGTACCAATTAGCTACCTAGACATATGTTGGCTAACCTCACTGAATCTCCTGTGGCCAGCTCAAGCACACTCAGAATGACTGTATTTCTTCTCTGATGATAAAGTGGTATTTTGCTCAGTTACTTTGCATCAGAACTGCAGAGCAATAGCATATGTTTGATGTTTTGCTCTCAGTTTACAGACCTACATCGTTGCCTGTGGATCTGATCCGATATCTCATTCAGGGCACAAAATAGGTTCCCAGCTCTTTGCATCAGCTTTTCGCATAGCTAAAATGGGTGAAAAGCTATATAGCATTCAATCATCAACAGTCATTCAGAGTTCAGAAAGTTCTCTATGGTTTGATTAAGGTACAGAACAAGCAGGGCTGCAAGTAACTCTAGAGGTTGCTCTTTTACTCCAGTGCAGCCAAACCCCAGAGCAGAACAGTAAATATAAAATGATGAAGCATCACAGGTAGTTCAGCAGGTTTTGATGCAGCATGATGTGGCCAGTGGAGAAGGTGATAATTACAGCAGTGCCAACTCCTGTCCTTAAAGATGCACAAGAAAAAAATGGATTCTTCTTCCATTTCCCACAGTGCTGCCCTTGCCTCTGAAAAAAGCTGGCATGCAGTCAGCAAATGATGTGTACTTCTTCAGCTGCTTGTCATTTCTTAGGTGGCAAAATGCATTACTTTGGCTGAGAACAGGTCTGTACTGATGACTAAGCTAAAAAGTTCAGTGAAGAGGGAGAACTTTTAGACTGAGAGAATATTCTCATTCACTTGGTGCGAATAAGAAATGTTGGAAACCAATATTTTCAATCACTGAGAATGGCTGAAGGTCAAGGCATGTTTCCGAGAATCTCATTTAGATGTACTGTTATCAGGAGATTTTTAGACATTTTTCTGATTTCATTTATTTTTCTTTTACACACCAGATGGAAGGAAGAGAAGTACAGACAGATATCTGCCTATAGCAAAGCACATTTAGGTATACTAAAATAGACCTAAGTAATCTTTCTGTTATATTTCTGCAAATGTCCAGTCTCTAGCTAAGGGGGCCACTTTGCCTTGCATTCACCATTCTGCTACAAAGTAGTATTTTTAAGTTTGCCAGTTCAACCAGCCTAATACTCAAACTTAAACATTCATCCTCCTTGCTGGCACTGTTTTCCACAAACATCCCATCAGTAATTTCTCAAAGGAATAAAAAGTCCTGTGGATTTAGATTCTAGTAAATCTCTGGGTTGTCAGCTACAAAACAACTAAACTCAGACAAACCTACAATTAGGGCTAACTTTGCAACCTGTCTTAGCCCAACCTCCATTTAAATTGCCCTCAGTTTTGCAAATAATCTGTATTCCCTGTTCTGAGTCATTAGTCATTCTGTGAATCCAGTTTTTATTTTCCTGTCTTTCCCCGGTCAAAGCTGCAGATATTCCCAGCTTGCAACACTGCCACTGCCATCTCTGCGAGTTTTTGGTTGCTTTGTTTATACTTCCATGTATATCCTTGTCTGGTAATATGTTTTTCTGCTGCACGAATTGCTTCTTAAAATCATGCACAAATATACCTATTTCAGCCTACCAGCACAGCCAGCAGCACACAGCTTGTACAAATTAGCAGAGACTGGTACAGACATTGCTATGGCAGCACGTTGGGTGGCTATGAAGGAACTTCTGTGAGACCATGCTGGGTCTCATTGTCATCTGGGTCCCCTAGTGAACCTTTCAGTGACATTAAATGACCACATCCACTATGTTCATTAAAAATTTTGAGAGGATCAGAGGCAGCTGATTGTAAAGACATTGCTCAACAATGCCTTTAAATACAGCTGATATTTTTCTTTTCACCTAAATTTAAACATTCTCTGATCCATGAGCCGGAGACTCTCTTAAAAGCAGCAATAGACAGAACATTTTGTATTTTTTCTAGGATATGCCATATAAGCTAAAACATCCTTTCCAAATAGTTGTCTATTGCACAGAGATGCCAGATACATTAGCAAGAAAGATGCGATTAATGCTTAAAGCCAGTGAAAAGCATTAGATGCACCTTACAGAGATCACACAGTTCCAGTGGCCATATGACTTCTGGAAGAAGTTCGGATGTGGACCATTACTGATAAATATCTGCCTGCATAGGTAGAGCACAGGGTCTGTTAAAGCTTACTGTGATAGTAGGGCACTTTGCTACTGTCTGAGAAAATCAGACTAAAGGGCATCTGGTTTGAAGCAAAGGCAGCTGATACTAGAAATTTTGCACTAGTCCTCTTGAGCTTTACAGTTCATTTCTCCACTGGCTCAAGCAAACCCAGAGCTGATATTTCTCAGAGCATGCTGCAGGGCTTACAGTCATTTCAAAACTCTACATGTACACTATATTCTTGGGTTAGCAATATCTTCATGGGCAGTTCTTAAGTCTTGGAACACACTAGATGCTAAGGTTATATAGGTGAAATAGCTGTACATTTTCATTTCACAAAATACCTGCAAGCTTAGCTGTCTAGATGTAGATATAAAACTCTGAGTAGCAATGTGAAGCAGAAGGATGTCCCTTTGCTAGCCCTTTTACTCTTCTCCCTTAGCCTGAAATCATCTCCATTGCTGTTCTGGGGTAGACATAGGAGAAATGCCATCCAAAGAAGCCGAGCCAAGTGTTTGGTTTGGATGCTTAGGCAGAACGCATCTCATCTGAGCTGTGTTGCTCTAATTACTAGCTTCGTTCCCTCAACTTACATGCCTTTTCCAGCAAACAAATGATATGTCACTAATCATCCAGGCAGTGACAAGAGAGACCTGATACAGCTGTGCTCAAGTGCTTGGTAGATGATGAATTCTCTCCTGAGGTTTGGTTGTTGATATTTTTCTTGGTTTAGCGAGGACAACTGCAACTCTGACATTCTGCAATGTGGACCATTCTTTGATTATGATGTCTTAGGCAAGTGACAGACATGCCCCCCATTAGGACTAATTAAAACTAATTAAATCATTCCAGTACAAGCTGTAGAAGAATAAACTGGAGAAGAGAACCGAGGCTCTCTTGAAGAGCAAAAGATCTTGCGTATAAGACTGGGGAGAAGTGCATGGAGTGTTTTTGCTGTGTGTTTGATATTAACACTTAAGAGTATCACAGCAGTATCTGGGCAGCAGTCTCCATTGCACCTACTTCCCACACTTCCTTGCATGCTTCATTACACACCATTCCTCAATACCATCTGCTGGGTCCCCCACAGTATGCCTTGTCACCAGCTGCTTAGCAGAACATAGGACAGCCCAACAAATGGGGACACTGGGTCTCAGCCTGACCTTAATAAACAACTGTGCCTCTTAAACCTCCCAGGTAAAATGGAGGTGATGACCCATTCTCCCCATATACCACCCTGAGCTCTGTAATTCCTCTCACAGAGACTTCTCAAGACATGTTGGGTGCTCAGCACTATTCATACAGTTGGTGTGGGAGTACATGCACTCAGTGTACATGCAAAAACACAGAGATGGGTGAAAAGCTAGAACTTGAGTTCTGCCTACATGGCACAATAAAGCATCAGGTAGAGGGACCTCAGCAAGGTGCAAACAGACTTGCTCCTGGACTCTCAAAGCACTTTCTCTGAGTTTGCAAGGTGCTTTGTATAGGCTCATTGCTTCTACTGGAAAACAGACTAGAAGAGTCTCGGCAGTGCCCCAGCTAACATTGCAATACCACTTGTAGGTGTGAAGAGCCAGCTTGGGTTCCCCCCTGCAATAGCATTGAGCTATGTAGATAGATTTTTTTTTTTGCATGATTTTGCTGTCATAAAATACCTTGTCTAGATTGTGGAGCCTACAATTTTTTGTTCACATCCTTCCTGGCAAGAAGCTCCTCCTTTAACATTCACAGCAATATTCCCGTATGAAGAAACTAGATACACTTTCAGCCAGCTCTCTCTACACCTACATGAAGAGAGCCCTTGGAGCTTCCAGGCTCACCAGGGGATCTTCATCTTTGCAGGCCTTTGGGAGTAACCTGAAACATGACCTCCCCTACTACCTCTTTGAATGGTCAGCAACCTGTGGAAGCAGGAGTTGCTATTAGCATTTCTTTACAAGAACTTGCATTATGATTCTGGGGCTGCAGAGCAGAATTTGACTGTACAACACGTGTCTCGAAGAAGGAATAGCCTTGTCAGAGAAGCTACTTTAAGCAGAGAGCAGTCCTATAACTCACAGCTGCACTTGTCAGTGCTTTGCAACATATAGCTCAGGGCAAACAACCAGGAAAACCTGGGCGATTGTCTTTTCAACCACTTGCTATATGGCCAGTATCCCATTCTCCAGAGATCGGGTCATGAAACATTCATCACCAAAGCCAGAGCCTTCACAGCAGCACCATTCACTGCAGCACTAAACAAATTATGCATCCTTGTCCACCCTGTGTTTTAATGGACTTGCTATCTGACTGCTTGAGATAAAAATCCCCTAGCCTAATTGAAGAGGTGAGTGCATCTGACATGAACACACAGCCAAATCCTTTTGCATAGAACAACAAGGCTATGTGCAATAAAAAAAAATAAAACCAGAAATTGGCTTTATTCTGTAAAGTTTTTAGTCCCTCACAGCTGCCAGTAAGTTGTTAAAAAAGCTGTTAACTGCAGAGTGCTGATAGGGGGACAGAGACTGGCAACCTTTAGTTACAATGAGGAAGGACACTTTGGGGCAGGCTTGTCATTCATTTCCACTTCTTTCCTGTCCTTTCAAACCTCTGTTTGCAAGGCAGTAAATCCTCCCTGAGACCTTGCATATGCTGCAAAGACAAGGCAGCTCCCAGGCTGAAGGGAGTGCATGCTGCCCTCCTTTAGGTGCCTGAATTAGACATCCGCTTACCCCAGACTCCCTCTGTGGGCCACTGAACCAGATAACTATCTCCACAGGTTATGTAGGACCTCAAGGGATTACTCATCCCTGAGAGCGCCTTCTCTCCTTCCACAAAGGGATAACTGGCAACTGTACCTGCAGCATCCTGGGTAGTATGTAGTTTTGCTGCCCCTTGTCTGATTTACCAAGCTTGGCATCAATCCTCCTGCCTTTGGGCACAGAGTCAGAGTTTGAAGTCCTCCATGGCAAAAAACATCTCCAGAATGTAATTAACCCCTGCAAATATCAGAATCACCTTCTCAAAGTGTTTATCATAGTCATCTATAAGTTTAGGGGCACAATTCCCAGCTTCTGGGGTTTTGGTTTAACATCTAAATAAGATAGCAACAAATTCAAGTCTTTGGAATCATGTCCCTACTTAGGGCAAATTTTAAGTGATGCAGAGTGCTGCTCTTCTACAAATTTGCTGAGCAGACATATCTGTATGGATCATCCAGGTACAAACTATGCAGTCCCCAAAAGTCTGCACTTCTGTTTCTTTCAAATATTTTTTTCCATGAGCTTCTATCCTTCCTCTGAGATTGAGTAAAATTCACTCTGCCTGTGTAATCAGGCAGGCAGGTTTCTGCAGAGGAAAGGCATGGCTGCATTGCAGAATTGAAATCCATTCACTTCATCTAGTCTGAGCACACTGCAGCTGTGTCACCAGTTTGGATGAGCTGCTGCTGTTTTCCTGCTCTTCCCCTTCAGTTTGAATTGTGCTGCAAAGACCCTGGATTTACAAGGTAAGAATTTCTTCCCTATCTCAGACTTGGAGGGGAACAGACTGTTTTCTTGTAGGGGGCTGGAGAAGCCTTCATTTCACCCTTGGTGGCCTCTGCATGAACACACGCTTTGGAACTTTTCAGTAATAAACCCTGCAGAAAGAATCCAAACCCCACATTACTGCTGGCTGTATGATCTGAAATTACAGCCTGAATCTGGCTGATGGGCTGTGGATTCTCCAGTCCTGTTCCAGTCCAACACCTGGCTCACCTCCATCCCAGCCTTTCCTCATATAGTCTGAAAATTGGCAGAGTAATTAAATAAAATGAAGCACCTAGGAGCTGTCTTAGCATTGATTTTTTTCATAGTATCATATGTAATGGACACAGGCTTTGTCCTAGGTTTTGCTGTCACAAAACAAGATATTTCCATCACGTTCTTGTTTTCTTCACTAGTAGCCACCAATAAATTAGTATGGTCAGGGGTATGTAGTTGTCACATGTGTATAACCATAATGTACATGCACAGACACAAATTAGCACCTACCTTGAATGGCAAATTTAATCCCTGCAATAGTATTATCCCAGCAGACAGCACCTAAATACTACAATGACCAAAGGCCTTTTCCTTTGTGTTCAGCTTCTCTTGTTTACAGAAGAAAGTATACTTCATAATTTTACTGGTGATTTTGATGGTAATAAGCACATTTGTCAGGACAGTAGTAGGAGGCTTAATGCCCTACTTGACAATTCTAAGGAAAAGTAACCACCTTTGATTTCTGGTATAAACTGCTGCCATCACACATTTAAATGAGGAAAATCAAATACAGCAATAATGTGGTAATGGTTGGTTGGTCTTGACGGGAAACAAGCTCCTCTGTCACTTCTGGTTCTATTCTGTTCTTTCCTGGGCTAACAGGACCTGCATCTAGCACGCCTCAGCGCATTAGTGTTATATGGTGCTATTCTGTATATAACATAAGGGCAATAAAAATACTATGATAGTTATCCTGCTTCACTCACCATTCCTGATCCCTGAACAACCTCTCTAATTTGTCATTACAGCATTCTGGTATAGTATCACACAGTAAAACCCAGCATGGTGGTTTTCTGATGATTTATTGAGAAAGAAAAAAATCCCCACTCCCACTCATTAGAGGGTGGCATCAAAGCCTGAAACTTCCATGCTGAAAATGCATAAACCCATCCCTCCAATGACTCAGTTTCACTCACATTGCTTGGGTGTTCAGTGCCATCACTGCCAGTTTGCAGAGGGCAGGCTCTTCCATGGCAGTGCTCTGGTTGGGTTAGCAGCTCCTACCCATACTTCCACTATGGGGAACAACAAAAACTCCCCACATCCCACAACCATCCATTCCATAGACTCATGTAAGATTACCCTTTTCTTTTTATCAGCCAGCACTTTATTCCCATCATTAGGACTGTGCTATGTAGGCTCCCCTTGTTCAAGGAGAGAAAAAATATCCAAGGAAAATCCTCTCTTCACTGCGAGCATGTGTCTACATGGCCAGGTGTGGACACATGATTAACCTCATCCAGCCATCTCTGTCTCCGTTCCAAAATCCTCAGCCCCCAGGCTTTGGGAGGCCAGCACAGAGGCAGGCTGGCTGCCTGTGCCTGCAGGACTCAAGACCATCACATCTTATTTTCCTGGACTCTCTGCTTCACCTCACCAGTGCGGTCTGCCTCCCCAGCTGAGAACCACAGATAGAGCACTCACTCTCTACTCCTAGATGGCAAAATCTGGGCCAGATTTTCAAAGGAATTCCTGGCCAGACATTCGAGTACTTAGCACCCACAAGTGGGCCTGAATTTCAAAAATACTCAAAGCCTGGCAATTCCTTTCATGATGCTTCCAAAAACCTGCATGCACCCTTCATGCACTCCACCACATGCTTGCACACTGGATGGGATCTGCAGCTCAAAGCAGCACAAACTGTTTGTTAGATCAGTCAAGAAAAACAAATACTGGAGGGCAGAGATGGTACAGAATAAAAGCGCTTGATCCAGCATGCTCTCTTCAGGGCACAAATATCTAGAAACATGCACATGAATCAATGCATGCTTTAGCAGTGCCTTATCTTAAATGAAAATGGGGAGGAAGAATACAGTAAGTGCTACATCCAGAGTGATAAAATGATTGCTCTAACACTTAGAAGAGCAACACATGGCACTTTTTGTTCCTGTGCACCTATTCATCCACCTACATGGCTTTTTTCATGCACTTACCACTGAGTCCTCTGCTTGAACCCTTCTGCTAAAATGTGACAGAGCGTCAGGATGTCACCTGCTCCCATTCAGCAGCACTCAACTCTGTGCAGCAGGATGTGATCTTTATTTCTGAAAACTCCCTACAAGCTCTTTAAACTATTTTTTTGAAAAGAAACAATAGATCCTCCATGAAAATATAACTTTCCAAATAAAAAAAGGTTTTGGTTTTAAAGGAAAACACCCTAACTCCCCAAGTCACCTCTTACTTCAAAAGGCAAGATTAATATTACAATTATGACAAAACAATCAGGAAAATTATTTTAACAGTGAAAAGGGATATTTGGACCAACTGAAGCAATTCTCTTATTTGTGTTGAATTAACCAGACTAAGCTAAAAGAAAAAAAAAAATTAAAGGTTCATTTTGAAGCATACTCACAAGGAGTTTGAATAAAGCTAATACCATCTACTCCAAAACCAATCTGCATACCAAGAAGTTGCTGCTGATTTTCTTTTTATTTTTTGTCAGTTGGACAAATAATACATGCCTCTCATGATCAAGGTATGTGTTTAAGAAAAAAGTTATTTGGTCTGGCAGTTTACTAAGAAAGCAAAACTATTCTCTTCTGATGTGCTGCACTTCTGTCAGTCTATGAACAGACTTTTATATCTCATATTTATAGTCTTCATGTACATCATAAGCATTAGTAGAGTTTATTCCCCTAACATCCCTACGAGACAAAAATATCTTCATTTTACACATGAGGAACTAATGTCCACAGTAGATTGAGAGTTGCCTGAAATATCTAAGGATGTCTAAGGCAGACTCTAAAGACTGTTCTTTTCAAGCAGTATAAATAGCCAAAAATATTGAAAGAGA
This sequence comes from Platalea leucorodia, assembly GCF_965183815.1. Lineage (NCBI taxonomy): Eukaryota > Metazoa > Chordata > Aves > Pelecaniformes > Threskiornithidae > Platalea > Platalea leucorodia. Next base: position 19,354,499 of record NC_138833.1, on the reverse strand, counting down.
GAGTGAATGGTAGAGTTAATAATTTTGTCCTTCACAGGACAAAATATCATGGAATCTGGATTTTCCTAGCACTTCTTATGCTTAGGGATCCCCTGCCGTATTCAAGATAGAAAAATCCAAGGACAAAACACCTGTAGTACAAAGACTGTGAAGGCCATTTTGGAAGCGAGCACATAATACTTAGGACATGCTAGCTCTGTCTTGTGTATCACAACTAGTTTTATTAAGAGAGGAAATATTGGCCAAGACATTACTTGTGGGAATGGTGTCATGAGATTTTTAAATTCTGCCTACCCAGTCAAGAGGGATGAGCTGAAAGAGCTAGATTTAACATCTCATCTAAGGAACATCACTTTTAATAGAGGAGCAGCCTCCTTAACTACTGCACTGTGGTGTCATCCTTGGTATGTGCTTCAGCCACAACACTAGAAAAAACTCCTGACCTCCCAGCCCAGAGGCAATGGTACTACCAGTTGAATGGAGCTGTTCTATCACAGCCATAACACTTATAAAGGTGAAAGGGTTAATATCTCAGGAGGTTTTTTCCCCCCTCTTGGGAAACTGTGGCTTAATATCATCTAGAGATGCCAGTGATATATATGATCAACCAAGGGTTCCTCACCTGCTACTCTAGAAGTATAATGTTCTCTAGACACACAAGTTCAAAAGCTCAGCAAATACCAAGTCATCAGCAGAAAGATCATCTGCCATGTTCACCCAGTCTGGGTCCCCAAACCAAGCTGGCTTGCAAAATCCCTGTTATATCATGCTAATCTGAAAGCCGCAGCACTGTTATCATTAGCTGCTATTGTTCCTGTGTAGCATGAGAAATCAGGAGATGCAAATTTACTTTAATTACATCAAGCAGCAAACAAGCAAGTAGCAATGTAATCTATTATTTGGGCTGGAAGGTGCCCCTACAATTGATCCAATCCTGCCATTATAGGCAAAGGAACAAGTTACTGGGATGCTCAGTGTGAATGAGCTCCTGCTAATGTTGTTAGGGGGAAGAGACCACTATCTCAGAGGCTTGAAGGATGCAAGCAAGCACAGACAGCAGGTTTCTTGCTGGAGAAATGCAGGACTGAAAGAAAGAGGAGCACATATATGTGAAGACCCTCATAAGGAACTGGAGCTGTATTTTTTTTAAAAAAAATAGGTGTTTGGGTTTTTTTCCCCAGAAGAAATCTACAAATGTCCTCCTTCAAAACCTACTTGGAAGCTGTCCCTCATTGCACCAAGAATAGCTGGAGTTTGCAAGAACAGATCTGAAGCACACACAAAAGAAACAAACAGCAAATGGTCACTCTGTAGCTGGCTTTAAGTATGCCTATTAAACCCTTCCTGGTGTAACCATGAAAACCCAGTTTCATCATAGCTACTTTTAGGTAGCTATCTGTGACCTGCTTGGAAGATCAAGTTTTTAATATAACAAGAGATACAGGTATGTACTTCAGTGAGTGGCACCTCTGAGCTCATGCAAGATCTAAAGTGGATTCAGTCCAGCTAGAAGAGCCTGTTCCCTATCCGTGAATGTCAATGGAAAGACTCACAGTAGGTTTTTTTGGATTGGGTCCTAGATGCTTTCCTAGTTTTTCAATCATATAGGAAAAAGCAGCATCTCTGATAAACAGTTTTGTTTCTTTTACTCCTCACCACCTTCCAACAGTGCTGTGGGGGAATTTGGTGAAGCTCTTAGGACAGTAAAGAGCTAGCAAGCCAAATCCCAAATCCTTACAGAGAAAGTGCAAAATAATACAGTTCTTGCTGCCAAGATGAACACAGCAACAGAAACAATAGAAGACAGGTTTGAAGAGGGTCATAAAAGAAATTTTGATCAGAAGTGACAGAGAAAGCTTGATGCATGAAGGGAGAGGTGCTAGAAAGGATCTCAAAAGGCCATGACAGAATCACTCTCTGATTACAGTAAGGAAAACTGTAAATAAAACAGAAGAGATTCTGTGCAAAGTGGATGTGCTTCTCAGTGTGCCCTCCATTTATAACACTGATTGTATCATTAGTCACATCTCCTTCTCCGGATGATCAAATATGCATGTATTTTGAAAGATGGGTTCAAAGAACATTGATACATAAGTCTCTCGGAAATGAAACACCCAGTGTTCTGGACAAAAAGAAACTCCCTCTCATCATGTTATTTTCTGGTTTTTAAGGTCATTAATAGATTCAGAGAGAGGACTTATGGCAAGGCATCTGGACTCCTCAAATGCTGCGTTAATGGAAGACAAGTGCTATACAAATCCTTTTTAACACTCCAAGACGACAAAGCAATTTGTTTTCTTACTGTCAACTTTTATTAATAGATTGAGCTTCAGTTAAAGAAGGTCATTAAGAGGAAATGGAGAAATGAAGAAATGAACAGAACGCGTTTCTGCTGGCAAGAAAAGCAAGCAGCAAACTGTGAGAAAGGTTAGAAGTGCTAAAAATATGCCAGAACAATGGATCATCCTTTCTCTGCAATTTTCCTCCCCCCACTTATATCTGCACTGTCTTCATAGAAACTTGTCTCCTTCATTCCCTCTTCGTTTATACAACAGGAACAAACATGGTCTACTCAGCTAACAATCACATCGTGAGGAACTGTAATCCTAACAGAATTTAAAAATTCAGTTAACACCTACAAAATTGATGTGCCACCCAGAACATTTCCTCTGCTAGTCAACTACTCGGTCACTGCCTCACAGTTTTGCAAGAAGGCTGAATCCTGGTATGGGGTAAATAATTCCCACATCAACCACATGCAAATATACATATTTTGAAAAAAAATCACTGAGTTTCAATGTGTGGGACATTTATGGAAAGAAATGAAATACTCAAAGGATACATAAAGGAAAAGAGATTCAGGAGGACTGGAAATGCAGAGTACAGGGACAGGCTTATACAAAGTCAATTAATGTTAGAACTTTCCAGCCCAGAAGATGCCCAGTTTTGTTTTGTTGCTCTGCCAAGAATAATGTAAATGACATTGAGCCAAAAATGTTTCAGAATACAAAATGAAAGACTGTTGCTTCATTAACAGTTTCAGATCCTTTCCTATTTAGTATCATTTTTCTTGAGATATATGCAGTTCCCTTTTTTCTCTGATAGTCTTTAATAGAAATATCTTTTGTAATGAAGAACAAACTGTTTTCAAGAGATGTTTTGTCCTTTGCAATGCTTCTACGCCCACTATTTAGACCTGCTCATGAGGGTTCAGGAAAGCTGTAAGAGTACAGCTCTTCAAAATTCAGTTATTATGAGATGGACAAATAGTGGGGCGTAAAAGCTGTCTCCATGGCATCCTAGGGGCAAAGGAGCCTCACTAGTTTGTTATTCACAAATGCTGCTAACAAAATAGTACTATTTTTTACAGACAAGTTTTTTCTGCCAAACATCCAGGAGATTTGTCATTAGCAATCTTGATCTCTATTATTGCACAGGCTTTTTTTGTCCTGACTTCAGAGCCCTAAATAGGCAGGGCTGGTACCTTGGTTAGGCAAGATTCTCACAGAGAAAAAGGGGAATTTTCTCAACCCTAGAAGTGCAAGGATCTGGCCACTTGATAATAGTGGAAAGGCTAAAATTTTAATTGTGCCAATTGAATATTAATTATGACCTGAAAGACAACTTAATCCCTACAGAAATATCTGAAACTGATCTTATTTAAAGAAAGTTTCTTCACATTTTAAGGAATAATTGCATGTCACTTTTCTCTTGCCTTATTGGTAAGGACCTTCTGCTAACAGTAGCTCCATGAAGAATCCCTGTGCTCCTGTTGGTGTCTGTCATTGGGAGTTGTAATTCTTTGAATTAATAGGTTCAATCTTATGGCTGGACAGAATTTTCACAAGCCTTAAGTCTGATCTCCTGCGTAACATACCATAGACTGCCCTGCTTGTTCAGAGAACCAGAGAAACACTGTCTGGAAGGCATCTCCGGAGGTGATCCAACCTCCTCCTAAAGCAAGATCATCATCAACACTAGATCAACTGTAAATGCATCTAGCAGAGTCCTTAAAAGCTCCAACAATTAAGAACTCACAGCTTATCTGGGTGAACTGCTCTAGTGCTGCAACACCCTCTAGCAAATAAGTTTTTCCTGATGTCCAGCTCCTTAGCTGCAACACACACTGTCCCCTCGCTGTGCAACCTCCCACTAGGGAAGAGTTCAGTTCCATTGTCTTGTTGAATTTCCAGTTTCTCTTAGCTCAGCCCTCAAGTTTCCCCAGTTCCCTTTAAACTGAAGCTCTACCATTTGGCATATCAACCCCATCACCCTATTTTGTGTTGTCCACAAGTTTCTCAAAGATGCCTTCTCTCATTGCAAGTTGTTAGTGTAAATGTTGAACACTACTGGCTCCAGTATGACCCACAGGGCATTCTCCTTGACAGCAGCTGTAAACTGGAGGTTCAAGACACTGATTAATACTCATAGCTTGAAATTTGGCTGGGCTACTGGGCTTTAACAGCCTATTTGTCCAACCCATACTTTGTCAGCTAACAAATAAGAATGCTGTGGGAGTTATGAAAAAGCCCTAGTAAAGTTGAAGTTCTGACAGCCAGTCATTTCATCCTAGAAAGATCTCAGGTTGGTCAAGCATGATCAGCCCTTAGCAAATGAGTGTTGGCTGTTCCTGCTTGCCTCCTGTCTTCCATGCCCATGGAACTGAATTCCAAAGTGAATGATCTTTCCAAGGACTGAGATGAGGCTAACAGACAAGGACTCAGTGCGCAGTAGATCATTCTCAAGGATCAGCATACCATTAGTCTTCTTCCAGTCATTGGGTTGAATTTGCTTCTCCCTTCCACTCAGCAACAGACTAACATTTTCTCTGAACTTATTTTTGCTACTAGCACACCAGAGACCAGAAGGGCTGGGTTCATTTTGCTACTCCAGCACAGCTCTGCTGTGTGATGTCAGACAAGTTACATGGAAGATTTTTCCCATCTAACAATATATACACCTAGTCTTTGTTAGTTATCTAGATTCCAACTACAGTTCCCTTCTCAGGGTAACATATCCCCTGCCTCACACAGGCAGAATGAGCTGCTCTGTGGGCATGATTACCTACAGTGATTATAGAGAGAGTTAAGACAATTTACAGCAACTGGAAAATTTTACATGACTACTCAGGCAAGAGAAGCTTTTGCCATAATCCTTCAATGTAGTAAATAAAATGCACATGACCCTGCTTTTCAAGTCAATATTGTACAAGAGAAACTTACATGGACTACTTTTCAGAGCCACTAAATATTAGAGCTGTTAAAAATAATAAATGAAAAACAGTTTTCTTGGCTCTGCTTTTGGAGAAACACAGCTTGGATTTGATTTGCTGTTATTCATGAGGGTCATGCTGTGCTCCTTTTTCATGCATATTTAAGTGGCTGTTAGCTTTTTGCAAAACATTCCCAGAACCTGCAAGTTTCATGAGTTTGTCCTAAGTGGATTATATTATATTTCTCAATCAACCCAGTAAAGGCTGCAGTGCCAGAGAGCTTCTGCCATACACCTCATGGTCTAAGTTCAGAGCTCTTAGATGCAGTGAAACAGCAGGCGTGTTCACTCTCTGTACATTTATATCAATTAACTCTTGCAGAAAATAGCTAACTTTCACATACATTAATTGTTCATCACTTACAATGACTCTTCTGCCTTACAAACCCACCAGGGCTTCTTCAGTTTTCCCAAAGCTTAGTAACCTGCACAAGTTCGATTCCTCAAAAAAAGTGCTCAGGGAAATGCACTTGTAATGTTTGGTGGGACTGAAAAAAAAAAAAATGTCCATGAACTGTGCTATTTTGCTCTCCAGAAGAAAAAAGCAGAAAGCATTGGAGGCAGCTCCAAACAGGGCTGCACGAGAAACAGTGTGGAAGGGCACCTGCATCTGAAGGAGGGTGACAATACAGCAATAGGCTATTACCTCCCTCACAGCTGTGGCATTTGAATGTCTCAAATTTTCTGCCTTCTTTATTAGCTGAGGCCCTGCTGAGTTCATTGCCAAGTGACAAGGAATGCCATCCTGAGAAGTGGGAAGGAAATACCAAGGGTGGGTGAAGAAGGGTCACGATTGCTGCTGAGGGGAGGGGATGGCTTTCTGATCCATGCATGCTCTGATCAGTCGATATGGGCTTGTTATTCTTCAAAAGCAGGCTAAGGGCTCAATAAGATGTTATTTAAGCCATATCCTAAAAGACAGCACAGGCTAAAGGGACATAGCCAGTGCCAAGAGCAAGTAGGGAAAGATGGTGAGGACATTTTAGCTAAAAAGTTCTCAGGAATAACTGATCTTTCTTATGCAGATGCTATTTTTTTTTAATAAGAATTCAGAGCTGGGCTGTGTCAGCGTTATGCCTGTATTGTAGAAGGCCACAGTGCTGGCGAAGAACCCTCAAACTTTAAGCACTGAAGTAAGAGAGAGAGAGGGAGAGAGAGAACCCTTGAGTTCCCAGGGCAAGTACTGGGGAAAACAAGCTGTTAAAGAATCGAGTCCTCCTCCCAAGCATGAAGCTTGCTGGCACCCTGTGAAAACTGAGGAACAATCTCAGAAAAGGCTGTGCTGAGATCTTAGAGATGACAAGGGCAGTTGGAGACATTCCTAAATGGGCTTGTGAAAATGAAAAAGAAAAAAACAAAAGAATAAAAAGGAATATATGAACCCCAGCAGCTTTGATACATGGTTTTGTTTAAAATCTCTTAGTGTATGTGGTAAGTCATCTGTTTGCTAACGAGGAGGCATTTTGACATTTCACAGCATCCAGGAATTTCCTTTCCTGGCCACTGGGTTCAGCTGCTCCCCCCCCTCCAAGGCAGTGGGAATCCTGGAGCAGTCTCTCCAACCCTAAAGAGAGTCCAAGCTTATTAGCACATGTTTATCACCTTAGATTACATCAACAGCAGTATAATCTGCTTCTGGGATGCACAGTTTTGCTAGACAAAACTGTGGAAGAGTCACTGGGGCTGTTTCAATTACTTCAAAATGACAACACCTAGTGATTCAGAACAAAGCACGGTGAAAGTCTTCTGCTCTTGCTTTTTTTCCCTGACACCTGGTACAGCATCATTCATGATTCACTGCATTGCAAATGCAATTTTGTTTTGAGGAGTTTTACTTCTATGGCTCACTAAGAGGCCTAATTGACACTTTGCACAATGGCCCTGTTTTCTTTGTCTCTTGCTATATATAGCATAACAAATGCTACCTTGATTCTTGTAATGAGTTTATGGATACTGAGCTGTTCAGACAAATCAAGCTTTGAGCCTTAGTGCTATTTTTTCTGAGAATATCCAAATAGGGAAGCAGTGCTGAGAGTTTTGTGATGTCCATTGTGTTGTACTGTGGGACCTGACTATGTAAGTGACTCCTCTGGAGGTGGGGGAGTTCCCATTTGCAAGCACCCATTGGAGTCTCCAAGGCACTTAAAGGAACATATACTTAATTACACCTCTTAGCTGAATTTTGGCAATCTTCAACTCAGCCACAAATGGAAGAATGACATCTTTGCTTTGGAAAGCAGAAAACAGCTGGGTGTACAACACCACTCACTTGAGCATGGAAAGGGGTGTTGTGAAAAGAATGGGGATTTTGAAAGTCCTCATGTTGTACTTGTATAAGCAAGGTTGGAATGTGTCTGCTGTTTAGCTGTTTAATGATTATCACAGCTTTTGAAGTTAATTTGGGGACACCTGAAGATAAAAATGGTGTTTATCAATATAAATTGAACACCAGTAAAATCTGTGGTTTAAGCCATGGACCACATTCTGCACAGTTTGATTGTTCTGTTAACTTTATCCCCTCCCTAGGTAGGAGTTTGTGGTAGGTAAAGCTCTCTTTACCAACTAGGAAATTTTAAAAAACTGATTGAGAACTATTAAACTTCTGTCATTAGAATAAACAAACCTTTCCTCTCTTCTCATTTGTTTCTCTTCTTTCTGGTCTCTTCTGATTGTGGTAACCCATCATCATTACTGCATTTGAACTTCCTTCATAAATATATGAATTAATTTTTTTCCCCCCATGATTTTTTCCTCCCTTGGAAACAGAGGGAGTTGAAATTACATGAGGTGTTTTATTTTAAAGTATTTATTCATGTATTTTATGACTGCTTATTACTTATTAAAGGCAAGGTCAGAGAACTACCTGTTGTATTTGTCACTGAAGCTAGTGATGTTGGAGGTAGTTTATGGATCCCACTGTACAGTGGATCTTAAATCCACTAAGCTAGCTGTCCTAGCAAAGCTGCCATCATTTAGTAAGATTCAGTAATGACCAGCCAAGACACTGTTCTCTCTCTTATCCCAGGGCAAACCACAATTATTTGGTCATTGGGTCAACTTTTAAGATCTTCATCTGGCATAATTGCTACTGCTCCACTGACATCAACTAGGCTGCATTAGTCTACACTGCTAGCAAATTTGCCCCAATACATTCAAACTGAAGTAAATTAAAATATATTGCGATTTCTTTTCTCCACTAGAATGCATCAACTTCTACAACTTTAGAAAAGGTCTGTGAATTCCCCTTGGCTTACAGGAGGATTTCAGATGAATGCTGACTAAAGCATGACAATTTGCATTTCACATTGGCACAGGCCTGCCTTTTGTTTCCAGACAAATGTGGATTTAACAGTAGATACTGGGCATACAAAAATAAAAGCATATAAACATACATGCCTTTTGGTTTCATCATCTCTGACCTTATCATGTGACATAAATCCTACAGGCAATTACTCTTAGCAAACAAGATTACTTACAACAGTAATGTATTGTGTATAGTGTCAAGCTTAGAAATACAGAGCAAATTAGCAGTGCATGAATGCTTCATTTATTTTATACATCTTAGGCTGGTCTTACCATCAGAGACAGGGGTAGAGAGTTTGCTTCTCTCCTTTTTGTTTTGTATTAAAAAAGCACAATGCAAACAGAAGGCAGAACTGGCTATTTATATCAGCTCCATCGGAAGTGGTGACAGGTATAATTACAGAGGAGAAATTACAGGGCTTATTTCAGTGGCATTTCTCCTGCTGTTCCAGGGAAGATAAAAGATTGAAAGTGTTCCTGACATATCTCCAAAGCAAAGATGCTTCAGTGCACTGTTCAGGTTATTTTCAGGTTGATTAAAAGCTACCTTCTCCAGTCCCCAGTAGGGAACAGGCTGCATGGGGTTTGCCTGTTGACTTGATCACCTCCAAGACACCAATTCAAGCAAGTCTGGAGCTTTTTTGTTAGGATGCCCGTGGCCAGGTAGGGAAACACCGTGCTCAACCCATCAACAGCTCTGCCAATCTACTTGCTCTGGCCTCCACCACTTTTATTTTGCCCATCACATACAAGATGTGTGGCTCTGTACTGAGCAGGAGCCTCACACCAAGCTCATTCCTACAAAAGCTTTGCAGAGTTGGCAGCTGTTTGAGTTGCGCCTAACCTCGGCCAGCTTCCCCAATGCTGGGATGGTGTTGTCCAGTAAAAGAAGCAGTCCCTGGGATTCACATGAAGTCACCAAAAACTCGGTCAGATTAAGATCCTACCGTACCATTTCCATTCCAGTATCACAAGGACAGCAGCCAAACCGACAGCAGTGAAGGCAGAGTTAAGTGTTGCAAGCAGTGGAATTGGATGACACCAGAGCTTGCTGGTTCAGGGCTGCTCTGCAATGATTTCAGCATCCAGGAGCGCATCACTTCACAGCACTGAGACAGCTGCTCCCACAGCCACTGCTCAAAAAACCTTTGTCAAATGGAGCACTATGCAAAGGTGCCTGCTTGAAATTTGACAAAACCTTTACCCTTCCTCCCAGAAAATCAAATACTAAAGAGAAGACATTTAAAAGGCTTTTAACAGCAAGCCTAAAGAACAAGGAGCAAGAACACAGAACAACAATAGCTCAGTTGCTTCCTCTTGATTGGGTTGTTTGAAATAATGTTGGCTTGTTACCTAGCAACATAGAGCTTATTGCTGGGCTAGTTACAACCTAATTCATATTTGTCATAATTTGTGTAATCAGAACTGATCATAAATAAAGACTGAATACAATCAACTGACTTATGTTTGCAATTAGAATCAATCTAAATCAGAGAAGGACATTAACAGCTCAGTCATCGGTTCTGGCTGACTTATTCCCATTCTGATACTTCCAGTTGGATATTTACCATATTGTCCCTTACTATAATCTCCAGTTAGGGCTCTGGGCATATTCTTCAGCAAGACACGGGTCTCTAAAACACAAGTGAAGGGCCACATTATAGCCAACTTTGGCTAGACTTTCTTGGTCAGCTCCATTCACTTCTCCATTTCAGATATTTTTGTTATCAACTCTCCTAGGTAATTCACATCATCTAAATTAAACATTCAGTAGCCCCCTCCCCCCCCCTTCATATGTTGCATTTGTCAGCCCTGAGCATTAGAGTTAGTGCTAGAGCTTTGCAACCAATGCCAAGGTGCAGGGCTCACAGAAGTGACAGTGTTGAATTACTTCAATACCTGCCCCAGTATCTCTGCTATGTAGCACCTTCACTTGCTGTCACAAAAGGCTTTGGTGGCATATTGGGTATAACACTTACGCAGCAGCTCTCTTTACAGCTGAGCTACTACACACATACAGGACTCATCTGGCAGCTGAATGTCTATCATATAGCCTGGCAAACACAGCTGAGCAAGAAACCTCAAGGATCTGAGGCTGCTTAATCAAGAGATAAGATTAATGGGAAAGAGTCTTCAAATATGTAAAAGGAAGCTGCAGACAACTGGTCTCTGTGCTACCTGTAGATGAAGCACAAAATCAGAGACTGTGAGAGGTACTCAGACAGCAGAGCAGTGCTCAGGGGTCAGGACCGCAGAGCACAGGGACAGCACCTGGGGAGGCTGTGAAGTGGGACAGGCATTGCCTTGGAGTTCCACTCAGCTGCCTGGCTCCCCATTTGCTACGTGGGGGGAGTCCTTTGAGTCTGGCACACTATCCCCAGTGCACATTGCTGTCTTTGAGAGTCAGATTAATTAAGCTGGCAGACACAAGGAGAGTGGTTGGGTATGGCACAGCCAACCTGCACAGCAAGGCAGACCTGCCTGCCCCACAGACATTACTTTCCCTGAGTTGCTACAGCAGCTGCTTGTTCCAGGAACCAAACAGTCTTTGTACTTTATGTACTCGCCTATGTGGATCTATACAGGTCAGCCTGGCCCTGTTACTCTCCACCTCTATATTTTGTCCTTGGTAGGTCTTTTCATTATGCAAAGGAAATTTGTTCCTATAAAAAAAAATCTTCAGAGCTGCCTCTCTGCAGTAGAAGAGTGATTTACTGAACAGTAGATTAATCCATGCACCCCTTATGGTCTAAGAGTCTTGCCTTGTTCTCCCAGCACGACTGCAGAAACACTTAACTGATAATTTCCTGCTCGTATGTCACATTCACAAACCTACAAGTTTATTCCATACAGTGCAAGGTATCCCCTCCACTCCTTCCCCCTAGAAGGGAAACCTTTTTCTAAACAGATGCAATGAGGAATCATGCTATTAAGCACTGGCCTGTGCAGGTACACGAGCAGCGGCCCAAGTGCCACATTAGCTGTTGAGAAAATTTGCTTCCTGCCAGGAGCAGGAAACCCACTGCAGTTTGTGCTGTTGAGCTTGGGAGTTAAAGTAGAACTCCCATCCCCTTGAGTGGTTTCACAAAACCAGAGACACATACAGCCCTCCAAAATGAGAGTAGACACAGTGCTCTCTGCACTATTGGATGTGGGCTTTGCACAGGCTTCACCTGCAAAGCCTGGTGGGACAGTGGGCTCCAGCAATGCCTGGAGTGCAGCACAAGTCATCACTGGCCTGGTTTTGCAACAGGGCAATGCCTGAGCAACTGCTTGTTAGTTATCTTCATTACTCCCTTGCCATGGGGAAGACATTATCTAAACAGCCCCATTTTTCCAGAGCAGCTTGTGCCACAATGGGGAAGAAAAAAAAAAAAGCAAAGTCTCTCTGCTCTGATCTCCTGCACTCACATGAGGAAGGGTGGGCAAATCATTTGCATTTCTGCCAGCTTCAAATCACACCCAGCATGCCTTGGTCCCTTCCCTTCTTTTAATGTCCTCCCTGGCCAAACAGAAGCTATGCCTCCACAGCCCTCAAGAGCTTCTTCTATGGCATCTCACAACAGAAATGAGCTACCTACTCTCTTCTTCCTCCTCCTCCCCCTCCTCCTTTGGACTGGAATAAACTTGGCAGGCCCAGCCAAAGTCTTTTCCATCTGTGCCTATCCAAATTAGTATAAACAAGAGATGTCAAAATAAGTTGCCTATGTAATACTCGCTCCCCTTTTTGCTAACCTGGAATAATTTCCCACAAGCTGCATCCATCACAAACTGCAGACTTCTTAACATGGTGCATCACTGCTTCCAGCTTGTGGAAACCAGTACTAACACTGCTAAAGGCAAAGAGCTCAAACATCTCCCCCCTACCAAAAATTATCTCAGCTTAACAGAACTGATGGTGAGATTTTATTCTTGTGACTTCAGACGTGACCCGGGAGCTAAATTCATATGCATCGCCAAGGCACTGAGGAGACAACAGACCACACACTGAAAACGATACGCATTTGTGGTAACCGCAGCACAGAAGGTGCTCTGGCCAGGTGTAGCATGGAGTTAGGCTGCCCAGAATATCTTTCTCTCCTTTTGGATACTCTCAGTCAGCCCTTTGAAAGCCAGCAGCAAATAGAGCAGCATGGCTTTCTGTAAATGACTGCACATGCTGTCTCCTGCTGGGAAAAATATGAGATGCTGGGGAATACGAGCAAAAGCTATCCTTCACTGGAGCACTTTCCAGGACCTGTTCCAAAGGACACAAGACTCCCCCAGGGCCATCACCATCCTCCTTGAGTCAGGGGAACATCAGCAACCTCCAACAACATAACTTGCTTGGGAAGTGAACAGGCTTTCTTCCAGGGCTTGTAGGCTGGCTTTCTGAAGTAGCCCTTTCATGGCAGGATGTTAGAGAAAGCAGAAGCAGGAGAGGCTGTCCTACATTATCTTACAGGTGATGCTTTCCTCAGCTACATCCTTGTGTCTTTCTGGAGTAGTTTCTTTTTAACCTGCAATTCTCCTGGAAGGAGCAGGACTGTAATGGATAGTTGTGGGGTTTTTTTTAAGAGAAAATGTTCATTTGTATTTCAGCAAATGTCTTGGCAGACTTAGTGTCTTGGCAACATCTCAGCAACTGTCCAGCTTTCCTATTTGAGTAAGCAAAGATGACTGAGAAAAACCTAAAAACTCAGATATGACCTGGACTAAGCTGAGAGCTGAAGAGCTGATTCTTGTCCTATTTCTGTCTGTGTAATCCTTAATATGAGGTACAAGTGTCACAAGTGTCTGAGTCTTAAGCCCATTTTCCACATAGTGCTTATTAAAGGCTCTAATTTACCAAAGCCTGGACACTCATCTCCCCTGCCCTGTTACAGTTTGGCCTTCTGTACAATCCAAATCTAAATCACACCACCAGCTTCATGATAGCTGAGCTTTTCCTTCAATGCTCCATCTTCCAAGTTCATACAGAATCTCAAACATAGTCTCAGCACCTGCTCATAAAAATAAAACTGTGCATTTTTTAGTCCTAAAGTTGGGGAGGAGTATCAAAAGACATGGCCCTTTGAACTTAGAGCTCAGAAGACCAAAGATTAAGTATTATTAATGTATGTTTAAAGCAATCTCACTGTCTCTGGGATTCTAACTCAGGAGGTCTGAACATCTGGTACAGGCAGCACTCTTCTGCTACAAAGGAAGTTAGCAGGTGGGTTTGTGCATCTCTGGGGTGAGTTTGGGAGAGCTTGTAGCTAAAAGGATGAGTCTTATTAACCAATAAAAGTAATCCCATAGTATTCCCTTAATTCCATGGAATTCCAGTTATTAAACAAAAATAGAAGCTCTAAAGAACACTTAAGAAGCCTCCAGCTGATCCATATGTAGGAAGTTTGAGAAGGTGAAGACAACTGAAGACATTAACTAAAAAGCAAGTTCTTGTCGCTCCCTGTGAAGTGGCTAGAACAAGCTACGGAGGCATGTTAGTAACTAGACAGGATGACAGATCTGACTGACGGCCACTGAAATGCATACGGAGAGTCCACAGGAGCCCCCAGCTTCACACTGGGGTTACACATGGGGTCAGCTGGATCCTCAAATTCTGACAGGTTTTGAGATTTTTTTTTTTTTTGCTTTTTAGCATTGAGAAAATTAAAAGGTAATTCTCCTGTTAGGAGAGGTGGACACTGTAGACATCTCTGTTCACAGCTCATTCACCCATTACAAATGCTGCAAAGAAAGCACCTGGGGAACCACATAAAATTTAAGTGGTTTGATAAGCACTTAGCTGAATTCTTTGTTGAACGGTAACAGCTGACTGTTAACATTTGTTAAAGGCTGCTCTTGTGTCACTTCTGACAGTTGGATGGATGCACTAAAGCTGTTTAGGTAACTTCAAAAATTCACCCCGTCAGCTCGCTTTGTGCCACCTAGCTGCTCTAGCTAATTTTCTTTTGGTGGTGTTAATTATTGTACTGTCTGTTAAAAAGACATTTTCGCTACCCTTCAATCCCATGAAGTGACAGCAAATAGCTGCAGCAGGAGCAGTGAAAAGAAAACTGTTCCCCCTTTAAAAAATTCATAATGATCTAAAAGGACAAGGGAAAAAGTCAATTTATTATTCACTAGAGAACATATTTTGTTATCCTGAATAAACACAGCATCAGTACTAAAAGCCTGTCTGGAACAGTAGGGAAAGGCAACTCACAGGATAACAGGTATTTATGCACTGCTTTTAAAGAGGAAGCAGATAGTGACGTGTCATGAATCTGAATAAGAATTTTTTGTGTTTTTATCTTAAAAATTTTGGTTTGCATTTGAATTTGGAAGTTTTGTAAGATACTGGCTTGCAATTCTGCAGTCAGAATTAACATGGTCACATTGTGATGTGTGCAGTTAAACCTGACTTGTTTTACTTTAACACACCAGCCTGAGAATTGCAGTGGTTCAGGAGTTGATTCATGAGATGCGCGTACATCACTGGGGGCAGTGGCATCTGGTAGGAAAGCAAGGCAGATGGATAAGGGCGGTAACAGTTTCAAACATCTAATTTTAATCTGCTGCCACAAGCCTGCTGAGGCCCTGAATACTTATACCTTGCCTAACCATACTGAGATAGGTGGAGGGGTCCAACTTGCTTTGTGTGAAAGCAATAGTAACAAAATGTGAGTTTATATTGGCACAGACTGGATGGGGGCAGGGGCAATCAATTACTCCAGGAAAGGTGCTAAAGCAGCATATCCACACTCACCTGGCACAACTATACTGAAGAACAGTTATAAAAACCAAAACAGTCACTTACATTTGCAAAAATACCTGGGTTTTCCATGATGTTTAATAAAGGTATTTCAGATAGAGTGGAAAAATCATGGAGCTTACTTTTTACCAGGGTGCTGACTAAGTCTTTACACATTGGAAAAGCACCATAAGCACTTAGATACTACAGAAATTTTTACCCAAGCTGATCCAAATAATGCCTGCAGCTTTGTGGTTGTTTTTATTTTTTCCAACTCTTACTCAAAATCTTCAGGGCTTTATTTGTTTTTAAAGGTAAGCTTTTTTGAATATACTTGCAGTTGTCAAAAGGAAAGCGTGAAATCTCAATGCAAAGCCTGTTTTCACAGTTCTGTTGTGCAGGTACAACACATGTATGTCTACAGCTGCACTGACTACTGCAGATGTAGAAGAGTAATAAACAGGTAGTAAGTTCTATAGTATTGCAAAAATCTTCGTTGGAATGGCACTGCATTCCTGACATGATCACCATATTTAATCCCTTTCCATATACCACCAGCTGGTTAGGTAGAATGACCTCCCTTCTGCATGCCATGACCTCACATATTGAAAGTATCAGATAAAGAATAAAATTATACTGTTTTGCTCCTCCTCTCTCAACACCCACATTTGTGCACCACTCAGACCTCAACACTGAGGTCTCAGACAGCCTTGATTATAATGCATTGTCATTGCATTTAATATCTGAGTATACTCCCTAGCAGATTTGCTCCAAGAAATACCTGCACCTTGAAGTAGTAAGCCCCATGATTTCACTACATGCCATAAAATTGCTTTATTTAATAAGAATTCAAGAATATGAAAAATGTCTTTTACAAGTATGAAGGAAGCCTTTTTGCCTTCAGGTACAGAAAATATTGTTAGATATCCAAAAATAAAAGCAGTATATGCACTTGCATATACACATGCTGCTGTAGAAATTACTACTACCATTGGAATACATAAACTAAACCAAGTGAAATTATGCAGCTGCTTCCTTACGAAAATAGCTTAAATCCATGTATTCTTCCTGCTAAACTCAATGCATACCAAGGAAAACCAATCCCTTGCCTTCTGCACTTAGTTCTGTTGTCACTTAGATAGCATTTCATTGCCTAAGCAGGAAACTTTATGAATAAAGACACATTTTAATCCCATCAACATATATTAAATGCAGCTAATACAAGTGTCATTTTTGCAGTATGGAGCAGAAAGTTTTTATTCATTGAAACGGATACTGTTTTTGTCTTGCCTTTTAAAGAGTTCATGCCAATAGCACTTCAACTTCACTGAACAGGAATGGGCCAAGGGTGAGCATGTCAGGTAGATGCCATTACTAGAATCAAAACTCCAGAACTCAGTGGAACTGCTCCCAGCTCTGGATTCTGTCACACTATTACAGCGGATGGGAAAATCTGTAGCAGTCTCATGCAAATTTAAAATAGGGAGATTTAATAAATGAAACATACTTAAAAATCCATCAGTAGCCCAGTCTTATTTCTGATAGTTGATTCAATTTATTCAGCAATATCTTATTTTCTGTTCTCTGCATACTGAATACTTCAGTCATATAAGTGTTGAAAAAGTATGCTATCGTTATAGCTTAAGGATAAGGGAGTTAAAACTTCGAGGGAGAAGTCATACCTTTTAATAAACCGAGTGATATAGGTGGATAAAATAGACTGGTTTTCAAACATACAAGACCTTTATCAATGATACTCCAGAGGTGCTGGCTACCCTTTCCACTCAATGTTTCTAATTGATTAGTATAATTGGGTCATACCTACAACCATTTTTCTCAACTCAGTTTAGCTTGACATTTATTTTTATCTGGACCAGAACAAATGAAGTACTTGTGCAGCCAAAACCTTGTACATTTTTTAGGGCTACAATCACTGGTCTAAAGACATTCTTTTCTTAGACAATGACTCCCTGCAAAAACAATGCCAAACAATAGTACACATTTACTCTAAGTTGTTGTCTGGGAGAAGTTGATTTTGACAATAGAAAAGAACAATACTCCTAGTATCCAGAGCAGCAAGGGTCTGTAAGATGTTCAGTGAACAATACATTTCTGATCAGCCAAACAGTACCCTTAATGTTTAGATGCAACTACCAACCTTGCTTTGCATTGAATAGAAGGTCTGATCTCTTGGTGCTATTTCTTCTGACTGTCTCAAAAGACATCAACAGATGATGCTGTTTTAATCTCTGCACCTTATTCACATTTTCATGTTCCCTTTTGTCCTGGTTTCCTCTGGGATAGAGTTAACTTTCTTCCTAGTAGCTGGCATAGTGCTGTGTTGGATTTAGTATGAGAATACTGTTGATAACACACTGATGTTTTAGCTGTTGTTAAATACTGCTTACACCAGTCAAGGACTTTTCAGCTTCCCCTGCTCTGCCAGGTGCACAAGAAGCTGGGAGGGGGCACAGCCAGGACAGGTGACCCAGACTGGCCAAAGGGCTATGCCACACCATATGATGCCATGCCCAGTATATAAACTGGGGGGAGTTGGCTGGGAGGGGCAGGATGACCACTACTCAAGGACAGGCTGAGCATCAGTCAGCAAGTGGTAAGCAATTGCATCCTGCATCACTTGCTTTGTGTATTATTGCTACTAATATTTTACTTTATTTCAATTACTAAACTGTTCTCATCTCAACCAACAGGTTTTTCTCACTTCTACTCTTCTGATTCTCTCTTCTACCCCACCAGGGTGGGCAGGGAGTGAGTGAGCAGCTGTGTGGTGCTTAGTTACTGGCTGGGGTTAAACCACACCACCGTTACAATTAAGGATATGTGTTGTGGCTTTTCCTTAAAGGAAAGCTTGAATTCAGAAGCAGTTCTGCAGCAGATAAGTTCTTGCCTGATACTATGGCTGTAAAAAAATCTCAACCCCATTGGGTGGCCCGGATCTCCTAAAAACAACCCACAAGTCCAGGTCCTCTTGAGATGTCCTGCTGGACTTAGTGGAAAGTCTAAGGAATCAAAACTGGACCACAAAGCAGGCCATACAACATTGTAAGCCAAGAAACAGCACCATCAGGTTGGAGCTTACTGCATGCAGCTGTGCATAAGGACAGGGGGACTCAAACATGTGCTCATGACCTCCAGGAATGGAGTAGGGGCATGAGAGTACGGATAACAATCAGTATTGAATAAGATACTATTGCCATCACTGTCTTATCTAAATCTGATCCAAAACTCAACCACAAATGGAAGTCTTTCTAGGGGCAAGATCATCTGCCCCCTATCACTCCAGAAAAGGAGGCAATGATTTATATGAGGATGCTTGCACCTAAATATAAGTCCTACTTAGATGACTAATTTCATACTGGAAAATCTCCTTAAGGGCTGGGGGAAAGGCATACTAGACCTTTAGACAGGAGGAGTTATCTGGTGTTCACTCTATTTGCCTCAGTTCTTCATCTGCAAAATGAAGTTAATAGCACACTTCCAAGAAGCATTGTGAAAATTACATTAAAGGTACTGGGGAAATCTGATAGCTCTGGATCTCCTAGGGGCTTCCTAATGTGTCTGAAAAATAGTACAATCTCACTACATTATTACTTGTAATACAAAGGCCTTGTCTAGAGGAGTCGAGTTTTTGCATATTGACCATGTAGTAAAGGAAGTTTTCGCTATACATATAGGTCTTCCATCATTTTTATTTGTTATTGACAGTACGTAGACTGCAGTCACTGGAGTTATACAACGAGTAAGGGAGTGGGAATGAGCCTGTATTAAGTATGTTTGCCTTTTCTGAAATCCATTAGAATCCTGCTTGCTGAGCTGGTAGGAACTGGGGATGCTTCAGCAGCAGGTTGCTTAGCTGTGAATGGGGATGGTTGAGCAGGGAGTTCCCCATATGGCTCTGTACCCATCTGCGCTGGTCACAGTGGGAGCAATAGTGCTGACCCCAGCAGCAAGTGACAACCAGCCATCTGTAGTGAGACACAGGTCACCACAATACATTGCCCATGTTCCAGATATGGACATAGAAAAAAACAGGATCTGCAGGACTGTCCTGTCACACCCTGATTTTAAAGCTTTAGCAGCATTTTGATTATTTCGTCCTTGACCACAAGCGTGAAATTAACTTAAATCCCAGCACCCTAACCAGCCAGCTCTAGGATTTCAGGCAGATGTCGAAACTCCATGATGTGCACTGGCAAGGGGCTGTACTTGTACAAATATGCCTGCAGACAACTGCCAGTGCAGAGACATAGGCATAGGTGAGACTCAGCCCAGAGCATGCAGAAAAACTGTACCAGATGCTCTGAGCCAGCTCATCTTCAGTTTACATCCACAGGTTTGACCTTTGCATCTGTTACAAAATTAATTCTCAGCAAATGTGTCTTTGGAATCATTTGCTACAGTTCATATCTACATAAACTGTATCACCCCATCTTAGCAAGTCTCAATTAAAAGCTGATTTGCTTTCATTAAAGGTCCTTACTTCATTCCTGTGATAATCAGTATTATCATTTGTGACCATTATTAATCACAGCCATATGGAACAGCCAATGGAGGAAGAAAAAACCACAGTGGCCTGAAAGTGAATTTACAGTAAATTGCTTTCTCATATGGAGATCCCTAAGATATATTTTATGATGTTCTGACAAACTGACCAAAAACCCACCAAGTGAATTTAGTTTCATCCAGGACAAAGTTTCCTTCAACATCCCACCTCTCCGTCTCTCATCACCCTTATTCTTCCTATAAAGTCCTGATTCTGCTTTCAATTATTTCCATTTGCTGTCTGGTCCTGCAGCATCTCAACACTAAGGCAGCTATGAACACATTCCAGCCTGGAGATAGGTTGGTGCATTTAGCAGCAGGCTCAGCTGGTCTGCAATAGCATTTGCTATCCTGTTGGAAAGCCGATTTAGTTTGCAGTGTTTCTTTATACACTCTGCAGATGTTGCCACTTCATCCCTCAGCCCCTTTACAGACTGTTGATAAATAGTTTAGAAATCTCACCACTAAAATCCCCCACTCATCCTAGTATTGATCCCAGTTTCTAATCCATGGCATAACTTTGCCTCTCACCTCATGTTTGTTTCCTGAGCAGTTACAGAAGTGCTTATTGATGTAGTGTGACATCAGCATTCACGTACCAGGCAAGCGCTCCAAGCATGAACAGTTTGGCATACACTGAAGTATAGCTGCCTCCACACCAAGAGGTCTGGGATGATTTTACTCTGTCAATATACTGCACTCACCTCTAATATCCTAGATCTTTCTATAAAAAAAAAAAAATCTGCTGCATTAAGCTTAGCCAAGAGGGCTGGGGAAACTACACTGCTCAGCTCAAGTATTAAGCCTGTGCTCACAGTCATGACCTCACATGCTGGTATCTGCCTTACATTCATGCCTTATTCATGTTTCCCATGTTCCAGCACAGACATTTTGACTTTCAACTTAAGCCCAGCTGGATAAGTGGAAGGTGTTTTTCTTGTTCTAGTCTAGGTCAAATGTAGAACAAATCATATCCTAAAGCTGGTGAGTCACCAAAGAATGCATGAGACCTTGGCCCAGTTTTCAGCAGGTTGCATGGTCTAAAAGATGTAACATCACTGTTATGTCATGAGATATTTTGAGGCGGTTTCTGCAGTGCCCACACCCATATTTCTGAATATAGATTTTTACTTTCCAAGTTTAGAGATGTAGTCACTGTGGATCACACAGCTACTATATGTGCAAATATAGTGGGTAATGAATTAAGTTTTTAGTGCAGGTCTAAAAAAAAAAAACTTATACCCTATACTGGATTCTGCTCCATGAACTAGTTATTGCAGAAGGCCAGATCTCTGAGATGGGAACCTTGTTCACAAATTCTCTTCCCCAGTATTATTCAGCACCTGCCAGATCTAGCAGGAATCCTTCCACTGATGTTAATGAGCTTTGGATAAAGTCCTCATTTAACATACTGGATATATTTACTGAAGATTAATCAAATATTTGCTTATTTTTTCAAATACAATGAAAATTAACAATAATTATTTGGAGTAAGAGGCAAATGGCAATGCTCCCCCATAGAAGCTAACCAAAGTATGAATATATTATATTCATGATTTAGAGAAGACCCATGGCTTGATTCTGAAGCAGCAATGCTAGCCTCACAGCTCTGCAGCATTTAGTGATACATGTTTTCATGCAGCAGTTTATGCAGGGCTGGGTTTAAACCTTGTGGAATCAGGCACAAGCTCTGTTTGCCATTTGGTGGGACACCCTTCTCCTCCTCCTCCCCTGGCCAGTGGGCATAGGGAGTCCCAAGGCAACCAGCACTGACCCAAAAGTGGAATAGGAAGAGAGCACTTGAGAGCTGCAGGAATTGTGGGTGAAGAGAGAAACTTGGGCTGGAGAGATGTATCACTCCTGCATGCAATCTTCAGAAACAGGAGGATATTGCTTTGGTTGTGATCCTCCCTGCTACTGAAGTTCCATGATCTGTTACCCAAGTTATGGACAGACTTCTGACATCCATAAGGCAAAGGCTTATGGCTCAGGCTGTTTTGGCAAGTCACTGACATGGACATTGTAACATATATAGGGAGTTTTCACCCACCCCCGTCAGGAAGTTTTAAATTACCTTTGTACTTCGAGCATTTCACAGTTAAAAAAAGGGACAGGATCTGGTCTATAGACTCCCCCCTCTTTTTTTTTTTTTTTACACAGCAATAAGCATATTTTAACATTTCAGAGAAAGCTGAAAAGAAAGCTGAAAGACTCTGTTCAGTGTTGTGGAAAAGGTCAGACTTCTGGTTCTAAAGTCTTTGCAAGAACAAAAGGGGAAAGTTTATTTCTCTTTTCTCCTTCCCCAAGGTGGGAAGTGCTCCATTAGGTTATCCTTAGTCATTTTGATGAACTTTTTTCATTTTTGGCTGTAGTTGGAACTTGAGGAAAGAGAAAGGAAGAAATATGGAGGTGGAAGAGACAACACTGCCAGAGGGATAAATAATAAATCAGAAGAGAAACAAGTTGTCCTTGCAAGCTTGCCAGAAGTTACCAAAAGGAAAATCTATTCCGGAACTTGGTTACACAGGTCTAACACCACTTGCTAATACAAAGGGTTAATTGCTTTACAGGAAGCTTAATGTATCTGTCCAGTCAAATAGCAATAGATCCTACTAGCTGCATTTACAGCAGCCTCAGCTTCTGACACTAGAGAGCTATAAGGAAATAATTTCTTTATTTTCTAAATGTCTTCAAGCAACTCTTCTAGAAAGCAGTGGCTTCTGCTCTTTATTATACATAATCCTCCTCCTAGAGATAACTGAATTTTTTGATCACCAGCTGAAATGTTACCTGTGTTTTAGTGACTCGAAGTAGCTTTAAGTCCTGGAAATATTTAATGTGTATATAATGCTGTCCAACCAAATTTCACCGGACAGCCCCTATGCAGTGTCTTAAGTGGATTTCTTCTATGGTTTTGGGATTTAGACACCTTCAGCTATAAACATAAGAGTCTTTGCAGTGATGACTCTTAAAAGCAGGGGACTTCTACCCTTTAAGAGATTTCATTCAGCAAATGTTTTTCTTCTTACTTTCTATCTGTTAAAGGCTATTTGGCTGTCTACTGCATCCTATTAATCAGGAGACTAAAAAGACCCATCATCTATGTTGATCCAAGTGTCTTTTCAAAGTCCATTACTTTCAATTTATCTGCTCAAAGAGGGAGAGAATTCCCTTTGCCCTGCATGGAGCAAACATAGATCATTCAGACTGTAAAATAAAATATGAAGCTCCAAAGCTGAGCTTGTCTTCCATGCTCATTAGTTTTTGAGTGGTTAGAAGGTCACCTGAGATGGAGTCTCAATATGGATTTTAGACCTTGATTAGAAAATATTCTAGTGTTAAAGTTAAGAGAAAGCTGAGAAGAGTCAGAGAGCTGACTGCAAAACACCTTTGAATATAAATTCCTTGGAGCAGAAACCATCTTTTACTATATAATGGCACACTGCTAGCCCAATGGGACTGAACTTTGTCGACCTCTAGATATTACAGTAATATATGCACTTTTTTAAAAAGCCTGGAAATAAGGTTGACTAAACTCTGCAGAGCAAGAAGTCTCTGTTGCTGTGTGTTCAAACAGCATTCAGTACATTTGGGTCCTCAGTGTCCTATCCATACAAATTATACAAGACAAAAAGACCTCCCTAGAAAAGCCAAAGCAGTGCCAGGAGCCTGCCACATGCCTCAGGCTATCGTAATTAAGTCAGACCAGGTTCTGCTGCCAGTGGCATGGGAGGGAGTCAGGCACTACATCATTTTTAGCCTCCTTTAATTCCACAGCATGAGTAAACAGTTATTACCTGCTGCAGGGCTAGAAGGGGCTTTTGAATACAGGCACAAACACACTCTAGATTTGCAAGTAGGAGCTTTCACTCTTGTGTCACCCCTCCATCCCATTGCAAGTGATGAGATCACAGCAACTGACCTCTCATGGCAAAAAGGACTGGAGGACCTCTCAGATCTGTCCAGCCCTATTATTTAAGAATCTATTAGCTAGAGAGCAAAGACTTTCACCTCCATCTAACATCGCTTTCAAGTGTTAATACATTTAAAGACAGATGAAAATGAATAAATCCAAGTTCTAGTTTAATAATTCGGGAGTCTACCGGTGGAGTGAGGGGTACACCTTCTCAGCAGTGGAAGGGTATAGCCAAAAGACAACATAGGTGCCTTCTTTCTTCTCCTTTAATCCATTTTCAGACATTCAGAGTTTAGTTCCCCCAGCTGCTGATACTGTAAAAATGTTGCCTGGCAACATGGTAACAGGGGAAAAAAAAATCTTCAAAAACATTAGGAGTTTTTGTCCTTAGAAATGTACTAGTTCAGCATATCCAACCTCCTACAGATCCATTTTAGAGGAAGAGAGGCACAATGATTTCCCCCTCGTGAACTAATTCCAGCAGCCTTTAAAGCAAATCATTCAAAAATGGGACAGGAGAAGGGGTGCCCTTGGACGCTGAAGGGGTGGGACAGACCCCTACACCAGAGTTGCAGGCAGTGTGTGCCCACCTCTGTTCCCCTATTAATACTGAGAATTCATCTGACTTCTCAGACAAGACACCTGTAGACAAGGCGTTGTCTTAATTATACATGAAGAGGTTACATCTCCCTCCAAAGGGTTTTGCAATAATGTCCCAGGGTGCAGTCATTAGGCCTACCTCTTCTCTACTCCCAATAATTAGATGCTCACTAACTAGTTGGGACATTATATCTGCTTGCAAAAGTGGCAATACCAAGGCTGAGGAGCAGGCTGCTGAAGACCTGGCAAACCCAAGCACTTTTGAAAAGTCTTAGAAGCAGTCACACTACCTTCACACTGGCCTATTGTGAACAGTCATAAAAGGAAGGGACTACCAGTAAATTAGCAAAACAAATATCCACTGAAGTCAACATTCACAGAAAATGTTACATTGTAAGGCCCATAGAGAATAGTTTTAAAGTTCACTGCTTTTCTCCCCTTCTAATCTTGTACTGGAATTTCTTTGTTATTGCAGTGCACTTTTGACTTCCACAGAGCTATTTCTGATTTATACTGCTGAATCATGGTTACATGTATTTATGATCCATAGGCCAAAACACAGCCTTACATCCAGATAAGATGTTCTGGTTTGTTCAAGGCAAAGAGTAAGTGATGCAAGTTCCTGCAAACACAGAACACAAGTGTCAATATTTTTAAAGCAAGATCCCAAAGGGCATCTATCTTCATTTAGCTGGAGGTAAACAACAGAGTTGAACATGGTGAGTTGTTGCGATGGCAGCACAGAGACTCTTCAGCATTGTACAGCACCATTTCTGTTGATATTAATGCAGAGATAAGAAATCTAGATGGTGGGTCTCATAAGGTCAGTGTCAAAGCTTGAGTTGTACCTATTGAATCCCACAGTTACCAAAACAGAGGGGAATACATTAGAAAGAATAGATCATAGAAGCGGGAGATTCTAGAGTAAATCCCGTACAGTATCACATGTGCCTATGAACAGGGAAAAAATACACTGAAGTAACACAAGCCTGTTTCCGATTACAGAGTTGTGTAGATTAGGAACAGCTCCCCTGAAATGAAGAGCCATTGGAAGGCAGCAAAGAATCTGGCCAAATTGGTCTAGATTTGGGAAGTCTTCAAGCACTGTATAAGGAAAGAAACACTCCTCCAAAAGATTGCTGGTAGTCTGCTAACTCAAACTCCTGCTGCAATGCCAATTTAATTAACATGCTTAACTGCTCAGAGATCTCCAAGATTATTCACTGGATTGGCAGCCTTTTCTCACTACTAATTGTGTTACTTTGCAGTGAACGAGAAGGAGATGAATGAGTACAGTAGCCCCATCTTTTCCTGCTGAAGGAGGAGAGTCACACCAAGTAATTTGACTTTGACATACTGTCTTGTTTTCGCAGGTTTAGTTTATATAAATAAACATGTGTGAGCTACTGAAAGCTAATGAGCTGGATGGCAGCAAAATGAAGTCCTCCAGTGGCTGCTCATAGCACAGTGACTTGGCAGCACTTGGTGGTGCAGCCAGACACAAAGCTCAGTTTACCTTCCAAAGCACTACATAGTCAGTCAGTGCCATGCATGTTCCATACCTAGACAAGATCCTTGTATGTAAATACTCCCCAGAGGCTCTGATTAAATAGAAAGATCTCCCCAGCTGAACTGCTGCCATGCAAACTTTTCTTGTTTGACCAGTACTTTGACACAGAAGGGGGTGGAAATAGAATGGCAATATTGCTGGTATGGACAGAGCCTGAGGTTAAAGCAAACAAAACACATGATACTTAAGGGATGACAATATTCTTCCTAAAGAGCCTGATATCCAAGATTAGCTCATCTGCTTATACTGAGGCTGCAGGAGCCAGAAGGGAGACTATCAGCAGCATAAAAAGGCACTGAACATTTTGGGTCCTTGGGGTCCTGCGTGCTTTGAGAAGAGGCCTCCAGCTATGCCAAGGGACACGCTTGCAGTTTCTTTGACTGTGGAGATGGTGAGTTTGGACTCGAGGGCAGCCTTAGGGCTCCTCTGTAAGTACAGTCTAAATATAAACTTGCACCCATGAATTCACTGGAAGCTTCAATGCTGATTTCAACCTTAAATGTCAATGCAAGATTAAATGTTGAAGTCAGTAGTGATAGCTCATATCTCCCGGAGATACACACATGTCTAGAGGCATCCAATTCCCTCAATTTAATTGCAGTGGAAATTAGCTTCTGTACCTATGCATAAGGGGGCAAAGGAGAGCTAAAGGCAGCCACAAAGCTACTAATCCCCTTCTACATCTCATCAGCACCCATGATGCGTACACCACATTTCAAAGGAAGGAGATAACCCTGTGCTCTGCCTGCCTGGTGAATGTGTACCTGGGACACTCCTACTGTGATATTGCCTTAGCCCCAGGGAAGTCCAATCATTTTCTTTCACTAACAAATTAAAGTATGGATCAACTCTAAAAACATTTTAAGCAGATCCATCCCCCATATGCTCAATATTTTTATTGAAAGTATTGGTTTATAAAAGCTTGGGTTTTAATCCCAGCATGAATGACAAATTATCATTTCAGTACAAAGTTAACAAAAACTCTTACTCAAGTGGTATCCTCAGGACTTTTCCCGTAAACCCCCAAACACCCTTTCACAAGTGTAGTGGTGCTTTTAATCTAATTGACATGTCTAGAGTGTCTTTTTCAGGTTCCTCTCCCAGTTAGAGGGGAAAAAGTATCACTCATTGGGCATTTAGGAGAGGACCAAACCAGGATAATCCACCAGTGCATCCCCACCATCCCCCATGCCCAAGGGGAAGCTGTTTTCTCCCAGGCTGAACACCAAATCAAAGCAACCTCTGCATGAAAGAAATGCTCCAAAAGGGAAGGGGGAGAGAATTCTAGAAAGTTTCTAATTACTATAGAGCATCCATATATTTGTAATTAATTCCTCTTGATCAAGCCCACTGAAGCCTATGGGTTCAGAGGGATGATTTGGAGACAATAGTAACATACATGTCACTGAGGTCTGACTTGATCCTTACAACCTATATTACCACTACAATGTTGCTTTATGACAAATTGGGAAAGCCTAAGCTGAAATCACTGAGAAAAGTGGTCTGTACTTTAGAGATCTACTGCTCAGTAGAGAAATCACATTTAAAAATAAAATTCAGTTCCAAAAAGCTCAATTTTTCAGCTCTTTATTCCCTGTAGGAATTAGCTTATCAAATCGCTCAGTGTTTTAAATAAGTATGTGAATAACAAATCATTCTCTTCAGTTATTAGTCCTATTGAATGACAAATAAATCCTAATGTTTCTTATTCTTTTCAGAGTGTAAAGCTTGGCAGAGTTAGCAGAGGAACATCGCCACAAAAAGGAACAAGACACTTTGATGTTCCAGATGAGGGAAACAGCCATGCAGAGGCACAGACTCAACATTATTCTACATGGGGATTTTGCCATTTGCACAGAGACAAGAGGCAAGTCTTCCCCTCTCCCCCAGTTACACCCATGCAACACCGCTCATGTTGCATTGTGGGCGCCTGTGACAGAGCAGATTTTGCCTGTTAACTAACAAGAACCCAGAAAGCAGTGTGTTTGCAACAAGTTAGGATTAACCCTGCAATGATATATTCTGCCAAAGTAACATCCACATTTCACAGGCAACTTGTTTTTTTTAGAGGCCAATTTTTAGGTTCCACTATTAAAAATTAAAACCTCAGACTGCAACAAACACTGATTTAAGTCAGTCTTGCTCCCTTATTACCCATTGCTCACTCCTGGCAATGCGTTTCCATCATGCCAGCCCCTCCAGTTGTGCCACTATTACTGAAGGAATTATCAGGCTGTGACCCAGATCAGGAACAAATCCAGAATAAGACACTAAGTCCATTTTTTTTCCTTAAAAACAGATTCTCCTTTTTCTCATTCACAATGCTGCTACACAAGCATTTGTCACACCTGAGCTCACAGAAGGGATTCCCAACTAAGCATTGATGTGGTAATAGAGACCCATGCAAGTTGATACTGCTTTGAGTGTTTTGACCAGTGAAACCATAGCCTCGTATTGGCTTCAGGCCCTGTAGGTGACCAGCTCCTGCCATGGTTAGATTCCGTGCTTATTTCATATAGGACTCACATAGCACAAATGGAGAGTAGATGGGCTGATCAAAACAGTAAAAACCCTACCTAAAAATCCTGCTCTTAATTAAGCTTCATTTTATTTTCAGTTTCATCCACAAAATCCATTCCTACCAGAGGACTTACATTCATGCCTTTGGTGCAAGATCACTTCCAAGAACTTCTGGAATTATGTGGAGTAAGTCACCTACCCAGTGTTAGAGATAAACTTATAAACACCTTGGGTACACAGTACCACTCATTCACACACTATTTTTGCTAGAAATCCTCGACCTTAGAACACTATTTTTTCTATTACTAGCGGCAGAATTTTCTTTTTTAAATAGAACAGCTCACATTTCAAAACCTTGCCATTCAAAAAAGTACAGGTAACAGACAAACCAATTTAGGCATATATTTTGAAGTTGCAAAAGGTGATCACTCTACCTCATGATAGTCTAGCCATAACATACAAATAGAACTAAAGATTTTTTTGTCAGGGAGGAAAAAAATTCCTAAAACCCAACCATGGATTGCTTTGAGGCTACTCTATTAAGTACAGCTTCTTTTAAATTTAGTTATCAACAGAATCACCCATCAATTTCAGTCCTATTAATGGATGCTACTAAACCCTTTATAACAGGATACTTTAAACATAGACCACTATTGTTGCAGTTATTTGTGTTGAAAGGCTTATATACTCTGTTGAGCAGACAAAATACTCAGAAGTAGTGACTAACCTATATGATTAACAACACATACCATCCAGTCATCAGGATATTCATTCTTCTGGGCTCATCTGAATAAACCAAGGGTATTTCTGTACTGCCATCTGCTTTGCTTCTTATTTTGTTATTCCTGTTCAATCATTGCACTAATATAGAAGAAATACTCTAGGTGTAGCACAGCAGTCCTGATACAGTTTCAGATACACATTTCACAATAGAGTACTCAAGAAAAATATCCCATGTTGTCAAACTATGCCCAGTGAACCTTACACTGCACTCCTGCCTTCTGTCCAGAGGTAGCTGCATTAGAGAACTGATTGTAGAAGTGTTTCAGTTCTTTTTCCTAGAAAAATAAAGTTTTGCTCTTTTACTTTTGTACAGAGTTAAAGTATTCTGTTTCAGAGTATATGTTATGGCAACTTAAGGCATGACATTGGTGAGCTTTGGCTTTTCTTCTACTACAGTTTGGGGGGGGGGGGGGCTGGGAAATCCTCTTCAGCAATCCTCTTTTTGCTGGGGCAGAACTCCACAGCAAGCAGGAGGGAAGAAGTCAGGAAACAAAAGAAATCTTGGTAGAGGCCAAAATTGCAGAGTTATTGTAAATAGTTCTCAGCTGAAAAGAGTTTTGAATAGATTTCCTCCTATTTACTATCCATCATGCAGCACAATAAGTTTCCTTTGGGAAGCTCCAGGGCTTTTATTACACCTACCTACCACAGCCTATGTGAAACCTAGCAGAGATCAGTGCTCCAGCCTCCACAGAAGGGTATGCAAAGGCACTTTGCCTAAATAATACTGAGAGGTGGAAAAAGTGTTTCCAGGAGTTCTGAGAAAGCATTTATGCAAAGCAGGAATTGAGAAACCCTCTGCCTGCTAATCCTCTAGTGACAAGGAACAGATTATAGCTGTAGATAATACCCTCTTGCCAATTGCTGTTGACAGCAATCAGGGCCAAGTTCAAATAGCCAGAGGGACTCTTAAAATGAACAATGCCATAGAGCTGAACCCTGGCAGAGGATTCCAGAGAATGTTAGATTATTTTATGAGTACCCTGGATAAAGTGACATGTCCCATCTTTCAAAGCAGGGAATCAAGGTAGAAATGAGGAAAACTCAGGAAGAAAATTAATAAAGCATCAACTTGCAACAACACATTGGACATGCGAATATGACGAAACTTCCCAGCAACCATTCTGACTATCCATTCCCCAAGTAAAGCATATCACTTCATCCAGTCTCACCCCACAATTGAGGCACAGTGTGTAGCCTAGAACAGTCCTCAGGCAGTTTCTCTACACAAACTCAAAGTAACAGATTCACCAATTCCATCCCCATTAGTCAGAGAACATTTCTTCATGTCACTTTTTTCTGCAAAGAGCCCTTTTAAGCTGTCAATTCATTGCCATCTGTCAAGGAAGCCACTTTGTGGCATCACCCGGAAAAGCAACTCAGCATCACAGAAGCCTCACTGGAAGGATCCCACCCACCCAGAACTCCAGGAAGCAAGATTTGCTCAAAGCTGGATACTCTTCTCCAACTTCTCATTTCTAAGCTTGAATCCACTGATGAAATAACTTTTCAGCTGGGTCTTTATTAGTGGTTTTTGCCAGCTTAGTTGGTGCCAGCTTGAGGAGTTATGTGGAGGAGAGTTTTGTATCAAGTAGAGCCATAACAGAGTGGTCAAAGCTTTTGTGGCAGAACTGCATGTTGCTGATGTGTTTCCTTATTTTAATGAATGGCAATAAAGAGCAGCGAGAGTCTTAAACTGCATCTGCATGACACAGGTATATTACAGGCAGGCCTGGAATCTCTACCACCTCAGGAGCGGGTATAGCACAAACCAAAACCATGTAGTGACATTACCATGGCACCCAACTGATGCTCAGCAAGCCCTACTAACAGTAATCAGCATCACCCTAACACAACATGGCTTTGAGCTTGCTCAGCCCATGCCTTGAGCCAGTATGTGCTCCCAGACTACACTGGGAGACTTCACCAGTACAATACTGCAGTATGACAACATCAAAGCCTTAAGTGAAAGTGTGACAGAGACATGATGTCCCTAGAGGAACTGTAGGTAGGACACTTAAAGTCCTCCTTCGCCACTCTCCTCTGTTCAACAGAGGAGAACAATGGACTCATTTTCCAGGGTTGCAAGTTAACATGAAAAATATTAAGATGCACAAACAGCTGTAAAAAACTTAGTTTCAGTTTTGAAAATTTTCCCCTGAATGACAAAAAACAGGCTTTGAGCCAAAGAACAAAGCTTTTACCATAAAACTTTAATAAAGAACAAAGAATATCTATTTTGTCTCTCCAAAGTATCTACAGTATTACATGGAAAGGGACTTCAGCGGCTATTAGCTGACTAGTTACATTGTAGTTTGAGAGACTCATTACAGTGCTCTACAATTATTGCCAACTCATACTAAATTATTGGCTTCTTTAAAACCCTGAGATGTAAACAGCACTTATGAGACAAAGACCTGCCAGTGTCAAGCTAATACAAGACCAATAACTTCCCAGTCTATGAAAGAGCACAGTCAAATGCATGTCCATTCCCCAGCATCAGCCTTTCTAGATCACTTCACCTTTTGTTCAAGCAGTAGGATGAATCAGAGGTCTTGCATGGGTGTGGTTAAAGGCTGTGATCTGACAATACATCATCCAAAGCAGCAATACTAATGTAAAAATATTCCTCACTTCTGATGTCAATGCTTGTTTACATCCCAAACCCTCCCCCTGCCCCTCCAGCAACAGTTGCAGTCTCACAGCTCAGGGAGGAATAAAAGCCACTAGAGGGAAGGGAATAGGCAGCTAACCAGTGGAGCTGGTGAAAAGGAGGATGGAGGCTCCCTCTTATAAGCTGGCACTATTACCTGCATGGCATGAAATCACAGCTGCCTTCTGAGCACAACTCTAGCAGAGTACACCATTGGGTTATTTTCACCTCTTTGGCTATGAGCTGCAGGCTACCTCAAGGGGAAGCCTAGAGCCCTGTCTAAAGAGAACTAGCCTTGTCACCTGCCTCTCTTCAGGGACCCACAAGTCAAAACAAGTCACCTGCAGCTTCCCTGGTAGCTATTGAAGGAGCTGCAGCTGAGATTTTGGGCAACAGGAATTTGAAGCTGGTTTGATGTAAGAGACAATAAAGTCTTTTTCAGCAGTGCTAGAAAAAAATAGGATGGCTCATGCCATGCCCCTGTTGGAGCCCAAGCAATATGGAATAAAACAACCAGTGCAGATAACTGAAACAAAGCAGTAGAAACAAGTCACTGAGAACACCCTCTGCCACCCTGGGGCAACCTGGTGCTTTGGTTTTGTCAAAACCAATGTTTCTAAGGTAAAAACCATTCCTTCTAAACATCTCCAACCAGCTCTTCTGGCACCCCCCACCCCCCCAAGATTAGGTACCTTTGAGAAAGTCATTTCTTGCAGCAAAAGGGGAGAAAAGCTCACTGCTACCAGAGCAGGAGGTCTCTGCAAACCCACCTGCATCCCAGCACTACTAATTGCCAACACCAGGTGCAAATCATTAACACCACTCCAGCCACACAGCAGCTCAGAACCCAGGTTTAAACTCTCCTCCATCTCCCCAGATGGCCTTTATCACCTCCAGTTAACCCACCAGGCCCCAAAGCAACCCACTTGCCACCTCCACATCTCAGCATCCCTCAAGGGACAGCCCAGCTGTCCAGTCTTCTCCACACAACCCACAACAGTGCTTCACAAATACTCCCAACATATTTATTTGCAGAGAACTGATGAGCAGAGGGCTTGTTTAAGCTTGTAACACCTCAGAATAACAGACACCATCAGCCAGACTCTCAGTAATAACCCACTTGTGTCCTACCTTGCAGTTTTAAGCAGGGTTGACCTCATCCCTCTTGAGGTGGGCATCAGCTTGCAGCAAGGATTTGCAGTGGGTCAGCACCCACAGACAGAAGGTCTAGCAGAGCTGTGTCTGCCCCAGCTCTGCTCTCTTCCCTCCTGGAGCCTTATAAACCTTCCCCAGCATCCCCCTCACCTCCCACCTCCCTTTCACCACCTGTGTGGGGCTGAAGGATAACAAGCACTTCACTTAACCCTTCGTGTCCAGGCTCACATCCACCCCCAGGGCAGCGCTTTGCAGGTGCTACCCGCCCACTGGAGAAGCAGCCTGCTCTGCCAGGCAGGATGTGGCAGCTTCTTGGCTTGCTGTCCTGCCCTGTCACCTCAGGACAAGTCTCTTGACCTCTCTGGTGACCCAGTGGGCAAAGTAATCTTGGGCCCAGCAAGCTGGGCAGGCCAATAGCGCACACAGAAAATACAACACACCCGGAAAACACAATACCCATTTTTTTTAATGCGGTTACAAGGACACCAAAGCCACGATAACTTCTGGTATCTCAGCTCCATGGACATCTTTTCAGGGCAGAGCTCAGTCCTCAGCACACAGCGAGGTGGTGGCTGTTAATCACAGTTTCCCTCTTCTGCAACCCAGGAGGGAAGGTTAAATGCCAGCAAGACCTTATCTTTCACCAAGCAGCCATTTTGGGTCTCTGTGCAGGATGTTAGCAACATGGTGATGAATAAGGGAGTTTTTCTCCTTGGCAAGGCTCTCCATCATGTTAAATGAAGGCTTGACAGGCTTTGCTGTGCGTAGCCTGCCCTGCATGTTGACTTCAGCAAGGAGAGAGCAGGAGCTCCACTTCCAGGGTCATGGTTTCATGTTGGCAGTAGCAAAAACAACAGCACAAGGACTTAGAGAAAGGAAAGCTGAAAGGCGCAGAGTACGTATGAACCTTATTGAAGAGATACACAAGTCCAGTTGGTGGGATGGGTAATTTTTTTGTTGACTCTTATTAGCATTATTAAGGGGAAAAATCAGTGTCTGATTCTCAATTTAACTGAGTTTTGCTGCTGCTAACCTCTCCTCCTTTCTTCTCACCGTCTCATGCCTTACAAGAAGCATGTCTTTAGTGTATTTATTGTCTGAGCATATTCGGTGCAGATAACCACCCTCGTTGCCTCACTGTATCTACTACTCTCCAGGTAGGGGGGTACTAACCAAGTTAGGGAGTACTATCCAGGTTAGGGAGATGTTTGTGCCCCCGGAAGGTACAGAACATGCAAGGGTAGGACAGCTTCTTGGGAAAGGAATATGGAGCAAAAAATGTGTACCCAGAAAGTGGCTGAGTTGCTAGACTGAGAGCCAGCTGCAGAGACATGACCTGCTCTGTGGGAGCATGGCTGGAGAGGGACATGGGTTAATGAACCCATTTATTTCTTTTCTGTCTTCTTTTGATTTTTTTTCCTGTATTCATATAAGCTAATGGTTCCAGTTTGCAGTCTAATAAATAGTGGCTTTTACTTTTAAAAGCCTGTTTAGTTTCTGATGCGCTCACAATTCAGGCAATGTTTAAGCAATTCCCAAAAAATCCTGAAAGCTTTATCTGAGAGTCCATTATATCCTTTCTCTTCTCAGGCCCTGTCCCATCTCTTCACCTTGGCTGGCACTGCCTCCCTCCCTCTCTCTTTGTTCCTCTCCCTGCCTTTCCCTCCTTCCTGCTAGCAGAGTTAGTCAACCAGCACAGGCACAGTAAATATAGCTTGCTTCAGCTTTGGGAAATAGTATTCCAGGTGCTATTGTATCGTCCCTTCAATCCAGGTGTCACAGGAGCTCATACCAAACCCTGCTACCGTTGTTGCTGTTCTCTTTGACATCCTCTAAACACCAATTAGGCAGCCTTGACTCGCGGAAGCTAAGCTGACAGCTAAACTGATGGTATAATACAGTGCAACCTACCCATGAAAAGGTTTGAATAATATTTTGTTTTGCACATAATGGTTAACAGAAGACTTCTCTAGGCCGTATGCAATGCAAGCTTTCTGCAGTCCTTTGTAGAATCAGCCAAGGCTATCCCGTGCTGTCCTGGCTCATATGGTTTCTAATGTGCAGAGGTACAGGTAATCTACTGTCAGTCATGACAACTACTTCACCTTTGGGTAATATATCTTTTGTGGTCCCCAGCACGTGAAGGGTTCTGCATGAAAATGAATACACAGTTTGTCCTAAATGCAGAAATCACACCTACAGGAGGATAAATAGCTTTCTGTCAGAAGCTAATTTAAGACTTTCCCTAAAATTGTACAGAATGAAAAGGTAAAAGGTTCTTGTTAAAGCAGCTATAAGATAACAGAGAAGAAAGATAAGTGATACAATTCATATTGCTCTAAGTTTGTTATATAGACTATGTTGGCCCCGGGAGAAGTTAAGAAATTAAGTCCATCTCCCGAAGAAGAATATTAATATTTGTAAATCAGTATTCCCATTGCTAATATATCTGTTTGTCATCAAATTCTGTCATCATTTCTCCCTTTTAAAAATATTTCGATGACGTCTTACCTTTTCTAAATTCTTTCATGAGGTTAGAATGGATAAAACACAATGTTGGTGAGCTATGTTATTCAGATATTCTTTTTAATATTCATAACATAAAGCTGTTGAACTAGGAAGTTGATTATTATTCTATGGGAACAGAGACAGTTTGGACAGCTAGATTGGTACCATTAGAAAACAAAACAAAAACAAAGCAAAACAAAAAATCCGTAGCAGCAAAACACAGACAAGCTTTTGCTAGGTCAGCTCCTGTGCATTGCCTTGGGGAAAATAGATGCCTGTGTTGATTTTGCAATTTTTATTCCTTGGTTCTGGAGGAGGCATTTAAGAGGAAATTATGGATGTTTTTACTTGGAGGAAGTTTCATTTTCAAACTGCTCTACCCACATGAGCTTTGCACAAAAGGTCTCTCAGGGCCCCCTTTTGGTTCTCGTGTGCTGGGAGGAGGGGAGAGTTCAGCAACCAGCTCTTCAGGATGGTGTGGAGGAGGATGATCAGGCAAACAAAATCACTCCTCATATCTTAGGTTAGGAGGAGATTCCAAGCCTGGATGCACTATTTCAGTTCATTGCTTGGGACTTTAATCATGACCATGAACTGAGGCTGGTGGCTTTGCATCCAAGATCTGCTCAGACTCAATCAAATTCATCCATTTTTGGACTTTACATTTGTGTTATTTCTTTTTTCCACAGTCATGGAATTAAAAAAAAAAAAAAAGGGCATTAATATTTTTCATTGCTGCTTGGTGGTCAATGTGGAAGTGTCAGAAAGGTGTCTAGCAAGATGTGCCTTTGAATTCTGCAGAGTATTTGACATGTTATGCTTAGACTAACAGAACAGTGCTATGTCCTATACATGAGAATTTTCCCATCATTTTGGGAATGGAGAAATACTGACAAAGAACCCCAAAGGATAAAAAGCACATGGGCATGCACATAAATAACTCACAGACCCTCAGCAACGAATGTCTGCTCCTCCCTAGCAGTTCGCTTGTCTTTGAAGCCTTCTCACTGGGTTCCCCACTGGTACACTCCACTATGTCATGGCTGAGTTTTATCAGGCATTGCCAGGTGGTAGTTTTTCAAGAATGATGCTTTAATTGCCCAGGGAAGGGGGACTACAATGTCCTTACTAGCCTCTTGCAGAGCATAACTCAACACAGTCATTGTTGCTTGTATCCAATCTAGTGCCTTTAGACCAGAATTCTCAACATATTGGTAGAGCATTTCAAAATGCTCAACACTACTGAGAAACACTTTCAAAGAGGTCTTTCCTTTTACGTACCCCGCAGGTTTATGGGGAAGGAGAAAGGACAGTACCTGCCAGCACCTGCTGAAACCTCAGGGAAATAGGATACTGCTGGAGGAGTAAGAAACTCTTTGCATATATTTCTCCCTTTGCTCATTTATCTTCTTTATTTACTGCTTAAATATGAATTGATGGGTTCGTTGTGTGCAGTGTTTCTTTGGAGGGAGCTGCCAATGCAGTAATGAAATGGGTGTCATAGAATCATGGAATCATAGAATTGTTTAGGTTGGAAAAGACATTTAAGATTATCAAGTCCAACTGTTAACCTGGCACTGCCAAGTCCACCACTAAACCATGTCCCTAAGCACCACATCTAGTGTCCTGCCTAGCAAGCAACAATTATTGTCCTCTGTGTCTCTTGTCTTCATAGCCTGAGGCACAGCCTGCTTGTCCAGGATAGCTGATGGTTTTGTTCCTCTCTTTATGACCTGTAACACAGCTGTACAGTCACTGGAGAGGTTTGCCCAGCACTGTTTTGGATAGTGGATTTCCTGCCAAGAAAAAAAAAAACAAACTGCACAAACAATGAAAAAAACCAAATGCCACAAACAACAAAAAACCCCAAGTGCCACAAACAACAAAGACCAGGTGGCTGGAGAAGGCAGAAGGGCAGGTGGATTCAAAATTTGCAGCCGAGCAGTTTGAGAGGATTCGCCAGCTGCTGTGTACAGACCCAGCGGGACTGGCAGCACCTGCACACCACGCTGGCTTCACCAGCAAGCACAGCAGAGTGGACGGAGGCAGAAAACACAAGCCACAGCGAAGAGCTGAAAAGCCAGCCAGCGGAAGAGAAAGGAGGATCAGTAGATAGGAGAGCCGTGGCACTGGAGTGGCCCCAGCAAAGCTATCACAGTTTGCAGCCTGCCAGAGGTTCGTGGCATGCATGCTCCAGGCTGGCCATGTGTTTGCAATTAGCACAGAACTAAGTCTCAGCTATGAGCCCTCGTGATAGGAGATTGGGACTATGTAGGCTAATGTGGCTATCCAGCTCCCAGGTGGCTCAGGGAGTCCAGAGGAAGCTCTGGATAAGATTGTGAAAGATCATGTAGACCTAACTTTTATATCATGGCAGGAGTATATGATTTAGAATATGTAAGAGGAAAGCATGCAAAAAACTATTCATGGGTTAGATCAGCCAGTAAAGTCTCTGACTGTACCTCAGGGGACACCAGCTGTAAGAACAAATGAGCTCTCACAACTGGCCAGGTTTTGCCAGTCCTCTTCTCCAAATGGAAAGGCAGCAGTGTCTTGTTCCCTCTTTGTTTCCTTTCTTTGCACATTTCTACCTTTCAAATGTAACTTGGACATCATAGAAGCTGAATAGATGTTCAATTTTACTCTTGACCACAGCCTGGAGAAAAATTGGTGCTACATCAGAATTAATCCAGAGCACTACAGTGAAGACAGGCCTGCAATTTTTAGGTCTAATCAAAATATGTATTTTTTTTATGAACGTTGGATGCTGGGTTTTTAGTCATTTCAGAAACCTCCAGGCAATCACTGCCTATTCTCAGTGTCAGAGAGGGTTAAAATTACTCCAGTAAAATGAGAAATCTCCCAAAAATTCTACCATGCCTTGAAATGATATAAACTGTGATAAATGCTGAAAAAGTTTGATTCCTTTCCCACCACTTTTCATTTTTATACACTTCCCATTTCCAAAGGAAAAGGCCCAGGGAAGAAAGTTGTGAAGTTATCATTCCTCAAGGTGCTTTCAGCAAGTCTGAAATGGAAATCCTGTGGCAAAGGCTGTGCCTGAAGTATGTGCAACTAGGAAGATTTTAGCTGAACAGTGAGATTATTTTAAAGTGCTTATCCAAATTGAATCTGAAAACTTTTAGGTAGTTTTAGCACATCCATGCAGCCTCGCATTACAATGACACAAACATGACACAGTGCATCCTGTTGCCATCTTCCTGCTTGATTTATGATTAAAAAAAGCATCAAAGCTCTGTGACAGGATTTGAATGTTGATTTTTGTAGGAACTTTTAGAGAAAATTCAAAGTTTGTGGGGAAAAAACCCTTGAAAAAGCCTGTTCACTGAGATGTTCCCTAAAATAAAATAGCAGTCCTTTTTTCCCCCCCCACAACAGCTGCAGTGAATTCAGCATGTGCAGACTAATACTGTGAAGGTGGAGGATTGCTATTTTAGGTGTTCGCATAGGAGCTAATCCCTGTCCTGCTGCAATCAGCAACTCTGTTGAAGTTGATTGCCTCAAAAATTAAATTTAAGCCAAAGAACTCTGAGAACGTGTGTTCCATGTCTTAGCTGGGAGAAAACGGCAAAGGGTGGGTGGACAAGGAGTGGTGTTTTGCTTTGTAATGAACAACAGCTAAATAAGAACATCTCTGGGCACCGCGGGCTCGGGGACAATGTGGTGGCACAGGGTGAGTGGCTGCTGGACGTCACTGGGACCTTGGAGGGCTTCTGGGCCAGGTCTGTGCAAGCGGATGAGGGATAGGAGGAGAAGTCAGCATGGCTTAGTCCCCATTGCTTTCTTATTCCCTATCTCATTTTTTGCTATTAATTTGTGTCATTTCTATGTTCTTTTGTCCTCCATGCTAATTTGTTATTCTATTATCTGTGGAGGTGGCTTCACAACAAAATTAAGGAAGAGAAATCAACATTCCCAACCTGCTGCATTGTACTTGCTCTGTTAACTGTCTTTTGAAAATCTGTATTTAATTAATATAGAACATTAGGATGCCATTTTGAAAGGTTGCGAGACTGCTCTGTCTCAGATCCACTGAACTGTTTATTGATCTTTTAAGATTGCCTGCATTTGTAGTAATTTCTGATGCATTATGTTTTGTATTTATGTCAAAACCAAAATAAAGATGAAAGGACAAAAGGAGAAAAAAATCCCAGATTTTCTTTTTTTCTCTGAAAAGCAACAGATATTTACAAACTGCATGTTTTTTATTTTTATCAGAATAAGAGAGGAAATTTCCTAGGCACAAATAACAATAGATTGACCTTTGAATATTTCTTTACCCTAGGGATTAATTTGTTCTGTTTAATTATGGGATTAGTATTCTTTACTGGGACATTGCTATCTTTTTTTCTTTTCAGACGTTCTACTTTCATGCTATGAAAATAACTGATTGAACTGATTCCCTCTGTACCAAATAAATGTTACTCCCACTCCTCCAGCATTATTTGTGCTGGAAATACTTGTTGGAAATTAGTGAAAAGCCATATTGAAATGAGGAGCCATACTGAACTATTTGAGACTATAAAACCAAGATCTTAAACTAATTCACGAGAATGCACTGACCCAAGGTTTTCTTTCTCTTTTTTCACAGCCAGTGAGCTGACAGCCTTACAGTATATAAAAATACCTATGTTGGGATTAGGGGAGGACTTTATAGTAGTTCCTCCATTTACCAGTGTCTCTAGCATTGGTGCCAAATTGCTGCTCCTCCTGCCCCTGGGACAGCTCAGGCTTCCCCACACCAACCCCCTGCTGTGTCTCACATGGGAACCCAGAGGGAAATCTTCTTTAATGGAGACGTGACCACAGAGACCGGCCCTGCCAGCCAGGTGATGAGCTTTGATCACTGCCATGCCAGCGTGAGGGCAAACCCGCGACCTGAAAGTGAAAGAGTCTTCACTCTTTTGTCAATCACTCTTGCGTTTTTAATAGCCATCCTCAAAGTAGATTTCATAGGAAGTCAGGGCATCAGGCCAACACTATTAAGAATGTAAATACAGTAGTGTTTCTTTTCCACTGCTTTCTAATTGCCTTTGCCCTCTGAGAAGACAGCTGATGTGAAAAGGGACCCATTACTATGAAACCAGCTGGGTCTAACTCTAGGCTAATAAACCTTTTCAGAGACCCCATTTCATAACAGAATGATGCGAAAGGAAGAGTTCATCCAAGAGTTAGGAGCTTAGCTAATACTTACCCTTCCTGGAAATGATCATACTGCATTACATTCTGCTCCCACGTACATTTTAATTAAGAGTAACAACCTTAGAGGGAAAAATCTACATATTTACTGGTATAAATCTATAGTGGGGAAAGATTCTGACCCCCAGTGCGGCTATTCAGTGATTAAATATACAGCTGTGGAAACAAGGAGAGATCTTTGCAGCTCTATAGCAGTGAGTTTCTTCCTTCTGCCTAGTGAGTCCTGCTGGGATGGGACATAGGTGTCTGGACAGATGTCCTCAGCAAATCCTGCTCCCATTGCCAAAGATCTAAATTACTTGCTGAATAACAAAGCCAAGTGAGAAGATTTGTGCCTTGAACGCCAAGAAACAAATGAAGACCCTGAATCTGCAAATCTTTATGTGCAGGAACAGTAACTACCAAAAGAAGAAGGCTCTCTGAGCTCAGGCATCCCTTGCATGCCTCT
Organism: Platalea leucorodia; assembly: GCF_965183815.1. Lineage (NCBI taxonomy): Eukaryota > Metazoa > Chordata > Aves > Pelecaniformes > Threskiornithidae > Platalea > Platalea leucorodia. The sequence continues at coordinate 19,313,271 of NC_138833.1, read as the reverse complement.
CTCTGCTCCACCAAGGACACAGTATAAGTAGTGAAATATCCGACTTGAGGAGGAGGGAAATTTCCAATAAACAACTTCAGGGTCATTTATTTCTCTGTAAATCTAAGCTTTTAAATAAATAAATATATAAATAAATCACTGCTGTAATATACAGTTACCAGCTATAAAAATAAATAAACAGCCAGGGGCATGGAGGAGCCCTGCTCTCTGACATTCTGTCACTCCTCAGTGGTACTTGCTCCTTCACCTTTGGACCTTCTTTTCCTCTTTGGCTCCTGCTTAATTTTCTCTGCAAACTGTATTTGACACTTTGCATGATGGATGTATTACGAAAAAAACATTTCATTGTCCTAAAATATTCTAGAAAGCCTGTTCAAGTTCTTTTTGAATTCATATGTACATGCAGTTGTATGGTGAGTAAAGGTTTCCTCTAGGTAGCTCTGAAGACCCTTAAAATTCATGAGCCTTTTTCTGAGGCAAGACTCAGGTGCATATCCATCACTATTTCAATATTTTATGGCTTCTCCCCCTATGTTTTTTTGCTTCTGAGTTGCTGTTTGCTCTTGAAATCACTGAATCGTCAGCCTTGTACTGCTAAATGAGCTGTTCACCTGAATCAAAATTGTTGGCCATCTGGAATCCTGTTTGAAAAAAGAACCCAGGTTGGGTATATGAATAACAATCCCAATTCCCCGCCCTGGCCTCCAATGAAGCAGAAAAGGATACACTGTCAGGGAGATGACTGAGAAAGGTTGTTATCTGCATTAGTGATGGGCTGTGATTATCACATCCTCCGAGCTGCCTTCCCTTTTCCGATTAGCAGATGCCTTTCTGTGTGAAAGCACCAGCCACTGTCTTCATCTCCCTGAAGACAGCTGCAGCTCCCCAGGGCAGAAGGACCAAGAAAGCTGCAGCTGCTTTACCCCTCACCAGTAACTCCAGTGCTCACGGAGCAGAGGCATCAATAGTGTCTCTAAGACTGATGTTTGCATTGGCTATACGTTATGCTCACTGGCATGGGAATTGCAGAAAGCAGTTCTCACCCAAGCAAGTCCTTTGCCGAATCCTTTCTCTGCTCCTGAAGCTCTTCATTATAAACACTCTTCCAAGGCCACTCTGAATTTGCTAAAGCAAAACTTTTTCACTAGAGAGCTGGGCTGAAAGTCTGAGATAATAATAATTGGATACTATTTACAGCAAGAGGATGAGAAGGAGTGGTATAGTCTTGTCATCTCCGGTATGTACTTCATTGCTTCTCACCAGAACACAGCTGACAGGGAAAAAAAGGATATTTTCATGCAAGTGTATATTTTATGTTGCAATGCAACCAGTATATGCATTTTCCCACAATGAAAATGATTCTCGATTTTCCCTTTAACACTCAGAAATGAAGGGGAAGGAGAATGGCTTGGGAAACTCAGCCTGAGATTTCTAGTCACAAGATACTACAACCTTAGTCTCTTCTAGTTTGAAATTAAGGAAACTACCTTCTGGTTCATTTTTGGCCACGTGAAAAACTGTCAGAAGTGCAGACAGACAAAAAAAAAAAAAAGGAAAAAAGATAAAGCTCAAAGAATTCCTGTACTTCTTGGTAAAGACACACTCCCAAAAGATGCTTGTTTCTCAGCATAAATCAACAAAATGTTTACACACATACTTAAATGCTTGTTACATTAAGACCTGTCATGGCTATTTCCTCCAGCATTACCTGTTGGATATAATAAATTAAGAACGCATTTGTGTGAATACTGGAAATGGCCATCCATCACAGTGATTATATTGCTTTGAATAAGCACTTTCAGTGCAGCTCTGGAGAACTACAGACAACAGCAAGGACAGCCCAACGCACAAAGCATGTGCAGAAATGGCCTCTTGGTTTTTTCCCATCTGACTGTTGTGAAATGCATCTCTCTGTACACGACCTGATGGGGCTGCACTTAAACACGCAGCTCTGAAAATCTGTGTGTCCAGAAAGTCCCTGGAGCTACTCCTAAAACATGTCAGAAGCATCTCCTTGTTAATCTGAAATTCTGTATCCATAAAAAAGTCACTGTCTCATTCGGATAAACCAGTTTGAGCACTTTGCTTCCTGTTCTTGTTCCCTATTTATTTTTCAGGTAACAACTCGCAGCACAAAAGCTCTTGCTTTAACAGAGTCTTCTGAGACAGCTGCTGAAACAGAGCTGAAATATTTGGATTGTATTTCTGGAGATCTCTTTTCCTTGTCGCTGTAATTTTCTGGTCTCCTTCCGTGCCCCGCCCCCCCCAATTCTCTCATTGTCTCATTGTGTAATACACTCCAACCAGTGCCCTCTTGGCTGAGTCTACTGCCATAGGTTACTTGTCTGGAACAAAACTCAGTCTCCAGCAGAAAAGTAACAGAAAAAGGGAGAGGCTGGAGTGAGAGACAAAGACTCTGAATGCTGCTGTGAATTTTCTCCTTCTGTCTGTACAAAAATTCAGGGTGTAACACATCCTCCTGACTGGTCTGGCAATGAAATAAAAGAGCATGAAGCAGTCCCTCTCCCTTTGCTGGGTTAATTGTGGTGTCTATTATTTCACTTGTTCATGGGACTGCTGCTTCCTATGCCTCCAAGCTGGATAGGCAAGGAGAAAGCAAGGTATGGCATGGATAAGGAGCAGAGTCCCCACCTACACATCCACCACTGCAGCGAAGCCAGTGCTTAGGGAGAAGGGCAGTGCTGCAGGAAGACGCTGCAGCTGCTCGCTGGCAGCAGGGAGAAAGCAAGAACTGACTTACAGTTATGTCTTGCCTCTTGCTTGGAGGGAAGCGCATGCTGGTCCAAGACCGGAGGGAGCAGTACCACCCAGGTCTGCTACAGCACTCCAGGTTCACTGTTCTGGGGCAAAGAGACCTCTTTATTTTACCTTGAAAAATTTCACAGATGATAAAATTTAATTCTCCGTTGTCCCTTAGATACTACCATAAATGAAGAGGGGGATCTTGCCCCCTGTCCAAACCCTCGGAATGACATTCCCCATCCTGTTGCACAAAATACAGGGGAATTTGCAGTGTTAAGGTCATTTTCCAACTCTCTCTTCCAATTATTTCTCTGAAAGAGACAAATTTTGTTCCAAAGAAGGAACTTACAGCAGCAGTCAGTGCAAAGGACACTTGACTAAGTGTCAAGCATACTGCACAGAAAGACTTCAAAATGCATTAATAAAAAAGAACTGCAGTGAGATATATTTTGCTTGGTGAAAAGAAACAATCTATGCAGTGACTTTTGGGTGGGTTTGTGGCTTTGTCTGATAAGGAGATTGCTGCTGATAATGCCCTCCTGATGCTACTTAGCTGTAAGAAACTAGTATAAGGCCGATCATGACAAAGAAAAGATGCAGCTGTTGTAGAAAAATCTGCAGCATCTCCCTTTCCCTTCAGTTACTAAATAGTCCGTAACGGTGAGTGGATGTCAAGGGCCAAGAAGTGGAAATTTTGTCCATATGTCGTGCTATTTTATCCAGGGACAGTTGGCAGTTTCCTTTAAATTTTTTCTGTGAGTGAGGAGAAAAATTGTGGCTTAATGGAGAAAGGAAGGGGATCTGTTTCTACATATTGTCTCTTGTCAAGCTATGCACCGACATATGGAGAGTTTCCCTGAGTTAATTCACTTTCACACTGCTTGTGACTATTCTGATTGAGTGGTGACAGTGCCATCCCAAATTTCCTTTACTAAACGTCCAAACAGATATCCTCCTAGCATGGAAACGAGCAGTGCACATCCTTCCTGGCTCGGATCCTTGGTCCCCCTGGAGCTCTCAGCAGAAGGGGTACTGCAGAGGTGTGCTTGCTGTTACATGTGGCAGGCACGTGCCTTTGGGCAAGCAGTCTCAGCTGAGGTTGACATCATGTTAGGTGTTTAGTCCTTGCCTCAACTTGGTGACCAAGATGAGTTATAGAGGCAGGTACAGTATTTGTTCATGCAGTTGTACTAGCAGCTTAAATATAGGTGCAGGTTGTGACTGTAACCTAGCTGTGTCATAAAACTCTGGGCAGAAAACATGGAGCCATGCAGCCATGCAGCTAGAATGCCACTGAACTCGTCTCTGATACTATGGAGAGCACTGGCAGTTGGGGGGCACAGGGGTCTCTCTGCTCTGAAAGAGGAAATAAAAAAATGGAGGCAGTATTCATAATTTCTTGGCCTGCATATATCTGCCCTTTAGTGCTATCCCCTATGCGGCAGGAGTCTGGGAAGCTCTGCTACATCCCTGTAGTGCATACATTTTCTTTTCCCAATACCATCTGCTCTACTGATTTGTTAAAAAGGAAAATCAAATCTCTAATCCACCGCTACTGTGTGAATAGAATCCCGCTCAGGGCATTAGCTCTGTCTTGTCAAGGAACACAATGTGCCGTTAAAACAAAAAGATGCCTTCAGCTTTGGGAAAAAGGAGGAATGAAAACTGAATGCCACCCACTTGTGTCATATGTGCTCTAAGCCAGGGGACAGGCCCAGGGGAGTGGATGTAACTGAAATGTCACCCTCCGGTGTGTGCCAGTCTGGGAGAGGATATAGTCATATGAAAACAATACTTCAAAACCTCCTTTGTTTAATTCCAAATCTTCTTCTTCTTCTTCTTCTTTTTTTTTTTAAAGCACAAGCAGTTCTGCAGTAGCTCAGAGGAAGGAAATCCTAGCCTGCCCCTTCCTGTGAATCTCGTGTGCACCTCTTTGCAACAGGGCTGTGTGTGTTTGTGAGGACATATATATGCCCTATCTTCACAACTAATCAACCCTCCCCAGTTCTGCCAGTGCCTACAGCTACGGAGAATAAAGCAACACTGCATAAAATCAGAATTCCAAGCTGTTGTGGTATTTAAAGTTCTTCCCAAAGCCTGATCTCTTAGAGTCCAGTGAAACAATAAGATTCCCATTGTGTTTCTTTCATGAATTTCCAGAACCAGTGATTTTAGATACACCCATGGAAAAAATGATTTTGCGAACATTTGGATGGGAAGAGATGGAATACTTGCACTGGGAAGAAGACGAATACTAACACAGTTTCCTCCAGTGGCTTAGGGAGTTTCTCCTGTTTTCTTCTGAAGGAGCTTTGTTGGTCTTGCAGCTGCTGGATGGCAGATGCGGATTTACCGGCGCAAGGCCCCCCCTTTCTCTCCTGAGTCCGTGCTAGCCGCAGTGGCTGTACAAATTTCCCTTTAAATACATGGCTGCGTATACGTCATGGATGATGCCCACTTGTTTGCTGCCAGCCCTGTCTGCAGATGCAGTAATTAATCATCAAGTGACAGGGTGGCAGTGCCCCTCATTGACTTCAGGGTAATTAAGAAGGGCTCGCTTTTTCCCTGCCTGCCAAAGAAAAGCAGTGAGCTGAGAAGGGCTGCTCACTTTGGAAACGCTGCTTCAGAACCACTGCAAAATCCTGCATTTCCAATGACTCAATTTTCCAGTGTCCTTTTCCATACAGAAGTATCACTAAGTGCTTTGCAAACCAGCAAGCTGGGACTTGGGGAATGTGCAAACTCCATTCTTCTGCAACTTTCCCATTCACCAACCCCTCGAGGCTCTGTCCTGGGCAGTGGCTGAATAAACAAACAGCAAGCCCAGCATGTTGTATGGCTACCAGACACCAAGCCATTGGAGAAGCTGTGTGGTACGGCAGAGGATTTTTCTGGAGGAAGAGCTTTTATTGTTCTGGGCCAGATTATTTGCAGCTCCCTGAGGTATTAAAAATACAGTTACCACTATTGAATTTTGGTATTTCTAAGTGCTAATGTAGTGCTGGAGGCAAAGAGGAACAGGAAACTGTTTTCCGTGGCATGCATTTAAAATCAGTTCCTGAACGCCTGAGTTTGGGCAGATCTCCCACCCAGCTAAATGAGAGATTTTTCTGGATAAGAATGTTGGCATTTGGCTATAAGCTGCTATTAAGAAGTACCGTGGTTTTCACTCATGAATATGCATGTGGCTATATTGAAATGTGTACACTATCAGCATACAACTTTGCAAATTCTTTATTTCAGTTTATACTGGGGGAATGAGGCAGCTGGTCATTAGTTCACCTACCAGCACCAACATTTACCCAGTGACTTACACAAAGCAGTAGCTGTGTCAGCCTACCTGTGCCAGCTGCTATTATTCCTCTTCTATTTCATATAGGAAAGAAGCATTTCTCATCCTAGTAGTCACTGTCTTTCACCTACTTGCATGGGAAATGGCTTTTTCATTTTCTGCTGTTTTAAAGATCTCGATATAATTATTATTGATATTATTATTATTACTCAAATGGCTAAAAAGAAAAGCAATTAGACAGATTTCACTGAAAACAATTAAACAATAATAGTGAAGCAACTAACCTGCAGATTAAGTATATGGTGGAAAGCCTCATTCTCGATCTGCCCTCCCTTTAAGTACCTGTTGTGGAGGTAGGCTTTAGAGGCCGACTACTGGGCTGAGAGCTGCCGAACAGTCCTTGTGTGTGGAGGAGGGAGAAGCTTGAATCAGGCTGTCGGGAGTCACGGATCACTTCTGCTGTTTCAGCTGTTTGACAGGCTCTCTCTCTTCCATTGTTGCTAAATCAAAACTAAGTATTTCCTGAAATGAGTTTGGTACCACACAGACCAGTGGAGTGGAGAGAAATTAAAAAGCAAGTAAACTCCCATGGCGTGGCAGATGGGGCTGTACAATGGTATAAACCCCCCGTTGCCCACATCAGAAGTCGGTGTCGGCCACATGGTCACAGCAGTGGCAATTGCACATCTATTCTCTTTCAGGCAACCGCATATAAAAATACAGATTCAAAGGTCTTCACCAGTCAGTGACCATGGGAACGATACATGGTAGGACTTGTGTTTTTTTGGAGGACTTGCAAGCAGTTGTATTTGTTTAGTTTTAATCTCTTGCCTGATTAATCCATTTTAGCTTGTTCTTTAACCTTAGCCTATTTTCTCTTTCATTTGTTCCTTAAGTCTGACTTCATTTGGTGTCCTTAACTCTTGACCTAGGTTGTGGGGATTTTTAAAGGTGTATTTCTTTCTTATTTTTAGCTTTGCTTCACGAGTGTCAATGGATTGCTCACAACCTAAGCTCAGCCTTGAAGACAAAAGAGACTAACTACCGCTCATGCCCGAGGGTTCGCCAGACATTTACAAAAGCTTGACATTGTTGGCTTTCAGACCTCTTAGTGTTTAAGAGGATTTCAGGATGCTCTTTATGAAAAAAAAGAAAAAAAAAAAGACATTAGGATGTCCACCTTGAACAGCAAACCCATTCTGTCAGCTAGTAAGGACTCACTGCTAGTTGTTGTAATTATACTCTTCCCAAACCTTGCATGAAGTGTGTGTTATACAGAAAGATCCTTACTCTCAATGACCAGAAAGGCCCTGTGAGGGAGAGAAGCAATGTTTTGCAGATGGAGATTTCATGCAAAGAATTGAGCATGAGCATCCACAGCTCTCACTGAAATCTGTGGGAGCTGCAATATCAAGAATGAGCTCTTAAAATCCTCAGAGACTGACTCAAAATACCCTCAGACTATCCTCTGAAGTCAGGATATCAGAGAATCAAAGCAAATATTAAGTTGGAAAAGATCTCTAGAGGCCCTCTGGTCCAATCCCCCTTTCAAAGCTGCTGTTGTAAGTATAATCCATTGGGGATCTTTTAGTTTGCCTTTGGATACTAAACTGATGGTGTGCACTTAGGCCACGCTCCCAGTCTTTCCAATGAGACTGGGAGAGCTTGAAAAAGACTTTTGAAAGAACAAGCTTAGATTCTTACCTGAATGCATGCTTCAAGAAAGTGAAGTTTTATGGTATTTAGTAAACTGGGTAGGAATCACCATAAAACCCTGAGGCTGGCAACACTGAATTTGAGAGTATTCATGTTAGGAACTCAAAAGATATTTAATTTTTGTGCTTTGCTGGATGAAAAAGTCAAAATTCAAAACAAAGAAAAAATATTGGAGCCAATTTGTGCCTTTTGTTTATCTACTTCTCTTGGATAAATAAATAAACTGTGGACAAATCACGGGGGTGTTTTCCTTGGTTTGATTCAAAATCAAAGATGTAATTTTCAGATACTGATAACCCTCCTTTCAGAAGACATGACATTACTCTTCAGTCTGAAACATTGCTTGGAAATGAAACTTCTGAATTTTTTTCTTGAAGAACAGCAAAATTCAACACTTTGAATTTCTACGTTTGTCAAGTGAAATTATTTGCAAATTTTGATCCAGTGTTGCTAAGACAGTCCCAAGACTGCAGATGGATTTAGAGAATATGAAATGTATCTGGAGTGGGAAGGGAACTGCTTCAGCTTTGTTCGGGACCATTGGGTCCTGCTGAGCATCAAGGTCCTTTCTCCAGATTGCACAGTCAAGCAGTGCAAGAAGGCAGGGGCTTTGCATTGAGGCCGTGAATGAGAAACAGGAGCCAGATTTCCATTTCTAGGACTACCAGTCTTGGGGATGCCAGACTGCTCTATAGGGAGAAGCATCCAGCTTTGAAGAGAACCAAGCGTAACATGAAGAAAGGCCATAAATGAGCTTGAACATAGTGGAGTGAAAGGAAAAAAAAAATAGAGAAATGTTGTGTAGGAAGTTGTCATGATTATAATTAGATGAGGAAGAAGTGTGTCCTATTTATTAATAGCCTTATTATCTAACAAATTGACCAGCTGTCTGTGTTTGCCCTCAGAAAGTAGAGATTTCCATTTCTGGATGTTTTATCAGGACAAGAAAGAAGTTCAAGTTGTTTTATCTAGTCATCTCAAGAAGTCAATCCATTGCTAGAAAGGGAAGGTTAATTCCATTAAATTCATGGAAATTATAAAGAAATCATCATGTGTGAAGAAACTTATTTCAGCAGTACTATATACACACGTGTGTGTGTAGATAGATAGACAGAGAAATATTTCTGTCAAATCTGTCATGTTTCACAAATGTTTTGTGTGTGCAACACTTCTAGGTGTCGTTTATCCCCTCCCTCTCGCCTACCTGGCCAACTTCTTATCTCTGGGTTATGTCTTGACTTTTAGGCTACAGACAGTTTCAGGAATAAAGGCCAACCTCATTCAGTGATGTGCTCTAGTTGTGGCCTTCAGGCATAGCTACATGGTAAGATAAAGAGTAACAAATGCATTGCTCGAAAGGGAGTTTCCAGCCATGCCTGTAGTGTTTATGCAAACTGATAGCTTTTGTCCAACAGTGAATTTCAGGGTGTAGAGCAAAGGGGGCACAGAGGGGCAGAAACTGCCTGGCGGACAGCCCGATGAAGTAGCACACCTATCTGACAGACAGCCTGCCTGTCTTGGTTTAACCCCAGCTGGCAATTAAGCACCACAGAGCTGCTCTCTCACTCCCCCGCAGTGGGATGGGGGAGAGAATTGGAAGGGTAAAAGTGAGAAAACTCATGGGTTGAGGTAAAGACACTTTAATAGGTAAAGCAAAAGCTGCACACACAAGCAAAGCAAACCAAGGAATTCATGCCCTACTTCCCATCAGCAGGCAGGTGTTCAGCCATCCCCAGGAAAGCAGGGCTCCATCAGGCACAACAGTTACTTAGGAAGACAAAGACCATCACTCCAAACGTCCCCTCCTTCCTTCTTCCCCCAGCATTCTATACTGAGCATGACCTCATATGGTATGGAATAGCCCTTTGGTCAGTTGGAGTCAGCTGTCTTGGCTGTGTCCCCTCCCAGCTCCTTGTGCACCCCCAGGCTACTCGCTGGTGGGGTAGGGTGAGAAGCAGAAAAGACTCTGTGCAAGCACTGCTCAGCAATAACAAAAACATGCCTGTGTTATCAACACTGTTTTCAGCACATATCCAAAACATAGTCCTGTACAAGCTATTATGGAAAAAATTAACTCTGTTCCAGTCTAAACCAGCACACTGCCCCATGGGGGGCTGAGATGTTGGGCTGATGAAGATGGAAATAAACTACCCCTCAAGAAAGTACCTGAGAATTATTGATTTTAAACTTGCTGCCTGATCATTTTATTGGGTCCCCTTAGCTCTTGTGCAATTAAAAAATAATTATTAATATCCCTTATCTACTTTGTACAGGTGTCTCTTTGTTAAGTTCAGGATTCTCAGGCTGTCCTCTTCCAGAATCTGTCTCCTATTCTCATTTTCCTCATCATATCTCAGTTTTTTTCATCATCTTGGAAATAGTGTGAAACAACCTATATTTTGTATTCAAGATGTAGAATGCCATAGATTTATAAAGCTGCACAACGGTGTTTTGTTTTGCTTTCTGTTCTTGATATTCCTACCATTCAGCTTGCCATTTTGATCACAGCAAAGTCCTTAGCTGTCATCGCTGATGTTGGGCATCAAATTTTCCCCACCCTCATGCACTCATTTTGCTTGTTACACTGAGGCTGGCTCAAGCATGGGAGACAGCAAGGTGAGGGAAGGAACGTAAATCCACTCAACACTTTCACAACCCCAAAATTCCATGTGAAATTACTCTCCAAATGAGATTTTTCTAAAAATTATGACCACAATTAATATTTATAAATATTTGTTGGCTTTTTGCTTTGCAGACTTTTACAGTTTGTCATATCAAGTATTTCTACATAATTATAAAACTTAGAAATTAAATAAAATAAAAAGAAATTAAAAGAAATATAAAAGCTGAGATTCCCAATAAAAACAGGACTGTGGAAGATGAATCTTACAGAAAAAAAAACCCAAATAAACAAAAGCAAAGTAAATTCAGTAAATACAGCAACATTTTTCTTGAAGTTCATAGGAACAACATTGCATATAATAGCTGTAATAATGGACAAAGCTCACTATATTTGCTTTTCTACTGGGGTTCACAGACACAGATTGGTGGAATGGCTCTGCACCATACCAGCTGAAATCTTGATTTCACTGTCACTGCTCAAGGAATGAAAAACCGTAGCAAGACTGAAGTCTCCTCCAACCAACAATCTAGCATTTCAAATAATTTTTAATTGCATGAGTCTAAAAGGTTACTTTTAATAACTGAAACAAAGGTTCTTCCAGGAGGATTAGAACAAGTGTTTTAAAGATAGGTATTCTTTCATAAAGCAAAAATAAAAAAAATATTCCTGACAAGTTGAGTGGTACTATAACATGCTACCACACTACTACGTAGGGAATAAAGACTGGCATGAAGGAAAAACTGAGCACTTTGTGACAGAGAAGATCTTAATCACCTCATATTACAAGGAGGACCAAATCACTGCAGGATTTGTTAGCATCTGAAAATGTTAAATGAAAAAATAAAAGCTCAATAATGCTTTACAGAGATATATCTCTTGCTAGTGGGGAATCCAAAAGTACTTAAGCAGGCAGTATTGTACCTTACATTTGTGATGCCCGTGGGCTGCCCTGTTGCTGTGTCTGTTTCCTAGATCCAGGCTTGAGCAGGAATGTCTCCAGTCCTGCAGTCTGGGGGCAAATTTCCAAGTCTTGCTCTTGCATGAGCAGCAATGGTGGCAGCTGGCATCCAGATAGGGCTTCAGAAAGCCATTGGGTTCAGATCATTGTCCTCGAGTCAGGACTATGTGATGCTTAGGAGTATCAATTACTTGTGTTATGCAAGTACTGATGATGTCCTGAGCCTCCTAGAGCTATGTGGACAGTCAGCAAGTGTTTTCCAACCCATTCAGCCATGAACATTCAGGTCTCTGGGTCTCAGTCCTATCCACAGCCATCCTTGGCATCTCAGCATCCCTGGAGGAGGCGGCTGTCCCCACACCTCCTGCCCTGCAAGCTCCTGGTGTGGTTGTTTTCCTTGCCCCCACACTGACCTGTCTGCCTCCACAAGGGCAGTCCCACTGCTCACAGCTGCTCCCAGGCTCTGGCACTCTGCCAAAGGCTTTTCTTTGCTCCATGTCTTTCTTTCCTGTGAAGATCCCCATTTCCCACTCTTCTGGCATCTCTACAGAAAGAGAAGTGTTCACACGTCCTTAGAAACTGGCCATCAGTTTCTAAATAGCTTACTGTCCACCTCCATTTAAACTGCTTGCTTAACTTAAAGTAGTTGAACTGGTTTTCCAAACTGGAGAAGAAAAACACAGACTTAAAAAACCCCAAAAATCACAGAAGCAAACTGTCTTTGAAACTACTTTCTCTCAGTTCTAGTAGAGCTCAAGGTATCCCAGACTGAATTTCTCATGAGAGGATCTCCTGCCGTGAAATGCATGCTGCAGGCTTGAGATAGCACTTCTCAAAAAAGGAGGAACCAGCTCCTGATATGTTGAAACAGTGGAAGGTAACTCTGATGCTGTTTAAAAAAAGGTCTTATATCTACATTCTGATTCAGCAAGGACATATCTCAGTACTCCAATGAAGGCAGAGCAGCCAGGTGGGATTTTGGGGTTTTTGTTTGCTTGCTTGCTTGCTTTTTTAAATTTGATAATGCAAAATAAAACTTGTAAAAATGAAAAGAGTGCATATTTTTTTCTTCCTCTGCAAATCTTTCATTCTGGTAAGACAAGCTGCCCTTATTCCAAGTCTGCTTGAGCCCACTGCATGCCAAAAAGCCTTTCTCATCTTATTACAACAGTATTGGATTCAGTAGCTTTCTTCCCTCATCCGAGTGTGAAGATAACCACAAACCTTTGCACCATTGTAGCTCTGCTGGTGGTCATGGGACAGTGGGTCATACTATGCAGCAACTGACCCCTGGGAAGTCCTGTTCATTTCTTTCTGAATCTCTTTATTCTTTTCCTAAGGTTCTTATTTCTTTGTAGATAATTGCTTTTGTCTTTGCTGCCCATAATTCCTTCTTCCTGCACCCACCTGCTTGTGCCCCTTTTCCTGTCTTTCCCCAAATGTGCCTGATGCTGCAGTGGAGGTGGCACAAAGTCCAGGGACCCGTTCCCACATCAGGATGTGCAACTCGCTCTAAATGGGGGATGTTTCCAAAGGAAAGCTCATGCCTCCTCAAGAGGCTTGCCTCTGCCTCAGGGTAATGCTCTATTCAGTCCCAGAAGTTCACTGTTGCCACGGATCAGGTGAACTTCTCACCTGGGCCTCTCCCAGTAAATCTGTCACTTGAGATTCCAACTTTGCTTGAATACCCCAGCACAGCACAGCAAAAAACAATATTTTAGGAGAAGGACTGCAAATCATGGCTCTGTCAGCCTAACATGTGTCTTGGCAAGCTTTTCTAGGTCCCTTTGACCTTCACCCTGTGCTTGTCTTTGCAGGAATCCAGACTTTTCTTAACCAGAATATGCCTATGGCAACTCCTTACCATCTCCATTGACATGTATAGTTCATATTGTCAACATTTGAGAAAGGAAAATCAAAATCATCTGATTATACCCAAGACTGGCATAAGCAGGGAGAACAAGCCAAGAAGAGAGACCATGCACACCTTCTCACACATGCTGTTTTGAAAGGTTGTCCCTTAGGAGCTTCCTCTTTGTCCCTCAAATCTACTATTTGCTATAATAAACCACTAGTCCAATTCTCAGCTGCTATGTCCAGGAGCAACTAAACATATTACCTTATAATAGTAAAAGAAATATTTTGCTGAATGTGGATCAAGGTCCTCAATCTTTTCTTAGCTATCATCTGGAGCAAAATTTATCATTTTCAAGTTTTCTGATTGGCTTCTATACAGTAAAACTGACCTTCAATTTTGTCCTTCAGAGATATCTAAAAGAGATTCATGAGAGTATAAACTCAGGTAAATCCTTATGCTTTCAATTAATCTTAAAAAGTGCTTTTAGCTGATATAAATTAGATCAGTTCCTCAAGCAAAATAACAAAATCTAGAAGTATATTCCCCCTTCTGGCAGTGTCATATCTCCAGTAAGGTTTTTCCTAAAACGCAAATGTAATTTTAAAAAGAAAAGCTGTCCCCCACCTTGTTTATTTTTTTAAAAAGCGGGGAAAATTGGAAGACTAAATCTGATCTCACAGTCCTTTAATGTTTTGCATCTTTATCTCATGTAATTGCTCAGATAGTGGGTTCTCATCGACACTTGAGAAAATGTGACCTTTGAATTTTCTGTTGTGACTTTTTTAGTCAGTCAGCTGGGGAGACCTTAAAAGAGAAGTTATCTGGGTTGTTTTTTTTTTTTTTTTTAGGGCCCTGCTGCAGATTGGAAGTTATCAGCATCTTCCAACTGATATGCTATAGTTTTGAAAATGTTCCTTCTTAGGCAATTGCATCTGAACTTTTGGGGCTTCGCTGATGAAAGGATGACTCATTTACAAGCATTTCACAAGATAGCAGCAGTTCTGTTCTTAATCAGTTTTGAGCAAGGAGAGCCAGGGAAATTTTAAATACTCTGTTTTCATTATAGTGTTAGGTTTTATTCATGAGATTCTCATTGACCTTTTAAGTAAGCTACACTGCTACCATGCCAGAATTTCCAATAAACTGAGGAAGTTTTACTAAAACTTTCATAACTCTTTTTCCCCAGAAAAATCATCTTTGGTTTCAAGTGGGTTGGGAATTAACTGTGAGTGCTTTTTATTCTGGCCTCTGCTCAAACAAAGCAGTATTTAGGTAACATTTCCACTTATGATTCCTATGATCTTCCTTCTCTTAGACTCCGGGGCACAGACACATTCTTCCATTTGACAGACAAACTGGGAAATATGTCTGTTGTGCTTCTCTCTGGGAATGACCAGAGGCCTCTTGACAGCTGGGCACGCTTTATGCTTTTTCATGCAGTATATGTTAAGCAAATCTTTGGAGTTCTCCACCTGCACAGTGGGACCCACACAAGGTGGTTTGATCCCCATTGCCCACATATTCTGTCAGTATAAATGGTGTCCTAATCTGACTTAAGACATCCTGGAGGGAGACTAATACTCTTTTTGGGCTGACCTTACTAGGCTTTTTATTTTTTTCTTCCCTGTAGGGGAATTAAAAGGATCGGGGTGGCAGTAAGTGTCATTGAAAGTGACAACTGATCTCCTGATGATCAGAAGATGTCCTGCTAATACTAATTTGTATCCGGCTAATTTTATGGGTACTGTACCAAAGTCACAGACCAGACTGACAGCCACTCACTGGGAATTTGCTGGAAATATTCCAAATATAAGGGATAGAGTGAGTATGAAAGAATTCATTTAAAATAAATTTGTTACCTATACAAGCTATATGGAATAGTCCTCCTTTAAAAAGAAAAAGAAAAACTTTACCTAGTTGTTTAAGATAATACTAGTATTAGTAGTGTCCAAGAAGTTATACTCACAAAATACAGCACTTATCCATATAATAAATTCTATTTATCTTAAGAAAACTGTGAAATGCTGTCATGATGCCTGCTTTATGTGTGCATGCATGTTGGCAATTCATGCAAGATATCAGTCCTGTTTCAGCAGGGAGCACCTACTCTGTCCTTGTCTGTTACAGAAATTCTGCCTCATGATTTCATTTGATGCTCCCAAGTTCTTCTCACAGGGGAAGAGAGAATAATCGTTCCTTATTCACCTTTTCTGCCAGCCACTATTTTATACAGCTCTATCACTTCTTCCAGTCACCTCTTTGCAGAGTTGAAGACTTCTAGTCTATTTAATCTCTCCTAGTACAGAAACCATCCCACGCCTTTGATTGTCTTTGTTGCCCTTCTCTGTATCTTCACTACTTCTTTTCTATTTCATTTTGAGACATGGTGACCTGCAATGCATGCAGTATTCAAGATGTGGGCAAATCTTGGGCTTATTCAGTGGCCCAGGGCTGCTTTCCCTGCTGCTCTTGGTTGCTTTAATACCTTACATTCTATTTACCTTTTCAGACTGCCGCAGGGCAATGAACAGATGTTTTTGTTGAGCAATCTGCAGCGACTCTTATGATCTCTTTGCAGAATGATAATAGCTAATTTAGAGCTTATCATTATATATGTGTATTTAGTGTTGTTTTCCCCATGTGCATTACTTTGCATTTATCAACACTGAATTTAATCTGCCAGTTTATTGCTCCCTCAGAACCCAAAGATCTGTTTTGGTTTTTACTACCCTGAATAATTTTATACCATCAGCAAAACTCAAGATCATCCTTAGGGCTAATCTTATTTAATATTTTCATTAATATCCGCAAACAAAAAAAGTTTCAGTATGCAAATTTAATTTGCTAATAGCAGAAAGTTGAGAAACCATCTTCATTGTGGAAGATGCTCAGCATATTACAGATTAAGAACTAGATGACTTTGGGCACTGGAATAATGGAAATGAAAACAAATGCAATAGTGTAAACTGCAAAGTCATTCTATTTGTTACAATATATTAAGATTGTAAAATCATTATGCACATTTAAGAGTATATAACAAGAGTTCCTGCTGGGGTGCGAGAGTTTAGCAGAGGAAAAAAAATGACCTGACATATTAATCAAACTGCAAGTGGACTCTAAGCCACCAGTGTTACACAGCTATAAAAAAGCCAAACCTAATCTTTGGAGATAGCAGAATATGTATGTCCTGCAGAGATAAAGAAGGATCAGTATTATCATGCGAGGTGCTAGATTGCTAGGTGTACCTCTGCTCACTAATGTTCAATGAAGATTCATTCAAGTTGGATATGTGCAGGTCAGATAACTTGTGGACTGGGAAATTTGTCTACAAGAAACATTTCAAAGAGGAAAACTGATTTCCTTTTATAAATGAACTGAGGAAAAGAACTCTGCGAGCTAATGGTGCCACTGGCACAGGAGCAAAGCAGCATAAATTGATCATGAATAGATTTAACCTGGAAATTAACTGAAGCATTTTAACTACCAAATGGGTGAAAAGCAGTTTTAAAATGGACCTTGAGGTCTTCATGAAGGAGTTAGATTACATGATTGTCAGCCTCAACAGCAGGGTGGCTCTGCTGGCTGAGAAGCCATCTTCCCAGCGGGAGTGGATTCCTCTCCTTTGGCATCATGCCAGCAGTGTTTCATCCCCTTGTCACTACTGGAGGATGATTCAAAAGGTGGCTCCTTGCTGCTGTCAATGCCACTGACTCTAGCAAGCAGCAGGGGACATGCCCTGCTCTCAAGGAAGTGCTGGATAATGCTGCCGTGAAGCTCCTGGCCATGTCCTGGCAACTAATCAAGCTCAGATGATTTTCAAGAAGCTATGTCTCATTAACATTGCTACATATGGATGAAAAATACTGAAACAGCAGCACTGAATGCTGGAGTCCTCTTCCTATAAGACAGCCCATACAATAAACATCAATAGTTTCCTTACTGGCTATTAGGAGGTCTTGAATGGTTTACAGTGTAAGACCGTTTCAAGCTCCATACACATTTTTAGGTCTCAGTTTTTGGCTATTCCCCCCAACAACAGCAATCAGTTTATGCCAGTCATAGAACTAAGGGGTTTGTTTGTATTGTGGATACATGAAAGTCAGGAAGTCAAATATTTTGTTTTCAAAGCATATATTCCTCTAACTCTTCAGCCCACAGTTGCTGTCTTGATTTTCAGGAGACAATATTATGAAGAAAAAAATCATTGTTGCTTGATTCCTTCTCTTGGTTTTTTCTTGGGTCGGGGTTTTTTTTTGTCATTTGTTTTTTTTTTAACATGGAGTTCCTTTACCAACACTGACAGATATCTTGGCTTTGCATGTGGCGCTTTGCAAAAGCAGAGTAAATATAAAAAGAATGCGAGTATAATGACAAATACCATGGAGAGCTCTGAAAAGAAAACACTCCAGGGAAAAGCACGCTTGGAAGAAGAGTGGTGGCAATGTAGTGACCATAATATATTCAAACCAAAGTGCATTGTGCATTTTTCTTCTTTTATGTTTATTTGGAGTGAAGGGTTCAGTGTACTTTCTACCGGCTGACATGAAGAGGACAAAGGTTACTTGAAATCACACTTCTACTAAAAAAACTGCTTGAGTCTTCTTTTCTTAGATGTGACCTTTAGGATGATTCTAGTTCAAATAGGCTAGACTGAAAAGTAAAGTAGGAAGTATTAGAGGGGATTTCTGTTGTTTTTTTTTTTCTCTCTTTGTTTCTATTTCACAGCATGGTGAGTATAGGGTCTTCATCGGAGCCTTCCAGCCTCAGGGCTTACTAAGATAACATCACTTTCTTGTCTAGCTAGGCATGTAAATCATTCACGTGCTGGGTTCACTTGCTCTGCTGAGAGTATGGATAATAATAAATTGGTGCTGTTTCAATGGATTTGATGTACAACCTGAGGCAGAGATTAGAGTTGGGCTTTTTTTGTCCTTTTAGTGTAAACCTTATTGAGAAACTTGCTGTCACACTTCATATTCCATTTATTTTCTTAACGGTTCATAAACGGTTACTAAGTGAATTATAAATGTTTCAATTAAACACACAGATTGTTATCTAGGTCAATAAATTGCTTTCAAACTTTGGTAATGTCTGCCAGTGATACAACAAATTTGGAACAAATATTATATATGTTTTTTGATAGATATTACTGTTTATTAACTCTCTATCAACCATTTTCAGATACATCACTGCTAATATAAAATGTGGTAAAAATTCATTCCATTGAAAGTGCCTGATGTCAGTACCATCATTTTGCACTACTGAATTCTGCAAGTAAATCAGAAAGAAAATGGCCATGGAGTATCGTAGACAAGTAGGAGAGAAATAGACATTTATATTAATCTAACAAATTTTTATGGAGTTAAGGTGGGATATAGAACTTGTTCCATTATCAGTGGAGAGGATAAGCACGAGCAGAGAACAATTCATCACATCTATCTTACCACAGGATTAATTTTCTTCTGTACTGAATATAAATTGCCCTGAAAAAAATAATTTCAACAGAACTGGATATGAGCACCATATCTGGCCAGAAAATTGGCTGACTGATGGTAAACAATGGGTAACGATAGATTTTTGAAGCATCAAATTATCAGATGTAGCTAAAAAAGATAGCAGAAGAATCTCTCTTCAGATTGTTCTTATTTAACATCACCTTTAGTGATCAGGAAGAAGGCATGAGAGGCATATTAGTTAAATAGGCAGATGGTGCTGCCTTGGAAGCCAATCAAAGTTTAGAGA
Organism: Platalea leucorodia; assembly: GCF_965183815.1. Lineage (NCBI taxonomy): Eukaryota > Metazoa > Chordata > Aves > Pelecaniformes > Threskiornithidae > Platalea > Platalea leucorodia. The sequence continues at coordinate 19,294,319 of NC_138833.1, read as the reverse complement.
TGACAGAAATATTGCATGGTCAGTCAGGCTAGCCTGAAGTCAGGCTAGCCTGAAGTCAGGGCTAGCCTGAAGCCCCACTAATTAGCATTGCTAATTATAGGGTAGATTGGCACACTTCCAGCTCTACCCCTGATTGGTAAAAACAAGAAGTTACTTTTAGGTCAGATGTTTGTGCACACCCATGTGGACTGCATCAGTCCTTGCGCTGTAGTGAGCACACAGCTCACCAGAGATGGTGGTGGATAAACAAAGTGCCCAACAACTATCCTTTCTTTAAGTGCAGAGATCTAAAATCCCAATAGCCAAAAGGAACGCTAACTAATTCACTCAGTCACTTGCAGCTACAGCCATGGAAATAGCTGATGGACATCCTGACAATCTCTGCTCCTATCATTATTCTAATCATACCAGTCTATTTATGTATATGAGCCACACATTCTCTACACAGCATATGTGCTTTCTTCTCAGCTAGTCTGGATTAGGACGAGGGTCTTTATGAGGCATCACTGTGATGCAGCGTTGCTCCTGCAGTCTCCTAAAATGGAGCAGTTTCCTGCCTGTGCTGCCCACGGCACTGCAGCGCTCCCGACGACCAAGTCTGGCAGCGGCTTCCACTGTGCTCCACCCTGGTAGGGTGCCCTCAACAGCTCCATTTTCCCCACAAAATATGAAAATTTGGGGAATCAACAAACATATTACACATTTGAATTAATATTTTGAAGTTGTTATGGTGAAATTTATGGAGCTACTAGTGTTTCTGAGCTGACTGATAATGCATTTAGGTTACACATAGAAACGCAACAAGGGCAGAGTAAAGACCACCTTGGATGCCCATCCCACAGGAGACCACGTAGGAGCAAATGCACAGCGTCCTTGCAGTGTCCAGGGTGAGGATATCTTAAAATGCACAGACTCAAGGCACGGAAACCCAAAACAGAAATCAGATACCTGTTCAGGCAGTTTTGTGGGTTTGTGACACAGAGACGATGTTGACCAGTTAACCATTCACTCAGGGTTACTCTTTTGCAGATTAAAAAGGTTGGCAGTAAAGAAGAGACATTTTAACTCAGCCTCATGATCTTTGCAGTTAATAGGGAAGAAGCTTAGCTAGCAAAGCAATTGCAAGGACTATACAAGGAATGAGTAATAGATGGATGTAACAGTGGTACAACATTGTGAATGGAAAAATACCAAAGATTTCAGAAGTGCTGGAAAGTTTCCTGTGTGTTTCTTTAAACACATATATTGCCTGGATCCAAAATCTTTTCATGCCTGAGAATGAATGCAGTGATTTTTATATGAGGCAGCACTGAAAATCACACTCCAAGACCCAATCGAAAAACAAAAGGTTCCAATATTTCCCATTAATGGCGTCTACCCAAGACAACAATGAAAGAGGGTTTGTTCATGTGAAACCTCCCAATGGAGTGTCAACTGTCTTTAGTTATGGAAAAGCTAAATAAAACACATATCAAATATAAATAAATACAAATCAAGTTCTTAATCAGGGAGTTGATACAGCAGTTTCCATCCCCTGCAATCAGCTCTGTAATTGCCTCACCTGGAACCAAAATGTCATCTCTCCAGAGAGGAGGAGGACTGTTGTCTTTTCAAAAGATGATAATGCATTTGATAGAATATGATTCAGAAAGGCATGGTGAATTTTTTAGTTTTCTTGCATGGCATATTAGAGAAATTTTAGTGAGGTAAGTGAATCCCTTATAACTGTCCTTGAATGCAGAAAAAAAGTGAGAAGTGAATTGAGAGCCAGCTACAAATGTTCTTTATTATCATGACACGAGCAATGTCCTGTTCTGCTGGAACATGCCTCAACTACCACCTGTCACCCTAACCCTGACGTCAGAGAGTAACTTGTGTATATCTATTGAAGGTCTGTGGTTCTACCTGCTATGAGAGAAGGGGACCCTTGGGAGAGACACTCAGTCATGGCCTCAGTGGCAAGAATGTCATCTATCTTACGGTATCTCCCAACAGGGAATCGAGTCCTGCTTATCTCACTTATGTGATGGTAACTATAAGAGGAAACAAGTGTCCCTTGAGTCTTTTTCTTCTGTCATCATCTATTATGAAGTTAATTTCATAAAGTATCTTTTAGGACTGGGATTGTTAATTGTAAACAGAGTTCTTCATCATCCCCTCGTATCTTGCAGGTTGCCTGCTTTGAGAGCACAAAGCAGTCACTTAAGTTGTCAAAACATCTTCCTGGAGGAGATATACCTCCACTACCCAAACATCCTATGAATCCCTATTATTCATCAAGTGTATTTACTGATGTATGCTGTTAGGATATGGCATGCATGTCTTTGTAAATGGAAATTCTAGAATATTTTCCATTATCTGTGATACATATTTTTACAGTCTGAGTGAAATCCTACCACCTGAATAGGTATTTATTTTAGTTTCACTGCTGTCATCAGCGTCCTACATATGACTCATGTCATGCTGATCAGGACGGACAGAGTTCTCAAAGAAGACAGTGCAGAGATCTTCCCTAGCAACTCTGGCAAGAAAACAATGAAGCACAGAAAGAGGAGAAGCTCTAGCATAAGGCAGGAACTCAAATCTTTCCCAAATTGCACTGCCCAGAGGAAATACCAAGTCCCCATGCATAGGGACATCAGTCATTTTATCTTGGAAGAGTAAATAGATTGTGTACCAGGACTCTGCTTCTGACAGCTCCTCAGTGCAGATAAAATTGCTCTGATAACAGATTCACGAAGATGGAAAGATGTGTGTAGGGAAAAGCCATGCAGAGTTTTGAGACGCACGGCCAGTTTAGTAACTTTCAAACTGTTTGACTAAATGTAAATAGACTTCCTGATGTCAAATGCAGCTCACTAAATACTAAACAATATGGTCATCAAGCATGGAAAATCAGGTTAAACAAACTGTAAGACTCTCTACTTGGGAAGCTTTAGCTTGTAGCTTAATATTTAGTAGCAAAACTAATATTTTTGATTTTTACCTGATGCCTCTTCCAAAAGGAATGTACAAATTATCTACTGGCAGATTACATAGATACTTATACTCACTCATAATTTCATATAGGAGCGTGTCTCTGTCTCTAGAAGGACACATCTGAATTCACATGCACGTCTGTACAAGTGCAAAGGTACAACTTAAAATGTTAAAAACAAAATGGCAAATTCAAACAAAAAAAAACCCCAAAACATTTCCCCAATGAGTCAAACTGCTTTTAGTGTTAAGTCTGTGCATACTATACATAGGTAAAATAGAGAATAAGTAATGACCAGCTTTAGATGGGCCTAGCTACTTGCAGGAGTATGAGGAGCAAAGAAATTGAATATTTAAGTCATTATTTAGCAATACCCCAAAATAGTCTGTCTAAAGGTGTTTAAGGTGATAGAAATAAGCAACCTGGACGCACACGCTGTTTCCTAATGAGAAGTAGCCCTAATTCAGTGGGGCTTTTATATTTTGCTACAGAAGACTTGGAAAAAACAACTTCAGGGTAGGAAGCAGTGCCATTTGACCTGCTCCTTATGCACCCAGAGTAGTGGCAGTGACGATGACAGCCACAGCCATAACCGCAAGCACGCAGGACTCACACAGAAGGAGTCAGCTACCATTGCCCTTGCTCACAGCCAATGCACCAATGCATCAATTGCATGCACCAATGGCTGCATGAAGCTCCCAGAATTGATCTGTTTTCCTTCTTTGTGCCCCTTGTGACCTTCCATTTTAAGCTAGCTTCTTTGTTCACAATTTTCTGTCAGATCATCCTCAGTCAGCAAAGGCAATACTTCTTTAGTCAAGGATGAATTACTAGAGCTACATAACCTAAGTGAAGCAATGCAGGAAGCCTGGTTTGTTATGGACGTGTGTCTTCTAGATTCTCTGGTGTCTAACAAGATGTAAATGCCAAATTAAACTTTTTCTTACATTGTTGTTTCTTGTAGATTGTTTGATGTCTGGTAGGAGTTGAAACGGCAGCTTCTCTCTGCTAATAGCATCTCTTTACTCTCTCTGACAACCTACTTCCAAAAGACTTGTAAGAACTTGATATATTTAACAATTTTCCCAGCTGTCAAATTTGTTTTAAGTTGGACAGCAAGATCAAAAGTCATTAAGGGAGGACAGGCAAAGAAATGAATAGGCATATGCATACATATACAAACCTCTATGCAGTATAAAATTCAGGGAGCCTCGAAATAAAAATACTTTGGCATGTTTCGGATGACTGTAAGTTTATCAGTCTGAATGAGGAATAAGGAACAGGAACAGATGAATACTACATAAATATAGATCCTATTCTCCTACAGTTACGAAGATCAAAGGAGGAAAAAAAATGAATAAAGTGACAGTTGTCATCAGAGAATTTAATGATCATAGAATTGTCTCGGAAGGTAACAAGAAAATGTACACAGATAAGGCACTAATCTGAATCTGAATCCTTCTCACACTGTCAGATATCAGTTAAAAGCTTGTAAAAGACTCCACCTCCTTTGTCGATCATTTTGTTTACAGAATGGTTACCATTGAGTTTGCTAGTAACGTCTTATGAGGAGGGGTTATTGGCTGATAGACAAATCACCAAAATGGATGAGACAAATGTATTTTTTTCTGATTTTCTCTAAAATTGAGAGTACTACCAGGCATCAAATTATCCATCAGCATGATGGTGAAGATCATCAGCACATGCATATTTTTTCATTGTATTATGATGCATCAATCAGAAAAAGAAGGCACAGGTAGAGAAGAGGCCCTTTCTATAATTGGCCACTACGTTGTACTCCTACATTGCATATGATTTTACAAGGTGGAAACAGCTGCTGTCTGGAAGTAAGAACATGATCCAGATCCTCGCTTGCCTACAGAGTGGAGGCTATTGCTGATCATTGCTAATTGCAGCTCAGTAAAGCTAACGGATAGTCAATCATTCTGCTGCAAGATGGAAAAGTACATTGTGCATTAATAAAGTAACTTAATTTCACCATTCTGCATTTGCCACATTGCTTGCTTTGATCTCTGCTAAATTGGATCATTACCTTCTTAAACTGAAACCAACTAATTTTCCCAATTGTCTTTTATAAACAGAAAGAAATCATCCTGCTGCCATGGAGAACTATGAACATGATAAACATGAAAAATTAAAATCCATCTTTTCTTAATGCCCCTTTGCCCTGTTGTTTGTGACTGCATACTGTAATGACTGATTAATGACATGTCAAAGATGGATGACCAGAACAATCAACCTGACAAATGCCTCTCAAGGAGGCAAATTGGGGAGAGACGGGAATATGCTTTTCTCATCAGACCCTCGCGCTTACTGGAAGGAGTGTGCAACACAGCATTCTCATGGGAGAAGGGTATGCAAGAACAGGATTATGCCATTATTTCACCAGGGGATGGTGTGTGCTAAAATCGCGTCAGAATACCTTCCTTCAGGCAGGCTTCTTCGCAGCAGGGACCTGAAGGAGATATAATACCGTGCTGAATATCCCCTGGATCCTGCATCTTTGGAGGGCTGTAGCTTCCATGACCTGAGTTTTGAATAGAAGCAATATGGGAGGAGAAGCTCTTGTTCCAGGAAAATAAATGGGATCTAGCAGGATTTTGAGTCAAAGAAGTTCCTAGCTGCCATTTAAAACCAAGACCCAAATGATGTGAGAGTGGATCGGGCAGAGGCCATCTTCTCTAATTTAAACAGTGCAAAGGAAATCAATTTCCCTGCCTCTGCCCACAGGGCCTGTGCTCTCACCTCTTAAGAACTTGGTTGAGTCTTCACTCTGGGGAGGAGGCAGGACTTGTTTTACTGTATTTTCTCACACTCATGTTTAGCCAACCATTTAGCAACACTATGCCTCATTGCCTGGATGTGTCCTTCCTTTTGAATAATAAACCTCTGTTGGAAAAAGCTGGGCTTATGTGATTTATTTCAGATTACTGCCGCTTGTTGGACAGCAGCTTGCTGACTAGTGTTCCCCAGAGTTTGAGGCGTCTCAGAATTTCTGTCTCCAGTGCCATACCGGCTGGCTGGGAAACGTTAGATGCTCCACTAAGTATGACAGCAGCTCTCCGCAGAGCTGCTGGGGAGAGGGTGGGCAGTCGACAGCAGAACCACTCTGTCTGCTGCACTGCCTTCAGAGGCTTTGCAAACAGCAGGAGGGAACAGACCATGTCTTCTGCTCACTGCCTGGAACAGATTAATTCACAAAATTTCTCCAGGCTTGCACTTTGCCTACATAGCCACTGCTGTGAACCTAAAATCCCCAGGATTCAGTACATAGGAGCGTTTCTTGTGGGTAGTAGGAACGCCAGTGATTGATCACTGTGGAGGGGGCTTGGGTCTGGCTCCTTGAGACAGAGCAGGTACATCCCAGTTGCCTGATTTTAGAGGGTTTTTTAACTCAGAGAACTGAGTTGTCAGTGTACCAGGTCATGTGCCACCCTAGAGACTCCAGGAGGACACTTCTATGTCTGTAACCTTGCCAGGTCTTTAATGGGCATGGAGGAATCCCTTTACCAGGGCACCCTAGCTTTCTGTAACCACCCACACCTTGCAGTCATTATCTCAGGGTGCAGAAATGTGTGGAGCACAGGGGTTGGGGCATGGTGTCCAGTAACACTATGCCAGGGCACAGCTGGGGCAAAGATTCTGCTTAAAGTATATGGAGAAAAATTTGATGGGGGCAAAAAATCTGTACAACTGAGCATTCTGGCCCTAGTTCAGAACACAGATGAAGGCAGGATATTTGCTCTACCCTTAATATGCAGCTCCATAGAACCTCGAGCAAGGGCTGGATGCACTGTTTGACTCCTGTGTCCCTGCAGTCTAATGCCACATCTCTATCTGAAGGGTTGCCAGCTCTTGATTTTGTGCATTTGCCTGCAAGGAATCAGATTTTGGTTAGAGCTGGAGTCAGTCTTGCAGGGATGCCAGGAGCTGTGGCTTCTAGCTAATTTGGTTCTCTCTGGGGAAAAAAGCCTCTCCAAGTGGCTGTTTCCATCCCATGAGGGTAAGCAACCAGTCAAGGCTACTCAGGAGGCAAACTGAACTCTCAGCAAGTTTTACATCCAGGAATGCCCTGTGCCTTTTGCCTCTTCCATCCCTTCCTATGTCAAGATGCATAGTGAAATCTTCACTTCATTGTTAATTGGCCATGGACCATCTGTGTGTCTGTCAAATATGACCAAGACAAACTGAGGATAAATCAGTGGAGCCAAGGAAATATATGGCCTTCCAGATTCCTCTACTCTTCACCTCCTATGAGGCTGCTGATGCTGGAGCTCACTGGTCCTTGCTGCTGGGCCTTCTCCAACCATTTTCCAAGACATGGAAACATGGCTCTGGGGCATCTATTTTTGCTTACTCCTTGCAGTCACTGTGGTAGGATGAAGCCAGAGTCCCCAACATTGTCTCCAGTAATGCTGCTTTACAGGAGTCATCTAAGAATGAACAGCAAAGACAAAGACTTTTTCTCTGCCGAGACATGCTCGTGCATCTCACAGTGCACTTGAAGGCAGTGGTACAGATTATTCAAAACACAGAGCCAGTTGCTTAATTCTGCACACAGATTTGTTCTGTTGTTGGGCAGGGAGTTTTACTGCCTCTGTTTTGGTTCAGTGCATTCAAAGCATATTCTTCCAAGAGGACTCTAAGTGGATCCTGTGTATTTACTTCAGATTCAATAAAGGTAACTTAAGCAACTATCTCCATTGCATTGTGATAGACAAGGTAATAAACAGCTGAAACAATTGATTAAATGCCATAGCAAAGCCATTTATAGAACACATACCACAAAGCAGCAGAGACACATCCTATTACCAAACATGCTCTACAAGTGGCTTCTTTTCAAAGCTTTCTCCAAACACAAGAGGACAGGCAGGGGAAAGAAATGCCCCTCTCTGCTCAGAGGGAAGGCTTTGGAAGCTGGCTCTGCTGGAAAGCAATCAGAGGGACACCACAGGGCTTTCAGAAGAATGAAAGAGAAAGGAGTTTCCTCCTGGGAGGCTTTTGAGCTTTGTAAAGACACTTCTGAATCATCACAGTGGGAGCCTGGCCTAAATGTCCCAGAAAAGACTTCAGGACAGGGGGAGGAGCACAGATCTGCCAGTTGGATTGTGACTCTGGATATTTTTCTCTTTGAGGTCAAATACACAAGCACCTGGTTCTCCTGTTCTGTTCTTAACCTTTTATTCCTGCTATGCCACTGAAACCCCATGAAGAGTTCAGAGGACAAAGCCCTGCAACCAAGGGTGACTTCAGCCAATACAGAGTTCCAAGGACAGTTTGGAGAGGTGGCCTTACATTAGCCATTAAAAAAGTGAATTTGCCTTCTCCAACTTCAAAGAACTCATCTAGCTCTCATGCCCTAACCTTCCCCACCTTCTTTTCATATTAACCTAGCCCAGGGACATTTCAACTATCACAACTTGGATTTCCCATCTGTAGAAAAATCAGAGTTTCTAGGGGCCATAGCAGCAAGAACACACAGCTCCATGGCTGTTACCACCTCCCTTTCCTAAGAGCACATGCCCCATGCTGGTAGCACACAAGGAGATGACTACAGCCCCCTCAGAATCATTAATCTCCACCTTCTCATTCTGCCTGAGCTCGGGCAACATGTTCTCCTTCCCTGCTTTAGCAGCACAGCATTGCATAATAATTCCCTTTGCCCATCTCTGTGGGTACAAGGAAGCATTCCTGCTGCAGGGAAACAGGGAGCTTATCGGCTAAGAGACAAAGATATTGAGTTCTGTTTTTATTAGCAATAGAGTGGGTGAGCTTGTGGGTGGATAAGAGATTGGGTATAAATGATGGAGAAAGCTGAAAACAAACTAGTTTTGACTGCCTCTCAGAGTTTCCTGATCTGAAAGGTCAAAGGCTGAAAATTGTTTTGCAGCAGGTTAAAAACACCAAGATTGTTTTCCTCTGCCAATAGTTTCTTCTATTTATTAAAATTATTTTTCATCTGCTGAGTGGCCTGTCCAAAACCAACATGCATTCTTAGGCTGCAGTAGTATTAGCCTGGCAGGCAAAACAGAGCCAAAAGGCTCATTATAATATATGGGAAACAAGATTTATAATAATAATAATTTTATGTTTTAATTTGCAAAATTTTATTTTGGAGAGAAGGAAGGACCAACATAGTAAACTAAAAAAAACCACCCTGTTTTTGGTATTTCTTCCTTTCAGCCCCTCTTATTTAGTGAAATGAAAAAAAAAAAAAAAGGACGCATGGAGAATCTCACACCTCCAGATGTCCATAAAAACACTAATAAAAGTGCTAGGCAAATGAAAGCACATTCCTTTTTTTAAAACTGTGAAACAAAAAAAACCCTGAGCCGCTCTTTTTGGAAAGCGGGTGGAATTTTGCTCTTTTCAGGTTCAACCTTGGCAAAATAATTAATCAGCAAATAAAAAATAGAAGTGAAATATATCCGGTTCTTAAATGCTCTTTCTTGAGGTATGGTCAGTCCTTTGGTAGCTCAGGCCAAAAGGATCTGCTGCATCAATTTATAGGCACCCATCCCAATATTTCTCCAATAGTGAACAGCACTGTGAAAGTCTAAAAATATAGCTCCGCCTTGTTTTGGTTTAGGAGCAATTAAAGCCCTAATTCTGCATGCTGCCAACTGATTTCCTATTGCAAACACCCCTCTGGGAAATCAATAGCTGTTTTGTAGGTTACTTTGTTCATTCTTAGCTGCTTGAATCATATCTTGAACAAAATTCTCATATGGTATAAATTTATACTAGAGTATACTAGACATAGATTGGTCTGTTAGACATAGGAGCTATTGACTTCAAGTCCACGTGTTGTTCTGGAAAGTGGCAGGGACTTTCTTGCTAGTGGATGAAACAGGGAATTCTCATGGCTGCATTTGCCTAATCTGTCTTCCTGGTGAAAATGGGAGATGGGAAGGGTTGAAATTTTTGGTATGGAGAAAGATCTTTTCTTCTTTTATTTGGAGTAGTTTTCTTGTCCTCAAGAAAAAAATGGTTGAAATCAATGATGGTTTGGCTCAAGCCCAAACACTTGACCATTTTGAAATTCCTTTCCTCAGAGAGGTGTTTTTCTGAGAGAACCAGTGAATTAAATCATATTTAATTTTTTTTTCAATGAAGATTGTCCTTGTGAATTTGCAACTGTTACCTTAGCTAACTTCATTGCTTCTTCCACCCTTCTGATTTTGTGGGTTGCAAATGATAGCAAATATTATTCAGCAATGCCTTGCTTTACTGTATAAGATCCAAAGAGTAGACATATGACTCCCCCTTGTGAATTATGGTCTGGAAAAAACATTGCTTAATAGCCCGGCATTTGTGTACATCAGACCCTTTGCTTCAGAAGCACTAAAGGATGCAAGCAATGTTTTGTTTGCATTTTGTGATCTAATCGGAATGCTATCCATTATCAGATAAAAGGCCTATTCAGTAATGTGTTTATTGGGCTATTTTGAAGTAAAAAGAACAGACTGAAAGGAGGTTGTAGCGAGGTGGGGTTGGTCTCTTCTTCCTAGTAACAAGCAATAGGACAAGAGGAAACGGCCTCAAGCTGCGCCAGGGGAGGTTTAGGTTGGATATTAGGAAAACTTCTTCACCAAAGGGCTGTCAGGCACTGGCACAGGCTGCCCAGGGAAGTGGTTGCGTCTCCATCCCTGGAGGTATTTAAAAGACAGGTAGACATGGTGCTTGAGGACATGGTTTAGTGGTGGACTTGGCAGTGACAGGTTAACAGTTGGACTCGATGATCTTAAGGGTCTTTTCCAACCTTAATGATTCTATGATTCTATGATAATCATCTCATGAACTTAAGGTCCAAAAGGTGGAGAAATGTGTCTTTCTGCATTAGGACCAAAACCACAAAGAAGAGAAAATGAGGTTAGCCTTGGGGGATGTTGCCTCCTCCCAGGCTGGCTCTGCTGGCAGGCAGCTATGGCGAGCACAGCGTCCTTCAGGGAACACCATGTGCCAGTCACATTTTGTCACTGGCAGGTTCAATGCCACTGTCCTTCCAGTGGTTTAAGGCACATCAGTTCCACTTTAGTTCAAAAGAGTACACACTCAGCCGTCCCCATGAGACACTGTAGTGCAAGGTCACCTCACTGTGATCTTAAAATACTCAAATATTTTAAATTATTTTTAATCTCTCTGGTCCAGTGAAACCTAAATTCTCCTTTGCACAATAGCTCAACTTCACCAGCAGAGAGACCAAGTGTCTGCTTGCCTGCCTGCATGCCCATCTGCTTTTCTATTTTCCCAGTCTGGAACAAGTCTGAGGCACTTCCCGGGGCACTGGAAAGCACTAGATCAGAGGAAACAGTCAATTTAACCCAGATTTCCTGCTTCCTTCATGAATACATTGACTCTTGGGTTACAATTTTAGTACAACAGTCACATCTCCTACGCTGTGAAGAGCAGGTCACAACCCAGGACACTTCAGCTCCAGAAAACATCAGGATTCAATGTGTCTCCTCTCGGCCACCTCCACACAATGCACCACTCAACCCTACTAGCTCTTTAAGGTCCTCACTCTCTCCAGACCCTGTATCAAGAGTATGGGCTCGCACTGGGAGCGAGACATTTTCCGTGGAGGCACTGAAATCCCTCTAGACCTCAGGGACCTTGGTGCCAGCTGCGCAGGTGGGCTGTGGGAGGCTGTCTATGGCCTGAGACAGATAGACATGGTTAATCTGTTAGAGCATTTGGAAGTGTTGTGTCAGGTGCAGCCCAACGGTGAATTGAACAAGCGGGATTTGGATGAACATAATGAGATGCTTGACAGGTAATTTTTGTTCTGTGTTGTTCTATTTCTGCAGTGGCAACTGTCACTGTGAAAACTACCAAGTTTGTTACCATGACATTTGTAATAATTACATCCCACTCTCTGCAGTGAAATGGGGCAGAAATATCGATTGAAATTCTCAGCTTTCATGGGGCTTGGGCCAGTGACAACTCATTTTTAATTTTCAGAGCCTTGGGAGGGAAAAACGCATAAATACCTCAAGTCTCCTTTGTCTCAGCTTCAACTGAGATCCAGCAAAAAAAAAAGACCTGACACAGAGCAAAGAAAGATTAGGCCTAATTTAACTAGGTAGAGAACAACTCATTTGTTAACAGCTGCAACATTATAGCTCACCAGCAGGCAAATGTATAGCCCCACTGATTTTCCAGCTCCACATGGAACAAGCTTCCATGATAAGAAAGGTGGAAGCACAAAGGTGCCATGCCAAGCTTCGGCATTCATTAACCATCATTAAAATCTGAGATTTTCTCTTCATAACTGCACAATTTCTGGTTCCCTCCCTCCCCAAGGTCGCATTAGCATCTGCGATAACATAATTGCTCTGCAGACATTCCTCAGCAATGGGTAGGCGATTCTAAGGGAATTACAAATACAGTACAAATATGCCCTTAATAAAATGAGTTCAGATAATGGGATCTGAGGTCTCCTTCTCTATGCCTCTTCATTTCTAGTGCAGTTCTCTTCATTTCCAAGATTGCCCATTTGCCTCTCTGTCCTTACAGCCTTAAGTAGAACTAATTGCGTGGGTGAGAAGAGGAGGATTTGTACCTAAATACTCGAGAGACATAGGCTCATACTATGCCTTTAATTATAGAAGTCATTAACGCTGCACAAATATAGCCCAGAAGAGAATTTGGCCCTGTCAGTCCTTTTAATACCATTAGTCTATACCCCCAAAGCATTCATAGCACATTCCAATTTTGGTACGAAAGCATTAATAGTAGAAATATTAAAAAATTATTCTGGCTTTATAAATACACAGACAACTAAAGATCCCTAGAATTTGAACTGCTTCCTTGCGCTGTTAGTACATATTCCCACAGTTGAACTCAGTTTACCCCATACTTTGTTATTTTTCATTGCGCTGTCCTGGACTGTTACCTCACTGCATTGCAAATTCCTGGTGGACACAGATACCTCTGCTCTCCATGGCCAACAGACATGGTCACTCCTCCGACTGAAAATCTGCTACCACATTAATGGCAGAGCATTGCTGGGCTGCTGGCAAAAAGCATGTCTTCCATAGGGTGCTGCCCTGGCATGGCAACCTCTGCTGACTATTTGGTGGATTTAGGGGTGATTTTGGGTCTGACATGCAGCATCCAAAAAAGCAGAGAAGCAGCAGGACCGCACTCCCAGGGGGTGGGATGCAGACACTGGGCAGCACGGGGTGAGGGCTGGAGGAAGGCAATAGTTTGAGGCCAACAAATACAGAGACTGGTGTAGAGCAAGTGTAAATCTTAGAAACCACACACGCATGCATGTGTGCCAGGATTGTGTAAGCGTATACTATACTATACTTGCAAATCAAAGTGACATGTAATCTTATATAAGTTTCTTGCTGTCATGCTATAGTTAGGTTTTGAATATGGTTAACAGCTTCTGTTAATACCAGATGTCCTACTATTGTCAGGCTCCAATAAAATTGTGGTGATATTTCCTGTTGATTATCAACAGCAAAACTGCCGAGATAGATAAGGAGTCTTCCTTGCTGTAGGACAGGTGGAAAAGAAATCCTGCCAATCTGCCACTGGGGGAAAAAATAAAGAAAAACTAATTTTTTTTTTTTTTTTTCAAACAGTCTGTCCATATAATTCCTGAATTCTAGATCTTCAACATGGCCTGGAGAGCAGATCAAGTTTTTCCCTAATTCACAAAGAGAAGATGTCCTAAGACAGCAGCCTACAAGAAGGAAAAAAAAGTTGTTGATACTGAAAGGGAAAAACAGTGAAGAGGTAAATGGCTGAAAATGCCACATGGCACTTCATCAGTCAGAACTGTCTTATGCTGTTATAAACAGATGTAACTGAATGATGCTTTTTTTTACAGCTGAATAAAACTGGGGTGTTGCTGCCAGTGAATAGCTATTTAAATGATATACTTCAAAGTGGCTTCCAGACTTGTTCTAGGAGGGAGAAAGCTGTCTGTTCACATTTGCCATGTGACACTTGACAAACCTGCTTAGATGACAAGGTATTACAAATATCTCTCCTGTAAACACACTCTTGAAGTCAGTCATTATTTGGAAATATCTCCTTTTTAGAAAATGTGCTGGAATGAGTCAGCAGGGCGGTGGAAGAGATGAGAAGAGGGCAAGGGGTGGGTGGCCAGGCCCCCACTCCTGGTGCTTTGAGAGGAGGGATAGCCTGGCTGCAGATGGGGCTGCCTGGGAAGCTTCAAACATAGCCGGGGAGAAGAGCTGCCTCTCTTTTACTCATACACAAGCTGTTGATTTTCAGAGGAACTCCCAACAGGGGATACACACACTTACCCCTTTGAAAAAATCAGGTCAAATTGTCTTCTTATTTATTACAAATTAAAATAAAGAAGAGGCCTGCTTTTTTTCAAAGGACTTTGGGTCACTACAGCTAATTTGGCCTAGAAACCTAGAGATGAAAGGCTTTGCATGCCATTACCGGCTCCCAGGAGCCTCTCCATCCCCACCCACTTTTCCTAATAGTGGAGTTTTGTCAAATCCTGACTCACAGCAACCACTCCACCCAGAAACTGGGGTGGGAGACGAGAGGGCTGTAGTGAGAAGGGGCACGTACAGCTAGGGGATGGAGCAAGACAAAAGCAGGAAGCTTTGCAGACTGCATGGCCTTTCTTAAAGACAAATTCTGTTTTGAGGATTATATTTAGTGCCTGTCTCTTGATGAAGCTAACTGCAGCACCAGAACAGAAGGGTCTTGTGTAAGAAAACAACATGCAGGAATCCTACTTAATTACATTTTCTACAGGCCAGTAAGTGCCTACGAAAGTGCCAAATATGTAAAGAATTACTTCTTTTTAACAACATACAGTGAATTATTATAAACTGTACTCACAACTGTAGACCAGAAAGAATGGTGCTCTCTAATTGGCCCTGGACAGTGCCCAGAACATCCAAAATCCCTTTTCTTGTATTTTTGTTTGTAAATTGCATTTTATAGTAGCGGGAAGACACTGCACCAGGCACTGCAAAATGATTATCGTCTCTCTCAGGCAGTTAAAAGAACACAATGCTGAATCTTAAAACAACCCCTGAGGGGCTCGCCCACAGACGTACAGCTTGTCATAACCCATTGCACAAGCACTGTATTTGTTAGGGTTCTCCCAAATAGTTGGCGCCATCAGGGTTTGCGCTGAGATGCAAATCAGCACTGCTAGGACCTTTCAGTAAGAATTGTCACTCATAAAATGGGGTGCGTGGTGGCACCTTGCTACTGCACTGTGGAGTCCTGATGTATTCCCCCCTTCCCAATTCCAGGAAGGAAAGTCTCCATTTCTTTCTGCTTTGTCTCTCTAGCTCCACTTCTGCTTTGAGACTGTGCTGGTGGCAAAGAAAGTGTGCGTGACTGCCTCCGAGTCTTCTCCACATCAGGAATTATGACTCTTTAGAGACAAGAATCAAAGTAGTGAGCCTGTTTAAAGCCAAGGTGGAAGTGAGTCTCACCTCTGAAGTCACGTAAAGATCCAATACATTTTTGTTGTGTGTGAGTTATAAAAAAAAGGAGAAAAAAGGACTAACCCTGTGTCTTCCTCTCTACCTGCTGAAAATCCAGCATGCAGCATCTAGGTGAATCCCACAAGCATCACGGACTTTTCCTCTGCTCTGTTCATAGAGTAGATAGCAGAATAACAGTAGTAGATAGCAATAGGCTGCCATCCTCTGTGTCTGCCAGCACTGCAGGGGGATGACACAGCTTTCCAGATATCTTAGGTTTTTACTGACAGCACAAACTGCAGCCTTTGCACTGCAGGCACAGGAGATCAAAGTCCTTTTCTTTTGCTTCCTGTGTCCAGGCCACAATGCAACCGAAACATGGAAAACACTGTTCAGCCCCTCTGCATCTGGAGACTGGGGGCCCTCTTTACTCTCCCACCAATGGTACTTCAGCCATTAAACCAAGCACATTCCAGGTCTCGGCTGCTTTTGGAGCAGGCATTCAGCAGCAGAAATGGTGATGAATGATGCAGAGTTCATCCCCGTTCCTTTGGCTGGCGGCTGTGGGCAGTGGTGTTTCACATCACTGATGGCTCCATCTGCACAGACACCAGTTCATGGAAGAGCTTGTGGTGGTGCTCCATGCCCGAGGGTACAACCCTGAAGGGACCATTGCCACGGGCGACCTGTGCTGAGGCAGGGGCACCCAAGAGACGATGGCCATGGACAACCCATGCCAACACTGTGGCTGTGGATGAATCATGACAGAGCAGGGACAGTAAGAAGCATCATTACACACCTCGATTCACCACCCATTGCCTCACCAAAGGTTTGGGACAGACTGAGTATAACCTGGAGTGAAAACATGAAAAATTCATACTGTGAAAGAGGGAGGATATGTATTTGACTTAATTTGAGGCTCAGGGAGGAAAGGTGTTAAGTGCCTTTTTAATTGTTCGTGCTTTCTTTTTCTCAATACACAAATCTCTGATTAGAAGGTTGTGTTGATTGGCAGTAAAATAATTAAAGTAAAAATTCCCCAAATTGAGGCTGTTTTGCCCATGACACCGTGGGTAAAGGGAATGATCTCTTGAGTCCTCATCAGCCCCAAAGAGCACGAGTGGCAGGATGGGACAGACCCTTCAGCAAATTTAGTTGCGAGACTCTAGCAGGTCTGTCAATAGATTTTTTACTCCTGAAGTTCACTTTTCCTTATGTTCCTGTTTTGTCTTGTTCGTTTTTTTTTTTTTTTTTTTTTTAGGAATAATGGCAGGGAGACAACTTCTCCCTCTTACCTTCTCCCTGGTACATGTCAAGTCCTTGTTTTTGAATTTGGAAGCAAGTGAGGATTTTTTTAACAATGTAGTTTTTCTCTTATCTCATTCTCAGACTGAGTTTTACACCAATTTCACAGATGCTTTTCTAGAAACACCAAATTCATTCAAAAAGCCTGCAATTCAAATTCTCAAAACTTCTCCAAGTTGTAAATAGCTGAAAGCAGATCTTATAATAGGAAGTTCTGAGTTGCTCTAAGCAGGGACACTGGCTCCAGCTATAATTACTAAATTAAAACTCAGGTTCCTCGGTAGACATTAAAGCTTCCCTGAATCCTAAAGCTTGAGTAGTTCAGCTTTGGAGATGTTTACAAATATTGAAAGTTATCTGAAGCCTTTGGCTCTGGCTCCCATTTTTTATGAGTAACAGAAATGAGGCCGTGTTTAACTTTTTCAGAGTTTGGTCCTCAACAGCAGCAGTCAAAGCCCATGATAGTTAATTCATTTTCAAATGTAATTCAGAGCCTTATTCACAGGCAGGACAAAACCAGCAATTCGGTTCAGGGTGCATGTACTTGAGTTGTCTGGGGAAACAGTTGCTGAAAAAAGATATTTGCCATTAAACCTAGGGTTCACCAGGAGTCATCCTGCAGCTAATAGAGAGCAGACTCCCAGCAATGCAGCCTATCCACACTGCCATTACCTGCCTCTATTTATCATAACTCTACAGGCAGAAAATTCCTGAGTGTGCAGAGCTGTTACAGCCTAAGGGACAAATGGATTCAGATAGGGGTTGGGAGCTTATCTGTCCATGGAAAATTAATTAGCAGTATGGTTTAGCTGCTATTGTTCCCTTTGGTCAGCAGAAGACCTTTTCTATAATGAGCTTCACAACGCACAACTTCTTCACTGAAGAACAGAAAGGAACTTTCTTCATCTGCAAGAAGGATCCTGCTTGCAGTTGGCTGGGGGAAGAACTTGCTCTTAAACCGTATGGGCTAATTAGAGGCAATGAGTTGTATATATGGCCTGAGGATCCGGTGTAGCCCTTAGAGCTGGAACCTGGAGCTGTCACTGGGCTGTAAGGTCTAGCTGATGATCTTCGTACAGGTATCTGCTAAGGAATCAGAGATGTTCCTACTTCCACAGCTTTCCTGCAATGTAACCCTGGGCTGACTGCTTCATCCTCCATGTCCTTCATATCCCACTCTTCCTGTCTTTTCTACTTGACCACTCGGAACAACTTTGGTGTCCGCATTACAGGAAATGCAGAACACATGGCAAAAGGGAAAAGCTCAGGGCATCCACATCTCTGCTGACATATAACCTGTCAAATTACTTTTGCAAAGAGATAAAATCTGTGCATAGTTCCTACATCAATCTATGAACAGCCTTTCACAGCTCTGAGCATGAAAAGAAAGAAAAGAAATGGATCTTTGGCAGCTGCGGAAAGCATTGTCCTTTTTTACTTTATCTCCATTCAGCCATCCAGAGTATTGCCATCCATGTCGCTGAAGAGAGCCCACTCTACCAGAGGATCATCCTTACCTAGCAAAGCCTAGGTCTGAACAGAAGTCTGAAATATCTCCAGGAAAGTATGTCCCTTGAAGACAGCAAACTATCTCCTAGAGCGCTGAAGTCTGGAATATAGAGACCCTTTTCTGTGCTCCTTTCAGAGTAAACTCACTCAAATTTGGGGAAAAGAAGTGTTTTGTAAAGGAAAAAATGAATGACATGTTATAGGAGAGCCATCACAGCATCTCCCACATTTTGTAAGATTAATTAAAAGCTTACTAAAAGTAAGAAATAAAAAGTCAGAGCCAGGATTCTGTAGAATTCTGAATCTATGAAAGCAGAATAACACATTGCTCATTTAGCCAGTCAATATTGCTAAAACATTTTTCCTACACTTGTCACCAAAATACTCTTCTCTGCCTCTTGCTGGAGCCTAAGGGAGAGATATAAGATCTACAGACCTGACAGTAACACACATTTTCAAGAGATCTCAACAGAGATTTTTACTCATGGCTATTCCTTTCTTTTTGCTAAATGCCTGATTTTAGCCCATCTGTCACATCTGAAATACTGCTGTTTGACTGACCTACCTTGGAATGCACTTCTTTTTTTTTTTCCCAGCTTGTGCTGCGCAAGCATCTTACTGTGCTGCCACGAAATATTACTGCTAACATGAGGAGGGGTTAACTGGGAAAGGAACACCAAAGAGCAGTCACAATCCCCCCCAGCTTCTTCTGTTCCTGAGTAAAGGATGGCTCCTTTGCATGAGCTGGCGGCTGCAAAACAGCTGCACTATCCTGATACTGCGTACTGCTGAAGGTGATGGTAAACAGGCATTTCTGCCTCAGCAAGGGAAGGAAATCTTGCAGTTGACATTTTATCTTGTTCTGGTTTGGGACAAAATAGTTTTGTGAAAAGAGCTAGAGGCACAGAAATTGGGAAAGGAATTAGGTGTAAAACATCAGACATCTTTGAATGATTTCAGCACATTTCCAGTTACAGCTCAGATAATGAAACAAGATAGGATGATAATTTTTGTAAATACACGCTGTCCTCATAAAACCAAAAGTTTTAATTTGCTTTGACAAAACTTGGGTGTCCACTCTGGCACTTATGATCCTTAACTCAGGGTTTGGGGCTAGGGAATGGAAGAGACAGTGGCGAGAATACTGTATCTTTTTCCACAGCCAGCAGATTAATTGCAATCTAAGTATTGATAATGCTCATTCTGTGACTACAGACACAACAAAAGTCTTGCTGTTTTACAATATTTGAATTTAGAGGGAAAGGGGGACAGAAGGTAACAGGTCTTTACATGTTCCCTCCCCTGATACCAGTCTCAGCACTGCAGCCCTATTTGTTCTGTGGCTACATCTCCATAGGCAGATACACACTCTGTGTCTTTTAATCTGTTTTATAGTTACTGCTGTTCTGATTTCGCCTTACTCCTCCTCATCTCAGCAAACTTAAACTGTCAAAGACGGCCAGCATGGTCTATCAGCGCGGAAGCAGATATGCTGGTAAACATTGGGCTTTCAGCGTGAAACTGGTGTTCACACACCAGCCTGCAGGTTGGCAGGAGCTGGAAGTGTTCCCATTACATGTGTAGCTTATAGGTCACGTAACAGCCACAACTTCCACTTGGTAGTACAACTTCTCGCTATATAAAAGCCATATAAACACATGATATCTCACCTGCATCCCAAGGAGACAGATTAAATTAGATGGCTCAAAAATTAAGTGCTTTATACTTTATCTGACTGATTTTGCCCTATTCTTCCTGTGGCCAGACACAAAAGTAACATGTGAATGACAAAGGACCACAAAGAAAACCACGTAGTGCCTTGGGTGTCCTCCAAGCTTGATATTTCACAGTGAATTCCTGCCCACATTCTGCCTTCATTTGAGCTGAAGCAATGTAGCTGCCATCCTTATCTTCCGTCTACTGCATGGAGTACCAAGTTGCCGCACTCCCTCCTCTCACTCTATATTTTTTTGCTGTAGGAAACTTGAATGAAATGGGATGCAAAAAATAGTATGATTGATATCTGCAGCCTGCAGGGTTGTCCATCCCAGCCCTCCCTCTACCACCACAAACGGAAGTCACAGGCTAGCTAGATGCACCAGGAGAAATCAGCAAGCCATTTGCTGCTTCCAAGGAGTCTATTGCAATGAAAACCACTGGAGTAATGTAACTGCTCCGTTATCCGCCTAACGTGCTCTGTCTGGGAAAAACAGATTTCCTGAGAGCTAGTGAGAGATGAGGCATCAGTGATTTCCACCAGCTTCAGATGAGATTCATAGAAATAAAGTATAGTCATTTCTAGGGAGAAAATGCAAGGGAAATGCATAGATAGCATCATCATTATGGTAAACCAAGCAGTCCATTGGGCATCGTTCCTTAGAAGTCTCATCCCTCTGTACTGAACATGATTATCATGCTGTTCTCTGCACTTCTCACTTAGATTTTCTCTGGTTCCAGAGGTTGCTGCTGTTTGATGTGTTTTATCTCAGATGTATCTTTGATGTATTTTAGAAGGAAACAGAAGTACAGAAGTGGCCAGAGGAGGGCTAGGATTGGGTGAACCCAGAGGAACTTGGATATAGTTGATAACCACTCAAATTATTTATTTTGGGTTCAAAAAATGAGATTGAGTTCATAGACCTTTCCCCTGTAATTGAAACCAGGATTTTTTTTCTTCCAAAGAAGATTCAATTTTTCATTTTGCCATTGAAGAAATATGTTATCCTAGCTAAAAGGAGGCTTGTAGGCTGACACAAAAAGGTGTTTTCTCTGTAAAAGATAGACCTTCCCTTCCCTTCCCTTCCCTTCCCTTCCCTTCCCTTCCCTTCCCTTCCCTTCCCTTCCCTTCCCTTCCCTTCCCTTCCCTTCCCTTCCCTTCCCTTCCCTTCCCTTCCCTTCCCTTCCCTTCCCTTCCCTTCCCTTCCTTTCCCTTCTTCTCCTTTCACACACACCAAGCACTGTAAGGAGAGCATAAGAGCAAAGCTCTTCTGAGGAGCAGCTGAGGGAGCTGGGGGTGCTCAGCCTGGAGAAAAGGAGGCTGAGGGGAGACCTTATCACTCTCTAAAACTACCGGAAAGGAGGCTGGAGCCCGGGGGGGGGGTCGGTCTCTTCTCCCAAGCAACTAAGCGATAGTACATGAGGAAATGGCCTCAAGTTGCACCAGGGGAGGTTTAGGTTGGATATTAGGAAAAATTTCTTCACCAAAAGGGTTGGCAGGCACTGGAAGTGGTTGAGTCCCCATCCCTGGAGGTATTTAAAACACGTGTAGATGTGGTGCTTGAGGACATGGTTTAGTGGTGGGCTTGGCAGTGCTGGGTTAACAGTTGGACTTGATGATCTTAAGGGTCTTTTCCAATCTTAATGCTTCTATGATTCTGTGATTCTATGTGCAAACTCTTTAATGAGCAGGAGCAAACTTTCCATTCAAGGATGCTTCACTGAATCTGTGGTTAACTGAAAGGAATTTGTCCTTTCCTCTTAGCAGAATATAGAGGCCACATTTTCATCACTATCAGGAAAAATACAAGACATGATCGCTTTTACAAATGATACTTGGAGGGTAAAGATAGGGCACAGGTTTTTCTGCTTTGTTCTCAATTAAAATATTTACTTTCTGGTAGCCTAAGCACAAATCCGCTGAAGCAGTTTCAGAATGTTTAGAGCTGCTCTTTGTTAGTTTACCTACTTGGAGAGTTAGGGCAATAAAATACAGCAAGAAAAAAAAAAAAAAAAGAAAAGAAAAAAGAAAAAAAAGAAAAAAAAAGAAATAAAAGTTCCTTTTTTAAGAGAAAGAAAATGACCAACTGGTCAGACTAGAGAGAAATCCACTTCTGGGTCCTGAACTTAGAGATCCATGGGATCCAGCATATGTGAGAAGACCTCTTCACCATCTGCCCTCCCAGCGCCATTTGGTATCATGCTGACAGGCAATGCAACCCTCCTCTCCTTCCCATGCCGCATGATGAGGAACTGCTAAATGACAACTTGTACACCAAAGAATGTAATTCCTATACGATCACTCCAGGCAACAGAGACATAGAGCATCTCACGTAGCCATAAATTCAGAGCAGACTTACATCATTTTCTGCTACATACCCTCTGTTCATCCCAGTGCTACAGGTACGTACCTGGCAGCTGGAGATGAGCAAGAAATCACCCATTGTCTAACAGCTAAAAGTATCCAATCCAAAACCTGTGTGCACAAGGACACCTAAGCAAGTTTAGATGGATTACCTGAAGGTTTGAAGTGAAAGCATATTAGTTAAACTGCATTAAACTCCTGTGAAGATGCTCTTATTTAAGGCACTTTTTCTGCCTCCCGTAATCAGTCTAGATGATATATTAAGAAGCATTGCTTCTAATTACTTTGAAAATTATGTGACCTGGAAATCAAAGCCACTTCATATTCTTAGCTGTGAAGATATTCCTCTGAATTTAATTAATTAATTTATTTTAAAGCTTTCATTTATTCCTATTTCAGTGTTGCTGCTTCGAAGCTGAAGCTGTATCTCTGAAGCATAATGCATCCAAATGATTTCATGGTGCTCCTTCACATCGGTTATTGGAACAAGGCTAAGGAGGAGGGAGAAGAAAATAGAGGTGAGAAACGTGTCTAGCAGCAGACAGTCAAAGAAGTTACCTGTTCAAAGATAACTGGAAATACCCAAGTGTGACAGACAAAACGTCCACAGAAATTATTGGACCAGATATATTTATTTGGAACCACTGTGGTTTTTTGGATGAAGTGGTTTTATTCCACTGCTTATCTACCATATGGTAAGAGTTGATAACTCTGGCACATGGCATGATTGAAAGCAGTTGCTGTGCAAATTTCTGTGTGTTCTTCCACTAATGAGCCATGGTTGTGACCAGCAGAAGCCTAGTCACTCCACTCCAGAGCTTGAACATAAGGTTTTGAATGAACTATAATGCTTCTGGGTATTCCACATGTGGGAACTCTTCAGCTCTGCCAGACCTTGCAGCCTTGCACTTGGAGACAAGAGAAAACTCAACCCCAGGCTGCAAAGATATTCTCCCCTGTACTCCTGTATTACCCAGAATGGAGACCAAGAACATGTAGAGACAGACATCAAAATCAGACCTGTGTTTTACAGAGCTCCAGCCAAAATCAGGCAGTAGCTGCTGAGTGCCTGGACACTTTTTTCCATTACCTAGCTACAGTTTATGTTTTGCTGAAGAACTCCACGGTGTTGCAGTAAATGGCCATGTATAGTTTGTCAGCGTAGACAGAATTCTGGCTTGACGCAGAAGACACCCACTGATGGCTCCTGCCACATGCAGCAAGATATTCTATGAATTACGAGTGGAAGAGAAGAGCTAATGGGTATGGATAGAATTTTAAGACATTTTAGACAGTCATCTGGCAGCACCATCTTCTAGAACATGCGCATTAAGGATAAGAATGGCCCTTAGAGATTGCTGTTATCTTCTTGTTTGTCCTCGGCAGTTTAAGAAGGTGCCAAATCTATATCTTTCATAATGTTTTTAAAATCAAACTGGGCGAATAATGGAAAACTTGAACAACTATTTGCTTGAATATTCAAACGAGCTCAGTCCAGCTATATCCATCCTCTCATCTGTTAGCTCTCTGCAAACACTCTAACAATTGAGTTTTACTGGCAGAAATGTTTGTAGAGAGCTAATTTCAAAGTGGCATGCATATTAGCAAATACCCAGTTTTAGGTTTGCTTATGCATGTATCTGTCATGGAAATATTTGCATATTCATCCAAATAAAGAGATGGGAAAATACTATGCAACTTGTCTGTGCAGCCAAAACTAATGAACCTGAGGCTCAATGTTAGTAAAGGATTTTAATATCACATAGAAGTCTGAGATGAATAAGGATGCATATGGTTTGTTTTAAGCACGTTAAGTGTGCTGTTGAAGTGGATTTTGCAGGGAAGAGTCACTCAGTGGTTGGAGGCTGCCTGTTTCCTCCAGTCAAATGCCTGCAGCACCTGGACATTTGGGTCTGTTGTCAGTTGTTCTGCAAGCAGCGACGCTGAACACCTGACAAATTGTTGATTGTGGATTATTCCCCAAACACATCTTATAAATGAATAATTTTAACAGATGTAAAAAGGGGAAGGGAGGGGGAGAAATGACTAATGAATTGAATGAAATAGATTGTCAATATTTATTTGCATGAGAGATTGAACATGGAAATTTGCCAAAATCTCTGATGATGCTAATGCTGTGGCACTGCAAAGCAGAACTATCCATAAAAATCCATGTTTAATGAGCATGAAACATCCATCGTTCTGATTAATTGTGATGAGAAAGAGGGGTATGAAAGTCAATGGCCGATCTTCCTTTCCACTCAGGAGACTCTTAGTGTCAAACTCAGGCCATGGGTCCAAAACAGATAAAACTGTGTAGTTTGATTTACCCCTTGTTTAATTTCGTGAAATAATCAAGGAATTAAAACAGGAGAGAAATTCAAGGAAAAGGGATATTCCTTAATATATTGCAGGACAAAAAAACGTGAGGGAACTTAATAAGATTTTAATAGCCTGAAAAGGATTACACAAATTCATGAAAAATTAATATGGAAGTATCTATTAAACACAATAGCCTGGGTGCTGGAATTAGAAAGTTCATGGTCTTCTAATTGCCAGAAGGAGGGAGAAGTGCAAAGTATCTTCCCCCTTTTCTTACTTTCTTTTTGTCAGCATTTCCTAGTGGTCTTGTGGGAGATCGATGACACAGCTGGAGGAACCTCCTCTCTGGTCCCCTGTTTGTAAATACAGGATTTAAATATTGCCATTACACTAAAAGAATAGCAGTATTCAATTGAATGACTTGTTTAGTCAACAAATCAATAATTAATGCAATCTTTTTACCCAGACAGCCAACGTCAAAGATGCTTAAATATTTCTTCTTTTTTTGGCAGAACATACTTCTGTTAGAAAATTCTGATTTAATGAAACTGTACATTTGTATGCAATTGTGTTGATTTTTATTAGATTTTCCTGAGGAAAAATATAGAAGTTAAGCATTTTGACAGTGTCAAAATATTCCATTTTCATTTTGTATGAACATTTTGGGTTTTGGGGGTTTGAAATGACATTTCATTTTGCAAATATATTGTATATTATCAATCAGGAGATAATTATAACACTAAAATTAAATAAAAATCCAAGTGACAGTTTGATTTTTATTGTAATAGAACATTTTGATAGCCCCACAGCAATATTTTTTTCCCAAATTCAAGGAAATTTCTAAGTTTTTCTTTTCCCTCAGATTCATCCAGCATGTGCTCCATGTGGCCCCTTGCTCACTGCGCACAGCGTCATGTTATCCTTCCTAGCTAGAGGCTTCAATCATTTCCTGAAGTTTTGATAGTATATATTATTTATACTCATTTCCTTCCTTTTCATAAACCTTCAGCACATCTTTCCTCCACAAACCAATTCTGAGGGAGCAGTCCTAATCACACCAAAGGTCTATTGAGATGGTGCTATGCTCTTCGGAGGTACCCAACTTATTTCATCCACATGGTGCAGCTCAGGTACAAAATGAGTCAGGTTAGCATGGCAGTTTGCTGTGAGTACAAAGCATCCATGACAAAGAGCAACGGCACCAGCTCCTGCCCCAGACCTTGGGCTTTAAAAGGCTGGAGATGTTTTATTGATTTCCCAGGATACTAAAATTTGAGTCCAGACCTGCTGAGGTGTAACTATGAGTATCCTTCTTCAGAGGAAGAGATTCTGGAGTCACTGGGGCTCCATGAGACTTCTCTTCGCATCCTTCCCCCGTTGCCTTTGAGACTTTTCCACTGATACATTACCAGAGAGGAGCAGCCCATGGGTCTCTGCAGACCATGCTGGTTTCACAGCACTCAATCTCTGCAACGTGCTGTGTCTGAAACTCAACTTCCTTGGACTGGACGCGTCTCCTTTATTGCATGCATTTCTGCTTGAAGTGAAGAGTTTATTATAAGAAGGGAGCACTTGGCATATGCCATGGGTTTGTTAAATCCATGGCCAGTTCTGCTCTACAGAGTGGGAGTCCCTGCTCTGAGTGTATTACTGAACAAGACAAGAGTCACAGTTTGAGTATTTGTTCCTGCATCTATTCTTAAGTAAATCTTCATGTTGTGGCAGAGCAGAGCATGCCAGCCAATCAAATTCATTATTTTACCATTTGAAAAAGCACAAGATTAAAAGGGAATGAAGTCAAAATGACCTTATTTTAAGATTCAAATTCATTTTGCAAATAATTTATGGTCTTCATTTGCTCAGTACTGGTTTGATGTACATAAATGGTGGGTATTTATACATATATCTCAGCTAGAAATTGCAGGAGAACCAGCAATAGCATTTTCCTTGTAACCCACCCAGAATTTTAATGCTCTTAAACATTAGTGCAATGTCCACTCCAGATAGCCATGGTAACGTCTAAATCTGAATGCTGATACTCAGCAGTGTACCTGGGAATATCCTGACTGCAGGAGGCAGGGATGAATTAAGGATGAACACAATGGACCCTTTCCAGTTCTCTCTGTCTGCTTTATTTACCCTTAAATGACCTGATGTTTGTCTCCAAAGCCAAGATTTCAGACTAGCCAATGATCATTGCAAAAAACCTCTGGAGTTCAAACTGTGTGGGAGCATATGTATGTGTGCATGTGAATAGACGACAGAATGTACAGAATTCACCAGATTCAGCAATCTCTAGTGTTAACCATGTCTAATTGGAAACATTTCATTCATCTTTGATCTTAATAGCTTTTTGAAAGTGGCAGCCCAAATGCCTACTGTCAGAACATGAGCTTTAGAGTCCAGGATTGAGTAGGATAAATCTATGTCTCAGCTGCCTTTGATTTTTAATATCTCTGACTTAATAGCAGCACCCTCATCCACCCACTTCCTTGTTCTGCTCTAGCCCCAGTAGCCCTATTGAATCCCAGCAACTTAAGAAGAATGGAAGTTGCAAAGAAGAGGGGATGCAGAATGCATATTTTTAATTAAAAAAAGTGTTCATATGCATTTGAAATCTTTGTTTTTAAAAAAAAAAAGTCCCAGAGCTATAATTCTCAGATCAGCATAGTCAGGGAAATACAAAATCCTGAACATTAAAATACTCTCTTCCCATTTTCCTCCTTCTAATAATAGTTAAACATGCTCAAGTCTCCAGGGAAGTCCATCTGTAAAAAGAATTACGCAGCCTCCCCATGGAAACTTATTATTTTGAAAATTTGGATTCAACTGCTCATCTGTTTTCTTAGACACTATTACAAGTAACTCAGCTGGATTCATCACTGTGTTGGAACTGATGGGATGTGCTTGATTGCAGCATCTTCCATGTGTTGTTGGAAGTTTAGGTTCAGCTTACCCACCCATAGAGAATGTCTTTTTTCTTGCTGCAAGATACATTAAGAATGATTTGAAAAACAAACACGAAACAGCAACAACCACCATCAAATCCCTCTGAAATCAGACACACTGATCTGAGTGCCTTAACTGTTAAGAAGATGTTCTCCCAGAACAAAGGGCACAAAAGAAATCTTTATGAAATGAAACGCTTGTTTTCCAAAAATGACAAAGGGAGGGAAGGTTGATCTCACAGCTACAAGCAAGGACATCCTTACTTCTAGGGTAATACTAGTTGTCCTAGCGGCTTCTGTAACTCTTTACACCCCAACATGTATGTTCAGAAAGCTTGGTTAAGTAGCTAACCCATGTCTCAGTAAATCTGGGTTCTAATCCAGGTTTATTACAGAGATCCCATGACTTAGGCAGGTTCTGACTTTTCATCATTTCAATGCCATCGACATTGGCAGACCCCTGCTCCCTTGGAGCAAAACATCCGCCTATTTCTAAGTAGCTCATATTCTGCATATTGAAATGGTATACTTCAGTGGGGTTTAATCTCTGCTCAGATGCCTAGATGTCACCCTAACATGTCTTCCTTGAGCTTTTTGTTTCTCACATTATCCTGTCAATACTTGTTACCATTTTTGATGGGCAGTGTAACAGTAATCATTCCAAATTATTATGCTGGTGTTAAAAATGGAAAACCTAGGTTTGTGAATTTCTTGGAAGAAGACAATATCAGAATTTGTAGCTGGTGGTAAAGAAATGTGTTCTGAGAAATGGGAAAATAAAAGCTGAGCCTTTCTTCAGGGTAGAGGAGACTGATTATTTCACTGAGATTAATATTATTTTATCCAAGCAGTGGAGTGATGAATGAGGAATGCATTGCTCCAATCTCTGCCCTTTCATTTCAAACTCCTTACTTAGTACTTTTGACAGGAATAGAGACTGGTGCTCTGAAAGGAGTTGTAGCACCTACTAATATTCAGTCTTTACTACCTAAAATGGACACCTGGGAGCCTGAAGCACAGCAGTAAGAATGCATTTCATGAAATACACATAGGTGCCTTAAACCAGGCTAAAAAGGGAAGTTGCTGACAGCAATAGAAAATATAATAGAATTCAGTTTAATATACCACCTTTCAAATTCCAGGTATCCCAAAGAGCTTTACAAAGTAATAAGTTAGGAGAAGGTAGCAGTGGCATAGAAACTCCATAAATAAATACTGTGGCTATTATTCAGTTTAGCAATAACTCATGCTATTTAGACATTAAGGGCTAGATTTAGCCTAGTTTTCCACCAGCCAACATCCAGGTCTGGGGTCTCTCGGGGAGAATTTCAAGCCACAAAAGACAGACGCACTGAATAAAGAAATCACATTTTCCCAAAAGAATATTATCCAAAGAGTTACTGGAGTTGGTGAAAAAATTAGTAGTATCACATTTTTGTATTTGAACCAACTCATGGTTTTGAGAAACAAATGAGATCTCTGAGGATAATTGGAACTGAAGGATTATGTGTGCCTTATGAGTAGACAGCACCCGTGGAAGCAGTTACCTCACTGGTCCTTAAAGGACCCCTTATTCCAAGAGGTAATGGAGACACTCTGTTAGCTTTCATCTCCATGAATAATAATTCTAAATTTAGTCTTGACTGTGTGAAGGCTTGCAGAGTTAATAAATTGCTTGTCAAATGTCTCATGAAAATGAAAGGCAGATAGGAGGGAGCAAGGACTGAATTTGGTATGTGCCTTCTGCACGGGCCATGCTAGAGCCCCGATGAAAAGCCCATGCCTCTCTTTCATGGCACATAAACACGGGTCTCGCTTTCCTGTACAGGAACAATCAAATGATGCTGTGCTAGTTCTGGGCAGGAAGGAATACGTATGATACTGTCTTCAGTAGGTCCAAGCCATTCACGGCTCACCTGTCTGTGATCACACGCAAATCCTTTGGCCTAAGTGTATCAATCCATCCAAGATAATGCCGCAAAGCAGAAAGGACTTCCCTGAAAGCCAGATGCTGTATCAGTCCTGCCTTTCTCCTTTGAGCTGTGCTTAATGATACATCAAGTTTCTGTGATCATCCACACCACGTCAATTTACTTCCCGCAGAGCGTAAATTCTCTTCCCTGGAGAGGGATGGCTGTGGGCTTTGCTTTGAGAACAAGAGCCATCTGCAGGTCGTTCTCCCTCCCCCTTCCCTAGGAGACCAGGAATTTGTACGCGCTTCTTGCTCTCCTGTCCCGATCCAATGTCGGGGGAGGTTTTGATACGATCCCAAGGATGAGATTAAGACGCTGGAATCGGTGAGATGTCGTACAACCTTTTACTTTTATTTGAGGGGAGAAAAGAAGGGGGTGGGGGGGCTTGAGGGTGCAGCAACGGAAGTAACGGTCGCGCACGCCACGGCGGGGCACGTGTGCTCCTTATATAGGGGCTCTCACGCATGCGCAGATCACAAATGTGTACGTGCGGTTCGCCACGGACGCGCTGCCCCCGCCTCGGCTCTTTTCGCGCCTTTTCTCCCTGCGCAGGCGCACGAGGTTGTTTTTCCTCACAACTGTGGAGAAGAGGGTCTTTTCGAAGCGCGACGCTGGATGGCGCTACAGCGGCAACGTCGAGACAAAACCACATTTTCTATCGGTCCTTTACCTCTCCCCACAGGCTGAGGGAATTACCCCCTTGGCTTCTCCAAGGATGATCCACTAAATTGGTGGCATATGGTCAAGCACAACACTGCCAAGTATGCAGAAAAGCAAGACCCCATGAGATTATCTCCATGAACAGAGGGAAGCTGCACATAAGGCACTGTTAGAACGGAGGTTTCTGCATCCCTTTAGGGACTAAAATCTAACTAAAGGGTAAAGGAACTGCAGAGATTCTTGTGCGCCAAAGAGTTGTGTGTGAAGAAAAGGTTGGGCCCATAGGTTTGTGGGTGCACCTGTGTGTCTCACCGAGCCCTGTTTCCACCTCCTCAGACGTGTCCACAGTGCAGCCCCACATGGAGCAGAGGCCAGGGTGATCTCTGTGGGCTCCTTGCAGGGCTGCAGGAGGATTTGGCCAGGGCCTGCTGAACATCTTGGTGAGGCTCCTGGAAGGTCTCACCACCAGAAGCAGCAGTGATGGTAATTGTGATCCTGAGCTGGAGAGCTGGAGCCAACGGCAGCTGCCCTGGAGCACTGGGAAGAGGAGGAGAAGAAGAGCAGAGGGAATGAAGAGGTGAAGGTGATTGTTACTGTTTTTTGGTTACATTTAGGGGCTAAAACTAAAATGCATCTCAATCATTAGAGCCTCAGAATACCAGCCCTTCTGTTCAACCCTGCTGCAACATTGCAGTGTGCCTTCAAGTGACTCATTTAGAAGGTTTGGGGGTTTGAGAAGCATTTGGAAATTCTGGGATTTCCTGAGGCAGCAGAAGACTCCCAGGGCCTCATCATTCATCTCCTCCCCCTAATTAGCTCCTCTGTCAGCTTAGCTTCCTCTGTTTTTCAAATCCCCTCCGCAATCCCAAGATCACTGGCATGCTAAGAGCAGCACAGAAGGTGTGTTTGTTCCCTTAGTTTATGTTAAACCAAATTGTTGCTTCTCTGCAACATGATAAGGGAGCTAAGATGCAAGAGGCTAGAAACGAATTGAGGGCACCCCCTGCCTTTTCCAGTCTGCTTCACTAAAGAGCTGGAATCCATTACCCAGCACACCTCCAATATCTCACATTCCCACACAGATTAATTTTAGGTTGGTCGGCTCATTGCTATTACACCTTGTGTGCAGGTGTAAAACTTGATCTACAGTGTTTAAATTTAAACAGTCTGTATTGCCAGTTTCTGCAATGGTGCTGATAGGCTGGTAGGTTGTCAACAAATAGTCACGTTACTTTTATTTCCAATCCAAACACAGCATTCTTTCTGATTCCCTCCTCTTAACCAATTCAAACAAAACCCCTTAAATGTTAGTTTTTCAAGTGGCAGGCTGCCAATATTGTGTGGGGATTTGATTTCTATTTCAGACTCCAAAAGGGAATTCCTGAGATGCTGGAGTGGAGGATGAATAAAAAACCCACAGGTGTAGGATGGGGTATATTGGGTTGGCTGGAGGATGATTCTATCTCATGACAAATCTGGAGGTTTTGTTTAGCTCTAGAATAAATATCAAAGACCTTTTGAATATAAAAGCCAAACTGCATGGAGCCAGTGTGGGTATGTTTTAACTGGAGGACATGTGCTGGCTGCCCCATCTGGAAAAATGATGTGTCAACCCAGACAGCTCTAAACCAGCAACTACAACTTCTGTAACCGCAGACCTGAGCCTGAATCACACAGCTCTTGAATACAAACTACTTTGAATCCAAGCTCTTCCCTTTGGGGAAGGGGTTAATTGCAAGCCAGTGGTAGCACCAAGGAAGCATGGCCAGCTGGCCCGTAGCGGCAGCAGGGCACTAATGTATGCCAGGCTTAAAAGCAGAGTGTGGCTGTGGCTGTGTCCTGGAAGCTGGACATATCTAGAAGTACTTTATTTTTTAGCAGCTTACATGTGAAGACTGCACTATTTGGAGGCTTTTATCCATTTTGATTTTTTTTCCTGTCTGAGTTGAAATCAGCTTAAAGCCCCAAAGAAGCATATATCACAGCTTAGGAAAAACAGTTCCTTATCTCTTGTGCTCTGCCCTGCACTTATTCTCCCAGACTTCAGCATGGAGCGTTACAAAGCAATGCAGAACATGCAAGTCACAGTCCCACCATGATGGGGCAGGGCATCAGTGAAGCAAAAATAAAATAGTTTCTTCTTCTTAGTTCATCCAGCTGCAAGGCAGATTGTAACTTCTGTCCTGGGGGTGTTTCAAGTCAGAGTCATATGTAAGCTGCCTGAAATGCAAATCCCAGCTGCACCTCTGTCTATGTCTTCTTGTGGGACCTGGAAGTCCTGCCGAGTCATGTGGGAAGGTCTCCTGGCTCTAAGTGTTACAAGCATGCAGGCCTATTCACACTGCTGTCACAGCAGCTTTCTGCAGCGATACCTAAGTTAGTTTTGAACTAACTGGTCTGGGATTTAGTAGGAGAGAGCAATTAAGGCAGGAGGGAGTTTAGCAGAGTAAACAATCCCTCTCTACGGCTGTGACCTGATGTTACCCCTACCCAAGGTATTAAAAACCCAGCAGCCCCTAGGACTCCTTCAGGCCTTTGCAGACACCTGCAGTACATCTGTTGCTTAAATTTAGGAACGCCTATAATAAAAAGAACTCTGGTTCCCAAACAGAGGCAACACAGACAAATGAAGCATCCATACAGCTTGCTGTGCACAAAGGAGGGCAATGGACTTTATTTCCTGAGCAAGTTTTCCATCATCTTTCTTTCCCCGCCCCTGCTGCCATGCCTGCTAATGCCTGTGATCATTAACCATGAAAACAGCACCCATTTATCTCCTTCTCCACAGCACCCAAAGTGTATTTGAACTCTGGCCAACAAGAGTAGCAATTCAACGGACACGCAACACTGCCTTGAGTGTGTATTCACAAATGCATGTTAGTGCAATTACAAGCCCAAATGAAGCTCTTTTCCCCTTCATAAAGAACTTCAGCTCTGCAATCCTAAACCAGCAATCCGGTAAATCTGGATAAAACAAAGGGTTTCTTTAATAGGAAGATGCAGCTTTCTTTTTTTTATTATTCTGTTTTTTCAGCTGTGTGAGTGATGCTAAATGGCTTTAAACAGCCATTTAGCCACCCACAGAGAGAAACTAGGTTTATAAATTTCCTTGTTGCATAGTTTTGCTACGTGTGATCCCCAGAGTATTGGCATTTTGTTTGTTTTCCTGCTTAGAGAAATGGATGGATCCAATTTGCAACCCCAACAAAACTGAATAGAAGTTAATTCCTCCCTGCCCCCCTGTTTTTACAGTCTGGTTTGGCAGAGATAAAAAAAAAAAAAAAAAAAAATCAATGAGAGCCAGAAGATACAATGTACAGAAGACAAACGCCAGAGGAGCCTTTTTATTGCAAGAGTAAACCTGGAAAGGAGGATACATTTCTTCTGAGTAAAGGAAAATAAATGAGAATGACAAGAGCGATGAAAGGTCTAAGCAACATGACCTAAGGAAAGACTGGATGAGCTGGGATTTTTAGCCTGAAGAAGAGAAAATAGAGAAGCATGTCATAATAGCAGTTGTTCTTTAAAGAGGGAACAGTCTCCGCACAATACCCACACTAGACACAACTGCAAATGGTGGGCTTACACTGTAGCAAGGCAGATTTAGCACAGAGATTAGGAGAAAAGGGACTGTAGTGGTGAAGATAGCAATGACGGAAACCTGGGGACCACCTGGAAGGCAGAGACACCCTGGAGAAGGCAAGGAGACCCCACTGCGGCCACCCTGGACACAAGTTCACACATTTGCCAGGTGTAGGAATGATCCCGTGTTGGGCTGGGGGAAGCTCCTTACATCATCCGCCTGCTTTAATAGGAATCGCTTACTGAAATGATTCATTTTTTGTCTCCTTGGGAGAAGGAAGCACCTGGGAGCCTGCCTGTGCTTGATAGATCCAGTTTTACTCTCCTTCACAGATGTCTTCCCATGCAACCCTTTCTTTCTCTGCCTATGCCCTGACACTTTCTGTCTCTGCCATTCATCATCCGGAGTTAAAA
Organism: Platalea leucorodia; assembly: GCF_965183815.1. Classification (NCBI taxonomy): domain Eukaryota; kingdom Metazoa; phylum Chordata; class Aves; order Pelecaniformes; family Threskiornithidae; genus Platalea; species Platalea leucorodia. The sequence goes on along the minus strand of NC_138833.1, from coordinate 19,260,084 downwards.
ATTCAAGGGTTGGTTTTGATTATCTTATTACCATGGTGACCAGGATGACTTTCATGCCCATCTGCGCATGGCAAGATGCTGCAAACCTTTACTTCAGTGCAACCAGGAGAACTGTTATCTGCATTTTTCTCCTCATAACTTAGCGCCACCTCTATGCAGGAGCTGGAGCTGCTGCACAATGCAGTTATCTATTAAGCATCAGGTTCTTAGGGAGCACCAGAGAGCCAGGATCTGCATGGATGTCTTTTGCTTACCAGATGGAGAGCAGGATTTCAGTTCGAACTAATGTTCCCTAAAAGCCCAAACGGTGCCAAACCCAGAGGATGAAAATATCTTTGTATTTAGGGTCCTGCAAAGGAGAATAGGCTGTCATATAAGGAAGCATGTAAACCGAAATAGGGCTAAGAGTTTTGTTAAAGTACAGCAGAAATCAAAAAAGATTACTGAAAAAAAGGATGAGAGAAATAATAAAGAAACAACAATCAGGATTGGCCTAAAATCTGGGAGATGGGTAGGACTTGGGAAACAGCCTCCAAGCAGAGCTTAGAGGAAAGGCTTTAAGATCTAGCTGTCTCCATTTCATTGTTGCTAATGGAATCTCCCATGTCCACATGAAAGACTAATTTAAGTCTTACTTAAATATGCCTTGAGTCATTTCTATGCATTTAAGTCTTAATTAATCTTCCTTAACTCTTTTTGTCAATTCATTTGAAAGGAAGATGACTTTAATTAAAGGAACTGTCAACTTTATTTTAGTCTTAAGAATTTTTTATGGTAACTTTGAAAGGTTTGGTCATTATTGCAGTCTAAGATCTAGTAGATTAAATGCTCCCGTATCTTAAGGACATATCAGTCCACCACTTGGAATACTTTCATTGTGCTTAACTACAACATTTGGACTGACTTCAAGGCTTTGTTATGATAAGAAATACTAAGATTTTAATTAAAGATGCATTCGGGAAAGATATTCCTTTTAACATATGCTATTTTTTTTAGTCTTCCAGACCAAGCCATGGAGTATAGACACTTACTTCAGATTGATTTGACTTGAATAACATGAGCCCCTTCTCCAAAGAAACAGGACAGCTGTGGTTGAGCTCATGTGGACAGGGGTGCACATAAGAGCACCCTCCTTTTCTGGCATAATACCACTGAGTTTTATGCTGTTTATGCCATAGGCAAATTCATCCAACCAACTGGCTGTGGGAATGATTCAGCAGGTGAGAGTAGTCCGCAGGTGTGCAATAATCCACCCCCAAACAGGGACATGGAGCCTGACGAGGAAGCGCAGCACTGCGCTGCATCTGTCACTACAGTTTTGATGCTGTGTGAGGTGCTGAGGTCTGGGTCTTCAACCCACCTCATGCCTCACATCAGAAAACTGCCAGATTTCTGTATAGGTTTGAAGTTGTGGTTTCATCATTGCACTCTGGAAAGTTGCTGGCTCTGCTGCAGTGTCTGCAGTCTCATCATGCCAGGCAGACCCGAGAGGGCAAAAGTGCAGTACCATAGAGGAGGAGATATATTTTTTCATGGCTAAGTAGCTGCCTGTCTGAGCAAGATGCTTCAAGAGATGCAGCTGGAAAAAGAAAACTCCTTTTTACAGTAGCAGCTTCTTTTTCCCAGCTGCAAGGGAGAATTTCGGCAGCAGTGAGGAATCAGGCAGTCTCAGGGATAAAGTCATGGAGATCTGTGCAAAATGCACAGATGAAAAGTGTTTGATGTGACTGACCATCTGATCAGGAATTTGCTTCCACCAACTGCCTTCAAAGCCTGGGAGATGCATGTACCTGCGGTCCCAGGTCCCTCAGGTCCTGCTCCCAGAGGAAATGGAGGATAAATCCTCAGCTCTGCAGGGCTACTCCTTCCTTTCTTTTGGGCTCATTTCTGCCTCCATCAGCTGGAAACATTTGTCATTTCCAGCTTTAGCCAAGCAAATTCCAATCCACTCTTGTTTACTTTTGATTGCTTTGTCCTTAATGTAGCATACAAGGATTTTATGTGCTTCTGTTTCATCAATGTAATTCTTTTGTTGCTATGGCAATCAGCTTCAATTTTCTTTCGTTCTGGCAATTGTATTTTTATAGTCTCTTGCTCTCAAAGAGATAAGCTGCCTTGTACATCACACAGACACTAAGTATTGCCTCTATATAGACACAGCCAACCTTTGCTTTAAGACTGTTGCTGTTATTTGCAACAGTAGTTTACTGTTGCTGATGTCATTTTTATTCCTTTCTGTGGGCTCTGTTTCAAATAAGCCGTTTGCTCAAATTTACTCACCTGTGCTATGGCTGAGGAAATGTAGCAGTGTAAGAGGTGCACTCCTGCTGGCACTTGGTGGCTGTGGAGGGCACGCATTCAAGCCCCGGGCTTGACAATAGAGATAAGCACAGTGGTTTCAGCAGAGCAAGGATCACCCCAAATTCTCTGCAGCCTGTCATTTAATATGCTGAGAATAATGGCAGAAGGAATTAAGTATTAAAGAAAATAATTCCTCAAATTTACCAATGCATCTGAAAGTTAAAAGTTCCAAAATATCATAGGAAAATATTTATGGGCACTCCATCACCTCGGGTCACAGAAAGAAACATTTCATCAGAGGTTCAAGGCTATACCTTGTGATGGATAGCAGGGTGTGATGATAGGAGGGCTGCTGGGCAAACCTTGCCATGTGAGGAAGCCAGCCCCCAGGCCAGACAAGTCCAGCACCACTGCATGGTCCCAGTCCCTTCTAAGATGTTAGATAACCTGCTCTCATTAACTCTAGATGTCCAAGGAGACATCCATCTTGAAATATCTGAATTTTCTGAAGTTTCCAAATTTCTAACACAGGTCTTATTCAGTAGTAATCATAGAAAAGGAAAAGACATAGAAAGAGTAACCAGGTCTCCAATGAGGAAAAACCAGTAACCATAAAAGGCCCAGGATTTCACACAATTGTGAAATACTCTCAGGTCTTCTCTGTATAAACACATGTATACCAAGACCCCGCTTCCTATCATAGGAAGAAAGTGGGAGAATCCAAGCACAGAGAGATTAAATGGCATGCCAAGGTCACACAGGGAAAATGTTGCAGGGATAGAAACTAAATTGAGATCTCCCAGGTCCCAACTGACCCAAGTCAAATATACAAATGGCTAATCAGCACATTTTTGCAACCTGCTGATGTATTTGAAAATCTGTGCCTATTTTTTCCTCCCCGTAGAAAGCTTGTGCCATTCATTGTTAAGCTCTGGAAATGCTTCATACTAAAGTTATCAAGTCTGTCATCTCTTCAGCATGGTAAAACCAGCCTCCTCACTATCCTCTCCACCAGGCAGAGGGTGGAATAGGAGACAGAATTAACAAGGAGTCATTCTGCCAATATGCCGAACTACGTATTACATTTGTTAGGCCATATGGCTTCCTGATCGTCCCTAATGAACATTAGGTAGCACTTAAAATTGGATAGCATATAAAGGATCAGAATCTGAGAAATCACACTCACTTGTCTCTGCACCTTCCCTGTGGCACGCTAAGGCTCTTCCCTGCTGACAGCCGTGACTCCTACACGAACACAAACCGCTGAAAATTTCATGGCATGACAAAGTGGACATAGGAATCAACGTTGGCTGGATTGGTCCCATTCCCAGCAATTTAGAGTGACAGGCTTTTATTATTTGATAAGCTGCAGTCATATTATGCCAGAAGATGGCCGTTTATTGGAGTGAGATCCATTATAAGTGACACAGAAGCATTTTTTTTTCCCCTACAAAAAATCTTGCAACCCAAATGCAGGGAATAAATCATGCAGCCCCTGGAGAGGCGATTTGCCTCAAACAATCAGGCTCCCTAGGATCACCAGTCAGAAGCAGTTAGCGTATGAGTAGCACTGCTGTGTGTGCCTGCTCTAGAAGAATATTCCCAATTGCTCTGGGAGAGAAGGGGCTGCACCAGATGGCAATTAATTAGAAATGGAGCACTGCAAAGCCGATTGAAGATCTGATGAGTGGATAATATTTTATTGATTTGACTGATTTAAATTTTTTAAAATATATTTTTGTGCTTCACAAAGTAGCTGCATTCTTCAACACCCAGGGACAGTGGGGGTGTAGTCCACTTTCTGAGACAAGACCTGAAATAACTGACATTAGTTAATAGCCAAGAGAACTGGACACTTTCGGATTGTGAGTTCCAGACCCGACTCTAAGACAGGGACCTGAACCCAGTTCTTCTAGATCCCAAGTGGATTTATGCAGCTACTGATGTGTTCCAAAACCAGGAACATGCTTTCTATGCTAAGCATATGAATGTGTTCAAGGTCCAATCGCTGAAGGTCCCATACATCTGGAATATTTAGAGAAACCTCTGTTTGAGAGCCCTCACCCTGGAGAGCTCTGGGTTAGGTAGCTGTATCATTTAAAGAAAGACTTTCTACATATGTAGCCTGTGGCGGCAAATTAGATGCCAAGGGAGTTTAAGTATTCCTGGATACTGGATGGCTCCTGAATGCATCCCAAATGGAAATGGAGAATCAAAACTCCCTGGCCATGAACGCACGTGATGCGGGAATACAACTTGAAGACTGGAGTTATTGGGAAAGGCTGCTTTTTTTTTCCTTTTCAGGAAATCCACATCCATTACTAACCATTGCTAATTTTCTTCATTTGGAATTGAGCAAACGAGTGACCACCATTTCAGTGATGTCCATTCATTTTAGTGATTTAATCACAAGCGGCCGAACTTCCCTCTGTTCAAGCAAGATAATGACAGAAGTCTGATATATAAACTCCCTTCCTACTCCTCCCCCCCCAAATTATTCCTATAGGTGGCTCAGTGCTTCAGAAAAGGAAACATTTCTCTTCATTAGTATTTATTTCCAGCTTAATACAAATTCATGAAAACAAATGTCAAAACTCATTAACCTGTACATCGTGCCTGCCTATGTTGGGAAAAAATATTAGCTCATGGCCTTGAAAATGCAGGTAAATCTCATTGCTCACTGGACAAAGTTTGTGCCTTAGTTCAACCTAGCACCAGCTTCTGAACCTGGTAGGAACTTTAATGACTATTTTTGAATCTTGTTTGAAAGATTGCTTTGTTTCTCCTTTCTTCATTGTTCCCTTCCCAAATAGGAATTGTCAGTTTTGGAACACTTTTTTCCCTGACAGAGAAACAAAGTTACAGATGAAGAAAAAATCTTCATGAAAGTTTTAGTGGAAAAATAATTTTCAAAACCTCTTGATCTCTCCCATCCCAAGACTTTTCACCTACACCTCTCCATCATATTGAAAAAGAGAAGGCCAAATTTGAAGTTTCACTCACTACTGTGCAATTACATTACCCAGACTTTTGTTCCAACTGCAAACATCGTAATTTCTCTTTTATGATTTACTGCCAGGCTCTTTGCTTGTTTTTTCTTAAGGTGGTTAAGGAGACTTTTGTAGTGATAATTACTCAATGTCATGTTAAGCTTTCATCCAATCACATTTGTAATGTTTTAAGCTTGGTTCATCTTCCCAGTTATTGCACTACATTGATCTGTGCAAGCCAAGTACATTGCTTTAGTATTTTAGTCTCTCAATTCCCTGTAGAAAAGCCTCACATTTTAAAACCATTTCCTATGGCCTCGGGGAAGTAATGGGTTTATAATAGTCTGAGTACAAATGCACACAATCATTTAATAAGTGTATAACTATAAGCACAACTCATGCAGACTGTGGGTGTTGAGGGTACATCCTGACTTGTAGCTACCTGCAGTAGAAAATTCTGACCATGAATTGTTGCCAGATGGATAGTGATCTTTTCTGCAGCTCTTTGCTATGTGAAACTGTCCCCATCCCCGTTTTTAAAACAAAACCGCTGTTATCCACAGAACTCCACAGTGACCCTATGCACAATCCCAAGATTCCCTGAACTGGGCTGCTGAACTGAGACTGTGACGCCGGGTTCCTTTCTCCTTCCATGTTCCCTCTGTGGATGCAAATGACTCGGCTGAAGCTCCCCGCTCTTTTGCTGTGTCTCCCTGCTGCCTTCAGTGTTCACATCCCTCCCAAGCACCTCTTTGTATCTAATGGAGGCATCTAAATCAGGAAGCAAGTCAGCTAAAGGCACTACAGGGCACTTCACTGGTGATACCCCGTTCACCTCATTGACTATAAAAGGCAGCCTAGGGCAAATAGACTCCTTCCTTAAGTGTCTCAGTAACTGCTTAAAGTGAAGTGGCGTAGACCTAGTGATTTGGGAGCAATGGCACAATGCAATTAGCCATAGTTCACCCAAAATCTATGCCAGTGTTCAGCACCTTACTGAGCTCCAGTCTAAAAGAGGATCGCTGTCATGCATGTGCTCCAGCACCAGAAACCACATGTCAATAGTCACCAAGGGAGTCTGCTGCAAACTGCAGGCAGATCTAGACCATTCAAGCAAGACAAATTCCCTGTCCTGCAGTGGCTACGAGACAGGTTGGAAGGAGCTTCAGGTGTAAAGTCCCGAAGAAATCTCCCAAAGTGGATGGGTGGACAACTGTTAAAAAGTCCTATGGCAAAATTTATAAACTTGAATTTTGACTAAAAAAATGGTAATTTTTCTTTGCAATGTATTCTAGCTCTGCCTACTTTCTTCAACCCATTTTTTAACTTATTCCAAGTAGAATAGGCAAATCTCCAAACTGAATGTTTCTTCATTCAAATTTCCTTGGAGCAAAGTAATTGTGAGAGTCTTTCTTGACAAGAAATCCGGCTCCTTCAGTGGTATTAATTCTTCTGCACGTCTTGGTTTGAGATCTAACTGAAATGTGTTAAGTGTAATAGCACTAAACTTCAAGGATTAGCTCTCAGTTGGCAGTGAAGCATTATGTTCCTTGGTTAATTCATTCGTAACATCAGTACGTCTGAAACAAGAACAGAGAGAAGCATAATTACTTATGGCAATATTTGGTTGAAGTGAGACTCATTTGTGCTATACAGATTTTTTCTCTTTCTTTTGCAATAGAACTTACATTGTGGTAGAAAGAAGAAAGAAGGAAGAAAGTGAAAGAAAGAAGAAAGGCTTTTTTGATATATGCTGATTGAAATATTTTCCAGAGAAAAATAGTCAAAAATGCTTTTAAGTAGCTCTTGAAAGAGCAGCAGCTGTATCAGATATCCTATCTCTTAGAAATGACCAAGATTTTTGTTGTTGTAGTTGATTTTTTTCCTGTTTCCTACTGAATTGGAATTTTCCTGTAATTGCCTTACCCATCCAGTCTTCAACTCAGCCAAGGTTTATATTAAAAATTAGGAGAGGAAGTATTGCTCTGCTCCCTCAGGGTTTGATGGAAATTTTGTTTTTAAACCAAACACACTCAGCAAAAAGCTTTGGATTGTTTTCTAGTTTGATCATTAAAAGCTTTGTGTTTCTTCCACTGTAGACTGATTTTTACCCAGATATAGCACTTCCTCCTCTGATGACGCACTGGCATTAGAGCACTCTGTCGAAGCAGTGAAACAATGATGTGTTCCTGTGTGGGTGACGATAACAGAGGGATAGTTTTTAAATGAAAGAAACTGAAGGGCAAGGGATCAGCCACAGGATTCAGTGATTACAAGGAAACACCCCTCCTGGCTTTCTTTCTTGGGGCTACCACTTGCCTCGGAAAAGGAGGAAAATTGGGAGATTTACGGTAGGGGTCAGTTTTCCATCAAATGAAATGGAGATGCAAAGCAGGCCCAGGTGCAGCAACATTGTTCAGTACTGACTTTGTTGGGTTTTCCCACACACTTAAGAAAAAGTAAATCTCTGCTCTGGTGCTTTTCTGGACTGATGCTGGACCAAATATTAATACTGGTCCGACTGACCTATCAGTCAGCAACATGTGTTGTCTTTTTTTTTCACTTTTCTGTGCTTATTCCACTATTTACTCAGTCACACTTTCCCCACAAGGAAAAAAAAAAAAAAAAAAGACAAGGAAACTTGACTATTTCCATATATATAAATGTCTCCTAGTCCACATGTGGTAAGGAATATGCTGCTAATAGAGAACTTGCAAATACAGCCTCTGTGCTGATACCCATCTCTGGCATCTTTGCCTGTGCCGCTGGACCCTGTCTCTCATGAGCAGCATTGCGTGGGGGTGGCTGAATTCGGGTTGCAGCCTTGGGCATCATGGGGAAGCTTTGTTCTGATGAGAGGTGGCTGGGGACTCCTGAAGCCTCTGCCTAGTGTCTGGGTTTGGAAGAACCATTAGCACTTGATGCATACTACAAAATGTCTCCCAGCACCCAATCCTTTCATCTTGCTCTGTATCGGTTAGTCGCTGGAAAGAGAAGACGAAGATTTTGCCATGGCAGCCAAAGCGGAGAGGGGATTCTGAGCAGCCGGAAGGGGGGAATGTTATCCGTGCAAATGCTGTGCTTCCTCATTCCTTAGCACTTATTTGCAGCTCCCTGGTATCCAATAATTATTGTCTTGGAACATTTCCAAGAGCACTTTGCTGTGTGTGAAATTCAGCTAGACACATTCTGGATGGCACAGTCTCCTGGCTGGATGAATATCACTCGTCGTATCAGGTCTCTGGCAGAAATTCTGAACTCTGAATTCTTGTTTCTAACAAATGCTCTGCAACTTTGGCTTGAGATTTGCCATTCCACCAAACTTTTCTGCAGGGCAGCTCACTTGCAAGAATATGGAAGAAAGTGAATTCCCAAAGATTGCAAGAAAAGTATGTTCACCTAGGCCCTGATTTCAAAAAGATCTTAAGCATTGGCTTAGCATTTTCAGGAGGATTTAAATGTGTGTTCAGTATTGTCCTGTGTAAGAACCATCTTATTTCAAAAACTTGTTCTTGAAACCTTTACGGTAACATTTCTACAGCTCTTATTGGTCTTCATAATTGCAAGGAAAAGAAAGGGGCGTGAGGGAGAGGGAACACTGGGACATGGAATTTTATGGTGAAAATATAAATAAATCATATCGTCCTGTACAATTGAAAAATGTTGTTGCTAAATAATAAATAAATACTAAATAATACATTCTTTTTTAAAAGGTTAACAGCTGATTTCTGTAGGGAAGCCATGAATTAAACATCATGCAAAACAATTAAACTCTGGGAAATAGGATTTCCGATATAGTGGTCAACAATTAAAAATGAATGTGTTACTCCACTCCAGGGAAAAGCAGTAAGATGTCATGCTTTCGTGCTATGGGGAACAAACGTACCGTGTGACTCCAGCTGGAAAGTTCTGCAAAATATAAAGCAAATACGCAATGAGTGGCAGAGACTTAAGCTGAGACACTGCTACACAAAAGATGGAGGCTGCAGTCGTTATTTCTGAAGGAGAGACACCACTGAGAGACACTCAGTCCTCCCAGCAGCAACCTTCTAAATTCTCCACCTTCACTTTACTTGCAAATACAATTCTTAACAGCATGGGCATCTTTACAAGCAAATCCTGATTCGGGTCCACCAACTGTGACAGGTTTGTCTAGAAATCGGTTGCTGGGAGTGTAACCAAAAGGAAGCCTCCCTTCATAGACAACATCTGTAGTTAGAAGACTACTGTAAGGAGCAGGTTAGCTAAACACATGTAAGAGTTGATGTGTTTCCTTTCAGCTGTCTCTGGGCAAATTATATTAAACACAGTACTAAAAGCTGCTCTAACTTGACCTTACAGCTTCGGAACTGAAGTTCATTTCCATGCAACTATCATCTCCTCTCCTTTTTTCTCTGTGCTATACCTCCCCAGAAAGATATGCTGGGGCACCATACATATTAAAACAAACAAACAAAAAATACTAGTGTTTAAGCCAAAGCCTAATATCTTCTGATCTGATCATTAACACTTTGATAACTCCACTTCTGCTGGAAGCACACTGGGGAGATATTCTGTTCATGAGTTCACCTCAGTGCCAGCAACCCACCTGACTGTGTTGTCTTCTGCCTGCACCCAAGCTGCGTGAAGAGACACCATCTATTATTGGTTGCCTCCCCATGCCCATTGCTTGGGGAATTGTCTGAATTGTTTACCATGGCCAATGTGCATTTGAACAGATGGTAAATATCTCCATTCCTGCCAACAAGAGTCAAGAGATGCCATGAAAATCCATTTAGAACAGGCAAAAAAAAAATTAAAAAAAAACTAGTTGAGAATTTACTCAGGTCTGTTGCAGGTGAAATCTGTCAGCTAATGGGTAGTTTCAAAGTGCTTGTACTGAATGGTTCATTAGAAAACTTATCTTTGCCTCAGGTGCTGATAGGAAGAACCCCAGACGGGCACTTTTCTTCACTGATAAACAAGTTTTAGTTATATCCTGAAAGGAATTTGATGTGTTGTAGGTGTAAGTTGAAAAGAAACACCACATTTTCTATCTGTTTTATATCAGCAATGCACGCTGTTATGGAAATTATTTTACACTTGGCAGAGTTTTCCAGAGAGAAGCAATCAAGGTATAAAACCTCACAATGGTTTGGTTCACACAGCCATTTCTTTCAGCTCAGGCAACCTCATTTCTTTTCCCTCTTTATTCTGTAGGGCTTCATGGTTATCAAATACAAACCAGTGACTGAAAAATGGGTCATTGCTTTGCAACACATCCATTGGAGATGCCAAGACACTTTTCCAAGATCTTTCACATAGCCATTGCTTGTGGCTTGATTACAGTGAATGTCAGAGTTGTACAGAGCTGGCGCCCTCAAGACATTAAACTTTCATATGAGGCAGTATGAATAGTATATTCAAACACATTTGTTCTCTATAGGGTAATCTGAAACACTTTAGTTCTCATCTCCCTTCAGTCCTCGCTGCTGCATTGTTTCCACCTAGCTGGTTGTAAAATGGCTGTGGGGAACATGCCCCCTCCTCTTCCGTCATGTTATAGTGTTCATCTTTTATTTCCCAAGACAGCCATACAGGGTTGGCATATGCAGCTTTACATCAGCGACCAACTCTTGCCTGTGGTGTTGTGACATCACACCCATCTACAACATCAGTTCTTGAACTGCTTTCTGGGTTCTTGTCCCATATATGAATGATGTGATGTCACCTGAAGCCATCTACTAGCCCTAATTAGGAAGACACTGCTCCCCTCTCTGTCCTGTTTTCCGTGGTCATGCCAGGACCCTGAAGATGATTTTAAAGACTGAATCTGGAAAGTGATTTCTTTTGCTTTGGGGTGAGCATGAGGTACCACGTTCCCTTAGGTAACCAAGGCTGAAAGACTAATAAAACACCTAGGACTGAAAATTCTCCAAGAGCTGGGGTTGAAGCCATCTCAGTTAGGGAAAAGATGAAACAATGCCAAAATGAAATTATTCAACTAATTCCTCCTCCCTTATTTTGTCAGTTGAGGGAGCCTTGCTCTCCCAGTTGGAGTTTTAATCCCTTTTTCATCAGGATGTTGATTGCTGATACAGATACAGAGATACAGTTTGCATCTACAGGTCTGTGCTATGTGGGGCTGAGGAACCTATTTACAAAAGACTGGTGAGACAACAACAAAGACTTTGTGAAAGGAACCGTCCCCTTGACGTGATGATCTGTGTTCGTCAAATGCCATTGAAGATTTGGACCATGAATTTAAGCTACAGAGTATGAGTCTGGTAGGGACAAACTGAAACCAACACGTTCTGCATTACCTCCATCTCCATTAAACAGCTGATGGATTTCACTACATCCTGGCAATGATGAAAACGGCACTAGAGATCCCATATTTTGTGTCAGTGAATAATTTGCCACAAGGTAGCTACAACGTGGAAATAGCTCTTGTATGTTCTTATCCTTGGATAAACACAAAGCAACATTTCCGTTGGCTCAAATGCTCTAAGAAGGCTCAGAGAGGTTCTAAATTTTTATTCCAACCTTCAATATTCCACTTGCCAGCACAGGCCATATTTCTGAACTCATTATATTAAAGAAAAGATACTCATCACTCTATTGGAAGAATGGTCTAGTGGATTTTGAGCCCGGACTGGTAGGTTTTCATTCCAATTTTTAGGACTAGATTTACTGTCTTGACAGGGAGTAGGCGTAACATTTTTGTCTCGTCATTCAGTATCCTGTTTTCTCCTGAATTGAATCTAGCATGTTACATACTCATCCTGTGACTAACTATGAGAGCTTGGCCAAATTTTCCATCCATTGTCCAATTCTTAATTCATACCTCTTTACTGTACAGTGTAGGTACACCTGTTACTACACTAAGCAGAACTTAGGTCTGGGGCAGGCACTGGGGTCATTAGTATTTTCAATTCAAGCCTAAGTGGGACAGGGAAAAGGAGCTTCCCATGAGGCCAGAACTTGGGCCAACAGTACTCTGTAGTCAAGCAGAGCTGCCTGGAAGTAGGTTTAAACAGCCCACTCTCAAAGCTGTGGTTTTAACAAGCTGAACCAGACCAATCCACCTCCAGAACAATCTCCTCTCCAGTTTTCTTTCAAAACAGGAAGTGCTTCTGTAATGTAAATGAGATGAGAAAACTGCTGTCATGGTATCATGGGAATTTATGATGGGATTGTTTGCTCTGAAATGCACAGACCACGCAATGAGTTCATACAGCATAGAGGGGTACGATGCAGTTCAGATGGGGTAAGAGTGTGTCTCTGTGTGTGTGTTCATGTGTGTGGAGTTCAAGGATATCAGTAAATCTTACAAAAATTCAAAAGATGGGTGACACAAGCAAGTAACACTTGGTGGGAAGTGAAGTGCGTGTGGTCCTCATGTTTATTTCCTTTAATGCAGGCGTTTGGAATCGTATCAAAGCGAGTTCAGCAAACGGTACTTCTCCCGGCAACTGTACGTGATGCCCTTCACTAGACAAGCTGTGTTTTTCCCTCTGGCTCTTCTGAACACTTTCCAGTGCTCCCTTCAGAGCCGTTTCGAAGCACAGCTAGAGTCCCTTTCCCTACATAGCAGGAATAGGATGGAACAAAAGGATACCTCAACTCTTTGCAGCCAGCCAAAGTCTCAGAGGAGCACAACATGATTAAAATGTTTAAACCTTCCAGAAAAAAAAAAAAAAATCCACATCCTTTGCAATGCTTTTATCCTATCCCAAACTCTAGTGCTCAAAGTCACAGAATTTCTAATACTGACATCTACCAATAAGGCCAAAAAGCTTCTCTTGGCCAATTTACTTCTCAGATGAGATGGCCCAGAAACATTTCAGGTTTTATTATGCAGTGCTCAAATTAAGCAGCTCAAAACATATAGAGCTTTTGTGTGAAAGAAACCTAATAATTCAATAGCATGTTATATCGTATTTGCAGAAATGTCCATCAATTAATTGAATTACATTGGTTTTGGTAATGGGAATCCCATATACATTCCAGATCAACAACATATATAAAGGTGGTATGGAGAACATCGGTATCCTCAGTGTTGAGGTAGCAAAATCAGATAAGCTTTATTTGTCAGTGGGTAAACTTCAGGTAGTTTTCAGGTCACAAAGACAGGAGCTCAAACTCATGGATGATTGAAGTCAAAGGAATGAACTCAACCCTTAAAGTCTGATCCACCCTTGCACTGTTGCAGTAGGAAAACAATGTTATGCCATGTGGCAGTAAGGGTTTAAAGTTGGAGAAATGGAGTAATCAGATGGATCTACCGGCACAGTTGCTAAAAACAAAGAGTTACGCAGAACAACTCTTTACTGGCCATCTACATGCACACACCACAACTGTTATATTTTCCCCTCCCTTTTTATTCTCATAAACAGTGCAGGCATCTCAAATGTTCAACCTACATGGCAGTTTGTGAACATTTCAGCTCACTACTCCAATTAATGCCAATAACACTAATAGAACAAGCCTAATTCTCTCAGGATAACTATCTGATGCCCAAGTCTGTAAGACTAAGCTTTCAAAGTCAAAATGTCCATATGCTGATTTTAGCTCTAAATGTTGTAATTACACAGCTCCACACAGATTTTGTACCATTTTCTAAGCGTGACTGAGTTTATCATCTTCAGTTACCTCCCCCCATTGCTAGGACGCCTTTACAATCAAAAGATAGGAATCTCTTATTTGCAGCTCTTTTCTTCCCAGTAGTTTAAAAAGGACCATAGGTGGCTTATTCCTGAACTCAGCTGTCTAGACATCTTTATGCTCTCTTTTCTCCTGCCTGAAAAATATATAAATATCTATTTACTTAACTTAGATAAATAAGTTCATATACAGGTTAATATGAATATTTTGCTGGATATGAATGTTGTATGAACCTATTTACCCTTCTCTCGGTCTCCACTATATATGAGAGAGGGAAGGAGCTTTGAGAATAAACACAAGATTAATAGAAGTGGTTAAAAAAGAGACTGAATGAGAAAGAGTTATTTTCTCTCATGTCCAACAGTTCTGTGAGGGTTTCTTAGCCCATGTACAGAGAACACTTAGATATTCCTAACAGAGACTGCACCTGCATGTAAATCCAACCGCTTCTCTGCATGACTGTGTATAATGGATTTTTAGCAGCACTATAACAATTTCTTTACGCGTTACTAGCCTGTGACCCAGGCTCATTTGGAACCCTACCCTGCCTGCTTTTTTTTTCAATTTAAGCCTGCAACAGACTTCTGTAACAGCCCTGATTTGTGCCAGATTAAACAAAAACTGGCTCAGTAGCAGCCTCCTGTGAATGCTGTGCCCACGAGGTACCTGAAAGCACACGGCTAAAACCAGTCCTGCAGTTTCATGCACAGCTATTGCTGTGGGCAAGTCCCATCCCAGGGAGTCATGGAGCAAAAACCCTAGAAATAACCTTCCAAATGCCTGAAGGGCAACACCTCACCCACCAGCTGTATTTTCCCTAATCTGGATTTTGACCCTATTCATGATGCATTTCCTGACTTCTGTCTGGGAAACCATAGATTACGTTGTGAATAATTGGACCAACTAATCAAAAGACCATTACTGAGAATAGTCTATGGAAGCTACTGTTTATCAAAAAGCAATAAAAGTAAGATGCAAAGAAAAGCATCTTTACAATTAGAAATGCAGAGTATAAAAACCAATTTTATACTTAAAAAATATATATTCCCAAGTTGACACCTCATTTGTTGTGATGTAAGCTGCCTGAGTGATGTGATACAGAAGAAGCTATTGAGGTAATTAAAAGTGCTTTCCATCACCCTGCCTATGTGCTCATTTCCCTTGAAGGCACACATATTCTCAGAGCTCTGATTAATTCAGCTTTTTTAAAATACTTAAGAATCTTTTAATAAAATAGCTTTTTGTAAGTGCTTTGCAACACTGTTTCTGACAGGGACATAAATAAGCAAAGCGAAGAGGTGATTGAGTAGGAAACACTGGTCACAATGTCAGCCATCCCTCCTCCTCCCTTTATACTCCCTACAGATTTTAAAGGTCAGGAAGGAGTGGAACAATGCCCATGTCCTAAGAAGAATAAGTAAGGAAGGTTAAAAAAAAGTTTTGTTGCCAATGAACTTGAGGAATTTTCTTCCTTTTGATTCAAAGAGCGCTGAGCTGTCTGCGTTACGTGCGACTGAGTACTTTATGGTTAACATTTGCTGTGATTGGTTGAGCCACTGTATAAAACCAAAAGGAAAGTTCACCTTTAAGATACATATTTTTAGCAACTGACCCATATGGTACAAACTGCTGTCCAAAATGTATTTTTGTGGCAAGAGGCTTTAAAGAAAAGTTTTTCTTTGTTAAAAAAATTTCCCTTTAAATGATAGGCAACATTTTCCAAGTGCTGGGTAACACCACTCTTCTCGCTTCCTGGGTCTAGGAAACCTTTAAGTCAGAGAAATGCCTTTTCCTTCTGCCTTATCCCTGTACTTATTTACTCTACACTGTAACATTTATTCCCATTTCTCTGTTCTTCATAGAGGAAATCTTCCGGCATGTCAAACAAATACATTTTAAAGAGAGCTGTTTTTTTAATGGAAAAAACCCTTCAGTCAGGTGCCATTGACCATAAGGGTTTCTATTTCCACAAATCTTAAAATGGAACAAAACTATTAAACAATGGACTTTCTTTATATGTCTTTACAACAGCAAAGACAATGAGGCTCTGAACAGATTTGTGGTTGTACCTTAATCGTAAATAAAACAATGCCAATAAATACTGAGGAAGACATACTACTTCCTTGCTGGTGCTGCCTGGGCACAAGCTGGGTGAACCATGCTGCAAATCCCAGGGAGCTGAAGTGACGGGAAGCCCCAGCAGCAGTCTGCATGCAGGAGATAACGACAACCTCCCAGGGAGTCAATGGTGGAGTGACACTCACCCATGCATACCTCAGGGTCCCATAACCTAATGGCAACCTCCACAGGCCATGGTGCCTACCTTCCTTCAGCAGGAAGGTACTCAGGGTGTCTGGTAGCCCTGTCCCAGAACAGAAATATAAAGCCAGGAGGCACCTTGAAAAATGTCACCATGACTAAGGGAGGACCTGAGCTAACTCACCCTGAGAAATGTTTATCCAGCTGTTCCTGGAGCCTCCCCAAATAATCCTACTGCTTCCCTTTGAACCTCAAAGACAGGGAAAACTGATTGCTGCCTTGGTCCTCACAGCAGCTTCACATCACACCTCTCTGTTGTGGAAGCTGTGCTAAAACTGTTCAGAAGCTGTGTGTTGCTTAAGAGACGCATTTTGGCTGCCCCTTTTCTAGCATTTATATCTCTGTTACCCAGCAGGTGTAGTGTACTCAGGTCTGCATCAGTCCTCCAGTTTGCCTTCCTACCAAGCTATCAGCCCCAAACTGCAGCTGTACTACCTGTCTGGACTGAAATTAATCCAAATCTTCTGTGTGTCAGTGTGGGGGCAGAATTGCCTGTGCTCAGCAGGCTGCAAATGCACTCTTCAGTCATTCAAAGCTCTGCCTACAGCCAGCTCTAATTTTACTCTATTTTGTTTATGCTGGAGTGACTGGGCTGGTATTTGTTTCCTCCTCTCCACTTAATCTACCTTTGTCTTTCTAATGACATCTTCTAATAATATCTTCCATCCTGATTTATTTATAGCTATTGCCCTTTCATTCAGGTATTACTACTGGAAGTGATCTAAAATTGAGTCCAATTACTGTGGAGGTGCTGGGGGTAAGTCACTTATTTGTAGGTTATGTTTTAGATTTGAAATACTATTGAGATAGATGGATTTTCTGTGTTGTTCCTGCTCCTAGTCATACTGCAGTCTGGATGGGAAGGGAATGCAGCGGAGGGGAGTAGCGTGGGTGTGTGCCAGCATTTCTTTCTGAAAGCCTACAGTCCCAAAGGAAAAGTGACTGATAGATTATCTTTATTTGCCTGGCAGGTGGTACTTAGCATAGGGAAGTTGCTTTGGACATGCTCGGTCCTTTCACGCTCCAATTGAAGGAAACAAATGGTCAACAAAAAGCACAGGAAGAAATCCATTCCAAAGAAGCTTTAACATGCCATCTCAGTTTGCAAACACTGCTTGCTTATTTGTCTTTTTTTGAAACAACAAATCTCCTCATGAGATGTTACAGCAATGTGACAGAACAAAGAGGCATCCTGCAACTTGGCAAGCAGTACCACTGGCAAAGCTCAGTGAAGGAGGTGATTCTGCAACACACTACAGCAAGCCGTGCGGTGAGAGGTGTGGATACTCTGTATGTCTCAGTGCCAGGCTACCAGTGTTGGAGATGAGAGCAAGGAAGAGTTGTATCCTGTGGATGGCTGAAGGACACCCCCGTGCCTACAGCTCTACTAACTAAAGTAGGACAGGGAATTCACCGTAGTCTCACAGCCCGGGAGAAGCTAGTTTCTCCTTCTGCTGGCATTGTGCTCCGTTTATCTTAGAAGTGTAAAAAAAGGGAGCATGAGGCCAGTAATTTCTCCTTCTGTCCCAACACAAACTCTAGTGAAACTAAAAATAAACATTTGTTTAACCTGATTTTGAGAACCTCCAGAAGTCCATCTTCAACACTTACTCCAGGCTCTCAGTCTATCTCTGTTCTTCCCACTGGAATGCTTTTGTTTCTATTTTTCCTCTCCACTACCTAGTTCCTATTACTTGACATTATTGGATGTTATTACCTAGGAAGTCAGCACCTGGTCCTTGTGTAGGAAGCAAAATCATCAGCAAAGCTGAGTGAAAGAAGTCATTTTGCCTTGTCTGTTGAATTTCAGCATGAAACATTTGGCATGAAATGAAGATTTTTTTTTTTTTTTTTCACACCGAATGTATGGTATGCAGGCTACTAGAAAAATTAGCTTACATATAAAAATACTCTTAATTATTGCATAGCAGCTTCATGTCTGCCAGGGTCAGTCAGAATGAATGAGACAACATCTTTCTATAGAGTTTTGGCACTGGAAGTAGCAAAAAGAGCCCAGAATTCCCATGTGGGGAATCTTAGATTTTTGTTACCACGGGTGTTTAATTCCTTCTTGAAAACCAGTAACCAAAATAGTCCTTGCTGTGGGTTATACCAAAATCATTCTGTGTATGTAAAGTGTAAAAGAAATTAAAACTCAAAAAAATAAATTAAAATAGTATTGCTATAGATTGCTTGTGGACACTGAAGAGAAAACCACGTGGGTGAAAAGCAGAGGAATATGGAACCTACAAGTTGGCAACACAAGGGAGGTCCCAGCACATGGAGAATACAGTGATAGGAAGGGTTTAACAGGAAAAAAAAAAAAAAAGGAAAAATAGACTCCAAAACTTCAAGAATATGCTGGGCTGCCAAACCTCTAGTGAGAAGTAGCAACTGAATTCCAAATTTACTGAAGAGTTTGGGCTGAGTTAGCAAGGAGCCCATCAAATAATTCCAGTGACTGCGAACAGATGTGAGGCAAAAATTAGACACCTTCAACTCAGCTTCAAGGAGAGTAGAGCTCTTCTGGCAGTATTCATAAGAGAAGAGTTGGACTCGATGATTAATGGTTGGACTCAAGGATCTTAAGGGTCTTTTCCAACCTTAATGATTCTCTGATTCTGTGATTCTATGATTCTATGATTCTATGATTCTATGATAAGAGCAAAAGCAGGGAGATACTTCTGTACGGTTTCTACTATGGCCAGCCATGAGAAGTAGCAGGAGACACTGCCAAGATATGACTGCTGCTACAACAAGAAATGCAGTGATCAGCATGTACCAATGGTTTATCCAGGGGCCTGCACTGGTTTCAGCTGGGATAGAGTTAATTTTCTTAGTAGTAGCTGGTATAGTGCTGTGTTTTGGATTTAGTATGAGAATAATGTTGATAACACATTGATGTTTTAATTGTTCCTAAGCAGTGCTTACACCAGTCAAGGACTTTTTCAGCTTCCCATGCTCTGCCCGGTGCACAAGAAGCTGGGAGGGGGCACAGCCAAGACAGCTGACCCAAACTGGCCAAAGGGCTATGCCATACCATACGACATCATGCCCAGTATATAAACTGGGGGGAGCTGGCTGGGGGGCAGCAATGGCTGCTCGGGGATGGGAGGGGTGTCAGTTGGAGGGTGGTGAGCTGTTGCATCACTTGTTTTTCCTGGGTTTTGTTCCTCTCTTTTTTTGTTGTTTTTTTCCTTTTCACTGCATCATCATTATTATTATTAATATAATATAATAATTTATATATAAATATAATATAATAATAATAATAATAATAATAATTGAGTTTTATTTTATTTCAATTATTAAACTGTTCTTATCTCAACCCATGAGTTTTCTTACTTTTGCCCTTCCGATTCTCTCCCCCATCCCACTGTGGGGCAGAGGGTGCGCGAGCAGCTGCGTGGTGCTTAGTTGCTGGCTGGGGTTAAACCACAACAGGGCCAGTTCACCAAAAGATGGGCAGCTGGTGCTGGACCTTGGGATCAGCTCTTAGGCTGCCATAGATCTTCATTCCTCCTTGTCAGTGCACTCCCCCCTGCAGGAGCCTGCACCCCCAGGGCCCCATTTGATCCCTGCTCTGACTCCACCAGGGGTAGAGGAGGGCTGCCTGCTCCAGTGGGGTAGAGCAGAGACAGCTGAGGATGTTTCCTCTGAGCACTGCTTGCAATGGTGACAGCCATCATGCATCAAGTGGGACTTTGTGTCTTTCTTTCCCCTCCTTTCCCCGGTCCTTCTTCTCTTCCCTCTTCCCTCCAAGTTACTGCCAGTCAGTTCCAGGCAACCATTTTGTTTTCATTTACAACATGGATCCTTCTTTTCCCCACTTCTATGATTTTCAGTGTGACAAAATGACACTTCTGACAAGCAAGCCTTCCTCTTCCCCCACCTCCCCTCATTCTGTGGATGTTTTCTTAGCCAATTAATCTAACATCATGTACCATTTAGGTTTGAGAGGCTGGTGTGACTCCTGAAGGAAACAGAATGTGCCGCTGGGAACGGAGGGGTGGGGGTGATGGAGAGGACCATGAGGAGGCTCCAAACTGCCTGAATTACTCATCAGGAGGGTGGTAACATGGAAGCCTGGAATATCTTCCTTCGCTGTCTCCTTCCTCAGAGATATTTCTGACACACGGCTGTCAATACACCATAGAGCCATTGTGTACGTATGTGTGTGATGAGAAGAGGGACAAAGTTCTGTTGAAATGCTATCAAGTAGGTATTATGGATGTGTCTGTCAGGCTCTCTGAAGATCCCTTCACATAATTAGCAAGTCGGAACAATGCAAAATACTAGCTGGAGAGGGATTGCTCTTCTCTATACATGCCTCTCTAAAACAGATAGTCAGGTTTTTGAGATCAAAATAAATAACTTGTGGAAAAAAAAGAAAAAAAAAAAAACCACAAACCCAACATTTTTTTTTCACATCCCCTCCTCCCAGTTACATTTTTCTGTCAGTTTGAAAATCTTTGTGTTAGAAATGCTGCTGAGTCATATGGAATAACATGCACAACATACTAGAAATTGCAGCCAGATTTCAAACCCAACTATTCTACCTGAGTTCTGAAGGAATTCCGTTAGTTTTCTTTGATTTTTCCCTAGACCTTAGTTCCATTCAGTTTTAGCTTGTTCTGGGAGAAGCATTTTCAGCTTGCCTTCAGAATCTACTGCCCTATAATTTTTTTATTTTTAGATAGTATTCCTGGATTTTGAGTCTTTCAAATTCACAAGGGTTAGAAATGCTCTCCCCCTGCTTTATGCTAAATCTACTGGTCTAACATAATATTACAGTTCTATAGATTGATCCATTAAGATGTATTAATCATGATAAAATCATTACTGCAAACATGCAGAAAAAAGTCTCTGATTTATTAGAGCATCTTTTCCCCTGAAAACAACCTGCCAAATCAGTATAGGAGCAGCATTGGGTCATCACCTCCCAAGTATTAGGCATAGTGGGATTTTAGCAGCGCTCTCTTGCATGTCACAGGTTATTCAGTGATCCCAATGTGATCACTTCATGGAAGTTTCCCTGTAAGCAAGACTGCCTTTAACCCACCTGGCAGCTGCAGCCCTGTCTACGAGACTCTTAGCACTTCTGCTGCAGAGCTTCCCATTACTCTTTTTTTTCCGATTAGCTTACAATGGGTTACTGAGTGAAAAGCCTGAAGGACTCTGTACTATTGTGTAGGAAGGAGCTTTAAAAAAGCAAATGCTGGCATGTAAGAAGACTTCACAGGCTGTGCTACAGTGGCATGAGCCTGTTGCACTGCTACCAGTTCCTAATATCATCTCATCAAATACTCAGCTGCTGTCTACTGTTTTGAAATGACAAAGAATTTTCTGCTTGGTGTGTGAACCTTGAGAGCAGTCTTGCTTCAAATGCAGTGGGAATGCCCTGGCCCCTTGCACTGGTACAAGCAAATGAAGTTGGGAAGCAGCGGTGTGTCTCTCTGGCTCTGAAATGAGAAGGATGCTGAGCAGGGATGTGTGCAACAGGAAGGGGGAAAAAGCAGTGAGGGAGAAACGTGACACTTTTCTGACGGCTTTGCAAAGGAGGAAGGACAAGAAGTTAATCTTCACTCGTGTGGCTCACGAGAGATTTAGCTTCAGCCCAAGGCAGTTTGTTTCATTAAAAACAGAGAAAACAATTAACGATGCTGGCCAAAACTTTGCTACAAAATCCAACAGAAGCTTTTCCTCTTCTTATCACGCAACATTCAATAAACAGATCAGAACAAAAAAATTAAGGAAGCAATCCCCTTCTGTATTATTTTTGGCTTTTTGAAGACAATTTGAAGCCAATTTCTAAATATATATAGAAATGAGCTTAATTTTTTGTGCACAACATTGAGAATCTGTCAACAATAATGGATGCCATGGCCTTTGCTCCCAGGTCCTTGAAATAATGGTCTGTGAGACTACAGAAGAGTCTGGGTAGCTCTGACACTTCTTTCATTACCCACTGCAAAAGAAAATAGATGTTGTGTAAACTAGGAGCTTGTGGGCGCTAATGGCAGATTTTCACATGGGATAAACATATGTTCGGTTTGCTCAGAGCAAGCGAATTTCCCATTTCACTACAAAAAAATAAAAGCCTTATTTTAACTGATGGAAATTTCACTATAGAACACCCTGATAATTACTTGCAGAGTTCAGTTCTCTGCCCTTGGATGTTCAAGAGGGTGATGAGAAGAACAGCATGAAATTCTGGCTACCTCCTAATATTACTATCAATCTTGAAAATACCTGAAGCATCCAAGTTTTCTGCTTTTTGTGGATTAAGAGTCAATGTCAAATTTGAAGATTGCTGAAAAATAAGACATGAGTGAAACTTGAAAGGATCAGTACCCAGTTGGAGAACAGACCAAGGGGAGTCTGGATGTGGATTCCACTTATTTTTGTGCTGGAAGATAAAACCCAGTTCACAAATCTCAGGAGAACAACACACACACACACACACACACACACACCCTTCTGTTGTTTCAAAGATATCTTGATGTTTAACCTTCAAACTGCATTACAACTCTTCTCCCATACCAGCATTTTGGTTCCTGCACTTTGAGCCAACCCAAAACTGCACAAGTGAAAGGGGGAAAAGAAACAATGTAAGAAAAATTATTCAGTTCTTTGCTTACTTCTCCAGGGTTTGGTCTGTGCTGAAAATTATATAGGACCTTTGCTCTGCAGAAAGGGAGCCTATCTGGGGAAAACTGGGGAAACCCAGTTTCCCTCTGGGTACCTTACACATTTTCAAATCGTGTCCCAGTTGTTTCCTGCATTCCCTAGCTAGTCTGTTTTTAGAAAAAGATTGAACAGCCTGCACAACTTGATGGGTATTTTTGAGAACACAGTGAAAGAGTTACTAAAGCTGCATTCAGTGTTTCACCCTAGGTCTGAGTCTGCTCATATGAGTAATGTGGCTGAAACCTCCAAATTATGGTTTCAGATTTTACAAACTCAGGCAGACAGCATGATCCAACAATTTCAGTACCTCAGACCCTTGAGACTCCAGCCCTGAGATAAGCCTGGATCCACAAAGACCTTGCTACAAGTTTTAACAAAGACTCCATAGTATCTTTTGGCCTAAGCTTGACTTACAGATTCACACGTGCATAAAGTGAGAGCCATTTAAACGTGATATTCTGCAAAACTAGAACTTTTCTATTCATGTGGAAGTATTCAAAGATTTTTTTATGTCTGTGCAATTTGAAGCAGTGGAAAATGAGACCGAGTCATAAATAAGGTGAAAGTAAGGGTAGAATAGAGGGATTTGATACTATACCTAAAGCAGGATTTCATTTCAAGGACTGACAGCCTGAAATTCTTGTGCCAATGTTTTTCCCCTCCATAATTTTTTTTATGTGGTTTCTCACCACAGGAGTTTTGTGACACACAGCAGAAACAGTGTGACTGCCAGATTCAGCATGACACAAAACCAGCAGTGAATCAAACATCAACACATCCTTGCGTTCCTTCTCCCTGATTTGGCACATGGTCACACAGAAGGGCATCTCACTTTGGCCACTTAGAGCTTTTGCTGCATTCATCGTTTCTTGGCATCGATTCCACATTCAGTTTCTCTCTCTCCCTCCATCCTCCCACAACATATCCCCTTTGTGCACAGGCAACTCTGAGTTTTGGCAACATGTCTGCCTCCTCTAGTTCTCCCATCTTGGAGCATTAATGAATTGGAGGTATGGTTGGCTATTGCTTTGTTGCTGGAAGAGGCATCAGTAATGACAAGAACTAATTTTGGGGAAAATTTAATTGGTTTTAAAACAACAACAATAAAACCTGAAATGCACTTTAAATATTTTTAGACAACTGTGGAGACTTGGTAGTGATGTTAAAGGCTGGGGATAGGTAAAAGGCAGAACAGAATAGGAGTGGGACCTGAGTTAATGATGAAAAAGCTTATGTAAGGAATTACTTGAGTTGTGAAAACATTGAAGAAGACCAAAGAAAATAAGGAGCCCCTCCTACTTGCCATTTTTACAATTTTCTTTTGGGAAGCAATAGCCAGTTTTGCCATACTGTCAGCTCACAACACATGTCACCGCAGATCTCCTACCATCTTTTCCCTCATGATACACATTTGCTGGTTAAACAGTGCTTTCCTTCCTGCTGGTATAAACCTGTTACTGAAGTAGTGGAGCATGTTTGTAGGGCCAGTGATGAGTGAGAGTGGGATTAAAATAAAGGCTATACAAAGGTAACTATGTGAACATTAGGCCCTTCAGTAGTAACTCCTAAATGATAGGTCAAGGAGGAGAAAGATAGATGTGGGAATAAACTGCAAAGAAGTAAAACAAGGTTATCATAGCTGAATTGGGAAATAGCCCTTGGGAAATAGCTAGGTGAAAGGGAAGAAGGTGGGATACTATATTTGAAGGACAAATTAGGGAGGACTGGATTCAATATTAGAGCTGAGCTAGTTTATGTTAGCCTGGCACAGCAAGAAGTTGGGTCTTGCAATGTGATTATTGATCTCTTCCTTTCATGCTGCTCAGTGCTGAAATGCCCCGAATACAAATGGGGGCTTTTAATGGATTCCAGCTATTTTAAAGAAAAGTTTTAAATGTATGGTCACTTCTGAGCCACCCACATGACCACCCTGTGAGACCAATACCTGCAGTCAAAAAAAAAAAAAAAAAAAGAGAAAAGATGAAAATAGAAACGAAAGAAGAAAGACGGATTTGTGTGCTTGGCATTTGCTTTTATTCTGACAGTACCATGTGCCCAGATCCCCAGATCCTGTTCATGAGTGATAGAAAGGAAAATGCCTAATGGATTCTGACATTGAGGGACCATCTGGGCAGGGTCTGAACTCAGAGTTGTAAAAGCCACACGAGAAAGGGAAATTCAAATATGATGCACTCCTGCCATTGCCACATACGGAGAATGACTCGCAAGACAAAAGGCAGCGACAGCTCCAACAAAGATGTTTGCATAGCAGAACACTGGGAGTAGTGAGTTGGGGAAAATTTGGAGTGAAGAGGATTGAGCCACTAGACTGGCATAAATTCTGCTTCAAGATGCTCTTCAGATCAAATATATGATTTTGAACATGTAGTTTGCTATTATCACTCCATATGGGTACTGCAACAGTCCTGACACACCCTGTGCGCTGGGAGCTGCATGGATTAATAAGGAAGCAATGCTCTCTGTTACACCACATTTAAGGATGCTGAAAGGCAAAAAGGGTATCAGTATATCAAGATGAGACAGAAGCCTGTGACAGGTAAAACACTCAGCCCCAGTCACTAACTAAATTACTAGAAAGAAAACCAGCAGCTTCTGAGTGGATCCAAAGGCTCCTCTATTTCAAAGTTGTTCTCGTTACACCCTTGCTGAATCTAATATCCTCATCATTCTGTCTCTGGTGATAGAGACTCCATTACATTGACCCACAGTTGCCATCATCATTTTTCTCTGGAAAGACTTCACAAAAACACTCGTCCTTTGCTCTCCATTTCCTGTCTATAAAGTAGAGCTAACACTGCTTGCCCTTCTGACTTCCTTTCTCATATCCATTTTCTTTTCAGTTCTTCAGGGCAAAGATTCCCTCCTTTTATGTCTTCTGCAGCATTAAAACATAAACTAATAGATATTCTTGGCAGAAAATGTGGCTTAAATGAAGAAAACAGTAGTTATTCTCTCTTTTGGAAAGTGGAGCAGTAGGAATTTTGAGATGTTTCAATGAAAAGGCTTGAGTACTAAATACAAAATTTCCAGGTCTTGAAGTACCAGCCACTGCCATTACACTTACCAGGCTGGGAACACAAAGTATTTTTGCAATCAAAGTCCTAACCTGGTATTCTTCCCCCTTTCAAAAGCATTGTGTGTTTGCCATTCTCATGGAGAAACCAGTTTGTAACCTTGTTTCTTGGATTACACTTCTTCCTGCAGAAATGGCTAAAATAGTTCAGAGAACAATTTTTTTTTTTTTTTTTTTTTTTTTTTTGCCATGATTTCTACTCCTTTGGGAAAGCAAATGCCTGGACATTACTTCAGTGGAGGCACTAATAATAGCTGAATGAGTGTCTGAGCATACATGCACCGTAACATAATGAAGAATTGGCTGCCACAAGATCATTTTGGAGAATTATATATTTTAAGACTTCAGAAAACATTATCAGGTCTTAACAAGTTATAGCTTCCAAACTGGCCCATTTCCTGTACTTTCCTTGAATATAGAATTGAAAAAAAAAAACCTGGAAATAATGAGCAAAAGCTTTGTTTGCAGTAAGATCAGTCACACCACAAAATAAACTCATAAAAAGGAGTGACAAGAACCATAAATCTCAATTGCTTTATAGAAAATAAAGCAAAGTTGACCCAGACAAGACAGTTATCACAGGGGGTGACATCACTGAGCACACAGGAAATGCAGAATTCTTTGCAGAAATGCTCATTTCAGTAAATATTATGATTCTCTGCAATTTAAAGGGTTTGGAAAACTTTTAGCCTAGCTCAAAGTCAGTGGCAGGGGCAGAAGAGGATAAATGAATAGGAAATTGTTTTGTTTTTCTTTTAGATAGCAATTAAGAACCAGAGCACCAGGCTGAAACCTTCTCTGAGGATTCATATCCCAGATGCACCTGTACAACTTTTGGCCGTAAAGAATTCAGTACAACCACAGCTCAACAAAGTACCACACAACATTACCAGTTCTTGAATTTTGTTTGTCCATTAACCTGGTTCAACTACAGGCCACTAACGGCACCTCTTGATCCACTATTTGAGTACCTGGCCCTAACATTCACAAATTACGTGTATGATCCTTATCCATATCGCCAAAAGGTGCTATTCTATCCCAATTTATTTCTTCAGCCTCAACATTGGGTGACTTGGGATGATAAATGTATTGTTTCCAGTTTGTTGAGACTCCCAAACTGAGTGGAAAGCTCAATGGTTGAACATCTGGCCACGTTAAGTCTTGTAAACCATTGCTGTCAGGTCTTTAGTGAAATTGGAACATCCACGGGTGGAAAGAAGGGAGGCCTTCAGAAACGGACTGAGCACTGGGGCCTTTTGCACTTAAATCCGCAGCATTTGTTCATTATTCTTTCTTGCCACAGACAAATTATTTATAGCTACAATGGGGATTTTTATTAGTGCAAAAGAAGTTATCTCTCTCCCTTGCTAACTGTTCTGCTATTCACCCCTGATGAACATCCTCTGATGTTTCTCTTTTTATTTTGTCTGCTGTTTATTTACAAATATAGATTTGCTTCTCTCCCCTTCTGAGTAACCTTTGGAGCAAAGCTTTCAGTAAGGAAGGGATAGCCTGAGGTGGCTGAGCATATAGGCTTTTCTTCTCTGCTTCTTTAGTTGGAAGACTGCAAAGAGGAAAGAACAGACCAAAGTTCAACTCTGTTTACACAGCCTAAATCTGGTATTATTTATCAACATCTCTTCCGAAGTAATTCAGAAGACTTCTGAAGTCATGCCTACCTTTGGAATGGGGCTGCCAGAAGAATAGTAACACTGAGATGACAAGAACAAGAAGGAGAACAAGGAAAGGGAAAAGGTAATGACAGCAGAGGAATATAGAATGCAAAAATTTCCATCAAAAGTTTAATTATCGGTTTACAAGAAAAAATACTTTTCTACCTGGGGACACAGAATGGCCACTGAGATAAGCAGGCACCAACAGAGATAAATCCAATAAAGGTAAGTTGTTGGGGCTCAGAATTTGCTTCATACTCTCCTGTAAATCCCAGGTTCTTTTTCAAACGCTCCAACAGAGGCAGGACAGCATGGAACTATACATTTCTTGTCTCAGAAATTCTGGAAGCACATGGGAAGAGGTTGTAAGGGGAAATCAGAGTGGTAACACATTAAAGGGGATGAATAAATAATAAAACTATTGCTTTTGGTAAAAATAGAAGACATTTGTAAATCTAAATAACAAGAAAGGGAGGAATTAACCAAAGCCGTAGATGAATTCACACACACACAGACACACATGAGCAACTCCTGGAAGAAATATCCAGAGATTACTAAGCATAAAGATATACTCATGGCTCATAATGACCCCAAGACATAAATTTCTGGAAGCTGGGAGAAGCACTGCTGTATGCTTGCCATGTTCTTCCACTGTTTTCCTAGCAGGCTCCTTTGCTGCTGGACAGTCTGCTTGACTAGTGGGAGCTTCAGTCTCACCCAGTTCTTATACTACGTTATGTTCTTAACTAGAGGAAACAGAAGGGAGTTCATAGTACAGCTAAAGGTGTCACTTACATGAAAATACTATAACCAAAAAAATGTCATTTCTAATACTTACTGAACTGTGAAATACATTTGCACTGGAATGTGTGCCACTGTACATGCCCAACAGAGATTTCTTGGCAGAGCTCCCTGAGCTGGAATCTAACACCAATATATCTACACTTTTACATTATACCCATTTCTAAAGAACATGTAGGTAAGCAAAAAACCAATATTAATGTGATTGTTCTGGGTATCCCCCATTACTGTTGATAAAAGAATATCTTAAACGCATGGAAGGAAGGAAAAATAAACCCTTCTGTTGCTGGGTATTGGAGCTGAACAAATTATTTACGATGAATAATTTATCTGACTAAATTAGATACTTTCTGCTTGCTGAAGACTAATGTTTCCTCTAATATATATCTATTTGAATATTTGAATGTCAGACAACTCCTCTGAGTGTACAGTATCCATGAGTTGGTGGTGAGCAGCTCTCTGACAGTAACAGGTTTCATTGGCTGAGCTCTGTACGAGGCCAACACAGCTTGGCTGAAGGATAGAAGTCTTCCTGTCCACATCCACAGGGGACTTCTTTGGGCCAGCAGGTAGGATGTGAGTGGGGAAGCGTTCTGCGTGGCACTGTGTCTGTTCTGGCTGGCTGAGTCTTCAAAGCACTTCCAGCTTGCATATGTATAATTCAAGTTCTGTGAATACCAGCTGTGACAGTCTGGGTTACTATTTGCAAAGAATCATATTTTACTGGGAAATTATGAGCTATTTTGATCCATCTGTACATTTTGACATATTGCCAAATGAAGAATTGGGGCTGGTCAGAAACGTAAATAAAAGGTCTGGGCCAAGGCCCAATATTGGCACGTATTTGAGACAGTTTAATTAACTAGATGATTAGTTCCAATGATAATGTCCAGAAGTGATCGAAGAACCAAACTCTGAGATGGGACTTACCCTGTAACTCCTGTCAGCGTGCTGGCCCTTTCCCAGAAGATGTGGAAAGAGACAGTCTGTCCCTGAATGCATCAGCAGAGCAATAGAGACAAAGAGCGACGCGCAAGGGTTGCAGGGAGCCTGCAGGTCACGTCAGCGCACTGGGACTGTCTAGCAGCTCAGGCATTTCATGCACACATCGGCTGAGAATTTCTCACCAGGGGAGGGAAGGAAGAGTGAGTGAGGGATGTGATGAAGGACAGTGACTCAGGCTGCCATATTTGGGGTGGAAGCAGAAGCAAAGACATGAGTCACCCATCAAGCCAGTCAGGAAGGGCCAGCTTTCTATCCAGAAGATTAATTTGAGACTGTCTGATTTCCAAGAGGAAATCAGATGGAGGGAGCAGGAGACAGTGTGTCTAGAAGAGCGATGTTTCAGAGCATGTGAGATGAGAGAGAAGATTAACTAGAAGGACCCAAGATAAACGAAGACAGAGATTATTTTGGAGAGGCAAGGGAAATGAGAAGGATGCACAGTCCCTTTCACTCTCCCCTAGTAAAGCTACTAAGCACTGGGAGTACAAAATTCAATTTGCTGTGTTGTATTTCTTCTTCCCCAATGAAATTATTGAAATCCCTCACATGATGGAGCTGAGGGACCTGTTTAAGTACGTACTTTTATGAGCATCTAAGAGAGAAGCAACCTTGGAGGAAGATTTTCTGGAGCATTGACTTCATGTAGGGGTACAAAACATACTGCTACCACAAGATCAAACAAATGAGGCAGGCAGATTGCAAATGTGTTGCGTGCTAAGGTGATCCATGCTGGTAGGCAATGCAGATGCAAAACGCAGGCGTGAATCAGCCACTCACCAGCACACTCCCAGTGCTGTGTCCCTCAGAAATGGGGCCACCAGCCTTACTGGAGCTAGTGGCTCCTGCCACATCACAGAAGGGGGATGCAAAGAGTAAGTTTAGAAGTAACCATGCTTAATGCTCTTTTTGTCTCTGTTAACAAGACTCTCATTTCATGAATGCTGCACTTTTTTACTGTAAGGTTATTCTAGTGATCTTCTCCCTCTTACAGGAGGCACAAAATACGAGGCTGAGCCTAAGCCTAGCTCTGGCTCCCATCTGAAGACAAAGTAGGAGGTTCCGCCAGCAACACTCCCACTATCATCAAGTTGCAGCAGGGAAAAGGTGGTGTAGTATGATTACGTTACCATGACCTAGATCTAGGGAGAGGAGCAAATAGGAGGAAATCTGCCACAACCTTGAGAAAGTCACTTACGCTGTCTGCAACCACATTTCCTCATCTACAAAACAGCATTTATGAATTTTCCCTACTTCATAAGGATATTTTGAAGGGGTAGTTCATCTGAAGACAGTGACTTGAAGAGGAGTGTGTTTTCACCCTGTCAAACATTATATTTTGCTATAAACTGCAGTTCTCAGAGTTTTAAAATCTTGCTCACAATACATTGACTGAAAATCTGATTAAGTATGCAGTGAAGAGTGCAGTGACTTCTGTTCAGAGCATGTTTTCATTGGAACATCAGAACTATTATAGCTGTCTAAATAATATACAGGCTTGACATATATGGCATCATCAAGGATTTACATCTTGAGATAGTAATGGTTCAAGAGGACATGCTTTCTCAACTCTCCTGTCAATAACATTGCACTGACAAAAAATCCCTGGTGACTTCTTTATATTTGTTAATACAGATTTTAAAAGATCCTGAAGCACTGGCCAAAGTAATTTCATTGCTTGACATCAGAAGGCTGCCTCCATTTTTTTAATACTCCAAATGGCATGATTTGCTCATCAGGACAGAGGACTACAAAAATTCTCCCTAGAGACAGATTAATATTTCCTTTAACCAGGTGCTTTTGGGCTTTTATTTATTATCTGAAACAGGCCATGGTGGGAGTCACAAGTACTGGAAAGTGAGTATGCCAGTCATCAATGACAAGCAGCCTTTGGCAGCTGTGACTAGTTCACAAGGTCTGTGGCATTTCCCCCAGTGCCCTGGGTCTGTAATTGGAGTCTGAGTCTCAGCAATGGAGCAGAGAGAAAGGGCTAAGACATTTCAGGGTGTTTAAAACTATTTCTGGATCCCATCCATTGCTGAAATGAAATCCAGCAGATGGAAATTCAACAAGAATTGACCGATGACCCCTGCCCAGTCGACCACATATTATCAGTCTCTAACACAAGCAGATCACTTCACAAGACCTTTCCGCCTGTCTCCATTCAGTTCTTGCCTTTGCTGTTATGCTGGCCTGCAGAGTAGATACTTTATTTGCAGCTGTCCAAACATGTCAACTAGCACCCTTTCACCATGATGATGCTTGTTAATATAGCATCCTGGCTTGTACCAGGAATGGTGTGGCCAGCAGGACTAGGGAAGTGATCGTCCCCCTGTACTCAGCACTGGTGAGGCCGCACCTTGAATCCTGTGTTCAGTTTTGGGCCCCTCACTACAAGAAGGACATCGAGGTGCTGGAGCATGTCCAAAGAAGAGCAACGAAGCTGGCGAAGGGTCTAGAGAACAAATCTGGTGAGGAGCGGCTGAGGGAGCTGGGGTTGTTTAGCCTGGAGAAAAGGAGGCTGAGGGGAGACCTTATTGCTCTCTACAACTACCTGAAAGGAGGCTGTAGCGAGGTGGGGGTCGGTCTCTTCTCCCTAGTAACAAGTGATAGCACAAGAGGAAATGGCCTCAAGTTGTGCCAAGGGAGGTTTAGGTTGGATATTACGAAAAAATTTCTTCACTGAAAGGATTGTCGAGCACTGGAAGAGGCTGCCCAGGGAAGTGGTTGAGTCCCCATCCCTGGATGTGGTGCTTAGGGACACGGTTTAGTGGTCGACTTGGCAGTGCTAGGTTAACGGTTGGACTTAATAATCTTAAAGGTCTTTTCCAACCTAAACAATTTTATGATTCTATGATTCTCTCCCTTGGCTCTCTGACCTCTGTCCCATTGCAAAGGGGTGGCTGAGCCCTCTGAGACTGACCACGCCACACAGAAGCAGTCTCTCCTCTTGAGCCTCTTGCTTTTTTCAGTGGTCCCCTGGAAGGGTCCTCTCTGGGACAAAGTGCTTTCAAAGCAGCCCCTGTTTCTGATCCTCTCCTAGCAGCCACCCATAAGCAGGTTGTTGTAACACCTTGTTGTTCCCACTCATATAAGGCCCGAGGCTTTTTCCTACTCTAGGGAGCATCATTCAAGAGATTAATCTGTTGTGACACAGATTTTGTTCAATAATAGCTACAAAAACATGGCAGGAAGTGGGAGAAAGAGAAAGAATAGCCTGACTTGTGGTCATTTTTCTTTCGTGGAATTTCTTAATTCCACTGTAAGATACATTTTACATTGAGGGGTGATCTGGTTTTCACTTCAACCTTTGGGTCTCTAAACACATAGTGAACACAGGGAGCAAGTGTTTTCTTTCTTCTCTTGCTCACTCCGACCTCTCCTCACTACCTTTCACAGTATTTAAAGGGCCCAATATGGTTCTACAGCGGGAAAAAATCATGGCATATGATATGAAGCTGCAGAACCTTTCCAGGAAACATATTTTATCTGATCTTTTTCCACGGCAGGCACTTGGAAGCTAAATTGAACTGTAATGCATAGCTACAAAACTGTTTCTCTTTTTAAAGCTCCTTATCATGCTCTACGTCCGTCAGCACCCTGGGCTGGTACAGGTCAGGGACCGGCAGATGAGAAACAAAACCTGCTGGCAGGGGTCCAAGCTTGCCCCAAGGTGGGAGATCAACAGTCGGGAAATAAATGTGCCCAGCTCTTATGGATTTCCAGAACCTGAGGTCAACTTTAATGCTCACTGCCACATATATGTAAAGATGATTTAGAACAAGAGAAGCAGCAGTTGCAAGTCAGGGTTGCTGTGTGCATTTGCATGGTTACATCTGGACGGTAACTGGCTTTTCTGGATGTACGAGCGATATCTGCACAAAGCATGGCCTTTCTATAGTATCCTCTGCTATTGCAGCTGCCCCAGACACAGAACGTAAGTAGAAAAGCCATAAGGAGACCTTCCCAACTGAAGTTCTAGCCTATAGAACAAAATTATCCACATCCCAGACCCTATACTGGTGAAAGGTTTCCACAGAGCTGGGCTGCAGCTGCCTTGACTCTTGTTGCTAGAATTAGGCACCTGCTTGTCTGCAAAATGCTACAGCTCACAAGTGAATTGAGGATGGGTCTGTTTGTCTCCAAAAAAAAGGCACTAGGCTGACATTAGACAATCGAGACCAAGCTTTATCTGTCTCCTCTGCAAACAGCAGAGGCTGTTCCACTTCAGAGAGTCTCCCACCACCAATGCGGAGCACGGAGCCAAGTTGGTTTTCTCTTCCCTGTCTCGATCTGAGCACACAGAGCTCAGCCCAGCCATGGGCAGGGTGCCAGTTCAATGGCCCCAACCCTCCTCAGAGCTAAGCTTTTCAGTGGGTGGACTGCCATAAACACAGACAGAGCTACTCAGCTGTAGTTTTGCTGAGCATGACCTGTGGAGCCATGTCTTGTTACCGAGCTGGTAGGAAGAGGTTTGCTTGCTAACAGTGACATTGCATTAAAACTGCCTGCAGACTGGGTACAGGGGATGGTCTCACCACTCCTTGGTGGGCCAGGTGAGGGGATGAGCAAAATCCTCTGTATCAAATCCGGCAGAATGTGAACTTGCCACGAAAGCAATTGCCATCTTCCCTTCTTTCCAATTGCCATCTTCCCTTCCATTTCTTTTGGTCATGCAAAAAGGAACAGGAATTCATGTGACAGGCAGTACTAAATTTAAGTGAATATACTATAACAAGCCCTTCAGTTCAGTCTGTTGATGATGCTCTAACCAGAAGAAGGACTAAAGCTCCTTGTCACAGAGCAGGATAATCTCAGCAGGCCTAACAGAATAAAAATTCATTTCTACCAGTAAACTGAGAATGACTCAGAATAAACATGGCAAGGAGATCTTAAAATAAAGAAGTGCCATAACTTCTTGCTTTAGGATAGGGAGGAGGGGAAGATTAAATACTTTCATTAAATTAACTCTCATCCGAATGAGGCTTTTGTTTCATTTCTAAAAGAAACCCATTTCTTTGTTGTCATTTTTTTCTTGAGTGGTAAATATAATGCAGAATTCCAGAAGCCTCATTTCTAAAGAAACAAATGTAATCAATTTCACAGAGCACTGAGACAAATCAATATGGAAGGAGTCAGAAAACCAAACAAAAGCAATGAGAGAAAAATATTACTCTATTTATATGGCCATAATACATGGGAGAAAAAGATATTTAAAATTACAGAGCTAATTTCTAAAGCAGCAAACAACACTAGTCAGTAATAAAAAATAACATTAAACTATTTCAGCTGAAAAATACCGCAAGTCTATTATGATTATAACAACCCATGTGATGGTCATTATCGTCTGCAGTATAGAAACATAAGCTGTTTTAGCTTCTTTTTGTTTTTCATTTGTCATTAACAGCGAGTAAGAGACCAGAAAAGTAGTTATTGCCTAATTAACCCTTGTAATATCATATGACATTTCAGCTTAATTTTCAGCTTCAAAGTTGGGTTTTATAGCCTGGTGACTCTTCAGAGGAGTAAGGATAACAACAAGACTTTACTGAAGACATGCAATATCTGACTGGACTGGAAGCTGCAAGATGCACAGAATCAATATTAAACTGGCTTCAGCATTTAGAACCATGTCTTAAAGTTTGATTACATCATAAGAGAAAAAAAAATTATGTCTTTTTTTTTTTTTTTTTTAAGACCCCTGTCTCCACTCCAGGAAAAGTCATCTTTGCCTAGAAAGAACAAGCTGAGCAAGGCAGCTGAGAACACATGTGCTTTTCAATGTATTTTAGCAGGGTAGGAGCAGGTTTTGTGAGCTTAGGAAGAAGTACTGTTTGCTGCTCTCTTAATAAACCCTAACTCACTTTCCTTTTTCCATATCTTGAATAAAATTCATAGTGAATTAGATTTCTAATCTGTAAGTCAGAAAGCAATACGAGTGGAAAATAGAAAAAAAAACAGAACTGGGAATAGAACTCTGTTCTTTTGACATCATGTTCAATGAATCCAAAAGTAAGGAAAGTAGTACATGTCCACTATTGCAAAGTAAGAAAAATTACAGTAGCTACCTACAATGTATGATTGCTTTTGGTGCAGGAATATCCCTTCTAAGTCACTGGAAAAAAGAAAAAACAAATCACCCTTAAAAAAACATAAAGTTCTATTTCAGCAAGGAATAGAAAAGCTGCAGTTAAATTAAACCAAAAGTTAATCAAAGCACCCACTTTTGTTATTTCAGTACAAGTGATCCAGAAGTAAACATCCAGCAAAAAAAGTTAATATTCATCTGGAGACATATTAAATGAAAATAATCACAAAGTCAACAAACTTAAGCCTGTAGAAAGTTACATACACATTTTTATTCTGCCATCAACTCTGCTTTACCTCTGGGCCATTTCATATCTGCTTGAGTTATAACTGGTGTAATAAATGGATTCTTAGGCAGCATATTTCTATGCAAATTTATATTGCCAAATTACTATTCTAATTCCAACTCCATCATAGAGGAAAAAAAAATAGATTGAAGGATTTTTTTTTTTTAAATCCTTATGATAAAAAAATGAGGGTTTCAATAGACTTGTCATTTGAAATATTATTTCTCACTCTCATGGAACAGAAGTGTATAAAATTTAATAGGAGTAGATCCAAAAAGCTTCTAGAGAAATTACACTAAAGGACCCTCAAAAAGTAACCCAGTCTGCAGAAGTTTTATTCCACTATAAAGAAAGTAAAAGAAATGCAGTCCCTGTGATTGATCTTTGTTGACTGGTTTTCAAAGGTGATCATTCCCATTCAGTTTTTCCTATATACTAAAATCATGTGAATTAATTGTTAAACACAGTATTTTCCTTTGGAAAATTCCGACATTCAAATCAAACTAAAGTTCAAGTGAGACATGTGTTTAACTGCACTTTTTAAAAGAGAGTCACGGTGACTTCAAAGGGACTGCGTAGGTGCTTAAAGTTGTATGAGCACTGAAGGGCTTTGCTGGATCCGAGCCCTGGAAAGCTGTGGAGGAGAAGCACAATGCAAGAGCTGAATATGGTAATTTTTTCCTGTGTTTGCACCATTCTCTTACTTTTCAAAAAGGAGGAAAATTTCAATGTATTCTTTTTGCAGTTCATGATAGTATAAAAAAGCATTTGCAACATGTGCAGCCAGTTGGCTCACTGAACTGGCTGAGAAAACCTAGCCTTATAATTTTGCCTATAGTAAATGCTGACAGAAATTTCTCTGATACTGTTCCACTGCAGCTGCCTCATTGTTCTGTTTTAACGTAATCAGCACAGTGAAGAGGAAGAAAGGAGGGTTAATTTTATATCAAATAAACTTTAATTGAGTCTTTCATACTTTAGTACTGTATAATAAATGCATATAATGGTCTCTGGAGTTAGTTCTGGTTGTGATAACATGGTGTCTTCAAAACTTGTCTTGGGTACATTATGGTACCATTCAGCTTTGTGTCACTATCTTGCAGCCTAAGCAAGAATCGTTCCTGAGACATCCTCAAACACCACTGGAGACATCCCTGAGAAATTGTATGTACATCTGTAACAAAAGAGGCTCCTAGGTAAGGGAGCAGTTCCTCAAAATCACCAAAAAGTCCAAGGTGGACACTGCAAAATGAGAAGGATGATGCAGAAGGGAAAATTCACTTGACACTAGTGGTACATCAGAAGCACTTGATGCATGGAGGTGAGCCGTGGCAAGACTGACAGCGACCTTGCAAAGCCACTGATGAAGTAGCCTGTAATCCATACTGAGGAAAGCATAGGAGATCCCACCACCCAAAACCTCATGTTTTTGTTTTCCAGGTCATGGATTATTGCAGTTCCTGGTACAGGAATGAACGTCCTTCATCTCTGTTTCTACTTGCCTCTTTCCCTCATTATTGGTAAAATGCATTAACATAGGGGGATTATGAGACAGCTAAACTTGGTTTATGGATAGAAGATATGTAACCCCACTAAAACAGGGAAAGTTCTATTCAAAGCACGTGTACAAAGCAGTGCAGCTACCTCCTCCTCCTTGCAAAACCCCAAACACTCCTGTTTTGTTTATACCGATTTTAAGTAGATGATGCTCAGGTGACTTTCAATCCTTAGATATTATAGGCGAAAAGGAACATTCTCACTGTTTAAATTTTTACTTTCCCACACATCTTGTACCTCAATCACAGACATGGCAGTAACATGGATAAAGGTCATGTTACCTCTCTATCTCCTGTGTCCCAAGGTGAAGTATATTAGCCTTAAGGTCATGCATAGGCTGCTCTTAAAAACCTCTGAGGGTGGAGACTATAGATGATCCCCTTCAGGTTTAATTAACCTTCCAGTTAGATTATTTTTTTAGAACTTCTCAATGTTATTTTATTCCATGGTAATTTGTCCTAGCCCAAGCAAATACACAAAGCAGTTCATACTCCTCCACCTTTTTTTTTTTTTATTAATCTTTGTGCATCCCCCCTTCTCTAGAGGCTGGGCAGCCCCAGTTCTTCTCATCATTCTGGTTACTAGGTCTGCAATCACTTGACACTAGTTAATTCTCATTCCTTCAAAAATGTAGAAGTCCAAGACAGGAGATGGTACCCCAAATTCCAGATCAAACCAGAATAAAACTACTGTGAGAATGTTACATTTTATGCTTTTGTTTGCTTACTTGAAGAGGCAAGACTCATCAATGAGGGCATCAGCAGTGCAACAGCCAAAAGAAACCTGTCACTGATATTTATTATTAGACCTGGACAAAAGGAATAATTTATCTGACTAGTTTCATCTTTGTTTAATTAATTGAACTAATTCTTTGCAAATAGTTCTCAGTTGTTAGTGTATTCCCAAGCACGTTGTGGCAAGTATTAATTACTTCAAATTCAATTTGTTTTGCTTGATTGACCAACGAGGTCACAGTGCTCTGTGGCTTTGTGTTTGAAAGAGAGCAAAGAACCAGCTTCTCAAAGAAATGCAAGTTTGCATTGCCCAAATATTCTGCAATCATCAAAACTTTGTTCTTTCCAGAAATATGCCTACAAACAGTCTTTGCTAGAGTAAGTACAGAAAATGGACAGTGGAAAATGAATCAAAGCAAAAAATGTTCTCCTGCTTTCCTTCACTACTGTACTGACCGATCCCCTTCC
Source organism: Platalea leucorodia (assembly GCF_965183815.1). Taxonomy (NCBI): domain Eukaryota; kingdom Metazoa; phylum Chordata; class Aves; order Pelecaniformes; family Threskiornithidae; genus Platalea; species Platalea leucorodia. The sequence goes on along the minus strand of NC_138833.1, from coordinate 19,221,435 downwards.
TGCCATCATCTTCCAAACCAGTTCTGGATCTCACAGCACACAAACAGGTACGTTTTGATGTGGAAATTATGATGCCAGGGAGTAAAGTAGAACAAAGTAAACAGCTGTTGCCAGTCAAGGCTGGAGAAGAGAATCAGAATTAACATGGAATTTGTAAATTTAGCAAATCTATTCTGAGAATTCTGAATGATGAATCACTCCCCGCCTCTCTAACTTCCGATACGCCTTGAAAGAAAGTTCATTTGGCTTAACCCTGGTCCTCCATTATCTTTTAGCAAAAATATCCCGCAAATGCTGTTTTTCCAAAGATGAGACCCTGGACTGCAGGTCTAATTACATATCATAGGCTGTTGCTTTTATTTTTCAGGACATTTTATTAATTAGTCTATTTGACCTATACTGTAACTAGCTATGCATTTACCATGCAGTATCTCTGGCTACTCACTTTGTTTCTTTGATCACCCTTAGAGATTTAACTTTCCAAGCCCTGGAAAAGACTTACCAGGAACACTCATCAAGAAAACTGGTAGGACCCATGACTGGTCCAGCTGAGCAGCCCGATACACCCAACTGGTGCTCAGCGAGAGCAGCCTCCACCAGTGGTGTTGGAGAACACCAGCCCAATATGGCAAACAGTCTAGGAAAGCAGAGAGAGATTCAAGATTTCAACGCTGAGAAAAAGTGGTTCAGCTCCTGTTCTCTACCTCTTTTTTTGCCCCATCTCTTATTTGACTTGCCTACCCTTTCCTTAGATTGATGTTTCCTTTCCTTTTGTTACCTTACCTGCACACTTTTCCAAGCATTCTTGGAGATGCCCTTTTCCTGCAAGCCCCATTCTCTGTAGTGTCTCTCCCTCTTCTATAGGTGCATTTTTTAACCTTCTTTCTCCTCCTTTCTCTCTAACCCTTTTTTATCATTTTGCCTTCTCTCATAGTATTTCTCTGCCCTGTAACCTGCCACTTTCTGCTCGAAAAGGAAACCATAAATCAATAGCACGCACTGTGGTAGTGCTGTCTTTTTCATTTTATTTAAATTCTGCCCTCATAACAATCAATTAAAAACTCCACTATCTCAGCTGGAAGGGAGAAAAAGTGCATGCAAGCATTTTCTACACATACTGTTTGAGGACAGTGGCACACACAGACCTCCAGTGCCTGTACATATCCAGACACACACACAGCCTGGTGGCACTTGAAAATGCAGGTGGTGTGTCAACATTCACACTGTCATCTCTCTTGAGATTTTGGTCTCCTTTCACTGTCAAGGGAGCAAGCAGAAAGGAAAACTAAGCTTTTTCTGTTTCCATTTCACATTTTATGCTCCTCAGAGAGGCAATTTTTCCCCCAGAACATTGTGTCAGATGACAGAAATTATAATTTGTCATACAGCAATATTGATTTAAATTATTCCACAAAACTACTAAAAGGTCAGGCTCTGAACATATTAGTCATCTCCTCATTGGTAGACACGTTTGGCCACAGCAGTGCCAGATATAGCTTTTATTTTGGCCAGGGAATGGATATTTTTCCTGTATGGACCCACAGTCCTGCTACAGCTGGAGCCTCCAGCAGCAGCTCTGCGATGGAGCCCACAGACCCTGGCACCAGCTGAGGGGTGGACAGGAGCCATTGCTGACCATCAGCTGGACAGGACCCCCATCCTACTCCTTGCAGCATGTCCCTGACTGTTATACAAAATATAGTCCAGGTAGTGTTGAATCAACTACCAGTCATAAAACAGCAGGAAATTTGACTGAAAAAGTCAGTGCCTGTGATGGCAGTCAGGAATGAATAGATTTACATTCATAATGCACTAGACCACCAGTGAAGACATTTCCCCTATTTTTAGCAAATGAAGGAGTCAACAATAGCTAGCATCTTATCTGAGACTCCTTAGTTAAGCACCAAAGCTAGGCGGGACTGATAATCTGAACCCTTGTCTTTGCAACAGGGTAAATACGACTCAGTGTGTTAGCGAATGACAATACTTGCTCCATTGGAGAAAACATTTTCCTTTTCAGGAAAAATGAGGTTTTAAAAAACTCATGCTCTTATGTTACAATTTCCCATGACAGAAGTCTCTCTGATCCTGAAGTCCAGGTGCATCTTACATAATTATTTCGTACATCCTATTAGAAAGGCATCCAGTAGCTGTTTGGTGCTCAGGCTAAATTCTAGTTGGTCCTTTGATGGCAAATGAGAGGCATAAATCAATGGCAATTGATCAGTAATTATACAAAATTACAGTATGCTTTTGTGGTGTTTTTAAAAGAAAGTGTCATTTTGCTACTCAGCCTGACTAATTTCTGGCTCATATTGAATCATTGTGCCATTTTTGCAGCTCATTAAAGCCACGCTCACAGATCTCTCACCACTTCGCCTTGTTTTTAGTAACGAAAAGGGGGAGAAATTATGCCTTCTCCAGGCTTCTGCAGAACCTTCCGAGTTGCCTTGAGATGGCATGACTTTGTCAGAGTAAAGCCAGTCCTGCAGGTTGAGCTTTTAAGAACACAGCCCAAACCCCACCACCGCAAGTGAAGCAAAGTCTCCTACTCAGCCTCTCAGATTGCCATGCTAAGGTAAGGCTTGGGGAAAGGCACAAATGTTCTAAAGCATCGTTAGGCTGTTCAGTCCCTGCCTTGTTTCTTGTAGATTAACTCTAGCTCCAAGGAGTTTGGAGCTAGAACACAAACACACATACATACACACACAAATCTATGCACTCCACAAAACGTTCCTACAGCACAAATCCATTTCAATAGTTTTTGTTTGGTTAGTTCGTTGGTTTTTGTCAAACAGTCTGTGCTGAGATAAGGATTACTTAGAACATATCTGTGCTTATTTCCACTTTGAAAAAATTGACTTTGGCCTGAATTTTTTCCATGTTTCTACTGTGTTTCAACATCCTGGGAAATTTTACTCGAGAAATAGAAAAAATAACTGAAAATAACAAACCCCACAAAACAGTGTTCTCTCTTCTGGAATATCAGCTCAACACATGAAACAATGAGAGGATCCCTTTCTGTGTAGACCTAATGTTCTCCATGGCCTCTTTTATGCCAGCTCTGTGCATAGCTGTAAATTATTATCAGCAAAAGTGGTTATTACAACAACCATTAGGCAGCATTTTCCGATCACGCAGTCTTGCTCCGTTAAGGCCAGGGTTAGACAGTAGGACAGCAATGCATCTGAACACTGTTAGCATCACCAGCTGACTTCATGATATGATTCTGTTATACTAAAGGCTATCAAAAAGTCAGCTGGAATTACCTTGCTTTCTAGGCACTTGTATTAACCATACTGATATCATCCAAGCTCAATACCTTAGGCTACTTCAAGTGTTTAACACTATTCAATTGCTGTGATGACTCAGTCACAAATGAATTTTGGGCCAGATCAGCAGTGCTAATTGCGGTGGAGGTAATGGGTGGAAGCAGTTCGTCTTTTGCACTTCTGCACTTAAAGAGTGTATAAACTGTTTCATCTTTCCCATGATTCCATGATTCATTATCATGCCTATGGGAACTGGTTTAGATTGGGCCTCTGTGGTAATGGCACCCTCTGTTCACATAACAAGAGCAAGCTGCTTCTCTAGAAAGCTCAGAGAGAGAAGGCAAGGAGAGACTTGGTGTTCCTGGAATCCAGTTCAAAAGTCTTTGTCACAGAAAACCAAGGAAAATATTTCAGCAGAGTTTTGTCTCCTCCTTTGTTTCAGAAGAGTCTAACATTTCTTTTTTAGAATGAAGTTTTAAAGCTGAGTTAACATTTGGACTTACAAGCCTGTTTTATTTTCTCAAGTACCAAATGCCCAACTTTGGGTGAGATCATTGGCATCTTTGCTAAGCAGGATCATCAGGCCCCCAAATGGATTTAGGATCTTAACTTCAGTTAATCTGCTTGACAACTTTGAAATCAATCTGCCATCTGGTACCCAAATATATCCAGAGAATAAAAAACCCTTTGGCTGTGAGTGAAGAGAGAAACAATAGGTCTGTAACCTTCCCCTTCCCTCCTTCTGCTATGAATAAACGCAGAATCTTTTGTTATTGTTGTATTTTAATAGTGTTTGGATGGACCAGAAACAGTAGGAGTCATGTGTCACATTAAAAGGCTAAGAGAAATCTAGCAGAAGGAAATTAAAGTCTTTTTTTTTTTTTTTTTTTACTTTAATGAGAAAATTCAACAATCATGATTTTTTTCTGCTGTAGTTTGTGTTTCCTATCAACTTATTTAAGGAAAGGCATGTTAGGCTATCTTACTTCCAGGTTATACTTATATTTGGACAATTCCAAGCATGCTAGTGATCATTAACTACCTCTAACTTTAGGCAATTTAGCATCTAACTCGAATGACTAGTCTAGCTAGGAACCCTGCAGAGTTTAATGGGAAAGGAGTCATACTCCTTCAGGTAACAATTCACTGAAAACACCTAACCTTCCTGTCCTCAGTTCTCTCAATGTTTTTTCTCTGCTAACTGGTTTTGAAGACTAGGCTCCAACACCTTCCCAAAAGTTCCCCCTCTGACACTAGAACTGTTTGTGCACAGTTCATCATTGGAAAATAACCATGCAACATCAGAGACATGGAGTAAAAATACCCCCACTGCCCACATTAGTCTGATTTCCAGAGCATGCAGTTAAATTTAAACCAGCATTTCTGAAGTAACGTTGTGGGTGCTGTCCCCAAGATATTCTTCCATCAATAAGGACACATGATCATAAATTAAATGAAGTATGCTCCATGGCAACCATAATGAACAACATCACTTCAAATGCTGCCAAAATGGCAACATCTCAAATTTAATATTGCAATACATCATCTGTTAATTAAAGAGCAAGGGCTAGTTTCAAAGGGGAACTACTAAGGTTTTAAAAATATGCCAGAGATAATGTATTCCATGCATTGCTAATTATGTAGGCATCTTTTAAAACAAGCCAGAATTAATTATGTATCAGATCCACCCCCAGTATAAGGGAATAATTGAATTTCTTACACAATTTCAGCACAATAAGAGGCATTGTATGGACTGCACATTCTGTGCTACGTTACTGTGGTGGAAATGGGCTTCCATGCTGCAGTTGACTCAATGGGAAGGCTGCTGCCAATTAACACTGTTAATACATGTTAATTTAAGATTTCCCTTTTCCAACTAATTGATATCTGATTAAACTCAGAATAGGTTTTTTAAAGTGTTCATTAAATAGCTTAAATTTCCTCACAAGTTTTGTGTTTTATATAAGGCCACAATCACAAAATATGTAGCTCATGTAATTTCCAAATCATTATAGAGTAATTGGACTTATCAGTTACATGCTAATTAAACTTCAACTGAATGCTCTTTCTGCAATCAGTTGACATCGGATAGATGCATGCTACCCATCTCATTATGTTTAAATGGAATAGCTAAGGCATTTAAAATATAGCATGGCAGACAGAGCATAAAAACCTGTCTATTCTGCTATGTGGACAGCACCTGCAGCTCTTATAGCTATAACAGAGAGAAAAAACCAGCAAAGGACCCAGAGCAACCAGACATTAAGGCAGGCTTCAAAATGGTTCCCAAAGTCTGGATTAACACAGGTATTTTGCGTGCGCTGTGCTCTGTTCTTCCATTATCATATTGCCACTAATAATGAACTTGATTGGGTTTATAGCTGCTTTAGTGTATCCACAAACCACCAAAGTTCACACTGTGTCCCAAGAACATGATTTACATTCACTGGCAGATTGTACATGCATCAGAATATGGGGCAATCTATTTTTGGAGACTTACTAAAGTAGCTGCTTCTCTGCATGCTGGTACTGCTATGCAATAGTTAAGAACTCGTAATTTCCACAGGAAAGAAATCATCCATGAAGAAAAGAAATAAGGGAGGAAGCACTGATGCTTCCCAAATTTGGATGTACTTTCCTCACCTAGTGACATATTTTGACAGTATGATAAGGACAGGAAGATTTGGTGACATTACATGTTTGGAAAAAAAAAAAAAAGACTTATGTCCACTATGAGATTCACTGGCTTTTGACCAGCATTAACATGACTGGATGAAGGAATTTTTGGGACACAAGGTGATGGCAATTGTAAATGTTCCTAGTAATTAATGAGAAGGAGATAAAAAATACGAGAAAACATCAGCTGCTTTAATGACTTTTCCAAGCTTTTTATCTGCTAGCACTTCTTTTCTCCAGGACTGTGCTTAGTATTGCTTCTCTCTGCTGGATTTGGTTTTGGTGGGTGGAATCAAGAAAAATTCAAAGCAATTGTCTGTCAGGGAAAGGGAAGGGAAAAGAAAACGAAATGTAAGCAAGTTTCTCTTTTAGCACTCTCAGGGAGTCAAGCCTTTACTTCTCTCTCTTGAAGGAGAGAAAACTTGCCGAGCTGCATGGGAGGTTTGCCTGAATACAAATTGTGGGATTTGACCCTAAAGCTTATCAAATAGGCTGGAGTAGAGCTCCGCTGTGTCCCAGATGCACAGCTGTGAGGAACGCTGCCACTCCCTCCAGCCCACGGATCAGTTGAAACCCAATCTGGGAGCATCGCGGCAACACGCAGTGCGCACCTAGAGCACGTCCTCTGTTCCTTGCCCCAGGAGCCTGCACAAAAATAAGCAGATAAAACCTAGGGAAACATACAGATTTCTAAGCCACAGGGACCAAGGCAGTGCCCAGAGGGGTTTTCTTTGGGTTTTGGTTTTGGTTTTTTTTTAGTTTTCAAAGAACACCGATTTCTACAAATAAATACTCTGTAGATACTGATTTATCAAGCTGATATTCCTGTAGCGCTAATTTACAAGCGTTTCCTGAGTTCAGAGTTGAAAGCCAAGTTTGAGTTTTATTTTTTTAATGAAGAGTCTGAGAATTAGTAGGAAGATTTAGAAAAGATGTCACAGTCAATTACTAACGTGATACTTTTAAAATACAATTAAACATGGACGAGTATTTGCACTCATTGCAAACAAGTCATCTTAAAATAGTTAATCTGTCTGTTCAAGAGAGAGCTCATTTCTATGACCTATGTGAATAAAATCCTTAAAAAAAAGTCTCTTCCTTTAAAAAAAAAAAAAAGAAATATAATTCTAAAGCATGCCTGCAGTTATCATCAACTTCCAGCACAAGGAAGATAATTATTTGCCTGAAAGCTAAAAAACAAAGAGCTTTATGTTTCCTATTAAAGCCACAAGACTAATTGTTGAGCCTTACAATGCTGTAACAGTGATTACCCTGCCTCACTTTGGGTTTAAAAAAATTCTCTGAACTTTTTGCCTCCAGAATAGCATATCTAAACAAATCCTCTAAAGTCAGCAAGGGTCCAGGGTGGTGGAATCTCTTTGAAAGAAAGCACAAGTGTGCAGACTCTGTCTGGAGAAACTGCTGGTTATGTTTTGGTGCGGCTTTGCCTCTCTGTGACCTTTGGATGTCAGTGGCTTGGGCAGTCCCTGCTCCCAGCTGTAATTCTTGTCTTCAAGCATACAGACAAGGTCAGGTAGAAATCTGCTCTCACCCTTCCCCTTGCCTCACAGCACCGGTATAGAACCAGGGTTATGGAAATTAAAGGAGTCCCTGAGTTTTAAATTGCATCATGCTTCTTAAAATTAACATTCACCTCCCTGACATACACATCACCTCAGTAGGAACTCCTTTCCATTTGTTTATATGTTTAAGCAGAAAACAGGATTAGATCTGACATATACCTTATGATATGATTACTTCTGATTAGGGTGGCAAATCTGCAAAGAGCTACAAAAACAGATAGAATAATATATCACTGTTATTATACATGTGGGGTTTTTCAAAATGATTACCTTAATGGCACACTGATTTTATTTGTGTATTGAATTTGTTTTAATTGTCTTTTGTTTTAATCTTGCAGGAACTACAGCCTTTTAAATCACTGTATTTCACTGAGAAGCTCCAAGAATGTCATCTGCTTACAGGTATTGTATGCAGTAAGATGTATTGCTGCTATTATTGCCATTATTAGGGGTGTACGTTATGGCATGAATGTCATTTGATGTGTCTTATGGGAACAAAAAAGCAAAATGAAACCAAGTCTTTTCCCTTTCTGGCACTTTGCCCTTTCAACATTTCTTTTCATATATTTTTTCATTCTTTTTAATAATTGATTGTTTTTATTTGGAGAAGGGGAAGATAACATCCTCAGTAAAACTGTCATCTTGGACCATTTCATCAGGAGGAACGTGACTCACTTAGCTGGGACATGGCTAAGTGGAAAGTGGCAAATATTTTAATTTTGAGCCATATAAATCAGTATTTCCTTGGCCTTTTCTATCTCTGTGGCATACTTACTTCCTCATGCAACCCTTTGCACTTCTGTATTTGGCAATTAAACCCAACTACAACTGTCTTTAGCATAGGGGAATTTAGCAAAGCACCATAAAAAGAAGGTTGACTGATGTATTTCCTGATAAAATCTCATTTTCAATTGTCAAACAACAATTGGACATAAATTCTCTGCTACAGTTCAGCTTTTACATAAAGTTTCATCTCAGGCTGTTCACTGCTTTCGGAAGTTAAAAACAGGTAAAATATATTGTTGCAGTCAAGGTAAAATAAACTTTAGAACCATTTCATTGAATATTTTTTCCTTTCTTTCCTCCTGAGGACTATTTTGCAGCTTTCTGTGAGTAACAGGATCCAATACAAATATATATCTTAAATACACCACTGCTTTATACAACTGCATGCAGTTTCCACTGTTATTTAATAAATTGTCCTTTCTAATATGAATTGCCCTGCATTCACCTAACTTCATTTTCACTTGCTACTGTGCTGCTCAGAAATCTGGTTTTGCTAGAATTTTCTAGCATGACTTAGTTTATAGGTTTCTAGTATGAATTTGGGATGAATTTAGGTAATTCTGAGTTGTCCAGCATTTTAAGGCAGCCCATATGGCCACAAGCAAGAGCATGGATTCTCATTCCAGCCCAGAATGGCTATTTCTCTCTATTCCTGCTGATGTGCTTCCTATGACATCTACAGGTTACTTCCTTTATCCTTCCCCTTTCCCCCTTCCTCCCACCAAGTATAATTTTTACTGCTGCACAGTGTATAAAACTGACAATATTGTCACACAATTTAAATTAAAGGTTGTTGCCAACGTTTCACCTTCAAATGAATGTAGCTTTTAATAAATTATATCAAGTCTAGGAGAGGTACCATCATGATTCACTCTGGAACATCTTGAGTGCTGGGGTATGCCAGCAGAAATAATTAACTTCAACAAGGCTCTCTATTAAGATGCAGCATGCACGATTAAAGGAGTTGCAGTTTTGAACAAATGGTTCAACATGTTGGTGTCAAACGGAAGCATTCTCCCTCCTCCACCGGCTTGGCAGCCGTTGGACTTCATTATGACGAGCAAAACATAAAAGCGTGCAGACAGGTGCACAGCAGCGTTAAGAACTCCATAATAAGGCAGAGCAACAGCTTAGTTTTGCTGTTAACAAAACAGAGACAGAAAAAGACCATCCAGAGCCATGAAAATGATTGGGGGTGAGCATTAGTTAAAAATAATAATAATAAATTTAATGAAAATACTAGCAATTCACAGTATGAGCACTGCCTCCAAAAATAAGGGAATTGCCAAAATATATAAAGTGATTTGTGTCTGTTGTCTCACATAAGCCTGTGGGGATGTTTAAAAGGAAATTGTCTTGAATTGGCAAAGCAACAACTCTGTTTCCCAGCTTAAAACAAAAATTAAGAATTTGACTATTGATATCTAATGCTTAAAGACCCTGATGCTAAATATGTATTCAGAGGCTTAATTCCCACTGAAGTCAAATTACCAAAGTTCATCTCAAAGTGTATCCTTAACTTACAGTTTTGGAAGTGCAAAAAAAACCTCTGGAACTGTATGGACAGGCATTTAAACCACTCACAAATCACTTAGATAAAATGCTTGGTGTTAACTGAAATTAGGCTTGTTCTTATAAATGAGGTTCATCAGAGGGCTTAACACTACCACACTTCAACAGTTAAGCAAGAAGGGACATGGAAGTATTTAGGATGCGTATTAATGATTAAGGCAAGCATTGCCTTGGTGTATATTCCCCAGTGTCTCCAGGAGCAGGTGCCAAAGTGGCCTGAAGGACCCTGGCAATACTCCATGAGAGGGAGCCACACCATAAGTGCACGTGGTGTACGTACGAGGCAGGATAGGAAAGCCTTCCCCCCAATCATCCATCCCAGGACAAGTCAAAACATCCATTATTTATATACCCATCCTTGTGAGATGCATGAGACCTCCACAGAGAGCCCAGAAAGTGATATTAGAAAAGAAACACTCCTCTCCAGTAGCAGCTATGTGTACTGAAGTCACACCTGGATATTACAGGAATAGGGGGGAATCAGTGTGCTGCCGTGTTGGGCAGTTGGCAAACAAACTTGAAACTGTCTCCACCAGGGCCCTAAGTCACATGTACCACTGACTGGACTGGACACATTTGGACAAAAAAGTTCTTCCTTTCGGCCTGTTCTGGTGAGAACAAAAGTGTAGCATTTCTCTAAGGTTAGTGGGACACTATAAAGCCAACAATCAGCAGTTTTTCATCTGAAATCAGGCAATTGGTCATGCAGGGCACAGGGGCAAAGACCAAACCAGGATGCCTTCTGCTGCCCAGGGGAACATGAATAATAAGATACTAATGATGTTAAGTGCCATGTTTATTTTCCCCTTGCAAAGTGACGCTTGCCCATGAAGAATTGCCTTTCTGTAAATAAAGCACCTTTCAAACAAGTTCATTACAAAACCATCTGAGCACTCCTGACAGTCAAGCTGGTGTGTGAGACAATGTCAAATTACTCATCGTGAATAAATTACCAGATGAATATAGTCTCCCTTCTCTCTTTCTCTCTTTTATTTTCCTTTTTTTTTCTTTTTTGCATCATTTGCTCACACGCTAAATGTAACTCCTGTGAATTTGCTGATTCTCATTGACTAAGTAATACACATGAAATTTTTTTTGAGGTGTATTACTGGAGTACTTTGAGGCTGTGGGTAGAATGAGGGCCTCAGCAAAGGACTGTATAAAAACTATGAACAGAGAATGACAGCAAATGCCCAGCCCCACTAAACCTATAAACTAAATTTCCAAGACAAAAACTATACCATGAAGGGAACTGTAAGATGAGCAATATTTCTGGTTGAGTCAGTGACTAAATCAAAACTAGATTCAGGTCTTCTGGAAGCTGCTAGACTAATAGTACAGGCTAGCAGCAAACTAGGGATGGTAAAAATGAGACGTGAGTAAAGCACACATGGATGACTTATGCTAGTGTTTGAGGACCAACGGTGAATAGAAAATCAGGTTGCAGCTAGATTATACTGACTACCTGATTTTCATCCTCCAGATTTTTTGCCAATTCCAATGAGGTGTTCCTCACAGGAGGTATGAGATTTTTCTGTTGCATTCTTTTTACTGAAATGCTCTAAACAAGAGAATGAAGAAAGGTGAAAAGTGTGCAATTAGTGGATAACAAAGGAATAGCTGGAAAATTGTGGCCAATATGCCAGCCTTCAGTATTCACAAAAATGCAGTAGCAAGAAAGATGTGAACAGCAGCAAATACAAAAAGGGTTGCACACATGCCCCAAAGTTGGCTTTCAAGCAATTTTCACTATATCCTATTCACAGCATTTGGCTTGTTGGCTCTGAGTTTTTCTGTTTCTATTTGTTTTCCTTAAATGAGCAATTAGTCAAATCTGAGTTAATGAAGATTGCTTAGTCATCCAAGGTCTGTAAAACTTTGCCAGGAGTCAGCGTCTTTGCAACCTTTAAGGTTGAGGGAGTCTGGCACGACAGGCTTTGCTGACTGGCTTCTCCCATCATCTGAAATCCCATTTATCAGCTCATTTCAGGTGCCTTTTGAAATGCAGGAGAGATGAAGAGGGAAGACATTGTCCTGTCAGGGTAGTTCATATCGGTTCCTTTAGACTAAAGATTGAGAGACTTAATCATCTCTATTTGAGATGACAGTGAAATATCATACTCTCAAATCAATAATGATCAGTAGGGATAGATTAAGAGTATGTCTGAGAAAGGGTTGTTGCTCTCTATATGGCAATTTGGAATTGGGGTTAAGTCCACAGGGAATTATCTGGGATAAAAACCGAAAGCGCTGCTCTGATCAATAGAGTTTGATGGCCTGGAATACTTTCAGGGAAAAAAACCCTTTTTCTTCCTATAAGCTCCAACTGCAGAAGGACTGAGAGACACTGGAAAGGTCACATTTTGAAGTGAAAAGGTAAATGTAGTGTCCTGCTCATGACAGCTATTGCCAGTCTTCAGCATGAAAAGGAATCTCTCAGGGAAAGAAGGAAACCCACACCTATTAGACTTCACAGACGTGCATCAACCAGTTTGTCAGCAGAACTTCACTTCAATGACAGAGTTGTTATAAAAACAGCACAGAAGCATCTTTTGACACATGCACTCTCAAATAAAGCAAAGGCTTAAGTCTGCCTTCATATCCAAGCCAAAGTTAGCATTAAACATTTTAATGAATATTTTCATTCATATTTAAAATAAAAAAACCCTCTCTTGGAGGAAAATGGAAAATGAAAAAATGCCTCCAGACTCTATGAGTCTATCTTCTCTCAGACGCTGGTAACATGAAGCAGTTGGCATTTCATTTGGCAAATGTGACTGAACGATCAGTCCCCAGAACTGAACGCATGGACCCCTACAAAGGAATCAAGAACTAAATTCTCAGGCTATAGCATATTCCTATTTTTAGTGCATTATTCATGGAGATGTACAACCAAGACAAGTGGATTATGGGATTACATGCTCACATCCTCTCTCCTGGGGAGACAGAGTCTGAACTAAAGTCGATGTAATGTGCCACCTCCTCCTTTCCATTCCACTCTTCAGTCTCTCCATGTCTCCATCTGTTTCAAGGCCATACATTAAGTCACCTTTTGTAGTGCCTCCTCTTGCATAAATCCTTTCACAAGCTGAAATGTATCTTAAGAAATCAATTAGCTCAAGCAAATTAACCATGTGGCTTTACACCTACCTTCTGCATTTACTCCTAACTTCTCCATTTATCTGTTAACTTCTCATGAGGCCAGTGTCTCTTTCCTGCCGTACAGTCACTGATGTCCTGAAACAATTTTAGAAATCCTGTATCACAGGCCGGGATGATGCAGAATGTAGTCAGGGACTCAAATCCTTTTCAATTCTGTGAGAAGGAGAACCTTTCTACTTTGGAGGCCTAAACAGATTTGTGGTCTATCCTCAGTATCTGGCAGTTCAAATACCTCCATCCCATAGGTTAGCAGTTAACCTGTTTTGGGGGTAAATTCCAAAACAGTACCAAGTACTAAATGAACAAGGGAATAATTTTACTTTCTAATTCTGGGATATTTTTCTCCACATTAAGGAAAGGTTAAGTACTTTTGTGTTCTATGTCCTAAGGGCTAGTATATTTGTACAAGAATAAAGTTCTTCTGTCCTTCTGGTTTCTCTGCTTCGATGTACAGTGCTAAAGCAGCTCCGTTCTAGGATTCTCTCTCCCTGAATGGATCATTTGTGCTGGACGCTATCTAAAGAAGCAAGGTTTTGATGTAGAAAACATGCCTCTTACCTCTTTTTGTCAACCAGAGGCATGCTGATTACAGATTAATCATAGCCTGTTAAATATACCAACTAATACCTGTAATGAACAATCAATGTGGAATCTGCATTTTCAAGAAAAACAGGAGTCAGTGCTTTTTTTTTTTTTTTTTCATGTTTTATCAGGGAATAGAAAGAAAACAAGCACAAGCTTCCAGCTTTATACTCAGAACAGTGTATTTTCCATCTCTCCTTTTTTACAGTTATCTGAGCCTAAGAATTTAGCAAGGTCTTACCCTCCTACCAACACACTCTTTTCAATTATCTTGCAAAATAATGTCTGAAATCTGCAGACCTCTCAATTTGCGGCAACAAACATACTCATTTCTAGGTTCAGATATCTAAAAGATATTTACCTAACACTGTCAAACAACCACGAATATTAGGAGCTACTATTTTCATAGTAGCTGATTTATTGGTCATGTGTCATCCTTATGGGTTATGCCATCCACAAATACATCTTGGAGGGTAAACTGAATTTAACCTGATTTCATACACAAGGAGATATTTGCTGAAGAGGGATATAGTCCCTAATCCACTGGCTTTAGTTGTATACAGCAAGTGACTCTTTCCAGTACATTTTTTGGCAAGTCTTTGCTGTGTGAGCCATTTCTAGAAACCCAGAGCATTTCTTATAGAAGCTGCTCTCTAAAAAGTGCAAGGTCCAAGGGTTGATAGGTACTACAGGCATTGTAAGGAACCTTTGGGAAAACGCAAATCAAGCGTTTCTTCAGTCACCAGACACACGTATAACGATAAAATTGAAAAAAACATTTTAAAATGTTACCCCATCAACAGGGAATGCAAAGTTAGAAGAGTTCTTTCACAAGTCAGCTCCTTCAGATTCACTGGTTTTGACTTTTATTTATTTCTTTGTTTGTTATCCTGTCACAGCTGGATACAAGCCTCGTAGTTAAAGCATTCTCTGGGGCAGCAGTACCAAAAATAATTAACTGAGCAAAACTGCTATCCAGTGGAGAGGAGATGGATAGCGATGCATTCTGCTCGTCTGCTAAGCGCCCTCTGAGGCTGGGATAACAGCAGCAGGACTAAACTGGCCTATTCTCCAGCGGCAGGTGTTTGCAGAGCTTTTGAGAGGTTTGGGAAATGAAATGTGTTTTCTGAGAGCTCACAATGAAATCATACAAAGAAAGGCTCTTATTATACTGTCATCCTATATCACACCAGATTTGGAAATGGAGCACTTCTCTTGTGCCTCCAGAACAACAATATTTTTCTGATGCTTCTTATATTTTAAAATGTGCTCCCTAATCATAGCTTCACATAAGAAGTAAATCTCCAAAATTCATACACAGAGCAATTTAAAAGTGTCAAGCCATAGGTGCCCAAAATTCTGATATAAGCAGACTCTAGAGGTAATGAATAGCTCTGCCCTCTCCTCAAGCCACAGGAAATGTGGTTGTCATGCAGCTGAAATGCAGGTGAACACATTCCTGTTTTTCTCCAATCTCACAGGATGCTCCAGCCCACCCTCCCCCCCAAAAAAACCCCAAACAGATAAGGGAGAACACAGAGCAGGCTCCCAGACCCCAGACTAAGAGAAGTGAGAGGAGCCAGCAGCAGACCCAGTGTAATTGGTCTGCTAGGTCCAATCTGGACTACAGGATTGGGACCTCTCTGTTAAAAAAAAGTACTTGCAGCAGCTGGAAGCAAAGATGCTTTGAAAAAGAAAAGTGTTTTCTTTTTCCAGGACCTGGTCCCAGATCTCCTGGTTTTATTTGATCTATCCAAATAAAAAAGCATTGCTGATATACCATGAAATGCAGATGAATGATAGAGATTTGTTCATAATTCCTAATAAGGATGAATTACTTTCTGGCATTAAGTGATATTATACTAAACCATAAAAGCTTTAGCCCTTATTTTTTCAGTATATTACCTTTCCTTATTTCATTTTCACTTCTGAATCACAAGCCTAAAGGAATTATCATCCCAGCAGTGCTAGGCTGTAATCCAGCATCTTACTTCTAGCAGCAGCAAGAAACAGAGGAAGATGCAAAATCTCAGCCACAAGCTCTTCTGAGCTCTTTCTTCAGAGGTTTCCACTGAGCCCTCAAAGCTATGGGGGGGTCTGCCTGAAGCCTAGTAATTTATAATCCTGCCTACTCACTGTTTTTATGTTTTATAATTATATCTTGAATATGATTATATCTTGAGTATTTTTATTTGTATCTATTCACTGTTCATGTCAAAAGTTCTTAAGTTCTCCTTTGTTTTTGAGATTTGGGGTGAGGACTTCTGAATATCAAAAGGCTCAGAAATTTAAAGACACTTCTGGCAATGTTGGCAGGCCCAGTAAAATTGAGAAAGAAAATTTTTAAAAGAAAAGAAAAGTTTTACAGTTCCTTTTTCCTTTCCCTCCTCTTTACTGGGGGAGGAGGAAAGAGGATGAAGGATAAAGATTTCTTGCTGGAGCTTCTTTTGAGGTAGCTAATTCACGCATCTGCAGGAAAACTGAAAAGCTTGCTTACTTTAAACAGTTTGCTACAGCAACCCTTTGCCTCCCTCTTTTTCCCTCAAGTAGGAAATCTGGAAATACAAACACAGAAAGTACTTAGTGAAACTTTCAAAAGGTAGAAGGGGTCTTGTGGTGAGAAACAAAGAGTTTATGACGCTGTTTGAAGTCTCACTGGAAAGCACTCCTGCCTTTGCTGGGCAAAAAAAGCTTTTAAAACGCCTGTATTAGCATGGCAGCTAGAGCCTCGTATAAAAAACAACCATGTTTTTTCATGAGCATATCTGCTTCTTGCACAGAGAGGAAATAAAATAGAGGGGCACTAAGCTAGTGGAGCATGCAAGACAGTTAATGAAAGATGTCCTAAGGAGAAAGCATGCATGAACATATCACTGAAATGACTGAATACCTGTAACCTTCCTTACTTCCAGCTTCCATACCAGCTAAACATGCCAGAATCCACAATGTGCGTATCCGCACCACACCCTGGAAATTGCTACTGACACCTGGCAAATGAGAAACCCAAGCCCACATATGCTGAGGGTTAGATTTTTTCAAAAGGGTGAAATCACAAGAGGGAACTGAAGGCAGTCCCTTGAATCCTAAGTTTATTTTGTCTCCGTACCAGTCAGTCATTTTGTGAGCTCTGATTTATTCCTATTAGAAGAACAAAACACAGCAAAAGAAAGCCCAAACCAAGCATTCATCTCATATTGATCCAAATTCTTTCACTTAACTCATAATTTCACTCCTTCAGAGAAAATGCATTTCTGTCCAGGCTTCAGCTACAATGCTCCAAAAGATGTATTCTAAACATATACTCTAAAAGTTGTCATATGCCTCCGCCTCTTCTATTTAGAGAAAATGGAAAAAGCAAAAAACCTAATGGAAGAGGAGCTGAGTATTTCAGAATTTTGTATTCTGCTTCTGCAAACCCGAGGGAATTCAACAATTCAGCTAAAAATGGGTAGTCATTTGTTTTTGGTGTTCTTCATTTGCAAATCTCTGGAATATTTTGAGCTTTAATCATATCACTAAAAGGAGACTTTTTTTCCATTGTGATTCACTAGATCACAAGGGCATCATCTACACTTGGACAAAGGCTTCTCATGATGGGATTCTCTAACCAGTATCATCACCTAAAATATGCATGTGCTCTTAGGTGAGTGGAGCAAAATACACTATTATAGTCCCCATTATTTCAGGTTAGGATATCAGGTAATCGTCATACGTATTATTTTACTTCCTACATTATGTCAGGAAAGTATAATAGAAAGTTGTTAACAACATCTGGGGCTGTATTAATAAACTTAAAGTCTGAGGGGAGGCAGAGCCTCCAGCACCATTAATGGAATTTTAAAAGCAACCCATGAAGTATGTGTCTTCAGTGCGATAACGACGATCAAGATGAACAACTTTCTATGCTGGAATTTTCCTCCTTTTTTTTTTTTTTTTTTTTAAATTACCCAAATGCCTGAGTAATTTCTTCACTGAATTTTCAATTTCATGGATATCTTAATCATATATACATTGATCGTAAATAATGATAGGTTCAGTATGCAAAGAGAAAGAGAATGCAAAAAATGAGAATTCAACGTTATTAATTCCTGAAAGAAAGTACTGAATAAAGAGTTATAGGTTCCAAAAAGATAAAGTAAAAAGACCCTATGGAATCCTCCAAGCCCTGGTGGAGTCCTTGAAAAATAAAGATAAAAGATACAGACAAATAGTCCCATTCTTTGGATTATGTTAACTAAATCATGATTCCCTGTTTGAATCTGAAAATTTACTTGAAATGGAACATTAATTTCTCTAATGAAATAATGTAAAGAAACTGAAACAACATTACAGTTAATGACATTTTCTCCTGACCACACAGATAAATTCCCTTATTTTCTTTTCATTCCTATAAAAAGCACAAGTTTTCTGCAAAGTAAATCAAAACTGCCAGTTCCTTTGAGTGATTGGGAAGGGAGGGTACAATGGGAAGAAGAAGAATATCCTGACAGCACTGTGTTCAGTATTCAATCCAAAATTTACTGGAAGAGGATTTCCAGTGCTCCTCACTTACATGAAGTACTCTAAGAAAAAAGAATTTAGGGTGAGCACGTTGATTTTATTGGAGTCTTTTCCAGTGCCTTGCACTGTAATAGAATGCTCATTCATTTACAGAGAAATGCATTTCCTGGGCTTAGGTTCAAAGGGGGCCGTGCTTCCAATAATTAAATTGTGTACAGAAGGCGGTCACTTAAATTCCACACTGTTAATTTTAGGCAAAACAGAACCCTATTGATTTCCTGCACTTTCCCAGCCTTCAGCTGAAGTTACACTCATCCCATCAAGAATATGAAAAAGATTTTTCCATTAACTGGAAGTCTAAAGAATGGTGCATGATGTTTGAGCCTATGATATGCCCGTGTATTAGAAGAAGCAAGGAAAGGGGCAGTTTGCTGCAGATCTTATGCTTCCAGCCATAGAGTTTTATTCAGTCATCTACTTGGGAATTCACCCTGGCATATTTCTCTTTACTCAGTCTATGCAATTCCCCCAAAGTTTTCAGCAATTCTAACACTGCCAAATATAAGTCTTCATTCTTTTTTCTTGCATGGAAATTTTAATGATCTCTAGAGCCATTTCTTCTAACTAATCTCTCTCTTGATATTACACCCAGCAATGTACACTTGCAGCCCAGAAAGCCTGTAGTATCCTGGGCTGCATCAAAAGCAGCGTGACCAGGTCAAGGGAGGTGATTCTCCCCCTCTACTCTGCTCTTGTGAGGCCCCACCTGGAGTACTGTGTTCAGCTCTGGGGCCCCCCAACATAAGAAGGACATGGATCTGTTGGAGTAAGTCCAGAAGAGGGCCACAAAGGTGATCAGAGGGATGGAGCACATCTCCTATCAAGACAGGCTGAGGGAGTTGGGGTTGTTCAGCCTGGAGAAGAGAAGGCTGCGGGGAGACCTTATAGCAGCCTTCAGTACCTGAAGGGGGCCTACAAGAAAGCTGGAGAGGGACTTTTTACAAGGGCCTGTAGTGACAGGACAAGGGATGGTGGCTTTAAGCTGAAGGAGGGTAGATTTAAATCAAATATAAGGAAGAAATTCTTCACTATGAGGGCGATGAGGCACTGGAACAGGTTGCCCAGAGAAGCTGTGGATGCCTCATCCCTGGAAGTGTTCAAGGCCAGGTTGGATGGGGCTTTGAGCAAGCTGGTCTAGTGGAAGGTGTCCCTGCCCACGGTAGGGGGGTTGGAACCAGATGATCTTTAAGGTCCCTTCCAACCCAAACCATTCTGTGATTCTATGAATATGTTGCCACTATCGCTAGAATGACGTGCCACTACACAAATGGCCAGCTGAAGCATGTACAAATGTTTTGTGATTAGAAGAAATGAGCATACTAGCTGCAGCAGTCTTCCAGGCCTTCAGGACTGCAGACCCTATGGTGGCCTGTGCTTTGCATCTGCACGCCATTCTGTGACATGCCAAGGCAATGCAAAACACAATGCAAGAAAACCAGATTACTCTGCCTCCCCCTGCAGTTCAGCAGTGATGAATCCTGGATGATTAGGATGGAGTTTGTTTGCACAGTAAAGTCCACTCAAGTCAAGGGAAATATTTCAATTATTTGAAGTGGGTTGTAGATTGGAGTTATAATTGAAGCTCCCTTTCTCAGTGTTATTGCAACATGAATGCTGACCCATTGCAGCAATCATCAGCAGTGCCCTTACTAACTGCAATTATTTAAAATTATTGAAATGCATCACCCCATGGAAGTAATTTCTCTTCTCTTTTAGGGCATCATTTATTTGTAAATCATTCATGGTGGGCCTCTGTCTTGCAAACATCACAAATTAGTTCTGTTTCTCATTATACAGTCATCTGACAGCTATTCAAAATGGAAAATAAAAATTTAAGGTTAGAAGAACCAATATAATTCTCTCCTTCCTTTCCCCAAACTCAAACAAATGTGAACAGTAAAGAATACTGAAATGATTTTTTTTAAAACACATCTTTTCCTTGTAAGAAATGCACAAGGTATTTGTTCAGTTATACACTAATTTCATGAGAGGTTACACATGCTTCACAAGAGATTACCTTTGCAGCCAGAGCTGCAATGCAACAAATTTGCTAAATCAGATTTCAGGCATTTCAAATGGAAAACCTTGAGAGACTGTCCAACTTCTGTAGCAATTCAGAAACGATACCATGAACAGATCAACTTTCTAATGGAGAATATAGGAGCCTATGCCATATATATACACACAAATCTGACTGAAAAAGTGTCTTAAGTCACATGTTCTTTTATGGGTATGTTTAAGAATGAAGACAGTTCATCTGCCATGAAATAACCTGTCAGCTGAGTTGGGTGGGACACATCGCCAGGGTCAAGAAAAAGCGATTCTTTTACCAATCACAGGTTAAAACACAGGAAGCAGAGTTTTCTTTGAGTCTTCTTTGTTCTTGTTTTTAAGAGCAGCTATAAAAAGCCTGGACAAATGTCTCCCTGGAATATCTGATGATATAGCAAGGACGGGATGTGCAATCCTATGTTTGACTCTGTCTTTCAAAAAAAGTGGGTTTTTTTTCTTCCTCATGGACTGATTAGAGTGATACCATTTGTGCTTCAAATCCAATCTGTACGATCAGCATCAGCAAAAAGACTTGTTTAACTTATCAAAATCTATTTAGGCTACCCAGAAGTGACTTGACTACAATGCATAAATATATTCAGAGGGAGAAGATATGAAGTGGTAAATGACTATTCTAATATATCATAAAGGCACAGTAACTACCACTGGATGAAAGATAAAGCCTGAGTCATTCAAATTAAAGTAAGATACTAATTATTTAATGACTACAAGGAAAACTGCTGGCATAGGCTGGCTAGGGAGTTTGTAGCCATCACCTTTGTAGATATTAGTAAGGACTGGTTGGACCAACATCCAGCAGCAAGTGTTTAGGAGGAGCTGGTTTTGCCTTGGGGCAGGGAGGTGGGCTTGTATTACCTTCCTGACATCCCTTCCAGCCCTCCTTTCTGTTACGAAATCAGCAAAGAAAAGAAGGCTGTAGGACTCCCAGTAATGGTAAGGGTGAGCAGTATGCAGAAGCTCAGAGCACCATGCCTCCTTACCTCAATTCACTACATTTGGGTAATTGGAATAAGATCAGTGCTAGCCCCTTTGAACTCTATAGCCAACAGGATTTGATAAATAACATGAAAGAGATCCAAAAATGGGAAGAGTGTTTTCTCAGACACTGCAAGGTGTTTTTAGATAGTAGCAACTGCAAGACAAGGCTGGAGAATCGGTGCCCTTGGATTTCCTCTGTTGCTGGGCCTGGAGAAGCATCTCTGGAAAGCTGAATTTCAGGAATTGAGCTTGAACTTACAGCTCCTGTTCATTTCTGTGAACAAAAACCAGGATGACGAACGGGAAGTGGCTACTCTCTACTTTGGCAAGCCCTGCTCAAAGCACACCTTGCTGTAGTGAAAGTGCTGGAACCGGTACTCAGTTTGTATGCAAAACTTGCATCTTCTGTCCAAAGAGAGCAGACTATAAGGATGCTATTGCTTATGACTTCTGTGAAGGGTACCTGGCTTCCATGTAAAATGGCAATTCAGACATAAAGGCAAGTTTCAGCAGTCCCAAATATACATTCTACTTCCTCAACTGTTCATGACTAGAAAATAATACCACAGGTGACTGCACTTCTCCACTATTCATCTTGACCTCCATTTGACATGCCCAGCCACTTACAGATTCTTTCACAGCAGTCACTATAAATCCATCCCATTGGGAAAATGAGGAATAAATCATGTAGCTTCATCTCTTCCCATTCAAATATTCATTTACATTATTTATAGATAATGAGATACCAGAGACTTCTTTCCTCCTCTCATTGTGCATGCTGTCCTGTCAAAATTGGTGCTGCTCTAGCTAGTGCTCTTCTTTTATTGCACTGGAACCGAAGATCACCATTTCTCCTTTTAGTCTGCAATCTCTAGGGTGAAGACTTGAATATGGAAAATGAAAGAATCACTAGTCATAACCTTAAAATGGATTAATTTCATCTGTACTTAAAATACTGAGAAATCTTTTGCAATTCTGGGAGTGAAATAACTGACCGTGATAAGAAATTGGACAAAAGCACAGCTCAAAATGCTCTGTCTGCTTCAGCGTCTTGGGGCTCCAAACTCTGCTGTGCATTGCAAGCTCTTGGCTAAGTTGAAGTGAAAAAAAAACAACAAACAAACAAAAAACAAAAAAACAAACAAAAAACCAAACAAACAAACAAAAAAAACCAACAACAAACTGTACTTTGAAAACCCACAGAACAGCATTGCAAGCATTACTGAAAAAGGGTAAGATTAAAAAAAAAAAAAGAAAGAAAAGAAAAAAAAGGCTGCTGATACTTTAGACACTGGAACAGACTTTCTGAGCACAAGGTATATGTGGAGTTCAGAGTTCCATTGAAAACCTAGTCTGCGTTTGTCCATGTTTACTGGGATCTCATCGTTCAGTTAGGCACCTGCATTATTCCTTTAAACCCACTTTTTTAATATAGGAAAGCAGTATCTAATTTGATCCACAGAGAGCAGAATTATAGCAAGGTTCATAGACTTCAAATTTCAAGGCCGAGTCAAGAGCTGAACCAAGGTATATCACAGATGAGCTCATGGCCAATCACTAGTCCCATCTTTGCACCCTTGAGGACTAACAAATTTTGAGATCTTCAAAATATCTCACTCCAGTGGAAGAAAGGGAATTGGAAGTCCAAGCCCAAACTTTGAAAAACTAAAAAAACCCACGCAAAACTCTAGAAGTGATATGTGAGATTATTTAGCAAGTCTCTTACTTCAGGGAAAAAGACAGAGAAAATATGGCTGGTCAAATATTGCAAACGTGGGAATCCAGATTGAAAACACAAGGTTGTATGTGACCCACAGCTTGTGTGCAGTCTATTCAGATTCAGTCATGTGGCAGTGGGCAGCACGCATGATTAGCACCTGATATCCCCAATTTTAATGCTCACTCCCCCCCCAGGTTCTTAATAGTGGTGATTTCAATCTCTTTCATAATGCACCACTCCCTCATCTTATACTAGATGTTTCAAAGTCTTACCTAGCTTCCAGCAACAGTATACTACTAGTGATAGTGAGAGGTGGGCAAAACTCCTTTCTAGTGTCATTACTCACGCATAACAATTTAAACTGCGCTTTCAAGAACCGTGTGTGTCAGTGAAAACTCAAATCACAAGAGTACCAGCCAAGAGGGAACTGAAGCAGGATGCTCAGGTGCAGAACTAAATTCATTTTAAAAAGGCTGAGCAAGTATTTTAGGGAACAGTTTTATGAACTTACGCAAACTCTACAAAGACTGTCAAGATTTGCAGTAGAATTTAGTTTGAAAATAATGAACTGAAATACCAGCCCTGCCTAAAGTGTTCTCCTAAAGCCCCTTATCCAGTAGCTTCCTCCAGGCTTCTCACTTGTCTCCCAATACCTGCAGAAAACATTCTGTATAAAAAGCACATAAATGGACAGAAACCATGACTTGCAGAGATTAGGAATTACTTTTTTAAAGCCTTGCAACCCTCCACATTCATTGCAAAGTATACGAAAAAATAACATTCCTTGCAATGACTCTGCTACTGCTCATGAAAAACATCTTTCCTCATCACTGACATGGCAGATATGCAGCTGACATCTGCTCAGCAGTTTAAGATTGCTTTGCTGACACATAAAATTGAGTTTCACTGTGAAATCAGGATGATATCATTGGCTATTATAATAAGTTGTTAAAGCCCATAGTAATACTTTTCCGTCTTTTTCAATCAAGTGGTTATCTTTTTGCTCTCCTCTCTCTCTTCCAGTCACCAGTTGTGAGTTTATCTTCTCAACAAAACCCTCATAGAAAAAGTATTTTTGTTGTGTTTTTAAACTGCTGGTGCTTTCAATAAAACTAATTAACATCTTGCAGTAAACCAGTTCCCTGGGTCTCCTTAGATTTCAAATAAAGCTGACCTATGCACAACAGGGTCTTCACTTTAGATTGAACGTGCTCATTAGCGTCTTCTAATAAATGAGACTACTAGCTGGTGCTGTTCATTCCACCTCCCAGAAGGTGCTGCAGGGGAAGAGGGTGGAATTGGGACAACTATTTGATTTAAGCGTGCCCCATACCTGTGCTCTTTTTCCCCATGCAGCAACAATTAAAAGCTGAGAAAGACTGAGGAAAAATAGGGACATTCCTGCTCAGAAATTGGGCTGAACTACAGAGACACTGGCGGGCAGTGTGAAGTCCCCCAGCATCTCCCTACCCCTGTCACACACATGCCTTGAGGATGATGGTTTTTACCCTCAACTCTGTAGTGTCACAGGCCAACATGTTCTCATAGAGCAGAGAAGCAGCTGAGAGTTGTTCTTACATTACACCTACTCAAGGCTGTACATAGCCCATCATTACATTGAAGTTTGGATGAAGGGGAACCAATTAAGCTGCCTGTCAGTTAATACAATCAGAGTTCAAACCTCTTTAGACCTCCTAAAAGAGAAGAGAAGTTGAGGAGGCAAGATTTCTCATACTTAATTGTTCTTCAGCATAGTCAATACAGTCAGATTCCTGAGTAAAGAAAACACCCACACACAGCATTTCCAAAGGTGCTAACCTTCTGTTTCTACAGATAACCCAGATTACCTGAGAAATTAATAAGACATTTTTAACACCAGAAACACCCAAAGCATTTTCAGGTGAGGCCGGAGTGTGGAGACCCCTCAAGCTTCAGCAACAAGGGTTACTGAATGGGCTTTTGCAATGGAAAAATGAAGGTCAGAGCCAGGGCAATAGTATACCTGAGGAAGACTAGCTAGAGTCTAATAACTTACCTTTCCTGTAAGAGATTTGTGTAACTCCAGAGAAAGCATTTGTAAGTTTAATGCTTAGGAGCTGTTTAGAAGAGAGACAGAGAACATTTCTGAATAGCTTGAAAAGCAAAGGGGAAAAAAAAAAAAGCCCCTAGTGAAATAACTCACTAGTTTCTCTAAGCCCTATCTGTTCATTCCTTGCTAGCCTTTGTGCTGCTCCCTCTATCTGGACCAAAAGCTGTTCATAGACAGATCTCTTGTTTCTATAGACTGACCAGCTCAAAGAAGACCCCTAAGAAAAGATCCCATCTATAAATTCTCATCTGATGAAAATGAATATCTATCATTCTAACCTAAATGCCAGCAGCAGCACTTCTTTCTCCTGAGAGCTCCCCATGCAATCCCTATTAAATTAAACCAGAAAAATACTCACTCGTTCCTTTTTAAAGTAGCAGATTACCCATAATCTCCTCCCCAGAATTCAAATTTTCTTTCCCTTAGAAAAGGGCTCAGTCAAGTCATATCTAAAAAGAGACCACTTAGAGACCTGCCATTAAAAAGTAAATAAAAGTAAACTCCTGGTAAAAAATGCCTCCTCTGATTTCCTTAGTGATGAAAATAAGGCCTGCAACAAAATGGGTACCCAGTTGCTAAACTACATTTCCCAAGAGGCCACAGGCCTCAGATCAAATTTCACACCTAATTTCTTGCTTTAAAAGGTTTTGTGGTCAGCTAAAGCTTTTTACAGATGATTCAGGAGAGTGGTGATGTCATTTTGTAGATGGCTATTATTGCTTAGGTGAGTAAAAGACAGTAGCTTCTAAAAAGTTGCTTTTTTTTTTTAGGCGCCTATAATCTTATTTAGTATTCTTGCTTTCTCTGGAGTTGATAATTTAGCCTCTTATTTAAAAAGCTTTTTATTCTTATTTACAAGAAGGTATTTTTACATTAAATCTTTATATTAGCATGGCCAAAACTTTCTGTTGTTCACTCTTTAGTAGTACAGGGTTTGACTTATACTGAAATTCACAGTTGTGCTCTGGTAGGAAGAAGTAGCAAAACTTGCATTCCAAGAAGAAAAATCTCCAAGCTATTTACAAACCAATGCATGTGCCTCTCTTGCTTCAGGCTGCTGATCAAACTATGGTCTGGGTTAGCTAAGGATTCAGAGGTTCATGTATTTGTCAGAGTCTACTTGTAAATATAGTTACCATCTGCATTTGCAAAACCCTAGCAGATTCATTAAATGCTCTAATAAAAGGAGGAAGAAAACTAAAGCTAAATAGAAAGGCTTTTAATTAATGTCAGAGTATTATCTTTTCCATAAGGTATGTGTAAGGTAATGTTTTTGTTGTCCACTATATCCATTCTATTTTTTTTTCTGGAGAGTGAAGGTGGGGATTTCTTTCTGAATAATAGCTAGTTTCTCTGCATTTGAATTTGGAAGAAAAAGGCATTTAAAGTCTTTGGGACTAGGGTTATGTTCTCAAAGATATTTCGGTGCTCACAGAATCAAATATTAATACTCTGAGATTTTAGGCCCTAAATACTAAGGCAGATGATAATATCTAGAAATCTCACTACTTAGCTTCCTAGCTTGAAGTGCAAAAGTCTCTTTTTGTACTACAGAGAGATTTACTATTACAACTGATAAAGAAATGCAAGCACACAATTAGAGTTAGTTTTCACCGAAGGCTTCATAACAGCAATCTACCTCCTATGTTCTTTATTGTTTAACAAGGAACCTGCTGGGATTTTTTATGTGTGGAGGTTAGGTATATTTAGAAGTATAGTCTGATTTAAATATATGTTGTTGTGATGTGATCTACTCAATTATAAATGCAGAACTCTGATATAAAAACACAGCTCTTCCTAAAGAACTAATATCTAGGCTTTAATTTAACTATTAAGCACTTCCAAATATACACACTTAATTAAAACATCAGGGAAACCTCTTGTAGACTGCAAACAAGGATCCTCTGCATGTTTTCCCCCAAATGCCCCTTCCTCCATTTGAAACTTATTTTTCCACATAACAAAGCAAGCATTTTAGTGCTGCTGGTTTTACTGATCCAAGGGGAACTAATGACCAGGATGTTTTACTCTTCCTCCGCAAGGATGGAGGATGCTGCTGCTTCTAACCTCATTGCTCCTATAGCTTTGAAGAAATGGGGGAGCAGAGAAAGACTCTCAGATGTGGCAGCCACCTCTGCTGCTGGCAGGCCCCGCCGTGCCCTGAACGAGCAGACCAGCAGCCTGGGCTGGTGGGGAAGAGGACATGCTCACGTGAGCCAGAGCAGTGCATGGGCATATGCTGTCAGAAATGAATGCTAATTGCCCTGGCATCAACAGCCAATAAAGCTGATTGGTTTTTAATTTCTTGGCACTGGGAGTCCAGCCACGTGCTGCATAAATTGAGCAACATTACCCAGGTATCGCTCAGGCTGTTTAGCAATGCTGGTGGCTCTGCTGTGCAGGGAGGAGGTTTCCACCGGTGCTGCCCAGGTTGCTCCTTTCTACATCATTACCTCCCTGCCAGCACCCGGCTGTCCCAGCATGCTGGTGGTTTCTCAGGAGCTGGTGGTTATTTTTCCTGAGAGCTGAGTGTTTGTGGAGAACAGCATAGCAAATTGGGCTTCTATATCATAGCAAATTTCTTCTTTTCTGCTTCTGTGGGGCTTTGCTTATCCCTTCAGCCTATGGCGTTTCCAGCCAAGTGTTTGTTGCAGGAATTGGTGGATAAAGGAAATGCTATATGGGGAACCAAGGGGAGAAAGGCAAGTTTGGGGGAGACTAGCCATTGCTTACTGTTCTAGTTATAGGACGAGCAGGGAAATATTCAGGAGGTGGAGCTCACAACACAGAGCCAGTAGTAAGAGAGGATGGCAAACTGCAGTATTGTCTTTCAGTGAGATAAATAATAATACAGGCGAGTTGTCCTTTCCATCTGTCTTCTGCCTAGTTTGTTCAAACATTGCAGGTGGGCAGAACATAACATCCTGTCTGCACAGCACCTTGCCCTGGGTTAGCACAATGCAAATCATTTTTTGTAAAGTTGATTGATTGATAGAGAAATAGAGCTGCATGTCTACAATTAACACCTACTTGGAGGTTAGCTTAATTCTAAGTTATGATAAGCTCCACTTACTCTTAGCTCAGTTAACTGTGGAGAAAGAGTTACAGAGTCACTTTAAGGCATTTAGAAATGTTTCCAGGAAACTGAAAGTCACCTTGTCTGCTGCACATTGAAACCTCCATGGGTGTTGTAGAAAAGAACACACCATTTATTAAGTGTAGGTTTCTTTCTTTCCCCTTTCCTTTCTCCATTCTGCTGGCTAAGCAGCTCATGTCATCTACATTTCTCAGTTGGATAAATATGAATTAAGATTATTTGTATTGTTTGAACAGAGCTTAAAACCCAGGATCAATTGTAGGAGTGGGTAGCTGGATATACAGCTAGCAGAAAGAGCCTGGAGCTGGCATGACAGGGTAAGGCCGCTAGCTGAGCAGGTCTGGCTCTGCCAGTTCTGAGTGATTTACTAACTTGGCTAAATCAGGAACATGGATTTTACCTTTTCTTGAGATGCAGTTCTGCTCAGTGAACTTGTATCTCATAAATTTGTCAGATGTTTTAAATTAGTGATCTTCAGCTTTTGCTGATTCAACTTACAGACTACTGAAGGCTTCCTAAAGATGGCATGGACTGCTGTGTTTTGACTTGAGGCCTGATGGACAATAGATATACTCCTGCTGATTTACTGCTTGCATACCCTCAGAATTAGGGCAGGGATTTCAAAGAGTCACCAGAGTATAGGTAAAAACATCTACCCTAATACTGTAGGAGAGGTATTTAGAGTACTCAGCATTTTGGTGGCATTGGCAACTACAGAAACAAGTTATATAAGAAATGTGGGATCTCATGAACCTGTTTTGGTCACTTCCAGGTGATCACTTCAGCTTTCCAATGACTGCCTGCATCTCTAAGTCTTTTCAAGTTCCAAGTCTAATATCTAGAAAATTTTGTCTAAATTTTCTTAATCTCTTGAGCTTTTGATGCCTGTGGAGATGACAAAGGTGTCAACACAGCTTTTGTTCCGACTTAACGCATGTGGCCATGAGATAATCCTCCTGACCTAAAATACTTGCAGTGCTACTGCGCATTTTTAACATTGTTAGGACGTCACTTTTAGAGCATTTCCATGACAATCTTTCTAGAAGTAGGGCTGAAGAAGAAGAAAAAAAAAAATATCCTAGGATAATGCAAGTTGAAAGGGACCTTGGGAGGTCTCTAGTCCAACCTCCTTCTCCAAACAGAATCAGCTGTGGGGACAGATGAGGTTTCTCAGGGCTTTACCCAGCTGGGTCTTTAAACCCCCAGAGATGAAGGCTGTACAAACACTCTGGGCAACCTGTTCCACGGCTTGACCATCCTCAAAGTGAATGAGGTTTTGTTTCCATTCAGTCTGAACCAATTTTGTTTCAGTTTATGTCCATTGTCTCTTAGCTTTTCTCCAATTGTGGGGGACCTCCCCAGTCTCTCATAACCTTTCAAAAATGCTAATGGCTGGCTGGGGGATCCCTGCAGCAGAGCAAGGCAAGGCTGGAGTGTGCAGGCACAGTCTGCACAATAGCAAATGTCATGCAGGCTGTGTGGTGCTGGAGAGAAAGTGCCCTGTGCTTCCCCTGCTCTCACTGGGATGCCTTCTGCAGGGCAGCACCCAAGCATGGAGGCACTGCCCTGCACCCCAGAGAAGCTCCCAGGGCAGCTGCACCTTGACAGGGCCACCACAGGCATTGCTGCAAAAACAGCTCCTGCCCCGAGTGCCACCTCTCCTGCCATGACCCAGCTCTGGACACGAAGCAAGGCAGCATGGCTCCAGCTTCTGCTCTATCCTCATATGGGGCTTTCCACTCCTGGGACCAGTAGCTGCGATGCAGGAGCCCAGCCTGCCTAGGGTGCTGAAGGGCACCAGGGAGCCCCAAAACACCAGCCCCAGCAGGGGGGACCACTGGAGGGCACAGGCTGAAGTCTGCCTTCCCCTCTCCATGGCTTTCCTCACTGCCCAGAGATGGTGCCCCACTCTGTGGGTCTTGAGGACCAGTAAGTGGCATTTCCCGTAGAAGCAGGTTGCCTTTCATGGAAAGCTGGAGATTTACCATGATAACAAGAAAGCAAGTTCTGCTGAGGCAAAACCCAAAGAAATTTTAGGCTAGGCTAACTGCATGTGTGATTTTGTGTATCCTAAGTGAAAAGTCAAATTCTTTCTGGGAACAGAGCAGATTTTCTGGCCCGCTGAAATCTGTATGCACTGCAAACTGAATTGCCTGAGCATCACAGGAATATTTGAAACCTGTGTCCGAATGGCAGTGAGGTGAGGCTACAGCAGCTGTAAAAAGTCTATTTTGGCATTTGGCCATCTCCCAAACATAAATAGCAAAATAACTCATCCATCTCCAGTGTCAGGAATGGCTGTGCTGGTTAGCCTCAGATTAAACCTTGTGGGTTTAATTTGGCTTTATAGTCAAATACAACCAGGCTAAGGTCAGCCAAGGCACTGGCTGGTTACGCAGGCAGGCTGTATATTTTTATAAAACTCACCGGAATCCATTTGCAATGACAGATGCTGTAGAGTGCATCTGCCTGATCTTTCACCACTGATAATATAGCTGGAGATAGCTCAGTGAGCCTCTTCATCATGAATTTCCATTTTCTTTTATAGCCTTAAATATTTTCACTGCCTTTATATTGGAAATCATATTGTACTTTTGTTTCTATTTGGCTGGTTTTTGAATACTGCCATTTTTCAGGGGTTATTTTTCCCCTTTGCTAAGTTCATCTCCTTACTCCTTAGCAAAGAAAGTATGAATAAATTAATAAGTTAAAAACATTTTTTTTTTTTTACCTTGTCATTCATATGACTTGGGAAAGTGGTAAGCTACAGATACCTTTGGTTTTTGTGTGTGTGAACCTGCAATCAAAACCAACCACGTTCCTGTATTTGAATTTTTTTTTTTTTTTTTTTTTTTTTGCATTGCTTACTCAGAAAAAGACACTTAAACATTTGGAGTCAGTAGATGTTGTAAAGCAGATAGATAGCTATGCAGTGATTTTTTTTTTTCCCCCTGCTTTTCATATTTTTATATTTGGCATTACTTGAAAAGGGCATTCTTCTAACAGAGAGTATTAAATTGGGATATAACTTGTCTTTGCCTCTGCTGAGCTCCCATTCCTAACCACATTAATTTTGGATACATCCTTATGTTCACCAGATATTGCTCCTCTATCTTTATGTCATTGCTAACTTTGGCCCATCTGACAAACGTATCTTCGGAGAAGCTGAGAAATAAGATTACACGGGCTTGATTCTGTTTGGCAAGCAGCAGCAGATTTGCATTTGCTTTGCACTGGTGTGTTGGCTTTCCATGCTCAGTGGTATAGCCCCTCCTTGTGCAAACCTCCCCCTGCTTTCATTCGCAGTCTGAGATAAACAGATGTTTGGCAAGATGTTTAGCATCTGAAATGATTAGTCTGTTCAGACTCTTGCTCCTACTTTATGCTGCATGGCATGTTTTTGTTTGGGGTTTTTTTTCAGTTGTGCTATGAAGAGAACAACTTCAGGGTCCCATTGTGAGTTTCTTATATTCAAGCTGGCAGCTTATTCACAACAATAGGGTAGTGAACAATGGTCCATCAGAGCTACCAAGAGGAGGAAGCAATTTAAGATGTATTGGGTAATGAAGAGCAAATCTACTCTCATCACCACAACTACATGGAAGCTGCTCTAAAATTTTATGACAAATCTTCTACAACTGTCCAACTGCAAAAGAAATATCTTGTGGAAGAGCAGAAATCGAAAGCTTTCATTCATCAGCAGTGTCTCTGATGTTTTGTTGTTTGGGTTTTTTTTGTTTGTTTTTTTCAGATTTAGTCAGATAAGTGAATATAGTCCGCATGCCAAGGTCAATGGTACACTTCTTCCCTGTAGTAGCTACATCATTATGTTTGTCTGGGTAAGCATTGGTCTCTGTCACACCAAATACCAAGAAGATAGGATTTTTTTCTTAGATCTCTATATTAGATATACATAATATTTCAGTAAAGTGTATTTGCAGAGTGAACAGTGTTTCTGGTTCAAAAATCCTCAAGTTGTAGAGGAAGCTTTCCCTTCTTCCTTTGGTTTTGCATGAGGCTGAAGTAGATCTGTAATTTATTAAAGATAACACTTACACACTATTAGTGTTTAGGGCCAGCGAAAGACCACATTGATTAGGTCTGTAGGCTAAATCAATGCCATGCAGGCTTGAAGAACAATAAGCCTCATTATTCTAATTGTGCAGCTAAAGTGATGGGGTGTTTAAAAGTGTGACAGATGTTAGAAAGCAAACCAAAGAGCAGGATCTCTTTGGTTTGTGAAAGGACTGAAAAAAGGACAATAGAGATGAGAACATGCAGATTGGAAGATATCAGGTAAAATAGTGTAGTAACAATTGGGGCTTATGTGCGTACCTGGCATAGATAATTAACTAATTCAGAAACATTTGATAGGTAAATGATAGACTAATTAACAGGAAAATGCATAACCTGACATGTGAGAATGATTATATGTGTATGAAAGAACTGATGACTTAGGTTGTTTGGACCTGGTTGCTGATCTCGTTATGTTTTGAACTAACTCACTAAGGAATACCTGAACGCATTACTCATTGAACTAATTCACCTGAGTGGTGAATTTGGACTTGATCTGTGGCTGTTGGTGTGAACAGACCAAGAGAAACAAGGACTGATGGCTGAGATGCTGTGGAGTACCTTGCATTAATATTGGCTAATGGGTAAAGAGCTAGTTATGGAAAAATGAAGAGTGAGGCATGGTGCTTGTAGTAAAGGCTAGGGGAAATGAGCCCTTCTGTGGAAGGAGCAGCTGCAAAGCAAATTTCACCTAATCTTAGGTTGTTTTGCTGTGTGCCTTACTAGTAAAGGAAAAGAGTCATGCTTGGAGCATATCTCGGAAATTTATGTTTAGTTGGCAGCCACAGAGGTATACTAGTTGAGGAATATGAAGATGCAGTTATTTTACTTAAAGAATTCATAAGACTGCTAGAATATCAAACACAATGTATTTTTCTGAGGGCTGGGGACAGAAGAAGAATCTATACAATCTTCCATTACAATTTCTAATAGAAAGGTGTCACTTTCAGCATAGACAGAGGCAAAAATCACTCCGGTTCTTGTTAACAAGGCAATAACATCCCTTTCTACTGCAAACCTTTCTGGTTTGAGGGAACAATGTTTTCTAGTATTAATGTAACTATGCTGGTTTGAAAAGTGCATTCTAAGCGACAATAGCTTTCCCACTGCATTCTGTTTTGTGTCTCCTATTGTATTTTAATGTTTCTCTGAAATAAGCAAGCTGTATTTTTTCCTTGTTTCAGTGTACAAACAAGTATATTGTGTCAGGTCACTAAATACAATGTATTTACAGCAACCGTTATTAGCAAATCAGCTTAAATGTGCCATGATGCTTCGATTCTTGGTTTAATCAAGCACTTCGGATATTTTTCAAAAAGCAGGAATAGATCTCAATTATGTAACTATTGTATTCTTCCCTAGAATTTTAAGGAAAAGCTCTTTTTATTCAAATCTTGGTAGAAAAAAATAGGAATATTGTTCAGAGCTTCTGTACAAGCTTTCTTGTTGTTCCTTGCTGTCACTTCAGTATGGTTCATACATTTTAAGTAGTAGAATAAGAATGTAAATCTCTGGATATATGCGTTATTAGTATAGCCAAATAAATAAATGAATTGCCCTAAAAACTGAAAGTGCCCCTTGAGATTCACTGAGCCATTCACAACCTAAGTTTGACAGGCAATGATTTAGCCAAACCATCTATAACTTTTATTTGAAAAACAAGGACAATTAAAAATAGGATGAGGCATTTTGGTCATGAATTATTCTGATCAGGAATGTAACTAGGTTTTTATTCCAATGCCTAAATGAAATATTTCCCTGTATATCCATTGAGTTTCATTACAGCTTCAGTTTTATTACCTCACTTTGAGAGATTTAATCCTTTTCTTGGAAATGCATTACTCTTCAGAAAGTACAAATAAAAATGAAATACAATAATAATTTTTGGGGGTGGGGGGAGAATAACAGGAGAGAAGGAAACAACTTTTATATTTAAGATGACTAAACCTTTATGTTATTATTTTGTTAAGATGCTCTTAGCATTGTAGCAGCCTTTTTGAAAACTCAGGAAGGGCAAAGCTTAGAGGCTACAGATGTGCCTTAGCTTTGTGCCGTGGTACCCCCTTCCCACCTCATCAGCATTACTAGCATGGTGGTTGCTATGGTGGGTTCCTCAGAGGGTCCAGGTGACCCACAAGAAAAGTTGCTGCCTGGGACTGTGAGGAGACAGGCTCTCAGCAACACCAGAGGAGCTGCAGGAACAGCTTTGGCCTTGTGTGCTGGTGGAGGTCTGGGCACTGTTGGAGCAGCTTGCTTGGCTGGACTGGGCAGAGAAAGTATCGGCGTGGAGCAGGTGGCCTTCCCTCTCAGCCTCACCCAAGAACTATGTACAATTCCACATCCCATCCTGGACACGTGGTAGAGAGCGTTTCTGTTACCAGAAGAAAAGAGATGGATTGAATTCCTTCTCCTTTCCACCCCAAGATCCAGTGCCTAACCTCAGGGATTCACCTCCATGCTTTGAAGCCTCTCGGGATAAAGACCAACATCTCCTGGGACGAGGGAAAAGAAGCAGAGCTGCATCAGGCCACGTTCCTTCTAGTTACTCTTCAGCAGCAGGCATAAACCAAGTGATTCCTCCCTTATCCTTGCATTGCTGTCAATGAACTGAGCTCCCATGGCTGAAGCAGGGAAGAGAGCACTGGCACTGAGGCCCCTAGGAGAGGGTGGGTCTCTGATATGGCTCCAGGGCGTTGGAGATGGAAATGTGCTACCTAGAAAGAGAAATCTTGCTGCAGCCGAGTATTAATAGGTCCATCATGTTTCTTTCCCATGAAAGCCACCTTCCAAAAAACTTAAGAATAATTTTTGAATTTGGGGTAACCTGGAAAATGTTGATCTTCACTCTTCCTTCCCTTTCTTGCTCCAATTTTCATCAGTGTCTGGACATTTATAAATCCAGACTGTTTTGTGCATGAAGGGTAAAGATTAATGTTTCAGACCAGGTTTATCTTTTTAACAGTGCTGTTGAAGGCTGAAGGATGTTACCCACAGTTTAAAAAAATGCATCATAGATATTTTCTGTCTGAAAATGAATTTGCTCCTTTGAAATGTGGATAGAAATAAAATTAGTGTGTTGGTAGATAAAGGTATATTTTTTTTTTAACCTTCTTTATTGAATTTGTGCAAAATGATGGCTTAAAATGTAACTCAAGAAAAGGGAAAACAGAAAAAAGAAAGCAAGCTAAGGATTGAGATGTAAAGACAACAACAGAGAACAGTGAAGAATTCCTGCAATGAAACCTGACAGTAAAATTTGCATGCAAAAACCACAGCGTTAGACTTTAAAGATTACTGGCACCCAGCTGCCAAGTGTGTTTTGCTTTTGGGAATCTAACAATTGACATGGAAAATGGTGGGGAAAAGTAAGCTGATCCTTCTGCACACTAGTGATGTAACTTGTGTGACAGATACCTCTGAGAACAAAAGAAAAGGGGGGGGGTGTCCAAATATGAAGTAATAGAAAACCTTTTCTTCTATTAATACCTATGGAAAGTTATAGGAATGGGATAGTTTATAACAGCTTATGTACATGGCAAATGTTTGATTGAAATTGAGACTTCAGTTTCAAGGAAGACAGATTTTAACCTACTAATTGTTTTTATTTAAGTTATAAAAGACCTAGAGGGGAATATAAAGTCTCAATCTACAGAGAAATTTCCAAGACAGATGACTTTGTAGTTAAACTCACAGGAAATGAAAAGTCAATGGAAATTGGACCTGAGGCACATGAACAAAGATGGGAAAAGACTAAGTAAAGGAAATTAAATCACACTAAAGGAAACAGTACCACCTTACATGAAGATATCTCATCCCTGTGTATTTTGTAAACAGAGTGCCTGCAGAAAGTTCTTCAACTGCCACAAAGACGGAACTTCTCTGGAAAATATTACCCTAAGCACTGGCTGTACAATACCACAGAGCTGACTGCAGCGTGTTGGGGATATGCACTACCCAATGTCTTAGCCTGCCTGTATTTTCACAAGTATAGGCTATGAGTTATGTGCATAGGTATTTAAGGCAAGGGCAGATTTATACCAGAAACCTTTACCTACCAGCTCTTGGTTTCTTATTTCCTGCAATGGCTCCCGCTTCCCAAGATCTTCTCCTTCCTTTTTTGATGTGGGTTATCTGAACATTTTCATGCAATGGGGCTTTTCAGGGAGGCTGGTTATCTGAGGCACTGGTGAGATGTGTGAAAATACAATGCCTAGCTCGGGGAGCAGAGTCAGTCAAGCTACAGCAGCATGAAACCCAGCACGCAGCTCACTTACCCTGCCTCGTCAGTGAGTTTGGCAGCCTGCTCTAATCTCCGTGCTGCTGCATCTGGACTGCTGCTGGTACCCAAACTCCTTAGTTTGAGGTTTGCATGGTTGTTTCTGCACTATGCAGAAGCTTATCTTCAGCACACCCTGACTTTCTCTGTTATGCTTTTAACTCATGTAAATACTTCTGAAATTTTTTTCTCTCAGCCTCTTCTAGAAGAAACAGTGCTCAGACAACACAAGGATAAGGTGCTACTCACTAAACTCAGGTCAAGACAAACTGAAAGTACGAAGAGACCTTGTTCTGTTTTGTTTCTTTTAAAGGATTTGTCAAAAAGCTGGAGACCAGCACACCCCAGGGAACTCCTGTCTACCTGAAAGGTTTGAGTCAGGCTGGCCATGAGTCAAACTGGTGGGTGCAGAATGAGTAGTGCTTTCAAGCCTGATGCTGTCATTAAGCAATCTCTTCTGATGTAAAAGGTTAGGAGGCAAACAGAAATAAATAAGAGGTTTTCTTTTGCCTCCCAAGAACTCACACAATACAGCCTCTGACAGCACTGTACACGCATGTGCACACACAAGCACATGCCAAAGAAGTGCAAATGTCCATCACAGCTGAAAAATCAGGCTTAAAACAGGCCTAATTATGTGATCACTGAGAGGAACAAAAAAGAGCATTATTTGTTATGACTTTAGTTTTTTGAAGGCTCACTTCCTTAAATAAAATAAAACATCACTGAAGATGGTGATAGTAAACTGGATATGTGGAGCAGACTTCCCAAGAGCCAGATAACTGCAGAAAACATTGTCAGTGAATAAGAAATGCAAAGTCTTCTGGTCACAAGGGAAAACCCTTTCACCCTAATTTGAGGTTGAGCAGCTTTGCAGCTATATAGTTGTTTCTTGCTCTTATGCAGATACTGCTCTATGCCTGATCTTATTAATACTGACAGTAGAAATCTTAAGCATATGTTTCCTATCTTGGACTCTTTTTTCCTTACGGGATGGGAGGTCACCCCAGCAATAAAGCCTTTAGCTGAAAGATTGTTTAACACATTGTCATAAGTACATAAGCAGCTTTTTTTTTTTTTGGTATTAAGTGCTAAGTTGCTAATTGATTTTACAGACTAGCAACGGATCTCATTACAGAGTGAGGCAGATGTCACATAAAGTCAACCCTGTTCCACAGAGAGAAGAGCAAAATTTTAGAAAGCTTCCATGGAAGATGCTAACTCCAGGCTACTGATTTGGAGATGCTTTGGGAAGACCTTTGCTAAGGCTCTCCTTAGTGTGAGCAACAGGGATTGTAACCGATGCTCCAAATCTCCCTTTGAATCAGTGCATGTAGAAACTGAAACTTGTTGTCTTGAGTTTGACCTTTGGAAGATTATCTAAAGAACAGGAGTTAAAGGCTTTCCCCAGTCCAAGGTCTATTACAAACCTCTTATTTTGGAAGAATTACACTTAAATTTCTAAAAGGTGTCACCCAAACCAGGGGATGTTTAGCAATAATGTCTCTTTACTATACACAAAGCTACTTTGCCACTTGCTCTTCTGCTCAACTGCCTAATCTCAGTTATAGCTGTCTCGGCACAGATGGCTTCCTGAAATATTGATCTAAGCCTTTCTTCAGCTATCTTACTCACTTTAACTCCTTTTTGCCCCCAGATATTTCTCAAATAGACAATGAGCCCTGCCGGCAGGGCTGTGCTAGCATTGGGTTTCAGTAGCAGTATTGAAGCCAAACACACTGTCCCTGCACATCCTGATTGCAGCTGGGGCCACAGGTAGGGCCAGCAGCTGGTACGCCATGTAGAGAAATCCTCACATATGGCCTGGGCTCCCAATGCAGGCTTCATTTCTATTCCATTTTTGCTCCTTGGCAGGAACTTCAGACTGACGCCAAGCCCACAGTCCGGTTCAAGATAGCCCCCATATCGTGTGATGCAGGGGTAAATAAGATTTGTCAAAAATACAAGTGTGAGGAGGTTTCAGACAGCTCCTGGAAGCCAGCAGTTCAGGTTTACACAGACAAAGCTTGGGACAGCAGCCAGCCACACCATCTGCACGGGGATGGTACATGGCCAGCAGTTGTGCCCGTGCTCTGCTGAGAAGCCCCTTCTCGCAGCAGCCGCCCCTGCCCACAGCCTGGGCCAGCTGCCCGCACCCTGGCACCGGCAAACACGACTGCTGGGAAAATACTGCCTGCTAGCTCTGATGGTCTTAACATATGTAGCGTGGAAAGCTCTCCTGTGGCTGTGTACTTAAGGTCTGCAGAAAGCTTTGACGTGTCAGAAGCAGCATAAATGCTAAGCATTTTTATTATTGTGCATATGAGGCCAAGTTTTGATAGTCACTTAAGAGATTTCATTCTGCTTTATAAAGCACACTTGGTGACAAAAAGTATAATAAAAACCCAAGGTCCTAGTATAATATCTAATACTGCCACTAAACAGATTTTTTGTTTTTGTCAAAAAGGAGAAGGAAGATCTTAATCTGCTTGAAATGCAGAGCACAATCAGCTGCTAATTGTAGAAATAAATAACAGATGCATGCAATCTCCCTCTATCTCACTTTCCTTTTTATTTTCAAAACTAATATATTTTTCTTTCTTTTATGCAGTCCATTCTGCTGACCTGCTCAGGCACAGGTCTCTGCTTGGAAAGCAAGCCCAATTGCCGGCAAACCTGCTTCCAGATCCATAAATCTTCTCCTGTAAGTGCTGGGATATTGGTTCAGAAAGTGGGCAATGAAATAAAAATAACAGCAGAAAAACATCTTGAGTGGTTTGAAAAAAATCCTCCACTGAATGCAAAATAATACTAAGAAGAAAAATAAACTGAACAAAAATAAAGGTAATGAAAATTAGTTATCCTGTCCCTCTCAGCTCCATCTCTGGGAATGTATTTTTCAGCTCCATCATGCAAACATTTCCTCTATGGAGAAGTCCAAAAGGATTTAAAGTGGAGAATTAAATAGATAGTTTTCTACAAGCTGCTAGAATCTGCTACAAAATTATATCCTTTCTGTAGGAATGTTGGTTTGTTTGTTTGTTTGTTTTTTAAATTTCTTACCAAGCCAGAGCTAAAGCTGAAGCTGCACTTCAAAATGGGATTTGGGGTTCCTCCTACTCTCTCCCCTGTCTTTAAATAGCGCTTGTAGCTGAGGAGCAATTAGGAAGGTGAAGCTGCCTGCTGCTTCCCATCGCCCCCAGTGGGGCTGCAGCTACAGATGCGCTGGGCACAGCAGCAGCCTTGGGGACCTCTGAATTTGTCACCTACGAGCCGGGAGCTGTTCTGGGGATTCCTGAGCGCCACCTGCTGCCACTTTTTAAATACAACCTGAGCTGCGATCGCCGGGAAGCGATTC
Organism: Platalea leucorodia; assembly: GCF_965183815.1. Classification (NCBI taxonomy): domain Eukaryota; kingdom Metazoa; phylum Chordata; class Aves; order Pelecaniformes; family Threskiornithidae; genus Platalea; species Platalea leucorodia. Next base: position 19,181,577 of record NC_138833.1, on the reverse strand, counting down.
CTGGGAAGCACAAGGAGCAAACCTCTCCCCCCCGCCCGGGTTTGTAGGCGCAGCAGGGTCCGAGCTCGCAGCCCTGGCTCCTGGCGCAACCGATGGGCTTGAATTTATCAATCAGCATTGCATTAATACATGGACACCTATATTTTTCTCAGTCACAGGCACGACACAGAATGTTGTAGCCATAGCCCAAGAAGCGAAGGGCCACATACAGGTATTACATACCCGCTGCTCTGCGCCATACTCCGTGCTGGGAGCTGTTTGTAGGAAGCAAATAGAAATGTAAAGGTTTACTTCTTTATTCGCTTAAATTAGAAACCTAGGAGACTTAGAAAGAGGGCAGTGCTCATGTAGTTTGAGAAGCTATAAAGCAAATAATTGAGTAACACAGAACATTATTTATATTTGAGATTCTCAGCTAGATAAGTATCCCAAACACCTATCCGCCTGCCTGCCTGTCTATCACCATTGTATCCTGGGAATATATAGTCAACAACAGAACAACTTATCATGCCTTCTCTCTTGTAATAATCTCAGTAATTTACTGGAGCTGTATATTAAAAAGTCTTTCCCTACCGTTAGGCATTTGCATACATCCATCAGCCAGCTTGTATACGTGGGATGGCAGATGATTTAATACTGCCAAGAAGGCTTAAGATGTGGATAAATGTTTTTGTGAGGATTGTTAATACTGTCAGGCCAAGAGTAAGGAGGCCAAAGACTTGTCCTAGACATTATGACTGGTAACATCACTGTCTGGGGGAGGGGAATATCTTATTTAGGAAAGATATTAGGAAAACAGATATCTAGTCATGCAGAATAGAATTTCACCCTAATCATTTTTAATCCATATACCACATCAAGTTTCTTGAGTGATTTTCCCAATGCAACTGCAGTTTGAACTTCCAAATGTTATAAAGTCAAATATTTGGGTGTCTATTCTGCCTGGACGCTGGTCCCGAATGAGATATGTGCGTGCCCTGCATACAGGATGGCAATAGGGGATACCAGGAATGGGAGTAGGAGGGTACGTACTTGTGGCTGGGATAGAAATAAATTCAAGAAGCATGGACAGTCCGTGGAGGTGAAAAGTAGATGAATATTAAATACTGGTAATGATTTAAATTTTGTGACAAAATTACTTTTGCTGATATGAAGTTTCTCAACTACAGTTTGAGTACAGGTCTCTCTTAGCCTCTTTGGGGGAAAAAAGAAGTGTAAAATCTTAGTAGATGAAAAAATGTCATTAACTTACAGCCATACCTAGTCAAGTATATTTTTATTGATACAAGCCCTGAAGATTCAGGAAACCATCAGAAAACCAAAATCAAACCATTGGAGTTGTGTTCTTTGCCATCCCTGTGTGTACCCCTCTCCCTGACATCCCAGATCTTAATCCTCCTTTCCAGCCCACCTCACAGCCAAGCACAAGCTATTAACCCAAATCCAGCTGAACCCAAATACATTAACTTAACTCAGACCTCAAATGTTTCCCTGGAGCAAAGTGGTGTCAAAGCTTAAGGCTTTGAGACAGGGAGCATCTTTTACTCTATGTCTATGGTGCATTCATTGCAGAGATTTTTAATGCTTTCAGAATGCAAACAAGTAATAGTGATTTAAGCGATGTATGTCTATTGCTAATGTGCTTTACCTAAGTCAGAGTTCCAGTTATTTGTCTGAGTGGGATCTGCAGCAGGTCCCTGTGTTAATTAATACAATATTACAAGATAGAACCGAGAAATATATACAATTCTCTACTAAACAACACAAGAGTTTCCCAGAAGAAATACCTACTGGTTTTACTAAACTGATTCTTACGCTAGTAACCAACAGAAAGAATTTAGAAGAACCTGAGCCTCCTTATCGATGAATTTAACATTATAAGCAACTACTTTTTCAATAAAATATTTACTCTTCCTACCTCAGCACTGAGAGAGATTTTGAATTACAATAAGAGCCTGGTGCTTACGCCCACCTCTGCAGTTTCATTTGCAGCACAAGACGTTTGAGTGACTCGCCTGCAGACACACTGTGAGTTAGGAGCTCAGCTGGGGCCAGAGGGACCCGCATTCTTTGCTCTAACTTTTTAATCAGTCGGCCTTCTCTTCTCCAGGGCATTGCCCAAACATGTCAGGATTTAATTCCATAATAAAGAGGAATAATTTAGATTCTTTCACTCACAGTTGTGTGGAAACCAAGTTCTTGCTGTGGAAGCTGTTTCTGTTGGGATTAAAGGAGCTTGGCCAATTCACCCCTAAAGATCTAACCTATTGCCTCTTGCTGCTGTATTATTTTTGTCATGGAAAATTCATGTTTCCAATTGGCTTTGGCTTAGTGGATGGCTGTTGAACTAAAAGCATTTTTTAACATATCACTTTGCTCTTCCCTATCCACAGTCCAATGTGTCTAAATTTCCATTTCAAATACAGCTCCGATCTGTCTAATCTTTTGCTTCTTCAACATTTTCAAGGAACTGTAAATTCCACAATTTAATTAATGGGTCAAAGAGGCTGAGCCTTCTTCATGCAAAATAGAACCTTACAGTGATTAATTAAAATTGCTATCACTGTTCCAACTTGCTAGATAGACTTGAGCATAGCATATTCTGCTAAGGACATTACAGAGTGCAAAACAAAGGGTGCTAAACTTAGAGAAGCAAAGGAAAATGTGATTATTACAAATGGGGGAACGTTTTTTCCAGTATGCAGAGACCAATTTTTAAAGGACACTGTCAAGAGTTATGGCGTACTTAAATTTGATCAGCCTTAATATTCACTCTCTTTTGCTGTGCTGGCAGATGTCTCTGGGGTTCAGATAGCTTTTAATCACACACCATTTTACCCTTAAAAATGGAGGAGGAACAAAAGTAATATTTATGTAAAATCTGCGAAGCAACAGTGCATCATACAGTCTCCACTGGCTCTTGTAGAAGCAGCTAAGTAATGAGAACTAATTTCCAGAATTATGTTGACATGTTTTGGGTATGCAGAAGGCAGCAAACAAATGAAACAATATTAATTTGAGATGCCATCAGACATATTAGGGAGAAATCTTTTAGTATGTTGGAGAGACAGCAGTCTTTCATTTGTCACTTACTTTAGACCTTATTTATGAAACTCTAACTGAAAAAAACAAAATATTGAAAAGAACCTGAATCTGAGGAAGAACATGTTGGTCTCTCCTAGCTTGTTTGCTTGGTCATTTAGGAGGACAGGTATTATGTGCTTGGTTCTTTTTAATACAAACTTCAGCTTTTGTGGAGTGATAGCATTGTAATTACCATCATGGTTTGGCTAATCTGTGTTTAAAGGACTTTGGGTTTTGCCTTGTTCTCTGTGTATGTCACAGCCACAATATCCCAGTGCCTGAAGAAGGATAAATCTCAATGCATTATCTGTTTTCCTATCAAGATGAATTATCTGTTTTCCTGTCAAGGAGATGTTCAGTTTGCAACTAGGGACCTAAGGCCAAAACCTCAACAGATGCTTGCATGGAGAAATGACTCATAGAATCAGAATCATTTAGGTTGGAAAAGACCTTTAAGACCATCAAGTCCAAATGTTAACCCAGCACTGCCAAGCCCACCACTAAACCACTAAACACCACATCTATCCATCTTTTAAATACCTCCAGGGATGGAGACTCAACCCCTTCCCTGGGCAGCCTTTGCCAGTGCCTGACAGCCCTTTCAGTGAAGAAGATAGAATATTGTCCTAAAGATATAGCTCTGGAGGTTACCTCAGGTCAGGCACTCCCTTGCTGGGAATATTGCATCACTCTGCTCCCAGTGGCTCAGCACTGCCCCAGCTCACTCCAGTTCTGCACTGGAGTCACAATTGCTCTGAGCTGGTCGTGAGCCTATAGCAACACTGTCTTTTAAGGATGATCCTTAAGCAGCCCTTGAAGTGGACTCCATGCTGTAAATCTGAAAGTGTCACTTTGTGACCAAAGAGTGGTTTCAAACACACATGGGACTCACTCTGCCAGGGCTGAGGTTGCTCTAGATTTATTAACACATTAATACGGACTATCTGCATCATGGCCCTCATGTGGGAAGGGGAGTGGGATGAAGAGCACATCTATTCCATGGGTTGCTTTTCCCACCTAGTATAGAAGGCATGCTTAGAAAAATCTAATCTTTACTCTCTTGGGTCAAATTACAGGTTTAGGAGAGCTTCTACCTATGTTCAGGGCAGCAAGTGCAGAAATACTTATGCCGGGGATAGTGTGATAGGAGGCGCAAGATGCTGAAGCAGTAACACTCACCAATACAGTACTTCATTTCTAGATGCCTTGTGCAGCTTGTCATTTGTGACTGCAGTCAGCAAGAAGTATTAAAGACTTTCTCCCATTCACTCTATGGGAAGTTAGGATGTTTCCACCCTGTACAGTGAAGGAAGTCCTGTGCAGAGATCTTAGAGTGCACTTGGGGGTGTGATAGCTACAAGTTAGTGTGGTGTGGGAATGCCAGTGTAGCAGCTAGGAATGAGGGGAGCCAGTAAAATGGAAGATTTTGAGTTATTCTCAATTGAGCAGATCTGTAATTTACTGTATGATTTAGTCTCTTGTGCCTTTCTCTCTAGAAAATACAGTCTTTTCACTCTTCAAAAACCTTCTCTTGAGCTCCTGATGAGAGGATTCCCTGGGAGAAACAGCAGGTGAAGTTCCGGCAGTGGATAAAAGAAGTCATTTCCCTTTGTGCATTTTAGAAACCTCAGCTTAACCTGTTTTCCTTCTTTCATCCATACGCACACGTCCTGTTGCTAGCAGATCCGCCCTTCGGTTAAAAGTTTAAATGCTGATCAGCATGAGTTGACTTTAATCATCAGGTAAAGGCCACTGACAAACAGCTTTCCCAGTATGGATCCTGTACATACTTTTCCCTTTCCACACTGCATTTAAATTTGGAATTAACCCCCTGAGCCCCTCACTAGCGTGAGATCTAAACCGCACTAGTGCTGCCATCTGCTAAATGACTTAACAGCGCACCCCAAGTCACCAACTGACAGCAGAAGGTGCCATCAGATTTGTGACTCAAATCCTCCTCCAGGCCATGGCCTCCCCATGTTATATTTATTCCCCTTAGCTGCTTGATGCCGAGTCCTGGGCTCTGGCTGCGAGAGCAGCGAGCACTCGGGCTCCGCAGCCTGCGAGCACAGGGGTGCTGGGGGACCGGTGGTGGGTGGCTGCCCTCAGCACGGCACAGACAAAGCGCGGAGGCCGGTTCCCCGCAGCAGCCGGCAGCAATTGCCATGACAACCAGCAAGCTGATTACTCAATTACAGCGTTCCTTTTAAAAAGTGACATAAAGCCAAGGGACAACACATCCTCGGCTTCCCGTGGTGCTTGATTTTCAAAGCGCCGAGCTATGTTTAACTTTTTAATATACCTTGTGATTATGTTTGCCAACCTAGTTCTGGATCTCTTTTTTTATTATTATTATCATTATTATTATTTTATCCCCATGGTTTTTGAAACACTGAGAAAGTAAAAAGCTACTTAAAATGTACAGTTTTTCTAGTTGCAGGAAAACATGCAGGTGCAATCAACACCCAGTGTAAAAGCCTTATTGGCATGGGAGGACTGTGATAGGTGCACACTTGGGAGAGTGCTGGAGCCGTGACCAATTTAGCAAAATATGCCAAACCTGCTCCAAGAAACCTCAGCAGAGCTAGTCATGCTGCAGTCTCTGAAGCTGAGTTGTCTCTTCGTGCTGTGCTTCCTTTTCATACTTAACATGCTACTGGAGGTACCACCATGCTGTTCTCGGAGCCAATGCATTTTTCATCCTTTTGTGTGAGCGTAGATTACTGGATATTTTTCTACAAGAAAAGAAGGGGAAAAGCTGAGCACACACTTGTGATATTGGGTTTCATTGTTTTGTTTAGATCAGTTAAGATTTATAATGCCAGCTGTGCATGAACTGAGGAATTCCTTTGATTTTCATAGGGATATAACTGCTGTTATAGCACCTTGAGAGTCTGGTCAAGGTCTTCATTGTGTTGGACATGATAGAGGGGGACAGTGAGAGATATCCTGTACCAAGCAAAATAGACCAGCCAGACTAATGCCAGGAAAGAAAATAGAAGCATAGAAATAGAAAGTAGCTTTGCTGCTGACCTTGCCTGGATTCATAGGGTCATAGAATAATTTAGGTTGAAAAGGACATCTACAGGTCATCTGGTCAAGCCCTCACTCGAAGCAGGGCCAAATTCAAGGTTAGGTCTTCTTTCAAAGTTAGTAGGCCTTTTTCAGCCAGGGAAAAGGATAGCTCAGAGCCTTTTCCAGCCAAGTCTGGAATACCTCCATGGACAGAAATGCCCCAGGGTCTCCAGGCCCTTGTTCCAGGGTTTAACCACCCTCTCTGTCAGCATCTTTTCTATACAGCAATGCTCTGCTGTAGATCCACTTTAGAAGATCATGGGAACATCTCTACCTGACTTTTCATGGACAGTGTTCCAGAATGAAACTGTTTTCGCATCTTCTGCCTCCCAAATTGGGTAGCCAGCATGAAACGGCTCTTGGATTCTGGAGGAAGCTGTCCTGAAACAGTAGTGTTATTTACAGTGCTCACTCATGATTCAGGTAAAGAGCAAGACATAGGATTTTAAACCCATAACTTGTAAAGGACTGGGTGCTACTTGTTCTGGTCTGAAGTAATGCCTGGGTTTGTTAGAAAAGTTTCTACAAGTGGTTTTCAGTTCTCTCTGAAGCTGCTGAGAGGTTCAGGTTGTTAGTAGACTGTGTGACTCTGCAGAGACAGATTAGCAGGATTGCTGTCACCATTCCAACAATTTCTTGATAATATTTTCTTCCCCACTTCCTTTTTCCTCTCTGAGTTTAGATCAGCTCCCCAGACAGGAGACCAAACACTTCAGCTCTCATGATCTCAGGCTGAGGATTCGTTCACTATGTCCCAAAGAGGAACCTGCTCATAGTCATGTTTTCAGCACTAATGCTGTAGGAAAAGAAAGGCCTGAAGATGCATTTGCTGAACAGTGGTGTGGCATGGCATCCCAAGATGTTGATTACTTACAATATTCAGGCTCTCAATATACTTGATTACACGTAAGAGGGATTCATTTTTCAAGACCACATCACTTTCATTAATAAGGAGAGACAAAACCTTTCTTTCAATCACATATCAGTCTCTTACAGGTGGGGAGGCAAGGCTGTCAAATCTGCACATGGGTGGATTGGTTTCTCAAGCACAGATTTCCCTGTGTGGGGAAGGAGGTAGACTGGCCCAAATTGTTCAAGCTATGGGTGACAATTCACTTGTAGGAAAGAAGTTCCTCCCCAGCCACTTCTTTTCCACTTTGGTCACTTTGGAGTAAGGCCACCTCTCCTTGGGCTGCTGCTGGAAAAGAGGCATTGTTTAAATCAGCCTTCTGGATTCCATAGCACACTTTAAAAGTCTTCTCTGTATTGCTTGTCCTTCTGTATTCTCGCTCCATGGGATCCAGCTGAAAGTATAGCATTTAAATTTAGCACTGGCTCCAGCCAGACTGATGGGAGAAATGCAGAGTTAATGACTGGTGAGTCATCTGCTGAGTTTTCACCTGAGAGGCTGAGGGGGAGCTGCTGAGACAAAAATTCAGAGCGTGGCTGATTTAACAAAGATCAAGGCTTGTTCCTATGAGCTCTTGGTCACTATAAGGCCATATCAGCTCTCCTCTCACCACCCAAATACACACACACAGTGAATGTACAGGTCTTCCCTTTAACCATGTCTTGCTTGAGTGCTGGTCTTGGGAAGGAAAATCAGCCAGGCTGGAGAGTCTGCTGTTTCTGGTGAACATTAGACTGTGCTGATGACATCTAGACTATGATCTAGGTCCACTCTGAAGATCTAGAAGTTCCTAAATCACAGATTGTGAAAAGCTAGGAGAGTTTACACAGGAAAAGATCACTCCATCTTTGTTGTCCTCTTTCCCCTAAGCCCTCACTACTGACCGCTGGAGAAGATGGGGTAAGGCTAACCTATTTACCCAGGATATTACCGGGGCAGAGCTGAGCAGCAGGTGCTTTGCAGCAAACAAGGTCCAACCCATTCAATGAATGCTACAGAAGACAGATGGGTATATGACCCTTTCCGATTCCCCCAGATCCTCTTAAATTGATTTGTGTGGAGTATAAACAGCAACCACCTGTTGAGGGAAATGGAAAACCACAACAAATGAACTGTTCCTATGCACATATACTCATGCCATGTCCCTCTTCAACAGTTTCAAGCGAAACCATAGTCCTCCTCAGTGAAATGATTGATTAAAAAGTGCCTGATTATTTCAGCATTATTTGCTTTGCAAGCTGCATGTGGTATTTTATTTCAAAGCTATGAAAATATGATCTGATTCTCCAACCCATGGGACAGAGTAGCTGAAGATACGGTTTTCCAGTCATCTCATTTCAATATGTGATAGAGTTGTCAACCTGGTGCTGTGCAGACGAGGGAGCTGGCCTGCAAGCCATCTGTGTGGGGTGGTGCAAGATGTGACTTGCACAGGTGTTTGTCAAGAAGGTAGGGACAAGTTCAGAACACCAAATTACTGCTTTCTGCTCCTCATTTAATGAGCCAGCTTCCCAGCCAAGCACGCTCTAGAAAGCGGAGGTAGAAGAGATCAGCAGGTATATTATCTGAGCCGTGCTACAATCCATTTCCTGCACCCACTCATTACAAAGGAGCAGAGGTCTCCTGGTCACATATGGACATATGCTAATGAGTGAGTGAATAGGGTAGGATGGAGGTATAGGACAGCTAACCCACAATTAGCATTTCTCCCCTTAGCCCTCACCATGTGAATCCGTTGTTTGTTCCTTCCGAATATACATTATATTGTGCACAAGCGCATATGCTATGCTTGTAGAAATTACCATCAGCAATAGGAACCATCTTTTTTGTGAACTTTGCATTTCCAAGCATGGAGTGTTATCTCATGCCAGTGCCCTACTATGAGATGAGAGAGTAAGTGACAGTGCAAGTGCCCTGATTCTGCATCTCCAGGTTTCTCTTTCCACCTTCTTACTGCTGCTTTTATTTTATTTCACTGCAGAGCCAGAAGTTTGGGACCTAACCCAGACTGACCTAATCTAACTGGCTGTAACTTTGAAACTGGATCTAGCTTTAAATTTGTCCCTTTGTGAAGCGGTTGGACTAGGTGGCTTCCAGAGGTCTTATCCAGCCCCAGTGGTTCTGGACTTCCATGGCTTCTGCCAAGGAGAGATAACAAAGCAGCCGTGGTTCCAGTGAGATTCGTGCAGTGTTTTTCATTTATGCACTTCAATATTGAGAAAGGCAGAAAATACCATTAACCTCCTTTTTAACATGGTAGGCTGAGGGCAGAGCCTAGGGAGCTGAGGTGAGTAGCCATGATACACTTAAGTCAGTGGTCAGCCAGGAATATAGTCAGATGGTTCTGCATAGTCTTAGCATCCAGCTGCTATTCTGCTTTTCTGGGCATCCAAATACACAGGGCAAAGCTTATCCAGGGGTTTGTGCCACAGATCCAACCTCAGTTCTGTGCGTGCACTTTATCTGTCTAAATAAATCTACTCTCTGAAGTCAGTAGAGACAAATGGGAATCTCAAAAAGGTGACAGATTTACGGTGAGGTGGAGGACCTTCACTGACTTTTGGGGCCTTATAGGATGCATAGGTACGTGAGTTGGGTGTTTAAAGTATGATGAGATAAATGCAGGCAAAAATAATCTTGCTATTTAAGACAGCATGCATAACTGTACCTTGGCCCTTTGCCCTTCCTTAAAAAGTCACTGAGAACCAGAGCTGGGAAACCAAATCTCACTAATAATGGGCAAGTGTGTATATATATATGCTCCAAAAGGCAGGTACATAATTAATGTATCTGATCCGCAGTGTAATGTGTATAATCCACAGTGTTTGAAATGGGCTGTGTATAACAGGGTGCCATGCTGTCTCCTCTTGGAGCCACAGACACAGATTAAGGGCATTTTTCAAAGCACTTGCAGCAAGCTAAGGAGGATTCAGGCTGGGATAGCTAAACTTCCATTTGATATATGTTTACACCATTATACATCGGGAACGCACTTTCTTTCAATGGGTTAGGTGAACAAGAGCAGTCCTCAGATGTGATATATCTTTTGTGAGGAGACTAAGTCGTTTACTCTCTCTCACTCCTGCCTTTATCCTTTCCCTTCACCCTCAGTGGTAGCTTCTCCTTGCTGTGTAAAGACACCAAATTAAACAGAGCTATCCCTTCGTTTTCTCCTACCTCTATTTATTTTGCAAACGATAATGATAAATCACTTAGGGGATCTATTTTGTGTGCAACAGGGCTGTGCATTTGCAAGTTTTCTCAGTGCATCATTATTTTCTCTCATGGTCATAAAGCCATGCTTCTGAAGACATCTCCTGGGGATGATAAACCATGATGTTGGATGAGATGAGCAGAGGTCTCAATTTTCATTTATTCTCTCTGGTTTTTATTTTATTTATATATTTTTGAGAAACTGGAGTTTAGACAGTTTAATAGACTGGAAAAATAATTGAGAGAAAGATCCAACTATCTTTCCCCCCTCTAGGGACACACAAGCCGTTTCATTAGAGACATACATGGTCAGGAAGGTTGCACTGTTAGCATTAGTGCTTTTGTTTTGTGATAACCATTGTAAAGGCAGAATTCAATAAGGAGAAGTGGCACCTGCTTTCACCTGTGATAGCCTTGGAGTAAAATGGGACTTCTGTCAGGTAATACAGACAGCAACCTGGGAGGCTGAACAACTCGTGCAACTCATGCTACAAAGCAAACGTCAATGCAGCTTGTAGTGGATGAGCGCTTGCATCCTGCAAGCATGAGGTGTGGCTGCATGGAGGTGGTCAGGAGCAAGGAGCAATGGCAGCACCAGAGAGACCACAAACGTGGGTCAGCAGCCATGTTTGTCAGTATGCTGTCACACAGCACAGCACAGAGCTTCACAAGCCCTCAAAACAGCTGAGAGATACCTCAGTCGTCTTCTACTTGATTTTAAGTTTCCATCCTCCTTCAAACCCTATCTCCCATTTCTTTATCTGTGAGCTCAAACACATCCAGAAGTCATTAAAATCCTCTCCTTAGTCTACAAGAAGTACACTGTTTTTCAGTCAGTCTCTACTCCTCGTGATGTCCATTATGGACTGGGATCTGGAGTCAGGCTTGACTCTCCTGGTTTATTAAATGAACCAGTCAGCTAGCCCTTGTATCAGTGGTACTCAGGTGCTGAATATCAATCCAACATCTAGTCCATTGGGTGTTGAAAGACCAAATTCTCTGGCATTTTTCTTGAAATATGTTCAGTGCACTTTCATACACTCACTGAAATTGAGATATTTCTTCACCATAGTTTATGAGCAAGGGAACAGAGCCAATGACTAATTTATTTTACCAAATAAGTCTTTAGTCTTTCCTTTTTATATATCCATGTTTAATTGTTGTAATACATATTGATCTTATGTGCATGTAATATGTGTTATTATTATTTCCATTAAAAAAGGGTGTGATTACTATATAGTGCTTTCCAGCATTTATATCATCCTTGTCCTTCTCCAGGTGAAGACAGCACAGAACATCTACTTGCAAGATTCCTGCAGCCCCAATTTCCCATCATTTTCCCTAATTCAAGTGCTATCAAAACAAAGTACATTCAGATCCCTGAAAATGGGAATTCAGAAAATACAGCCCTGCTTGACTGTGTTGAGTTTTGTTTTACAGCCTCATTACAGCTATTGCCCTGTATATTAATTTGTGCTGTGTTGGGACGTTTCCTCTGCTCTTGTTAAATCATTATTAGCAGCAAATGCCCTGTATAAACCTGGCACATCAATCCTGTCAAAGACAACAGATATTAGCAAATACCAATGCTCTGACCTGTGTAATGTTCTGTGGTTCAGTTCCCAAAACTGTGCAAATCAACTGTCCCTCATAAGCTCTTCATTAGAGCTTCAGTAATTTCTGAAGCAAATGAAGAGTCAACAACAGCCACTCCTAATTAGCAGACTCTTCTCCTAGGATGTCACACAACAAGGGTAGGGAAAAGAAAAGAGGAATCATCTTCATCTGTTCAGTGGGAGCCTCAGAGAAGTATCTATTGACTTAGGAGACCTACACATGAACCAGCAGCTACTGTGCTCGGTGCTGCACAGACACAGTCTATTGCAGGTGGAGTAATTTAGACCTCAAGAGTACATCAACAGATAGATAGTTATTTAAATAGATGCAAACCCCTACAATTGCATGGATCTACAGTCACCAAAAGAAGGCCTTGCCTCCAGTGAGCATGAGAGTGTTGAGATCAGTCTTGCCTTTCCAGTTGTTTTATTCTATATTTGTTACGTTGTGAGAATACAGATAAAGATGGAGCAAAGGTGGGAGTTCTGCTTCTCTGTCCAATACAGTTTTTAATATATAAAGCTGAACAGGAACACTTAATCAAAATGTTTCATCTGTGTCAACACTTATGATGGCTTCAGATGGCACCGCTAATGCATGGACATCCATCATGCCTCTGTAACAGCAAGATATCCCAAGGAATAATTTAGGGGCCTTCTCCCAGGAATATTGCTCTGTGTAAAGTCAGTATTTTATCCACTTGTCCAATGGGAATATTGCTTATGACAGTTTTATACAGCTGTGGTATTACTACTATTTATCTTCAAACCCCTCAGATACTGCTGTGTCCTCATGTTGCCCTATATGCATAGGCAATCTTGGCCACTACTTCCATTCTTTAGAATAGAGAGGGAGGAGGTCAAATCTGTGACCCTGGGGAGATTGTCTTTGTAACCAACATTTAGAAACTGAGAAGAGACACTTTGGAAGATGTCTTTTCTACCTTGTACATATTTTCCACAGCATTAGTTCAGCTACAATGGAGTGATCTAGATCCCAGACAAGCTAATATCTTGCTGAGACTGTCAGCTGAGTTCCTTTGACAGGACATTTGCTTATCAGTTATTCAACTATCTGTGCATGTAACTATTAAAGCTGGATTTTTTTCATCATAGAAGTAGTCTGAGTTTGCAAAGATGTAAGTATAGAGGTTGTTAAACCTCTTTAACTGATGTCAGTGTTTGGGAAGAGTACTCAGCATCTACTGTAAAGCGAGCTCTCCAACGGAGTCTACCAACGTTTTGGGAACAATGGGGTTTTTTTATTCCTTTTGCTATGTTTATATGAGCCTTTGTAACTACTTACACAAGTATGAGAGTCCTTATCCAATGCTAAAATGTGTTCTCCACATTTTAGAAAATGTTCAGTGTTTTCTTGCTGTTTCTAGATTATTCATCTCAAATGAAGGCTGATCTTCCAGTGATTCACTTCCAGCTTTTGACAGTCTATTTTCTGCCTACAGAGGTGCTTCAGAGAGAGCTGGGAAAACAGGATTTTTAATGAAATAAATATGCAATAGTTAAATATGATAGAAGAACACATTTTACAGCTATGCCTCCTGCCTTCCTCTGGGAATGTCATCATCTGATAACATGGCAGTAAGATACAGAATTTGAGATCTACCTTTGCAAAACTACGAGGAATTGGGTTGCTCTGGGAAACCTCCAGTCCTGACAGGCTGACATGAGATTCCTTCCTTGTGGCTCTTTCTGCAACTAATTTTACCACAGATTCTTCTTGGTGGGTTCTACTAGAAATGCCAGTTCTTTGCAGGTTGAGGGGAAGGAGAAAAAGATGGTTATAAGTAAGGTGGGGAGGGGAAAATAAGAAAACATTTCATCTTCTTTAATGATAACTTCATTATATCTTCTCATTACAGTAATTGTGGGTTTAACTAAAGATTTTCCCATTGTGCAAGCTCTGGAGAGGCTGGGAATTTAATAAACAGTTAGAATAATACCAAATGATGGAGGCAAAAGGTGAAATTGCCACTTGGATACATTTCTTTCAGCTAAACTGTGCAGGATCAAGAGGTCACTCAGCAGAGATAATTGCTAATTAAGCTCGGAGGGGCAGGCAGGCAGCCAGGCAAACATCCTTGTGTTGCATTGGGTTGCCAATGGATTACAACTTCTGTCCTTGATTAAACTTCAGAAATGATTAATTGATTAATACTTACACACTTGCCAAAATGGACAAGAAGGAGATGATATCGAAGTCAGGCCATTGCATTCACCTCCAGGCGATCTTCAAAGCATGAAAACTTTGCAGTTTTATCATGGTCCCATTTATGGTTATTTCATTAATGTCTGTACAGGAGCAGGTGAGCTCATGGCCCAGGTACTGAAAAGGGAATCAAATAATGTGAGTTCAGTGCTGGCTCTGTAAAAGATTTGCTCTCACTAGAATGCACTTAATCTCTCTGTTCTTTCATTCATCATCTGTAAAGTGACAATGAAAGATTGTTTTCCACAAATACCCCTGGGCAGGGTTTCTTGCAGTACAGATCCATACGCAAGACAGATTTGAGGCTGAGGGGGACCTTCTGAAACTTTCAAATTCAGCAATCAATGATCATGCAACTGTTGTTAAGATGTGAAGACATGGAGATATATTTTAACAGTATTGATTTACAGATTTTAAGACCAGGGAGTATGATCAAGTCTGAAACTGCCTTAAAACATGGACCTCAATTTAATTTCAGCAACAAACTGGCTGGTAAGAAAAATTTCATTACCAAACAGTTTATTTAAACCAAAAACCTTTCATACCTTTTTTTTTTTTTTTTTTTAATCTGGTGCTTTTGTGTGGATTCCTGGAAGCATGAATGCAAGCTAAGACAGACCATCGTTGAGAACGAATATTCCATTACTTTTCACTTGCTTTTCTATATAAATATCATTACATAGTATTAATTTACTTATTTATGTGAGATTTGTTAGTAATGACCATTTGAAGTTATAAGCACCTCTTCAGCTTTTTTAAACTATCAAAAATATGAACTTCCATCACAATATCTTTCAAAGCCATAGTTAGAGCACTTTTTGTCCCAAACACACCTACCCCCAAATTGTTCTATCTTACCACAATCAAAACCTAGTAAAGAATAGCATACATTATTCCTCTTTCTGAACTTGCTTAAGGAATCACTGCTATCTTACATAAATTACAGTTTTCCAATATTAAAAAGCAATGCACTGAGGTTTAAATATTGCTCCCACAGCTGGAAAAATACATTTACTTTGCAATTGGTTAACGTGTGCTTACAATTACATACTGAAACATTCATTAGTGTGTTCTGGCTAGCAGATAATTCTGCCTAGTCATGTTCAAAGAGCATCACTATGTTCAAAGAGCATCACTGATTTTAAGTAGACAGATGCAGTCAACAGTCCTATGGAGGGAGTGTTAAAATGAGACCCCTGATTAAATGGTGACTCACAAGAAACCCTTGGGGAGAATGCTTGAAGGTGATATAATCACCATAGAGAGTTTGGGTGTATAATAACAGGGTAGACACAAAGCATCATCAGTGAAAGCTGTATTCAAGGTGAAGCTTTCGCTTGTGGACTGGAGCCCAGCTGCGAGGCAGCATAAGCATCCTGACAGATGGTTAGCTGGATGACACAGAATGATGAAAATTTTTTAAACTCATCTTATGCATATACCTTTTCAGTTATCTCTGAACCTCATAACTTGCATTGTCTATATTGGCCTGCCAGTAAGATGATTTCAGGGCAAGTGGCAAATAATAAGGTGTTTGGATACTAAAACCTGATTTATTACTGGCCTTTTGATGCACCACAGGACTGTGCGTGGGAATGCCAGAACATCCCAAGAAGCTAGTAACTACTTCTAAGCAATGCAGAGCTGCAGCTCCCCAGATAAGGAGGAACACATCTGTATGTGATAACACATGCCTCCATCACCACCAGTACCCTTCAGTCCAAGGCCAGGGAAAAGGGATTATCCGGGATTGTGTGGTTCAGTCCTGCCAATGCTGGTGTGGCTGGACTGTGAGGGCAGACTGGAGGGTGAGATCTCACAGTAAAGCCTCATCTCTCTCCTGTTTAAAACAAGGGCTCTTTGCTCCAGGACTGCTGACTAGGGCAGTCTCCTTCCTTCCAACACGTCAGGCTTAGTCTGGGAGTTGGTGCTACTGGGTTTTGCCTGCATCCCTCGCCTGCAGGTTTTCCAGCTTCCACTGCTCTTAACTCCAACTCAGATTCCCTCTTCAGTTGTAACTCGTAGCTGCAAGCGCTTTGCAGGGTTTTTGTAGCATAAAAACTCAAAATTATTAAAATCTCTGGGAAATCATCACCTAAAGTTGAATGAGGTTTACAGCCACTTCCCTAGGGAAGGGATTACCCAGTAACGTCTTCAGCTAGACAGTTTCTTGGACTATGGGGAAAATGTCCTTTTTTGATGCAGTATATGTTAGAGGGCTCTGAAAACAATCACTTTCTTCTGAGCAGAACTACAGGTATACATGTGCTAGAAATCGACACTGTGAACTTTGAATCAAAGATTTTCTTTCAGGGAGACTGATGTCCTTATTTAAGAAAACTGTGTAGAAAATTAAAGCGAAAGTAATTTTCAACAGAGGATAAAACACAGTGAGGAATAAATCCAATTTGGTGACAATTGGTCGTTCAGTACCTGAATGAGATCGGAGCAGGTCTGTGTTATATGGCTCTCTGGACAGCTACTCAACCCATGTCCAACTACTCTGAATCAGGAATAGTTCCCTTGCCATGTCCGTGTAAGAAGAGTATATGAACTGGATCCTTCTCTGTTTAAACATGGGAATTTGCTCTTGTGTCATGCTGGCTGCAGAAAGCATTTACAACATTGTGCATGTGTTTTTGGAAAAATTATGGAGCAGAGCCCATAGCAATGGAAATGCAAAGGGTCTCCCCATCACAGGCTGAGTGCAGAGGACAGGAAAATATTTTACCATGAGGGCATGGTGCAGAAGTGCCAGTTTCCAATGTTCAGTCTAGCTCTGGAAGTAACACAGATTGTGCATCCTTGGTTTTCAGGACCCAAAGGGGTATGTCTGTGGTATTGTACTGGACGGTACACCCATGCCAGCCTTCTCACACCTGGCTCAGGGGAATTTATAATGGAAAAAAAAAAAAATGGCCATGACATTCCAATACACATTTCTAACTTTCAGCAGCAAGATCCTTTAGGTGACTTTGGGAAAACGTGTCTCAGTGCTAACCACAGGAGGAGCCGCTCAGCCCCCTTGCTTCTTTCCCTCTTAGTGAAAGCTGCAGACAAGCACTCAGCAATTTAGTGTGATTTTGTGCCCTAATTACACCATATTATTCTTTATTATTATCTTTATGAAAAATAGACCTGCTGCAAGTCTAGAATCAGTATGCCTCCTACACTTCTCCTTAAGCTACTTTCCCTGCAGGCACACTATCTCTTTCTCTTTCCCTCACTCTCTTCTGCTCTCTGCTTTGCTAGTAGCTTTGTTTTAGACAGGATTTTTTTTTTCTCCCAGCCAATACTGAATGAAACCCTCTGCTTTTTGTGTTCTGTACTGAAAAGGAGAAATCTTCAGCAAGAACAGAGAGCAGCTGAGTGTGAGAGCACAGGTGCAAACACTCCTGACAAGGCTACTGCATTAAAGGGTGGGGCAGGGTGGGGGAGAAAAGCTTTGCTACCTACCAAAGGGTGCTCTTTGGAGAAGACTCTGCCTGTGAGCCACGTTGGTATGAATGTGGATGTGAAAGAGTATTAGCATGGGAGAGACAGAGGCAAAGAGAGCTCTGCATCATCGGTGTGTATTGGAATTTATGGGGAGAGGGGGAAATTTCCTAATTCTGGAATTAGGAGACTAACTGGGCCTTAAACCTTAAAGAGTGCAAAGGTTTTAGTGGGAACAGAGGTGCATTCACTTGATTCATGTCCTCCTTTTTTTGTGTCTGAGTTATTGCACAAATGTAAAAAATTCTTTAATTCTAACTGGAGGGAATTTCTAGGTGGAAAGAAAATAAAAATATCTAGGAAACCCAGATGCTGCTGGCATTGCTATGCAGGGTGTGCCAGGTCCAAGCAAGTCTGGGCTTTCTGCCTGGCAGACTGGCTGTACCTGACTTTTTGGACCAGCAGCAGATTTGATGAGCTACTGTGTTCTTTGGCTCTCTTCCAAGATTTACAACTCTCTGGATATTAATAATTGTAGATTCACAGTTGGATATAATTGTTAGTTGTGTAAGACATTATTTTTTTCCACTCTCCAGATCCTCTTGTTACCTTTCAATATTTGAGGGGTGCTACCTGTCTGTCTGCACCCCTGAGATCCCCATGCTGCCCCAGTGACGCTCGTATGATCTATCCTTCCCGCTCAGATTCTGCAAGCATCAAACACAACTGAATTATTCGGACCAGTTGCTCCTGCCCTTACCTTGAAGTGTGCTTTGATCTTGCAGAAGGGTTTGTGAATTCAGTGTCTTGTCCATTATTTTCCATCTATATTAACTGAGGTAATGACAGATAAACAGTTGCTTTCTGCCCCCCGCCCCCCCCCCCCCTCCCGGCATAGAAGTGTTCAGGGAAAGCGACCATCTTTTTCTGTATCTGGGGTGTAGTACTATAGGCTTCAATTCACTACAGAGCTCCGATGAGCTACTGGAATAGAAAGGACAGACCAATAATAACTTCTGCCAAAAGGAAAAGTTGAGCCGTAGGACAACAATATATTCTTCGTCTTAAAGAGGGATTTGCTTCTACGGCCAAGCTGTCACTAGTAGCTGAGCTACAAAGCTAATCTGTAAAGCTAATTTAGGTACATCTGGATGAGCTGGTCGCCAATTGTTGCATCTGCAAGATGCCACGGAGCTGCTGTTGTTTTTAAAGGAGTGCAGCCAAGAGATTGGGAAGCTTTGGCCATTTTGTCAGCCAGAATTCTGGTGTAACAATAGCCCTGTGCCTTTGCAAAACATACGTTAGGAAAGTTAGCAGCATCACTTTCATATTTCTCCCTTGCACTTAGTTTCCTCAATGTAAGTATAACCATGAGGAAAAAATAGCCTTTCCTAAAGGGCTATCTGAGTACTTTTCAAATACTATCCCAGAGGGAAGCTGAGTAGCAAATATCGTATTTTCTTTTTCATACTTCAAATGCCCATCGACCCTTAGAAAAGTGTCTTATTTAGCTCATTATTAATAATCTGGCTGTTAGCTTGGATTGCTAAACGAATCTGCAGAAAAATAACGTGCGTACTCCAATTCTTTGATGTTTAGATTCATCCAACCGTTTAAGAACTGTCAAACAAAATACACTGTATTCAAGGGAATATATTCATTGAAAGATTAAATTAGGTACTGCAGTAAAGACCCTCATTGCAGTGGAGAGGCATTTCATGCTAACAAATAACTACAGCACTATTATAACGAGACCTAGAGGCATGTGATTTCAACTGACTGCACATTTCTGCTCTGTGAGTGCCTGTATTTTTTTTCCCAGGCTGATGAAAAAGCAAATAGTCGTTGATATGGAACAGAGTTGTTCTCTTAAACATTTTTGAAAGATTCTGTAGTGTTTCAAAGATTGTCTTCAGAGTAGTTACCCTGACCCGTAACTTTGGATTCCTTTCCATCTACTTCTTTTGAAGCACTGAGAAGTTAAGGTGTCTCTGCATCTCCAAAGATTTGTGCCCAAGAAGAAGTGCTATCTCTCTGTGCTTCCTGACATGATCCCCAGTTTTGACTTAGCTTTCTCATGTCTTTATTTGTCTTTTGCCAGCAGGCAGCAAAGTCTAGCTAACATGTGCCATCAGGTATATACTTTAACTCTGATTTCTTAAGGTAAAAGTCTGTGTCTCACCTCCTATGAGACTTGGGCACAGTCCCTCCTTGTTTGTCCTTTATAAGATGGGATATAATTAGTCTTTACCTTTTAAAATGTTGTGTCTGTAAAGGAATAGGACCTCCTTTCTTACCTGTGTTTCCGACCATAAACCAACGTTCACAGGAAAGTCAAAAGGAAAAAAGTCATAGATTTATGGCCAGCTGCAACTGTGCTATCCAGGATGTGAATCTCATGTGTCACTATTCACACTTGCTTAATATCCAAGGTTTAGTTTCTCCAGCTATGGCTGAGCCCACACGATTACCCCTCTGTTAATATGTAGGGTCTAGAACAAGAAATAAACTTAAATGCTGCCGTAGAGCAGGAGACAACAGTAAGAAACCCAGGATCCAGAATGTGGTACATTGAGCAATTCAACCACTGAGCACCAGCAAAACAAATATTCCTATGAAAGTAAAAGCTTTCTGATGTGGGGTTGCATACTTCTGCCATCCTAAACACACTACAAATGTCTCTGTGGAAAGTATCAAAGATGCTTTAGAGTACAAGACAGGTTATGAAAATGATTCTTTACCCATTTGGATACAGTGACTTACGTGTAAATGGAGAAGGTTGAATAATAATCACTAAATAATTTAGGCAAGGAATCTCTTAACTTTTTTCCTGCAGCCCTTATTTGATGAATGTCTGTACGCACAGGGACTCCTTTGTGCCTGGCTGTTGTGATGCAGTGAGGATCCAATGATGACATTTTGGAGCTCAATTGCTATTGATTTCAGGTCGTGTAGGTCACTGGAAAAATTCCACTTTGTGCTGGTTTGGGCTGGGATAGAGTTAATTTTCTTCATAGTAGCTAGTATGGGGCTATGTTTTGGATTTGTGCTGAGAACAGTGTTGATAATAGAGAGATGGTTTTGTTACTGCTGAGCAGTGCTTACACAGAGTCAAGGCCTTTTCTGCTTCTCACCCCACCCCACCAGCGAGCAGGCTGGGGGTGCACAAGAAGCTGGGAGGGGACAGAGCTGGGACAGCTGACCCTAACTGCCCAAAGGGCTATTCCATACCATATGGCGTCATGCTCAGCAATTAAAGACTGGGGGAAGAAGGAGGAAGGGGGGGATGTTTGGAGTGATGGCATTTGTCTTCCCAAGTGACCATTATGCATGATGGACCCCTGCTTTCCTGGACATGGCTGAACATGGAGATGGCTGCCTGCCAATGTGAAGTAGTGAATTAATTCCTTGCTTTGCTTTGCTTGCGTGCACGGCTTTTGCTTTACCTATTAAACTGTTATCTCAACCTATGAGTGTTCTCACTTTTCCAATTCTCTCCCCCATCCCACTGGGGTAGGAGCGCGGTGAGTGAGCGACCGTGTGGTGCTTAGTTGCCAGCTGGGGTTAAACCATGATACACTTCCCCTCAGTGAAGTTGAGACCAAAGAGATGCTTTTCAAGATGTACCCTATATGCAGAATGTGTGCATATCTGCATATACCCCATGGCTGAAATGGGATTTACGAAGTATCAGTATAAACAGTCAGAAGTGCCAGTGGTGACTAAGCCACTGTTCTGGGCCACATCCTAGCTGTAGAAAATACTAGGTTTCCTTCTGGCAGAGCCAATACAGCACCCAGACATGCTGTATGTGCATCTGTTTTGTGGACAAGACCATTGCCTTGTAAGACTGTACAGGTGAGAGAAGCTCTCAGCAGGCTGAGGCTGGATTTCATGCATTGAATGCAAGTAAGTGTGGGCAGTATAGTCCTTTCCTGGCAGGAGGTCTGGGTGTTTGCAGCAGCTTCGTATGCCTTAGTGTTTGTCCACACCTAGCTCTGGTAAAGCAGCACAGGAAAGGAAACTGGAAAGGGCACCTAGTATAAGTAAGAGAGGACCAAAAGTGGACCCTGGCATTCAGTATTTCCAATCCTTCTCCTCAGCATATTGTCTAATGGCAATCATCTCCAGTGTTTGTGTTTGCTTCTGGCTTTATTTTTTCTTGTGCAAAGAGTTCAGATGATTTTTGCCTTTTTAAGATTTTTAGGCACCTTTTATTTTTCCTTTTCTTTCAATGTCCATTCTGACTGCATCCCATAGGGCTATCTGGCAAGACCTGGGGTGGGCTAATACATTTATGGAAACACAGGACAGAGGCTTCGACCTGGAAATAAATGTAGTTCTAGCCTTATTTTTCTCTTGATGGGGATTGTTGGGTCTTCCTTGATGTCCCTAAGAATGCAATCTCTTTTTATCCAAGAAAACTTCACTCTCCGAGATTTTTCATGCTGCAGCCTTTCCTCATTTAGCTGGGAACAGACAAATGAAATTCCCATTCCATCTATGTCAACAGCCACCTTTATTATTTTAGGGATTCCTCTCTCTCTGGAATGAACAGGGTTATATTTGATAAATCAAGGTTTGGTTATCAAGTGAAATGCTCTTGTCTAACCACATGATGCTGAGCCTGTCAGTCTGTCACCAAAATGGTACACAAATAATGCCAGAGCAGTTGAACTGCTGCAATCTCTGATGGTGGAGAATGAAAAGAGTCTGGCACCTTAGGACTGTAGACCACCAAAGCACGTTTAGGCTGTGCTCTGGCATGCATTTGGAAAGGGTGACCGCGTTTACCCTTCTGCTGCAGTGGGTTTAGCATCTCTGATTAAGCCACCCCAATCTGCAGCTCAGTTCTCTGCAGCATCCCCAAAACTTTTCTGTAATGTCAAAACAAGATGAACCAGCCACAGTCTGCAGCCACCTAATTGAAAGTTTCTCAGCCTGGCAGGCTCTGTTATCCCAAATCTCTGGTGGAAACAGTATATTCCAAGCTTCCCCCAATTATAGCTACCAGGAGCACAAGCAGCAGCTCTTGCACTCGGGCTTGGTCCTCCCACACACCCGTTCCTCTCTGTTTTGTTGCCTCAGGATGGAGTTGCCTGGCAACAGGACTCTGCAGCTTTGGGAGACAAAAGCTATTATTTCTGTCACACAGATGTGCTAATGTGATTATTGACTGTGGGGGGGACAGGTCAGATTTCAGATACTTGACAATTCCCAGGCAAGTGGTTTTTAAGGGAGAAAGGCAGAGAACCTGAAAGCAAAGGCAACTGAGGTGGAAGGAGGAGGCAGGTAGCTGCCAGGTACAGCATGGGGTAAGGTAAACGTGCCCATAGATTTTCCAGGAAGAGAGTTTCATCCAAAAAAATATCAATAAAAAGACCAGTTTTAACCAATGAACTTTTACCGAGTTCATCCTGGATTCCTGCAGATGGTCTGGACGCAGGCGGCTGCACGTAGCTGTCCCCAGTACTCAGTCACGTCTCATGGAAGAACTGTCCTGGAATAGAACCTGTCTCTCTGGAAATGCTGGTGATCAAACCACTGGGTGAACAGAAGCTCCCAGGACCTTGCAGATGCTCAGCGAGTACCAGCCTCCCTGGCTAATCACTTTTATGATGCTGACAAAGATGTTCATTTCCCCAGCTTTACGCTAATTTGGATCAAGACCAAATGGCAAAAAGAAAGTTTTTGTTTTTTTTTTTTTTTTCCCCTGCCACCTGTCTTTCAATGTTCACATGTATGTTTGCACGTTGAGTGGAGGGCAGATAAGGCCATAACAGCAATGACCATTTACTGTTTCTAGTTTATTGAGAGTTTGCAGGATTACACTGACGAGTTTGGATTTCGAGGTAGCTTTCCATTTACAAGTTACTTTTTAACCAGAACCAAACAAAACAAAACAAAAAAACCTTCCATTCCTCTGGGTTTCTACTAAGCCTGTTTGTGTAATGCTTTTCTCTGGCTGTGCAAGTCTGTGGGAAGATCTCTGGCTTCTCCTTCCAGGAGGTATGGGATGCTGGATGCAGCCCCTGCGCCTGGCTGCAACGTTGCAGCTCCATAAAAGCAGACCACCCTGTTGTACTGAGTAAAGATGCCTTGATATTGCAGGAGTGTTTGATCACTCTCAGATGTCGAAGTGCTGTTCATACCTGCTATGGTCATGCCTTCTTTACTACTGTGGATGGGGAGGTATAACGCAAAGGCATTTTTATCTATGCATAAGTCTGGGAACTAGCTGGTTTTTATGGGTTTGCACATATTGGCATTCAAGTTAGCTTATATGAGGGCAAGGTTTTCATGTCCTATTTCATGTCCTAGCAGCCTAGGCTTGGGCATCAAATGTAGGATTTTAGTGGAATTTCTACATGGATCAGTTTTGTTTTTCTAAATTAAAACCTTTCAACAAAAATCCATGAGGCAAAATGGATGCGTTTTATTGATGCATAAGTCCCAACCCTGTAGCTGCACATTCATACTGTGTTGTACGGTTGACTGTCTAGCAAAGACTCTGTTCTAGGCTATGTGCAATTGAGGCTTACCCTGGATTTTTCTCCATCATTACTACTTTTTAAACAAATAGGTAATGGATAATGCAACTGAAGTACCCAAGCAAATATCAATGAGCAGGGCTGTGTAAAACTGAAAGAAACTCATCATTCACATCATGTTTGTACTATTTGGGTGAGTGCATAGAGTTAGGATCCTTGCAGTGACACTGGCAGTTTTGTTGCAGTTTCTTCTGCTTGCTATTTTTCTAGCATAAGGTGTGCTGCTCAGTGTAATGAGGCATGACAGATGCCAAAGAAAAAGCCCTCTCGGGGAAAAGGATGGCCCAGTACTCTTTCCCCAGCAAAATGGAATTCTAATGACTAGAGCATGAAATGCACTTTTCTGCTCTCTTAAGATGTGAATTAACAGGAGGGAGGTGAAGGCAGTAGTAACAAATGTCCCCGGGTCCGTACCTGGAACTTAATTCACGCCTGGAGCAAAATGCCAGTTGAGTGTTTAAAATGTTTGCGCGCGCGTGTGTGTGTGTATATTGAGGGCAATTATTTACTTCCACTTTTTCCAGAGAAATTATCTCAAATAGAGATAGGTGAAAAAGTCTTTTGGGGGCTGGGGGCGGGGGAGGAGATTCCAGTATTTGTCTCCATTCCAGAACAGAATGAAGACTAGACCTTTAACAGAGCCTGTGAAGAAATAAAAAAAAAAAAAGAGGAGCACAACATAGCAGATTGCTGGGGTATTCTTTTTGGCTTGTGTTTTGTTTTGGCTTCCCTTTCAATTTGGAGTGACTTGAAAAGATGAAAATCTTTTCACTTTGCTGGAAAAAAATAGATACAAAACACTTTGCCTTGTCTTGAACTGAGATATTTTTCTCCTGAATTTTCAGGTGGGCCATGAAACCAAATCAAATTGGGAGAGTAACCACATAGTTTATCCAGCCTGTGAGGTAGATTTAAAGAGACCTCCTGAGCTCTGCAGGTATATGATATGTGCATAAGAGTGTAATAGTTGAAAGGAAATGAGTGTCTTTCAGTGTTACATACTATAAAGTACCCTGTATGGATGTCTCAAATCTTAGACAAATGTAAAAAAAGATCCCTGCTGTAACTAAACTTCCATCCAGAAGAGGGATTTCATTTTAATTTTTGCTTTTGCCACATAGCTGTAACTGTGGCTTGAGTGCTAGGACCTGAAATAACCTTCAGATCAGTTATCAGGGTTTCCATTATTGTTGTATGTCTCTGGGAGTTGATAGGTGAAATGGAAAACAATAGAAGAGCTCAATTAAAAATAAAAGAAGATGGATGTTGAATAAATTAGAAATTGGAAGTTGGAGCCCTAAGAGGGGAGTAGGAAACATGCCTGCCCTTAATGAAATATTTAAATAGAAGGATTGAACTCAAGACCTGCTTCTATCCAGCAGTGAAAGAAGCTGAGAATCCCTGCTGAAGGGCTGCATCTGTTATGAAAATCATCTTCCAGCCATGGCTTCAGTTTCTTTTGCAAGAAATCAATTCCTTGGTGAAGCTACTTCTCACTTACAGTGTAAGATACAATAATAGACTAGGAGAAAAATGCATTTTTGGCACCTTTTGGCTTAACCTACTTGAAAATGAACTTCTCCAGCTTCCAAAATGAGCAAACTTCTCTGCAAGAAGGGTTGCAAGGGGAAGTCAATCTGTTTGTAGAGCAGTGAAGAAGTGTGATAAATTCAGACCTCAAAAGCTTCAGTTTATTACATGGTTCCCACTCAGGCGAACTTCTCGCCCTCTTTAATAACCATCGTACTTTGATAGGAGTTGAGTACAGGCCTCAGGATTTGTCCATATAGCCTAACAAATCCTAGCAAATATTGATTAAAACTGAAATGAAGCTAACAGGAACAGTAAAAGCTGACTGCCTAATGCAAGTGATTTATTACACAGCACTATGTTTTTCCTTTGGCTGGTGCGCATGTAAGCTCTGAATACTAGCCCTGAATTACAGGAATTATTCTGTTCAGCCACCGAACAAATTCTGGCTGATGCAAATACTTCTTACTGAAGGAACTGAGTCACAATTTCACAAATAAACCTTTTTCCAGCTTTAATTGCCTAGAAAAAGGAACATTTGAACATTATTTCTACTAGCGCCATCTGGTGATTTCCCGGCAAGGGCTCGCTCTCCCCAGCCAAATGACAAAGCCAGCCAGCAGTTCCTCTACAACGTATTCCTGTACGTGCTCCCCCAGAAGTTTGTGCAAGTATAAAATACAGGGTGATAATTTAAGCTTTGTAAGTATCCACTTACTGCAGAGAAATACGAGCGGAATTGGGTCCTGTATGTCATTAGTGCTCCTTCTACTTCACTTATCTCAAGATCTCAATGCCTTTTCCTAAATCTAATGTATAAATATCAGCACATCCATTTCTGAGGGGCTGTTAACATTCTTGGCTATAGAAGCTAGAAAACAGAGATGAAGAGGAACAATCCATTCCAGTCCATACAGGAAAGCAGAGCCCAGCTCCCAGTTTTCCAGACCTGTGCTCTTATCACCAAAGCGTATTTGCTCTAGTAATCTAATCTCTCCCACTGTTAATTCTGCGCTAGTTTCTCTGTTTTATTAATAAAATCAAATGTCAGCCTTGCCGTGAGATGAATATATTGAAAGATATCTTTCTGTAAAGGAGCCAGCTGTGTTGTAGCTTTTATTTCATAGGAGTACCAGACAGCCATACCTCTTAGCCTCCCTCTGCTCTGCTCTGTGCAGATAGTTCCCCTACTTCCCAGAGAAGTAAACGGAGAAGTTTATAACTTCTCTGGGTGTGTAGGTAGGGGAGAGAGGCAGAAACAGCAGTGACATGATAGAGGAGGCTGCTTTACATCCCCTGCAAGCTCGCAGAAATCAGGAAGGTTCTGCAAAAGGCAAGGATGCACAGAACTTGCTGCTAGGCGTTATATCCATGCAGTGCCTTATATGTGAAGAGTTCGGCCTCTCCCATGAATGTCAGTGAAAAAGATGTGTTTGTCCAAAGTCAAGCAAAGATACCCTAACCCATGGTGACTTCATTGCCTCTTGAAATAAAACATCTTCCTTGCTTGGCCCAACATAACATCCTACAGTGGAAGCGATGGAAGATGGTGTAGACACACTGATGTAGGTTTTCCTTTCAGTTGCCTGCTAGTGCCCCATCAGACAGGCTGTATGGCATCTCCACACTAGACCAAGGCTAACTGCCCTATCAGCTGGATTCAAGGAGCTGGGATTTCTCGTGTGCATCACGTGCTCCAGGATGCCCCATACCATCTTTCTCTCTAACTTAATCATAGAAAAGCAAGTTAGAGGAAGGCAATTTTCAACAAGCCCATCAGCATAAAGAGATGTACTGTCTAGACGCCTACCTAGGATCGGTACAAAATTCAGGATAAGAAATTCAAGGAGAACTTAGCTTATAATAGAAATGTGGAGTAGCAGAAGTTCTGCATGGATTTCAAGTGTAATTCAGCACATTTTGCCCTGCTGTGGCAGACACATTTTTTTTGCAAGTGTGTAACTCGCATCCTCCCTGTTCTTTTGCCATAAGCTTCACTCCTACAAATTTTCTTCTTTTTTATTCCACTATTCAGCAAAGCAGAGACATAAAGCATTGCCAGGGATGCTTTTGCAATCCCAAGGCCAATGTTCTAAGATAAGATCAGCTGTTTCAGGCAGTCCCGGCATCACATGTATTTATTTATTTTTTAAATGAACACAATGCGTCTATATTGAATGCTGAAGCTTAAATTGTTCTATCTCTTGTGCAGAAAGCTTTGACAATAATAAATCATTATATCATTGCACGGGTGATGGTGAAGCTTCAGTAACCTTTTACAGCACACTATGAACTGTGAAAATTACTTCATCCCAGCCAGCTTCCTATACTGTAAGAAGCAGAGCTTGCAAATGGCAATACACCTAGGTTACCTCAAGATCCGTATAAATCACAAAAAGAAATGCCCTTCTCTCTCTTTCTTAAAATCTTTCACCATAAGAGAAATTAATTTTTATTACCCATCACGCTGTTTTCTTATTTTTTCAAGTTTTAAATATGTCCCAAGGGGATTTTTTTTTAATTTAATTAGAAAGTTTAAATGAGAAAAAAATTGTGTCATTTAGAATAACTGGCAGTATTTTTAAAAGAACATGGTGAGTTCCTTTTGGATGCAGCATGTTCAAAATTAATGGAAAAAATTCATGTTAGTTCTTTTTTATTTTAATTACATGCAAATCATGGTTCCATTTTAGATACATGGAAATAAGTTCTCCAAGTGCTTGATTATGTTTAATAGGGGCATGCAAGTCCTATCCGGAGGCTGGAATGCAAGCCATAATATGCAGAAGTAATGGAAGGACTGATATAGAAGCAGAAATTAAGATCTTCTTTAGTGTTTTTGCTTTCTTTGATTTTTTTTTTTTTTAACCCTACTTATAAAAAATGCAGTGCAGTTGGGAAACTTGTTTCTAGATAAGACACCTTTTTCTCTTCAGCAGGGCAATTCATCTTAAATGGTTTCAACACATTTTGAAAAATGCAGCAATTTTCACACACACACATGAAAAAAGGAAATGGAAAAGTTTAAGTTTATTTAACACTATTAAAAAAGTTATTCAATATGCAGTTAATGTTTCTCCGCTAAGCACACCCGTGAGTTTATGTTGTGGATCCCATGTGTGCGTGTACGTACACAGTCATGTAGAGTTAAACTCAGTGAAACTCTGACACCAGCCTAGGGACATTTTCAAAACTGCGTTTCCTGATACTGACCATCATCATCATAACCTTCATCATCATGAAAAGGACATTGTTGTTCCTAACTCACAAAAATGTGTTCTTACACGTTGGTTTGGTAAGCAAGTGGGATTTTTGAGGCCAACCTGATCAGGCTGTACTGGACAGGAATCCATGGCAAAGGTTATTAACATAAGCATTTAATTCTGCCCACAACCATCTCTCTGGTTGCTTTTCTCTCCATGCCACAAACCAGCTTTGCCACTCTGAGCCTTCTGCTGCTGCAGCTGAACCCTTGCTCACATGTCAGCAGTCTGCCATCACCCAGCTCCAAATCAGCAGTAAAGGTATTGTGTTTTGTTCCACATCAAAACAAATCTCAATGGCAAAACTCTGACATCCTTTGCACAATAGAATTCTTGGTTTTCAACCAGCCTCCTCTGGGAGATTAGGATGATCCACTAGAGCATGGCTTGCCTGTTAAGTGGGCAACATGCCTCCCAAGCCTTCTTTTATGGATTAAAAACATTGCAGAACTTTTTAAAAAGTGACAACATAAATCTTTAACATGTCCCTGATGCAGCATCACTCCAAAGCAAAAGTATTGCTTCAGCTGTTATTCCAAGTGATCCACCAGGGTGCTGTTTGGGAAGGGATCTCACTGGTGAGATCCCATGTCCCTTCAACTCCACAGAAGTTCAAGGCATGCAGTGATTAAGTATTAAAAAGAGAAAGCCTTCCTCAGTCCAATTGCATTTTGTGGTTTATGCTCCTTTTTAGCTGGTAGCCTCCAAACATTAATTCAAGAGAACTGTCCTTCCCAAAAGGGTGTAGGAAGGCCATGAATAAATGCCCACTTGCTGTTTGTAGTGCTAAGTGGTATTTCCTAAGGAGACTATTTGGTAGCAGCACAGGGACTTAGCTAATTGCCCTTGTCTTCTATAATAAAGCAACTCCCCTAATCTGGAGAGAAGCTCTCAGGCCCACAGGAGTGGCCATTCAAATTGGTCATAATTGGGTGGAAGAGGAAGGCCAGCCTAACTGTTCAGCTGTGCCATGTGAAGGCCCCATCCAATTTCACATAATAGCAGCCTGTAGAATCTGAACAACTGAATGCTGGAGAAGCTCATTTACATTTTAAATGAACCTGCTGATGCCTTTGGGCAATCTTGATGGTTAATAGCTGTATCAGTAAAACATACCATTCTTTTCTCCCCTCTAAAGCAAACAAACAAATACATCTAAGGCATCAAAGCATCTCTTCTCTGGATAGATGCTTTATCTCTAGTATGAGGTCTGCATTTTAAAGGCATCTCTAGTACTTTTAAGCAATTTTAAAGTCCCTAGTATAGACAGTGGATTTTTTTTCTTTCCTCATTAAAAAACTAAAGCAACACAGCATCATACACACACAAAAAAGCGCTTCACAAAAATCACAGACTCTTTGTCATGATCTCCACAGAGGACAACTACACACTGACATCCTCTTGCAGAGGAAATATAGTTCAATGTCACAGCACTTTCCTTAATACCTCAGTAATCCCTAGAGCTACTTAAAGAAGTAAATTCCACCAGTAATGGGGAGGTGAACTGACTGTTTAGCAGGTTTCCTTCCATGCAACTTGGTTTCTAAACAGGATCTTTGTGAAGGGGATTTGACTACAAACACCCATCAGCTACATTAGCTGAGATGAGCAAGCAGAGCTTTGTGTGATTAAACCTTCTCTCAGAGATGCCTTAGTCAGTTTACAGTGATTGCCCAGACAGCTGGCTGAAGGTATTTTTGTTTGCTGTTCATCCTCACACTGCAGTTACCTTTGTAGATTGTACTCATCCATCTTCCGTTGGCCAAATTTTCACCCTGTAGCTTCTCTCCACAGCCCGTATCCTGTTTCTGACTTGGTGCCATTCCCTTCAAGGGCGTCTGTGTTGCAGAGAAGTCTTAGGGCAAATAAGCATCAAACTACCTTATGCTTCCTAACTTAGTCCATGGCCATAACCAGGAGGGATTGCAGAACTGCTGAGTGAAGATAATGGAAAACTTCACATTTTGCTAGTAGCACAACACTCCTACCAAGCTGGAGAAGGAATATGTTTGTGAATGAACGATTATAGATACAGATATGGCTTCTCACAGATACAGATACGGCTATAACTAGTCAGATGATGGTAGCTATACATCTTACAGAATCACCACTGCCTCCAACTCCCTCAGGAAAGATGTAGACTTAGGCAACATAACACAGATCACCTATAGGCAGACTGAACAGTATCAGATGATGGAGAGGGAATTAAAGGAAATCGTGATGTTTCCTCTGGGGGCGACAAGAGCAACAGAATAGATCAAAACTGAACAGAGCAAGTTGCACAGCTCTCCAGACAATTAGATGCTAAAAGGTAGGAAAAAGGGATGCCAGCTTGCCAGCCAGGTTACATGGTTCCTTTGAAGGACCCCCTTGAGGCAGATCCTATCCATTCTGCCAGCTCTCTGGAAACCTGCTGCCATAAATGTCTCCTTCTGAGTGTCTGAGGGCAAAGGAAGCATTCTGAAAGGTGTTGGTCTGAATTTCTTGTGCCACAGTCAAATGATTTTTCTAGCATTTAGCAGTCTGAAAGGCAAATGTCAGCACAGCCTTTTATCCAAAAGTCACTGCAGAAGACTGAGCTAACATCCTTTTAAGTGTGTCCAAAGACCACGTACAAGCAAGTGTTCTGCCTTATGGTAGAGATACACCATTGCTGTGTGTTGCTGAAATGAGAGGCTTTGGTCAGGCTGCATGACAGGAAACCGAGTGGGAAAATGTTGGCTCCAGTTTCACTTGAGCCTCCCACAGCAGATGGGTCGAACATTTTAATAAGTCTTCTGAGCAGATGAGCTAAATGTTTTAGACCACATAAGTGCTGATTAGAGAGGCCTTGTGTGTGTCCCCATGCTAACATGTCAACTTTGCCAAAGCAAGAAATACAAGGTTGCTGCAGTAACAGGATTAAAATGGCAAGAGAGAAATCAGTGGAGGGTAAGGAAAGACTTTGACAAAAGAAAACTCAAGCCTGTCTCCTGGTTTCTAGTTTCCTGTTGAGATGGGCTGAAACAGAAGGGGAGCTCAGATGCAGATTTAAGAGGCTAAAATTGATTATACAGCAAATGATAGGTTGCTAAGAGGCAAGGACTGATGGAAGCTAGAGGTGTGATCCATAAGGAGAGGGGTTTACAAGAGACCTGTCTCCAGACAGTCTTGCAACTTATTTTCCCCCAAAATATATTATTTAGTGGAGATGCCATATTGGGAACATCACTGGGAGCCCAGAACGTGCTAGTCTTGAAAACCAGCCTTAGCAAGGGAAGGTGGAAATAGTCTGTTTGTTTACTGGAAAGCTCTCCCAGGGCAGCAGCACTCTGCAATATTTGTTAGGAATAGAAGGAACACATAAAATGAGTATTAATTAGTAAATGAAGCTTAAATGATTTGCAAAGTATCATCTGACTCAGTTACCTGCAGCTTGTACTCTGTGACCTGGAGTCCCTCCTTTGCCCCTCTGCATCATCTGCAGCATGCTCTCCCCAAGCTTCTAGCCTTCCACTAGCAGGGAATGACCCAGGCAAGACCACAATTTTTTTTTTTTTTTTTTTTTCCCAATTACTACTGATCTGTAGAAACTCTAGCACACCCGCCCACGGTCATGAGGATGGTATGGCACTGGGATCCAGGCAGGAGTATTTGTGGGGGTGGATGATGAGAGGACAGAGAACAACCTATTACTCACCCACAAACTAGAGCCTTTGATAGGGTGTGATCTGAGAAAA
The DNA here is from genome assembly GCF_965183815.1 of Platalea leucorodia. Taxonomy (NCBI): domain Eukaryota; kingdom Metazoa; phylum Chordata; class Aves; order Pelecaniformes; family Threskiornithidae; genus Platalea; species Platalea leucorodia. The sequence continues at coordinate 19,148,954 of NC_138833.1, read as the reverse complement.
CAAAATCCTTGAGGAAGTGAAATATAAAAATTGAACATTGAAAAGAAAGGAAGTAAACATTTTTTCTTTGCTGTTATCTTTTTTCCCCATGGGACAGAGATAAATGAGGGACCAAAGCCCCCCCTAGAGTTATCAGTTAAAGCCAGAAGGAACACATCAGAGTGGAATTAGACCTCATGGACCAAACTCAGCATTCAGCTGAGAACTGTAAACTATCAACAATGTGCGGTCCTGGGATCTGAGTCCTCACTGAGGCAAGAAACTGAAGACAGATCCACAGAGAGGTTGGGTCAACACATCCATTGGCAAGCAATGGAACTCTGAGGCCAAAATAAAGAGTATTTCACTGGATCACTGCACTCGGGTCTCAGCTGGAGGGAGACATTTTGTAACTTCTCCCCCTTGAATCCACAGCCTCTTCCCTTTCCCCTGAGCTCTGCAGAGTTGGTGTCCCTTTTCAGAAGGGGAAAGTTTTCTTCCTCAATTCTCCCTTTCTCTCTCAAATAATTTCTTGATCAGGAAAGTGGAAATTAGAGGAAACGTTCTTCTCAGCTGCAGAAATGTTCCTGAGAGTATAGTATCACATGCATTTGTCGGCTCTGCTCTCAACAGCTAAAGCGAAGAGGCTTCCATCACTTTTGCTATGGCAACCACTCCATGCACTTTAGTTAAACTTCACTTAACTTCTTTTCCTCTGATGATATTCAGCTGGATTTGTCCTTCCCATGGTCAAAAAGTCTGCAATAGCCACTCTGAATTCTGCCTGCATGGACAGAAATTGAAGGCAGAGCCAGCCCAGTCACTTTGACAGTGCAAACTGCCTAAATTAAAACATCTGCAATGTCTATACCTAGACAAATAAATCCAAATTAATTCAATCTTACAGAGGAAGGTTTGTTTATTCATTACACAGAGCAAAATTGTGAGTCGATTTGTAGACACCTGGGCTGGTATTGGCCTTCTGACACTGCAATGTGAAACTGGCAGCCCATGTTCAGAGCAAGCTAAGAAATCTCACTCTTCCATCTTCCAGACAAACAAAGAAGAAGGGAGGAATCAATTTTAAGGTGTATCTTTCTTTTTTGGGGGGTGATCAGTCATCAAGGATCCTTCTTCAGAGTTCACCTTCTCCATCCCACTTCTGGTAGAGTATCTTTTGAGATTTCTGAAGACAGGTAACTCTTCCTGCACTTGAAGCTCAGACTTGTGTGTCAACTCCCTCCTCCCCATCTGTGCTAGCCCTGTGGTCTGTCTTGTCCGCAAGATATTCCTAATCAGGGGATGTCTAATGGCACACTGATCCCAACAGGAAAATACCCCCAAACCTTGCTGTCATTGTGTTAGGTGCCTGTCATCGTGTTAGGTGCCTGTCATCCAGATTTTGACTTGATCCTTTGGAGCCGTCTTACGCAGAGCAGTGTGTAAAATTATCCTGCAACTGGTGAAACAGGAAAGAAATTTAGTCTTTTTTTTTTTTTGTCAGGAAAGAGTTACAAGCTTCTGAGTCCTGCTGTCAACTTTTGAGGCACAGACTAAAAGGAGTGGCATTTCTGTTAATTCCCTCAGAGCCATCTGCATTTATTTCCTGCTTTGTTGCTAATTAATCTGTTTATACTATTTATACATTTGAACTGTCGTGAGTCTTAATCTGATCCCAGTTACTTCCCAATAAATCGAGAGTAACCTTGGGGAAATCAGAGGCATTCCAGGGGAGTTCAGATGCAAGCCTGACTTCCAAAACCTTTCTCCCCAGTGAAAATCCTCTCCCCCAGAGGGATCCAGGGAGTGCATGCAGTCAGCTTAAAATCTAGGTATCAGACTCTTTGTAGTGTGTAAAACAGATCCAGTCTATTTTACTCTTCTGGCTTGTCGGTACTATTAGTCCACTCCTGCAGGTAATTTTACCTGGTAGTAAATAGTTTTGCCAGGGGCTGCAGGTTGATTTGCAGCCTTTGGCCTCATGATATTTGTAAACAGAGACAGACAAACTAAGAGGTAACTGTATATATATATATATATATATATGTACACATATACATACGCAAACCATTTCGGCAACTTTGCTCACACCTTGAATTGCACATATATAATATTAGCTGCTGCTGAGATACTGAGATTCAGTGGCTTTGAGTCCTTAAGCAAGCAACTCTGAATTGTACAGAAATCACTGGAGACAAGAATAGTGTGTGCAGGTGCTGGTGCAATTTTCTTCCACATGACTTTGCTAGTGCTGAAGGGCTCCTGGTATTCCAGCTCCAGATTCCAAGCAGACACAGTGTCATCTAGAGGAGAAAGTATGGCCATGCACATTGAGATATAAAGGGAATATATTTTTATGGGAATAAATGTCCTGAATGAAACCAATGTCCGTACTGATGCAAACTGCAGTTTTCCCTCCCTGATTATCTTTCTGGGTTGTGGTGTGTGTGTGTGCATGGGGCACGACATGAAGGTCTCTTGGGAAACTCCTTTGTGATAAACCATAAAGAATATCTCACTGATCTGGGTCATTTCTGTCTTTCTATTATCTCCTCCTTATTTCCCTTCTCAGGAGCATGGCAGGCTAACAATAACTTTTGATACTTCAGTGCCCAGTTTGAAATGCTGTAGAAATAGCTTGGATAGTGAATTATTCCTTTGTAATTGGAGACGAGACACAGCAGGAGCCAGAAGGAAGATGATTGTCTTGCATTCAGGTTCTCCTTCTAAAGGCCCTACTATTTCTTTGCTCCTACTGTACAGGAAGCAGACAAGCTGTTATTTCTAGTTGTTGAGTACAATAGGGCTTGGAAGAAATGTGTTGGGTTTATATTAACCTGCTGTATTGAAAATCTTGGCAGAGTTAACTCAGTCCTGTACCCTTGCAAGACACAATAGATAAATGAAGTATTGAGCAGTTCACTGCATGGGAGGTTTTTCAATACTGCTGTAGAATGAAAGTGCTGTTCTGCATGGGCATTTCAGGTAGCACAGAACATCGTGCTGGTTCTGGCCAAAGTTTCCCTTTGCGTGTCCCTGCTGTGCAGCCTCTTCTACTTTTGGAGAGCTGGTATAATTCCTCCCCCAAGATGGATATACTTATTTTATAAGGCACCCAGACAACTCTCTGGCATTTATACTTCCTAATGATAGGCATTAGGAGAACATTAAACATAGTGGTCCTGGGGTTAGCTGCTTGATTGCATGTTAGTTTTCATGCTGTGTAGGAGGGGGAAATGAGGAGTAACAATAACACAGCTTTAAAATATGCTCTTCAGTTAAAGGAGTCTAAGAGCAGTTCCAAAAAGGCTGGCATGTGGGATAGGCATTGACACAAGCCTGGCAGGAAAGGTGATCTCAGTCCAAAGTCAATTCTGCCCAGGTCTTGGAAGATAAGCATCCATGAGCAGGAATAACTTTGCATGAGTGATTTCTTCCACAAGAATTGTAGCTGTCAAACTCATTTTGAGAGCATTTCTTCAGATGCAAACAGCTACCTCCAGGCTTTGGAAACAGCATGTTATTTAGATATTACCTGGTGGGAAAAGGGGTTTTAAAGAGCCTTTGTTTAAAACTATTTGTTTTAACCAAGCCCAGCAATTATAGTCAAAGCTGTCCTAGGGCATGCTAGGATCACAGGAGATACACAAAGGTTACAAGAACCCCACTTGGTTTAAGGACAACAATGAAGAATGTAGCACTACTGGTACAAACAAAACGGAACAATAATCAAGGATATCCCTGAAAAAAACACTGAATTCAAGATAGATGCCAGAGATTCTGGGTTACAGAGTTTCAGGATCATCATTAGGGGACATGAAAGGTCTTGAATCTGCATGAGCAGAGGAGAAAGAGCAACTCTAATTTTCCTGCTTCCTATTAGCAGAGAGCAGGTCTCAGTTCTTCATGCCACTAGATCTCACCTCTGCCAGCTACCTGCTTTTGGCAGGCATTGAATTCATGGCGTTATGTAGCATAAGTGAGAGAAAGGACATATGAGGAATAAGACTAAATTCTTATAGGATCCCCAAGAAAATTTTTTTTATTTCAGGTTAGAAGCCACAGAAGGTTTTTGAAAGGTGTGGTTTGGCTCAGAGAGCATGAGTTCTTGTAAGAATCACCTCAGTTGTTAGCTGACACAAGACCAACTCCAATTTACATTTAGAGGATGTGAGTAGGAGGTGGTATGGGCTTTTCTTTGGCAAACAGTTATTAATAGTTGAATTTATAGTAAGATTAGACATAAAGCTGAGATGTGCTGAACACCTGCTGATCACTTGCAATTTCAGTTGACATGAGGGGCAGTTTGTAGGATTTCACACCTCTCTGGATTTGATCTTCCAAAACCAAGACTGTTTCAGAAGGTTGCATTAAGTATGAGTCATCTTTAAAGAACATGATTTGATGATTGGTTCCTGAGCTGGGAGCTTGTTTGCTCAGACACTACTTATGCTCTCACTCTAGTTGGTGGGATTCAGTCATCTACTCCATAATGCTTAGACTTCACAAGAACAGCAGACTGGACTTACAGTCTTCTACATCTGGTACATCAGTTCATTTTTGTTCAGTATCATCTACACATCCAGCTGTCCCTATCCTGAGTACACACTGATGGCTTGGAAGAGTCACTCTGTGTTGCCCACTGTACATAATCATAATTATGCAGGTGATTGATTACTGAGCAATTGTGTGCAGTGGGCTACATGCAGTAACTCCTGCAAGCATGCTGATGTTTTACTAACCAGCACTTTCCTATGCCATAGTTGTTCAGAGAAAAGTAGATGATACCTGAAGAAGAGAGAGGTGAATTGGTTCAGATCCTGATACTCAGAGTGGGATGGACGTGAGTATGTTAACAAGAAGAGCTCATGAGGGTGCTTCAGTTGTTATCATGGAGGGGGAGTATACATATATTTTATAATCATATGTGATCATATTCTAGAATTGGTCTGTTCCTGTAGGTTAGTAGGTACAGCAATCTCATAATGACTTACTGATAGCAAGCTAATTGATAATGGGTTGGGGGTTATGCTTAGCACATGAGAAACCTCACATTTCGGGAAAGGGAGAAAAGTAGAGAAGAGAAATCCTATTAGGTCTTGTCCTCCACTAACACTGGACATACTGCACATCAGATCCTCTGCTTGTATGTTAATCATCACCCCACTCATTAAGTAGTAGGAACTGATTAAACAAAAGTCACTCAGAGAGTCTGATGATGGAGGTTGTGTTAAGTTCCAAAGCAGATCAAATTAGATGGCTGGATAAGTATTTACATACATTAACATTAAGTAGCCCTTTCCTTTGTAAAGATCCAGGCAACATCTTTCTGGGTGCAGCCCACATCAGCATTTCAATCATGTTCTCACATGAATAGTTCACTCATGTTTCTGATACGGCAGGTCTGTGGCTACAAAGAGATGATATCACATTAAAAAAATCATGAATAAATATACATTAGGTAGGTGTAAAGCTTGATAGGTAGATTGTCCCTTCTAAATCAACATGCATGGGACAGTCAGAGCTATATTTTGTATTGCTACCAGATTCAGGAGTTATTGAGATCTAAATCAAATGACCTAGAGATTAGATGTGTTCAGTCTCCTGAGTCATCCAAACCCTGTATGTATCTGAGTACTGTATTAATATCAGTGCTGCTGCGCTTCAGAGCATGGGTTGTCAAATCTTGCAGTGTCATTTCAGGTCCCAGTGTTATGAAAACCTGTTGTGCCAGCTCAGGTGCTATTAGGTAACCCATATGCATAAGTACTGTTTGCCAGTGTTTTCTGTACTGTTCCTGACATGCTAAACATTCAGGGTTCCTACTGAAATCGATGGAACTGCATGTCTTCTGCACCCTTGAAAAGTAAAGGAGGTGCTTCTGGCACTTTCACCACGGACCACTCATCTGTGAGTGGTTGTCAGTAGGAACACTTAACACCTTCATACACATTGGGAATAGGACTTAACGGTGTGGATTTCTCACAGGCAAATGAATAGGAAGCACAGAGTAGGAACAAAAAGATTTGCCTTTACTGAGACTTCTTTCATTACTTCCGATATGAGAATATCTGTGTGTAATCGTGGTCACCCTCCATTTCTGTCAACTTAGCCAGTAAATCGGCAGTAACAGGTCAGTATTGTCCTGTGTAGCAATGAGTTCCCATGTGTAGCAAGATTAACAAAAATAGCAACAAAAGAAGAAAAGGGACAAAATGCAGTTATTGTCATGTTCAAGCAGCAAAGAAGGGGAAAAAAGAGAGCAGTGATAAAGTTTTATCATTTCTTTCCTGCAGAAGAAATTCAAATGCACTCTACCCTATCAGTTTTAGGCAGACAGATGACATGCCCTCAGACTAGAAAGGCTGAATAATATTGCGTTACTATTATGACTTCTTTAGAGAGGATAACATTTCAACTATTAAAATCACTTGCTTTGTCCTGGCTCATTGTTAATGACCTACTTTATCACCATCAGTAACCTAAATAGTAATGCTCTTACTGGATATGGTAATCAAGAATCGATTTGCAGTCTGAGCTAAGCCTAGCTGCCATTATTAGAGTCTCAGTTGGTTGGAGATGAGAAGTGACTTCCAAGCTGTTAATTTGTTCTTGCTCCTTTAAAAGTTGGCTAGGAACAGACCAGCACGTCCTCACTAGTACATACCTGAATCTTTCTTACTGCAAAATAAGCCTATGTAATGCTCCTGAGATGAAACCTTAAGAAAGTCCCAGCCTATGAGGATTTGCTGTCAGACTGCAAGTAGTTGACCCAGTCAGTGACTTCTGACTGGTATCAAGAGCTGGGAAAACATCTTCCTGGAAGAAAAAAATCCCTTTGCACCATTACCCAAAGTCTAAATATCCCTGTGACTGGGCTGATCGCTGGGACCCTCAGAGAGCTCAGGTTACTTGGCCTTGCCTTCTTGATGAAGATGCAGCTGAAGTTTGGAGCCCAACCTTTCACGCTGTATGTTCACACTCTTTGTTCCGATTACAGTCAAACACGAGAAGTGGACTCCAGGGAAATAAGAAAGGTGGTGTTAGATCAACTGAAAGTGTCCTTCCAAATATTTCCTTGTAGCCAGCAGAAGTGGATATTTGATCTCTTGAACACAGCATGCATTTCATTCATTTGTATCCAATTAAACATGAGCTGCTATAGTGAATTAGGCTGGACAGAAGAAAACATGGTTTCGTTCCCTTCTGCAAAAGGACTTGGAAGAGTTTCATTGTAATGAAAACATAAGGGACCATGGAAGGTAGTTCTACTTTCTGGATTTCACTAGGCGTAATGCCTACAGCTGCTTTTCCTCTAACAGAAAACTTTCCTGGACAGCTGGTGTTAGCAGTATTAGGGAAGAGCAAATTCATCCACATGGCTGTCATCTCAGTCAATTCTCATCTACACCATAGCCCCTGGCCAGAAACAGAATAGAGCAGTTCTCTTGGCAGAGACCCAAGGCATATCAAAATCTCTTCCGAAGCTGGGTTTTGCCCCTTGTTTCTAATGCAACTGGAGCAGAATCCAATATTAAAGTTCTTCATACACCTGTCTCCTGAACCTAGCCGATTCCTCTGCTGCTCCCAGAAAGATCTCTGTGGTACTTCAGTCTGGGTCTCTTCTGCACTAGACCTAAAAACCCTTATATAGTCTGGCTTCTGAGGTGAGTCAGTGAATAACTGTGCTTAGTCAGGCAGAACACCAGAATGTAGTACTGTTAAGGATATGTTGTTTATTGTCATTTGATCACACTGCTACCAGAACAGTGGGAGAGCACATTCCAATGGAGCTAAAAAATAAATAAAATAAAATAAAACAAAATAAAACAAAACAAAATATAGTTTCATATAATTTCATATAATAGAACACAATGCAATATTATATAATAATATAATATAAATAATATAATATAATATAATATAATATAATATAATATAACATAACATAATATAATATGTGCTGATGAGGTTTCATTTGGCAGACAGACCATTCAAACATTTTCATTGGTAAATGGAGTTGTAAATCCACAACCAATTCTGCACTAAAGTTTCAGGAAGAGTCCTCTCTAGTTAAATTATCTTTTCAGAAAAATTATTGCAGTCTGCAAAACCACTAGCAAAGTACAGTTATGTGTTAGTTTTTCAGAAATCATGTGACCAGACTGCAAATTAGTCTGAACTCAAAGGTAACCCACAAACACACCATGTCATGCGTTCTCTGTCTTTCTGCAATGAAGATCTCTGAGCAGTTTGAGAGAGAACAATGGAGATGAAATTCTCCAGAGGTAACAGGGGGTGTATTTATTGGCAAGCGATCAGTGAAATTAAGTGAGTTTTTTAACTTATTATCCAAGTTGCTTGAGATCAAAGTTTTACAAAGTGATAGGCAGTTGCAGCCTGAGATTCGAGATCTCTCAGAGGGGCTGATGCTGCTGATGTTACCCTTCTAACATCCAAATATTTTTTTCATTCCATCTCATTAGTAGAGATAGGTCTCAGCACTGAGCACCTGTCACTGTATTTTAAGCACGGCAATCAATAACGAGAAAACCTTAGTGGCTTCTCAGATAACTTAATCTAAAACATAAGGGCAGTTCTGAAATCAGATTTGAGCTGTCTCCAATCCACTGTACAACTTGTGTTAAGAAAGCGAGGCTGGTTGCCTTCTGCCTTCAAACAGGAATGGAAGTCACAAATGTCTGTTTTTCTACAAAAGAAAAAGAGATGTGCTTTAAAATCTCAATGTCCCAGACTTAATTCTTACCGCTAATCTCCAAAGCAGCGTGTTACAAATGTATGCAATCTGCATTCCTGGCCCCAAACACTCTCTAAATTCACACCCTCCAAACACTCAGATCTGCTCTGGCCATGGCCCCGTAGATTCATACCTAAAAGCATCTCAAGACAGCCTCTAATCCACCCACCTGCCCTGGGACACAGACTGCAGTCCCTCTTTTGAGCAGACATTGCAAAGCCCACCAGTTTGAACCAGCTGCTGAACACCTCGAGGGCTCTGCTCTAAGAATAAGGGGGTACAGGTGCTTTCTAGGTTATTTTAGTATGAGTGCTTGGGTTCTTCTGAAGAGAACAGAGAATATTATCCGTAGCCTCTTGTCCTTATAAAGGTCAGAGAGAGTGTGACAGTGGTTCCTACGGCAATAGAGTGAAAGAGCTTGGACTGCCTGTTAGAGCAGTGAGAGTATGATTTGAACCATAACATAACGCAGCTGAAATTCTTCCCATACTGCAAAACAAGGAAGGATGTTGCTACCTAGTGGTGACTAACTGGCCTATGAAATATCATCCCATCACTGTCAGTGGGACCGGGACAAGGACAAGCCACAAAAAGCACTAGTGAAATTGGCTACAACAGAAATCATTCCCTTTATAGGCTGGCTGTTGGAGAGGAACCATAGTTTGAGCTGCTCCATTTGTTCTTGCAAGCCTTTTTTCACACTGTCACTAGATAGATATTTTCCAAAGCACTAAAGAAGAAGAAAGTCATCACTCATAATTGCTCATTAAGAATTGTTACAGCTCCTTGAGTCCAGTCAGCATTTATAAGCCAGTCTTTAAACACTGGCATTACTAGGCGTATTTATTACATATTTATTAGTGCCTATGCACGCATTTGAGTTTACTGAGCATCTCCTGCTGAGGATATTAGACTTCTAGAGAAGCTGCTCATCTCAGGCACAGATATCTCCCAGCAAGCAGATTCCCACTGGGCAAAGCTCATTAATTAATGAGAAGCTCTGGATTAGCATTTTGAAGCTAGGCATGGAAGTGACCAGCTAGGAACAGCTGAATGAAAATTAAACCAGACTGCCTCACGACAGCAGGACGCAGCTGCATGCTCTCCATTTCCCCTGTGACTTCTCCATTCCCCTGTGAGGATATTCAACTTCAGCAGAATCTGTCAGGTATTCTTTAAATTGCTTCAGAAACTCCTTGTAGTGCCTGTAAGAACAGGGGAGAGAGGGGAATTTGGCAATTCAAAGAAATGACAGTGTCAGAGGTGGCTAGAAAACACTGTCAGTCTTAATACTGTGTTAACTTGGAGACCTCAAGAAGATTTTAAGCTCCTTAATGGGAGCACTCTTAAAGAGGGTAATATTATAAAAGCGTTCACAAGGAGAAAAGCCTTCTGTTGCACAGAACTTATATAATGCTGAGTAAGCTTTTCTGAGGGATAAAACAAAGGGTGAGTTGGCAACAAAATGGACCTTCTGCAAGCCACTGCGTCCTATTGGACAATCTGCAAATGCTGAGGAGCAGGAGGTGATGTAGGCTTTATAGATGCCTATCACAAAGGAAGTTCTAGATCCTGATCACAAAGGAAGTTTTAGATCCTGGCAGTTCCACGTACGTACAAAAAGATGCACTAAACACTGTTCTGGGCTGGGAGTAGAGTGATGTAGCCTCAGTCTTGGTTTAGGAAGACAAGTGTCCCAATGCAGTCAATGGAAAGAAGTTCTGAGAGCTCCTCAGAGCCTTCTTGCACTGGCTAAAGTGGAGGTTTATGCACATCCCCCAAAGTCATCTCGTATTCTTATGGGTTGGCCATCTCCTCAGATGACTGCTAGGAGAAGGCAGTGGTCACCTTGTTCTTGTCTGTACTCCAGCTTTTATAAAAGGAAAATTTAAAAGTTTCAGGAGTTTCTGATGAACTCATTCTCTTTGCCTCTCATCTTGGAATCACAGCTTTCATGGACACAGGTGGAAGCTGCAGATTTCCCTGTGGGGGCCCCTCTAAGCATGCCTGTATCAGCAAAATGAAGGCTATTCTTGTTCAGCTCAGGAGCATGACCTGGCATCTTCTTGAACTGCAAGCAAACATCTCAAAAGCTGATTTAAGAGTTCTCCTCTATTATGGACTCTTGGCTCCAGTTGGGAGAGTGCATTAGATGCACTGACTATAGCGTCATCTCAGTGTTTTGACTAAGAGAAAAATCTCAAATCAGACACATGGGTAATCCCTAGGCCTACAGTCAAACCTCACACCAGACTTAGCCATTGCCTAATGAGATTTCAGTTTAAGCAGACAAGACAGATAAAGGGTAGGAAAAATATTGCCTTTTCCTATATTCCTATATTCATTCTGTCAGACAGAAAAAAGAAAACCTCGACTGAACTAAAAAACCATCAACTCTAATATCAGACTGAGGGAGACTAGGACGTTGGTGTCAGCATGGCTTTTGTGAATGGGGCCAGCAGTTGTTGAAGTCTGGGATGTCCTCTAGTGGCCAGCACAGCACAGTGGGAGCTGGAGAAAAGAAATGCAGCGTTTCTGGAAAGAAAATAATAGCTGCAGATAATAGCTTCCCTAAGCATTCCTTTGTCTTCCTACAGAGAGAAGTCTGGAGAGTTCCAGGTATTTTTGACTGTCGTTAAATTCAGCATACAGTTGCCATTACAGGCCCCTCTGAGAGCCTGATCATTCACAGCATGAAGCCTATATTGCAACACTGAATAAAGCTAAGTACTTGCCATTCCTGCAAGAAGAAGGAAAGAAATAATTCTCCTACATTACAGAAGGGGCTGTAAAGCAGATCTGAAAGTACTTTGGTGCCAGGCTTCTCTGGGTAGTTTGAGCTTAGTAGGTGCACAGGCACAGAGCTCTGGCTCAGCATGAACACCTCTCCACTTTTAGGATCAAATAGTGAACGTGCAGGAAGTCTGAAATAAGACCTCATCTCTAAACAGGTTGTATCTTGGTCATACACATAAAGTAGAAAGTTTGAGGGAAGCTCATTGTAAAGCTTGGGTCACAACAGTACGTTTCACCTGTCTGACTTGGGAGGATAAATTTAGCCTCTGTTAATTTTTAAAAAGCTGTACAGACAATTCAAGTTGCCAAGTGTTGAGAAACACAGTAAAATTCAGCGGTGGCTCTGTCTGAGAGGAAAGGGATGAACAATTCTAGTGTTATATTCCCTCATAACAGAAGAAATAGATGCAGTCTGAAGAAGCCAAGACTTATTTTTCACCCACAGTGCTTAAAAATTAGTTCAACTTGAAGTAAATGTTCCCGTCAATTTGTTTTTCCACTATCCAACCTGCTTTGTTAGTAATGCAAAAGTAATAGAAAAAATATATTGACAGAACTGTATCTGCAGAATACAGGGCAAAGCCTGCCTGTGCTCACGGGGAAGACTATTACTGATTGCTACAAGAATATTTCTCAAAATGGTTTATAAGGCATCAGCAAGTCTTTAATTTAACTGTGTGCCATTATTACATGCTGAGTGTGGTTTATTATTGTACTAATAAACCATAAAGAAGACTCTATAACTTCATTACCACAGTCAATTGCCATGTGCAGTGTTAATTTGCCAACAGATCATTAATTGCCATTACTCGCTGAAATGCAGGCATAAAGCAAAACTATTGGGCAGAGTTTCTTTCCGGATTCTGTTCTGCTGACAGCAGTAAGACTGAGCACACACAGAAATAGCTGTGATTTGCCAGTAGAAAGGCTTAGCTCTCCACTGAACCCAAAGGAGAAGCAAGCCACAGAGGTTTCCAATCCCAGCAGTACTCCACTGACCTCTTGGTACAATTAAGGTAGTTTCTCAAAAAAGCCCATTGTATTCTGATGTGAACCCTTAAAAATGCATGTTTTGCGCTATCCAAGGATTTTACAAATGTAACTGTTTTGGAAAGTATCATTTTTCCATGGAGGAAAATCAAACCAAAATACTTTATTTGGCTGAAGTAACCTCTTTGGTAGTGATAAACTTTTGTCATACTGTGTTGTTTTGTATATAGAGCTATTTCTGTGTCCTCCTTGGGCTCTCTAATGGACAGTATCATGTGCATATATAGCTGTATGTTATGAACTCTGTGGTTGGCAACACAATGCCTTGCTCATCAGCAGATAGACGATAGACGATAGACAAGTGTAAGTGCATTGGGGAAGCTGCTGGAATAGGAAAATGCAGTTTAATGTTGAGAGAAATAAAAGATGTTTACATTAGTCCAGGAAAGGAAAATAAAACATCTACATTTTGGAACAGTGAAAATGCCAAAACACAAAAAATCTCTGATCCTGTGAGAAATTCATCTTCTGCCTGATTCACAATGAACCTAAACAATGGAATTTTATCTGGGGACGAAATCTGAGATTGTACTCAGCTGAATCAGCAGATTTGTTCCAGTTTTGGAGTAAACTGTAATGGTCCTGATGCTGTGTGTGGTGTAGATCTCACTTTTAATGATGCCGTTACAACAGGCAATTTTTTAATGCTTACTTTCTCTGGAGATATGCAACCCCACTCCTTTCAGATGCAAGATTGGGTATATTAAGCTTCATAGGAGATGATTCTTTAAATTCCTAGCTAAACTGCTGGCACACTAATGTCCTTTTGCAAAGCTTGACTTACGCTTTATTACCCAATACAGAAATCTGAAAGGTTATAAGGTGATAAAAAATTCTTGCCACCGTGAATGTGGGATATTCCTTTAGTTATACACCCCAGAGGATGAATATAGTGGGACTTGATACCATAAGACAGAGACATGTTAGCAGTACTCTGCAGCTCATATCATTCAGAGGTGGCCTTGATTCTTGTTCTGGTGAAAGAGTTGATGTCTAACTGGGAAGTTTCTGTGGTTCTGATGACAAGGTGACAATTTAACACCATGGTCAGCTGTACCCTGAAGCATGTTTCTAATTAATAGGAATAAGGCAAGAGGAAAAATACAAGCAAGAGAGCGCTTGAAAGTTTAAGGGCATTAATTGCCTCCCAGCTGTCAGGGTAGTAATTAAACTCAGCTTGTTGACTTCAGCTTTGTTGTGATTATGTGAAATTAATCTTCAAACACACTGAAAGTTTCCATTGCTGTTCATTTTAGTGCTGAGACCAGCAAATCCCAAACAATACAAAGAGAAGCATTGGCATGCATCTGGCAGTCACCCAGCAAGAAATGTCAACTTAGAGAAATGCAATGAAATCTTTTTCACAGTTTGCTTTTGTGCAATATTTTTCCCTTGTTTATTCCCCTGACCAGGCCAGAACTATGTCCGTCTCTCTGGAAGAGCAGAAACTCAATTGACAATCTTTTGAAGAGGTCACAAAAGTCCAGTTGCAATTCTTCTCCCACTCCTTAGCTCAAGTTGGATTAGATGTAAAGGATTACTTGGAAATTTCAGCTTTTAAAGAACAAATCCTTCTTGCTCGTTAACTTTTGATTAGCACTGTCAACCTCCCTGTGCTATGCATCACACACAAATAAAAGCTTTTTTTGCCCCAGAAAGCTAGAACTCAAACACCCTGCTTAGTAGGTAAATACATCACCTGACTTGTGCATATGTGTCAAAAATTTATGTATAAATGTAGTCACTGGAAGCTTGCTACGAACATCAGCTAGTACGCTAAGCCCTTTTTATGTGAGGCGTGCATAAATACATTAATGCATTTTACATCCCTACTTTCAGAAAAAAAATCATTTTTCTATGAATATATAAATAACCTTGTAACTGCACTTAATATCTTAATTAAGTGATGTTCACTCTTAAGCAGTGATGTACCAAGGAGTAATTGATTGGGTGGACTCTTACATCTAGGCAGAAACAATGTTTATTATCTCTGCTTGCTGCTTTTAGCTACTAGGTTTTGCTTAAGAGAATTATATCAAATTGGCAACATGATTTAGATTTCTCTGCTAAGTTTTGATGTCATCTTTGAGAAGCCAGCAATTTCAGTAATCAAAACTTGGAGAAAGAATACTTTGCGGAGTATCAGATAATCAGATCCCACATAATGTGTGTCCTGGTTTCAGCGTTAATTTTCAGAGTTAATTTTCTTCCTAGTAGCTGGTATAGTGCTGTGTTTTGGATTTAGGATGAGAATAATGTTGATAACACACTGATATTTTAGTTGTTGCTAAGTAGTGCTTACACTAGGCAAGGACTTTTCAGCTTCCCCTGCTCTGCCGGGGGCACAAGAAGCTGGGAGGGGGCACAGCCGGGGGGGGTGCTGACCCAGACTGGCCCAAGGGCTATGCCATACCATGTGACGTCATGCTCAGTATATAAGCTGGGGGAAGAAGAAGGAAAGGGGGACACTGGGCATGATGGCGTTTGTCTTCCCAAGTAACCATTACGCGTGATGGAGCCCTGCTTTGCTGGGGATGGCTGAACACCTGCCTGCCGATGGGAAGTAGTGAATGAATTCCTTGTTTTGCTTTGTTTGCGTGCACGGTTTTTTGCTTTGCCTATTTAAATGTTCTATTTTATTTTACTTCAATTATTAAACTGTTCTTATCTCAACCCACGAGTTTTCTCCCCTTTACCCTTCCGATTCTCTCCCCCATCCCACTGGTGGGGAGTGAGCGAGCGGCTGCGTGGTGCTTAGTTGCTGGCTGGGGTTAAACCACGACAACTTTTTTTCCCCAGTTCTCTCCCCGATCCTACTGCAGGGGGAGGGTGGGTGGGAGGCTGTGTGGTGCTCCATTGCTACACTGGGTTAAACCACAGCAGTGTGAAAGATCTACATGGAGAAAATAAATGATGCATTCTATATTGTGTGAACCAGGAGGGGGAAAAGAGTAGCAGAAGTCAGTATTGCTTTCTTCCTGACTATGGACACCCAGTTAATATTGTTGAGTTACATCCACTGAACAAGACACTACAGGTGAACAGAATGCCATAACCTCCTGGGCAGCAATCAGTGCTCCCTTGTACCTGCTTTAACAATGGAGCATCTCCACGGAGGCTGCCCTTTCTCCTACCCTTGGAGCGAGTAGTTGGCACAAGAAGAGAACTGGCATGAAGTGGTTTGTGGTGTTGAATTTCCTACATCTTGTGTTCCCATAGCAATATTCGCTGGTAGTTGCCTGGCCACCACCAAATGAGGACACTCCCTAGTCCCAGAGGTCTTGCACCCTGTGAAAGGGACCTGGAAGCAGTGTGTCATACAGTGAAGAACACTAGGAAGGACTGGGATCTAGCTGGGTCCCCTCTGACCACCCTGAAACTTTGCTAGGGCAAATTGCTCTATGGTCTGACAGCTCTAGTGTCCTCTTATCTGTATATGTATCCCCAGTTTTCTGTAGCACTCTCTGATTGTCTAGCTGGTCAAAGGAGGATACAATCAATATCTGCCTCTTCATGGTGTTTACAAAGGCTTTGTAGGATTCCTTTAGGGATAACTATTTGACTTCAGTCTGGATGATGGAGAACACTACTGATTCTTTTTGCCTTCAAGAGCTACGTGCAGTCCTGTTTTGCCGTTACGACACATAACCTCTGTTCTTTGCCTCTGATACAGAATATGCTGTACAAAAAATGTCAGCTGATAGAGGGCAAAGCTCAGTTTTTCAGAGCTTGTATTCCAAGGAAAGGGTTTGCACATGAAACCAGATACTGAATGCAAAGCCTGGCTGTTGTGGTGGCCAAAGGGCAGAACCCCTAACCTGGTTTTGGAATAATTTGTTTTCCTGAATCTTACTAGATATTGCCTCATAGTCTAAATTTGGAGAAGTCCCAGTACAAACTGAAAAGCACTGGGGTATTTTTACCCTTCTGGCAACCCAGAATTCTTATGAGCTGAGAATCAGCCACGATGAATTTCAGTGCCATTGGCTATACGCCTGGCAGGCATCCGTGGCAGCCTCAAACCACATGCTTGTGTTCTAGCTGAAGGTAGCTCTTGGCCTTGCTGTTTCAGCTTCCCTCTCAAGGGAAGAGCGATGAGGAGTTACTGCCAAAATGTGTAATATTGCGGGACATGACTCCCCATCAGCAGAAAGAGCTGGGACTGGTATCTCAGATAAATCTTCTTTACTTTGTTGACTGAGTCATCCCAAAGTTTAGTTCAGATTTCAAAAGGAAATGTACACCTTAGCTATGTATTTTTGAACAGCACCAGATCTCTAGGTAAAACCTCTAGGACAGAGATAATGATAAACTACTAGAGCTTTGGGAAATTCAGTTAAAGTCCCAGTATCACAGAAGTTCAGGTATGCTCTGTTAGGTCATTCAGCCCTGGCTCCTGTCCCAGAAAACCCTAGATGTTTAACTAGGGTATCTAAGGAGCCTAATTGCTGTATGCTCTCTCTACAACCTGTGGATAGGAAGAAGCCTGTGAAAACAAGGTTTAGCCCACCTAAGGTATGCTATGAGGATAATTGCAATAAAGATTGTGAGGCACTGGCATGGAGAGGGTGCTGAGGGAAGACAAGCTGCTGAAAGAAATACTGGAGTTCCTGGGGTTCGTTGTACCAAGACCTGCTGAGACCCTGATTAGCAGAGCTTGCCACAGGCATTCGGATGGTTTTGTCTCATCTTCTGAGATACCCGAGAAAAGAAACTGCAGACTCAGGGTACAACCTAAATTCTGATTCTGTAACCAAAATTAATTTACCCTTGTCCCTCATATAATTTGGCTGTACTCAGTTGGAAGTCCTCTGGTGGGTGCAGTCACCACAGAAATTTCCTTGGATTATAGATCTAAAATCTCATACCTCCCTGACAAACAAGCTTTTCATCCACCCTTGAAGTCTAGCCTTGCAGCCTAGCAGAGGAGTGCAGCCATAGCTTGGGTTTTGCAGTAACACAGGCTACCCCGCAGGGTGGATACATGCTGTTCTGTAACCCCAGTTGTAGCGTTTGAGGCTGGGGAGATTGCAATCCTTTGCCACCTTCCCACAAGTTCTCACTGTCTGTGCCGCCAGAAGTCCTGAAGCCCAGTGAGACGGCTGCAGCCCCGGTGTCAGCGCAGCTCCGGCGTGAGCAGACCGCTACGCAGCTGCACGGTTTTTCCCTCCTGGAGCCGGCAAGATCTGCACTGCAGATATATCCTGGGATCTTCTGGTTGCTGTGGTTCTTAAATATAGCTTCCTTCTTACAAGGCTTTTTCTGCCTTTCTCATTAGAAAACAGGAGAATCACTGACCCTAAATTTATCCCTAATCTTAACTCTTTAACCCCAATTTCTTTCTGAACTATTTATTTCAGACTTTTCTATTATTTTTTGAGCTGTGCTGACAGGCGATAGTTCTGGAATAGTGAAATGTCTTGCAACCATGGTAACGCAATGCACTCATTGGAAAGTTTTCTGATGCTAAAAGAATTAGTTTACCACAACCTTGTACATTAGGTTTCCTATGAGATTCCCAGGCTCACCATGTTGTTCAAAAGCACAGAACTCATTGACTGATCAGGTAACATTGCAGAGAATCACTCTGACGTGCTACACAGCATTTGCCCCTGGAGCACGTGGCAGGAACAAGCCCAAAGGAAACTGCTTATGAAAGCTATTGAGCTGGAAAAATTGGAAGTATCGTCATTAAAGGGTACTTGTATTCTATTCCATTGTAGAATTGCATTGCTTCAGATATAAGCTTTAATTTTGCAGCAATCTGTTTTGATTTGTAAAGA
This sequence comes from Platalea leucorodia, assembly GCF_965183815.1. NCBI lineage: Eukaryota > Metazoa > Chordata > Aves > Pelecaniformes > Threskiornithidae > Platalea > Platalea leucorodia. The sequence continues at coordinate 19,130,588 of NC_138833.1, read as the reverse complement.
GAAACAGAAGCTTTACCACTGACAACAATAAGCAATTCCTCTCTTCTTTTCACCTTGCCACCTTTTGCTCCCAGTGGGAATGGATTCCTGCTTGCTGAAATCACTGGTACTTCCACTGTAAATATTACCCATAGTTTACCTCTCTTTCCATTATCTCTGTCTCTCTCCTGAATTTATATCTAATCATACTCTTTTTCTTCTGTATTAAGCCGAATTAAAATCTCCTAAGTGCATGAAAAATGGTGACTGTAATACATGAACGAAAATTAATAAAGCCAGAAGAGAACATGAAATCAATAATCTAATTCTGACAGCTAGCTTTGTGTCTGTGCCCTGGCTGTAAGGATGTACTAGTGTTTCCCTCTGTTTAAAATTAATTGAACTATTTTATCATATCAGATAAGAGTGCACTCTTTATGCTGTTGAAGTGATAATTATGACATGATAATTACAGTCTGTGGCCTGCATGATTCTGTGAATGAGTCAGCACAGGCAATTAGTTTGCGACAGCAACTTTAATGTGAATGTGTCCCTACAGATGGGAGCTACAGGATAGTCTAGCTGCTTATTATCTCTGTTTCCCAACCTTCCTTATTCACAGGAAGATAGTTTTTGTTGTTGTTGTTGTGTTTTTGAGGGGGATTTGGGGGTTTGGTTATTTTGTTTCCAGTTTGGGCAATCCATTTGGATAAACATAATGATTGCAGGAATCAGAGACAGAAAAAGATGGAAACAGTACCAGTCTATAAGGTTGTAGATTCTGAGCTCTGTGATGGTGTCCTTTGAGAAATTCTGTTGGATGACAGAATGATATGGGCTCCCCATGCCTGCTGCACCTTAGCGTGGCTCCATTAAAACTGATTGGCCTTGGAGTTTTCTAAGTCATCCATCACTGTAATATCCTGCTGACAGCTCTATGGTCCTCTGAGCTCACTGGAAAGCCTCAAGAAACTCCTGGAAGAAGGAAGACAAAACACTTGTTAGCAGAGAAAACTATAAGCATCAAATGTTGCTGAAGAATTGCTTGGTTTTGGCAAGCTCAAAGCATAAGGGTATTTTATCCCAAGACATTTACAGTCTGAACCAGGAGACAAGATATAGATAGAGATATATGCAAATAAGGAAATAATGAAACAATTTTGGGAGACATGAGAGAGTGCAGTCTCACAGCAGGGAAGTAAAGTTGTTAGGTTATTTGCTTTTAGAGGGACGGTAGGGAAGAAGCAGAGTGTTGTTTGATTTCTAGGTGCCCTTTCCCTGTGTGATCTCAGGCGAAAAAGGAATAATCATCTCAGAACAAGTCAGTAATGCATTGCAATAAATAATACACAGGACAACATACTGAAAAACTGAGAGAAAACAAAGTATTGAACGGCTGCTTACGGAGCGAACATCACCCATCCTGTGAGCTGATGAGACAGTGGAAGAAACAGTATATGATCACACAATTAATGATTATTTATATCAGTATGATCCAAAAGAGCTGATTTAGGGGCACCTTTCCTAACTTCGCTGTGTTTAATTTTGCAACCCTAATTTTCTGTGACTGTGTGTGTAATTATATCTTAGCTGTATTATTCATTTATCACAATGTTTACTTCTAAGCTGATTCTACCTCAGGCATGCAAATATGAATGTCATAAGATCAGGCCAGATCCAAGGCAGCTCAAATGGAGAGGACATATTTTTATTCCTTGAATGTTGCGGTATGTTACCATCTGTGAAATTTCAGAAAAGGTGCCATTCCCTTAGCCTAGATCCCTAGTAGATGTGATGAGCTGCAAGGGAACTGCCAGCAAGAAGGGTTTGTATATAACATATTGCCTCCTGATAAAAGGAACCAACACACATCAACACATGTACATGTCACTATTAGGTCTAGATTTGGAGTTCAGGAGACAGATGCTCTGCTCATATCAGCAATGCTCTGTTGAATTCTGTATATACTAAGTGAGAATGTGATTCATAGAGAACCACAGGCTTTTCCCAGGGTTTGTGGGAGATCTTCTGGGAGAGAAGTGTCCTGTGACATTTGAAACAAAGGCAGTTTTATTTATTGGGAAAGACCAGGTTGGCTTGAGAAAAAACCTGTGCTAGGTTTATGTCTTGCAGGGCAAAACCAAACTGGAAAGACTGTCACATGCAGCCTAAATGACGTCTGTTTGAGTGACACCTAACAGAACTCCTCTTGGACATGTTGTACCTTGCTTAAGCCCCAAACTCAGTCATAAGAGTAGCTCAAAGACCAATGTCATTTTTTTTTTCAATAAGGAATCAAATTATTTACTGTTCCTTTGTTCTCTTCATGTGGCTGTAGTACCATTATAAAAATCCTCTTCCCTCTTCTCCCCCCACTGACACACAGAGAAAATTGTTGGACATGATAGCCAGACAGATCTTCAGTAGCACTTTCCCATTCACTTACATAACTGGATATGAATATTGGTAATTGCTATCTCTGACACTCTGCTTGTTAATAGATTTCAACCTGCAAAAGAATCCAAAATGGTCTGCATAAAATCCTGAATACTAAAATTCTCATTCTTTGCCAAAAAATAATATTTCTAGCTTCCCAATTCCTTCCTTTGAACAAAGAGAGGAACAAATAGAAAAATAGTAGAACCAGAGAAATGTTGGCTGGAAAGGGCCTCTGGTGGTCACTAATTCAATTTGGAGCAGGAATATCACCGGTAAAGCCAATAAAGAAAGCTCTTACAAAGCAGAGAAGCTCCCCACTTGTATATTATAATTAAGTATGCTCATTCACTTCATACAATAAAACAGGTTCCTGTGTTACTGGGGAAACCATAGCCTAGAAACAGAGTGCAGCGGTACAGGTCTTGGCAGAGGAGTTCTGAGATGTGAACAGTGGTGCCCTATGTGCAGAAAGCTGATTTTTATCTCAGCCCAGCTGTCCATCTGGTTGGAGTCAGCAGAAAAGAGCATAAGCTCAGGTGCACAGCTGTGAGCCAAGTGGACTGGAGTCTATCAGCCACTCAGGGCTACTTTATGTTAGTGTACCACAAGATGGACGTGACGGATGGAGATCCAGTATGTGTCCCTCATCTCTGATTCTGTGGGACATGGTTTGAGGGTCACAATAAATAGCTGGAGCTATTTGGGAAGGACTATTAGCTGTTTGGGAAGGACACCTTCTTGGAGATGGAGTGGGAGTTATAACTGGACCACTTTTGTGTGCTCTGGTCACGTTATGCCAATTAAATAGATGCAAGGGTCCCTGGAAGCTCTTCTGGGATGAATGAGGAATTTTCTCAAAGTAGGCACTGTACAGGGTGAACACGACATCCCCTTTTGGGGTTCCCCTCCCAAATTCCAGGCCAGAGGAAGGAAGGAAGTTTTGCAGGTAGCACTGTGGAGACACCAGCAGAGCTGCCCTTTGCAAGACAAGCCCTGAAGGCCACCATGACTCACACAAGTCTCCAAGGGCTGCTTAGCCTTCTCTGCCCACTGAACTTTATTCCCATATTGCTGCAGGAGAAGCCCTGGAGATGGGTGAAAGCTGTATTCCTTTCTTTATGGGCTTCAAGAACAGTGGTGCTCACTGAGAAGCATTTCGCCTTTCATGCATGGGGGAAGGATGAGACATGAGGAACTGTGTGTTTTATGGATAAGGAGAGATCATTGCCATGTGGCTAGCATATAATGTAAAAAGGAACAACTTTGGCAATTTCAGCAACTTGTTTCAGATTTTGGGCCAGTAGTCCCATTGTAGAAACGACTTTGCTTTGTCATACAGAGCTTATAAATAAAGATTCATTCATACTGTTGAAACTCTACGCAATGACTGGTTTTAGTATGTCTGTTTAGATGATGTTGAAGAGGTGATTGACAGTAGGTAAATTTTTATGGTTATTTCCAGCACAGATCAATGACTCTGACAGTGGCAAAAGGGTTGTATAATTCTGTCCTGGTTTCAGCTGGGATAGAGTTGATTTTCTTCCTAGTAGCTGGTATAGTGCTGTGTTTTGGATTGAGCATGAGAATAATGGTGATAACACACTGATGTTTTGGTTGTTGCTGAGCAGTGCTTACACCAGTCAAGGACTTTCCAGCTTCTCATGCTGCCCTGTCAACGAGGAGGCTGGAGGTACACAAGAAGCTGGGAGGGAACACAGCGAGGACAGCTGACCCAAACTGGCCAAAGGGCTATGCCATGCCATATGACATCATGCTGAACAAAAAAAATGGGGGGAGTTGGCTGGGGGTGGGGCACGGCTGCTGCTCGGGAAATGGCTGGGCATCGGTCAATGGGTGGTGAGCAATTGCATTGTGCATCACTTGTTTTGTATATTCTTTTATCATTAGTATTATTTTCCCTTCCTTTCCTGTCCTATTAAATTGTCTTTATCTCAACCCACAAGTTTTACCTTTTTTCCGATCCTGTCCCCCATCCGCTGTGGGGGGAGTGAATGAATGGCTGTGTGGTGGTTAGCTGCCTGTCAGGTTAAATCACAATATACCGATAGTTCTTGAAAGGAGCGCAGAGAAGAAAATCAACATTCACTTGCAGAAATTAGTCTTTGGCCAAGATTTTGTTATTGAATAAGTGACTGGTTACATGTCATTTGTTGATTTTTTCACCAGCATATGTTTTTCTGAGAGTTACAGTAGTGCTGAAAACATGGCAGTATCAAGATATGAAATAAAATGTCTATACACAGAGGTAATGTTTAATAGATCAACTGATACACGTGGAAAAAAGTGAATTAAAAGAAGTTCTACTGACAAAGCAGCAATACAGTTCGAACTAAAAGTACAGCATGTGGCTGGTTGATCTGAACTTAACTTATTGCAAAATCCAGCCTGTAACTTTGATCCAAGTTCCCCAGTTCCTCTCATTATGAGTGAAGGAAAACAGGACATATGGCCCTAATGATGCCCTGCATGAGGTTGCTGGAGAATCAGTGACATAATCTGAGCTTGTTTTGTGCTCTTTGAATAGCAATTTTTTAAACAATTTATCCTACAATGACATCTGGTGGTTGTTTTTCTTTGACGGGAAGTTCTTGCAGCGGTATCCTGCCAAGAGTTGCCCAAGGGTGAATCTTCCCATGGCAATAATTTGCTGGGGTTCTACTTTTTGGGGGAAGTACAAATGTATTAACAAGATTGAACACTTTTTCAGTTAATAAACAGCACACAGTCCCTCCTTGGGGCCAGTCACTGTGGCTAATTGTCTTATTGGGAATGATTTGATGGGCAAGTATCCAGCAGAGAAGCCACTGCTGTGTCTGGAAGATATACTGGTTCATTCTGAGAGCTGCCACTGTTTGGCCCAAGAATATGCTGTGATTTGTCAGAGAATCCGCATATCCATTTTGGCAGCAGAAGTTATGAGCATACTCAGGAGTGGGTGCATGTGTCTGTTGCAGCCATTGAGCGTTGCTGTGTCGGGGTGCTGAGTGCTCTGCAGAGAGTGATCTCCGGGCAAGAGCAGCAGGGGGAAGTCTTCAAAGACTGATTCTCTCCCCTAGACAGCCCAAGACAAAGCCTCAAAAGACAGAAAAGGTACAAATGACCCTCAGTTGTCTCTTCCCTGGAGCTGGACACCATGCACTGACTGGGGAAAACTGTGACCCTGCTCCTGGCTGCAGCGAGGTGCCTGCTCAGGCGCTGGCAATGCCCAGCACTTCCCTAATCTGAGACAGTCTGCAGGGCAGACCTGAGTGCCTCCCTTGGTGCCACCGGATCCTCATAGCCAGAGCATGACCTGTTGGATACTTGTGCAAGTCCTTGTGGCCATCGAGGTGGACACTTCAGAGCCTGTGGCTATCACAAGTGATCTCCTGGCCACCAGGTGGAACCCAAGGCATGCCTGTCCTCACAAAATCTCACTGCCAGCACCTCCTTTCAGAAACTTGCAGGCAACTCAGCACTCCTCTTTCATGGGTTTTACCTTTTTGGGGTTGTTTGTACTGGACAGGCTGCACGGGATAAGTGCTGTCCTGTTCAGTGAGACACTGGGTCAATACCAAGAGGGGGAATTGTCCAAGAGAAAGCATTCACAGACAGCAGCAAGACATGGATTTTTAAAACTGATTTCACAAAACAGACATTTGAAGAGGAAACTGTGAGCACACAGTGGCTACAGTGTGGACGGAGTAACATGAATTAATTTCACAGACTTTGGTCCATATTAAAGTAGTGTGGGCAAGGTAACAATTAAGTCCTGGCAGCTATCAGTGCCAAATACTGCATTGCTTCTTGGGGAAAATAGCAGAGAACTGCTGAGGTTGGTCTATAAAGGTCTCAGTCGTAAAGTCAGGATCCAGCTATCCTGGGCTGGATTTATGTCTCATACTCAGCATATTCAAGCCCAATGTTATTAATGATTAAAATTGCATATTGTTTTAATTTGACTTCAGACTAAATTCTTCACTGTGATATCCTCTCATCAGATACTCATAGGTTTCTGGTTTGCAACTTCATTGATTGATGCTGCAAAGTATTGATGGTCATTAGTACTGGCTTTTGTTTTCCACAGAAAGATTTTTTTTCACTTCAAAATTTTACAAAAGGTCTGGAGGGGGGGTTGTAAAATATGTATTTCTATAAAAGCCAAAACAGAACTGTGTTGTTTTGCTTGTGTTGTGGGTTTTTTTTCCCTGTGGCCTACTGAAAACTTGGAAACTTCTGGGAAAAAAGCAGGGTATATACACTTTTCAACATTTCTCCTAAGAATAAGAAAGACCTCCCCCTCACCCAGCGCAGGATAAGGATATAAACAGCTGTTGCTGTTTATGCTCTAGGATTGTGCAGGCCCCCCCCGAGAAGGTATATGCACAGTAGCTCATACATTTGGGACCCCTATAGCTCTGCTGCTGCTACAGCTCTTTTTCCTTTGCTTCCCTGCCGGGACCAGCAATTATCTGCTTTCTTATTCTTCCCCCCCAGAGATGAAGCCCAGAGTCAGCCTATGAGGATCACGCCTGGTTAAAACTCTATGCCTTGTTGGTTCACACATCAAAAATAATTTTTTAATATCTTTGTATTCCTTAACCTACTGTTTCTTCTTGTTACTGGTACTGAAAGTCCATCTGTGATCTCTGCTGAAAACCCTGGCTACTCAGGATGCACTGTGGGTTCACTGCTTAGTATCACAAGATCTTTATAATCTTTATATACTTAACTTTAGTGTTTGGTCTTATTTATCTGCAATTGTTTCTTGCCACTGAGGTATCAGGATCTGAACTCATTTCTGTCATGGCTAAACATCCTAAATATGTGAACGTCTTGCACCATCAGGCATCAGATGCCATAACCCAGCTCTACCAGCTGTCTGCTGGTTGGAGAGTGGAGCACTAGGGTGTTTCACTGGCAAATGCCACAGTGTTTTGTTTCAACATTGAAAGCTGTGACTTTTGTTTTCTTGTGCTTTTTAAAAAATTTTGTTCCAAAGCTGTGTCCTCCATTCAAATTTGACCGAATTAGAAGGTTAAGCAGCTTGAAATGAAATATTTCCCTTCCAGTCCAGTGAAAACTTTTTATTTGATCTAAAATTCGATTAAAGCATGTTTTCATTTTTCTTGAAAGGGAGTTGGCTTTATTGATCTTGCCTGTCCTCCTCTTCCCTTGAAGAAAATCTTGAAACGAGATTGATTGGCAAGTGTGGTGTTCATCTGGCTCCACTTGTGTTTCTCATCCGTGGCATTTCACTTCCTGAGGTGCAAAGAGACCAAGAGCAAGATTAGGGCTCTGACAGCTGAGCCCTGTCACCTTATAGCAGCTTTCCCACCTCCAGCAGCCCACCTCTCCCTCTGCCAGAGGTTACGTCTCTCTAGGAGAGATGGCAGAGCCAGATGTGTGTCACCTCCACACGTTTGGCTCATCAGATTGCTCTACTAGCTCCAGCCTCTGGAGAGGGTTTGTGGCAGCTGAGGGATTAGCACATGTTCACTTCTGCGACACCTTGTACCAGGGCAGCAGGTTTTGACAGTGTGCTAGCGCAGATGTGACTTCAATGCCCTTCTGAAATCAGAACCCCTGGCACTTGTGCACCATTTATGTCAATGCTACTGAAATACTTTGTGCTGTACTTTTAGCTTGTTTTCTTCCACCAGCCAACTGCATACAGATACGAGTGACAGACACAAGACAATTATAAGTGAATTTTTTATAACGGCGAAAAGATTCAGGAAGCTACAGAAAAGGGGTTGGATATTGGATAGAATTAAATGAATATGCAGAAGGGTAACAGATTGTGTATGGAGATTTTTTATATGTAAAATCACTCATCTCCACAGATATCAGTTACTGAGAGCTTCATCCCTCTCAGTAACTAGCATCAGTGTCACCATCTGCTCCCTGGTGTTGCCATTGCACAATACAGCCATTGCTGTTCTCAGCCTTCCAGAAAGTCAATTGCTTGAAATACATTTTTAAAAAGCCATTCTACTACTTTTCAAATGATGTGCAAAAAGAAGTGAGTAGGAGTCAAAGGTTTTAGCAGGAATGGTGAGAAACAATCAGAAAACACAGATTACACACTAGACTGCTGCAGGAGACAGAAAAGCCAGAAGTAGCCCCAACCGGTCCAGGCAATGGTTTAAAAAAACTTTAAAAAGAAGATATTTCTTCTAAGAAATAGACAGTTTAGTTTGCTGCTAACACAGTTGTCCCTATGTGCTAATACTGTCTAGCTAAGACCTGAGCTAGGAAAAGTCAGCTTTAAGGCCAAATGTCTGTTTGTTATCAAATAAATAAGGGAAAAAAACCTGTAAGGTTCCTGAACAGGGGAAGAGTCTGATTGTGTTCAGGTCTGAAATGGCGATGAAGCAGCATCTAATGGCCCAAATTTTCAGCTTTGGAAGGGCAAAACAACAGGCTGACTGAAGGCTCTGAAAAAGCAGGTGAACCTTCTGTAATGCATGTGACAATAAAGTGGGGGAAGGAAAAGGCATGTGTGGCCTTAGACACTCAGAAATGGGTCCATTATTACCTGATCCCTGACAGTGAATTAGATCTGCCAAGAAGTCCACCTCTATTACTCCAAAGTTTGTTTTTCTTCTTTGTGGAGAGGAAAAGATGTGAAATTTTTTGGTTTGTTTTGTGACAAACTGAGATTCTTATATGTGTTTTGATGATCAAAAAACATGGGTTGTTCTCTAAATTATTACTTTAAAGAGAGATTTTTTTTTTTTCCTTTTAAAAGTGCTTTTGCCTATACAGTCAAAGAAAGAAGATGTCTGCTCGACAGGGAAATGTTGCTGAGAGCACCTGCTCCTGCTATAAATAATGTTGCAACAGTCTATGGAAAATGGGATTTTTTTAGCAGGTTAAGCAGGTTAGACCCGAAAAGGCTCATTAAGGAATATTTCACAGGCTGTGGAAGCAGGAGGTATTGGGTCAGACTGTCTCAGGAAGACATGGGAATTGAACTGGGCAAAGAAAACATCCTCTGTGTTGAGCTAGTGAAGAAAAGAAGAGCGGCTCTCACTGGATTTGAGATGGAGCTGATATCTAGCTTTTAGTTCCCACTGTTTGTTTTCTAAATCTCTAAAATTAGAAAATATGAAAAACCTCTTTTGTTGGTGTTTCTAGTGAGAAAGAAATACGTATTTCAGTTTGAATCCAACAAAATCATACTTGTACTAACTTTTAAAGCAATGATCCCTGGATAATTGTTAGTCTGTCAGTTTGCGTGCCCAGTAACAGTGGGAAGAGTAGCCAGATTAATGCAATTACACTTTCAGTGAGACACACTATATGATTTAGCTCTAATGGTAGATATTCATCTCTGTGATAGGGCAATGTTTATTAGCAATACAGGCAATAACCTGCCCAATGTTGCATGGGTAAGTCTGGGGGTGTTGTACTTGAAAAAGAAATTGTGCTTGCTTTGTGCCATCCCTGAATCACCATGGTTTTATGATATCCTGTTTTTTTTTCTGCCAGAAGTACCACAGATTGATCAAGAAATTACTGAGGCTGGAAGCCTTGAATTTCCAATTCATACATGTAGTGCCAGAAGAATTTTCTTTGGATTCAGCACCGCAATTTGGCACAACAGCAAACTACAGGGACAAAGCGATTTGCTGATAAAAAAGGCTGAACTTCACAGCAGCAGCCCAGATAATATTTCCTGAAAATGCTATTGCACTATAAACAGACTCATTGTGCTGGCTGTAGGGCACTGTCTCATCTGGAAACACCCATTTCACAGTAGTTACACAATTAACAGATATATTCTGAAATAAGTCTCTGTCTGGAATATTTAACTTTCTTTAAAACACAATTTCCTTTCTTAAAATTGGTCCCATGCGTTTTAAATCACACAGTGCCTTCCAGGATGGAAAGAGTACCCTAAAACTTGTTACAGCCACATTCCTCACTGCAGCACAAGCATCTCTGTCTTGCTCTTTCTGCCCCTGCTGCAAGCAATCGCTGTGTGCACCTGGGAGGCCTCAGCTGGCCAGATTTACAGTCTGTTTGAACCAGAGTGATTCAGGGCAGTTTGCTCATTAGCACTTAATTTCTCCTTCGCTTGCCCAAGGCTTGCTCTGGTGTAATTCCAGCAGCAGTGATGCAGTCAGTGCCCAGCGCGGCTGACAGTGCCTTGGTGTGCTGGACCACGACTCCCCAGCACGATCCCTCCCAGCCCCGCTCATCAGGGCTGAGTCACTGGCTGAACTTTCTCTTTCTGTAGTTTTTGCCAGTGTCAAGCTTTGATTTTGTTTTTAAAATAATTAATTTAGCTGCAATTTACGGCACATTTTATTTTCATCTGAAAACAGTCAGGGAATACTCACGTATTTTTTTTCTGCTATTTGTCCTGGAGAACTTCAGTTCTCCGGGGAACGTAATACATGGAAAGGTCAGTAGAGTACAACCAAAGACTGAGGCAGCATGGCTCCAGGTAAGATGTCTTGCCTAAAGATTTTGATAGCAGACCTATGCAGGAATTTGCAGTTTTCAGCTCTAAAGATGGCTAGTGTTGTTCCCCAACTTTTCTGGGTTTTTTTTGTTTGTTTGTTTTTTGTTTTTTTCTTTATTCTGAAGTTGGATAGGCTCTTGGGAACCAAGTAAGACTTGTAAAAGAATAGAAAAATTTGCCAATGTTTTCATTAGGGCCCCAGGTATCTTGAGACAGTTCTTGCTTCTCTGGAGTGTAGTGCCTGAATACAGAGATTAAAAGAAAGTCGGTTCATTTGTATGACAGATGAAAATAGGGACATAGCCAAATCCTCACTGGTATGTCCACTTTCTGCCCAGGGAAAGGATGAACAGGAGGGGAGACATGCTCTGTGCCCATTCCATCCCATGATCTCTGAGTAGACTGCGACAGTATTATCTATGTACTTACTGGGCAAGCAACAATTTCCTACTGAATCCTATACCTTAGTCATTGCCATCACAAAAGGATCTTTCTTCCTGGGTTTTCCATGGTAGTAAACAGCTGTTCAGAAAACCCTATAGCTCATTACCTCTCCAAGGACAAGGGCCCTTGTCATTCTGTTATGACTGTAGAGCCAGTCCTTTACTCCTCAGGAATTTCAACAGTTTGATGAATGAGCTGAGTAGACCCGTCTGAGTGAAAATCAGGCAAAAATAACAAGACTGACCCTGGGACTTCTGATCAGTTTTGTCCGGGGTTTTACAGATCACTTGGATTTGAGTTGCTTTGTTTGTTTGTCCTACCAAATGAAGTCAACATCAAGTGAGACAGAACACTTAAGCCCCAAGGTTATGAGCGGCTGTAACTATATCAGATTGATAAAATGATCAATAAAAGAACAGCATTTTTTTTTTCTTTTTGAAGCTAACACTTTTCAGACTTTCCAGCAATCTAGAAATTCAAAGATAAACCAGTTGCTTGGTCAAATTGTCATTTCAGCACAAGGAGATCAAATCTATGCTTTTCCCAGACCTTTTCTGTTTCAGAAAGTGTTGCTATTACGGTCAGAATCCCTTAACTTGTTAGCTGTATAACGTATGAAATTCATACCATACCATAGTTAATATTTAGACATGAAAGTAGATTCATAAACCATTTTAAAAAATTCCATGACTGAAATTACAACCTTTTCTACTCTGATATTGCTGTCCACAGAAGGTCTTCTGAAATATTACTAAAATTTTTATTGAGAGAGCATGTAACTGCCCTCTATTAATGTATCAGGGAGTGATTACCAGGGAGCAGTTTCTAAATTGCAATAATCAATCACAGTTAAAGGCTATGAAAATGAAAACGATAAGAATTTTGGGACAGACAACTACTTTATGAAGTTGAAAGAAATTAATTTGTTTCTTCTACAAAAGGAAAGTGATAGGGAAAATCTGATAAGCCTCCAGCTGCGTGAAAGGTTGTCTTTACATGGGCAGTGATCTGTGCTTCTCCAGTTCACAAACATGGAACTTAATCTGAAGCCAAAAATTTTTAACTGAGATATTAAGAAAAAAAAATCTGATTAAGGAATGTCAAGCTTTAGACAATGTCAAGGGACATTTGGGATTCTTCAGCCTTGGAGACTTTGAAGAATAATTACATTTTCCAGTTATTCCCGATAGCTATTCCTGGTTATGCTTTAGGTTGGTGGGAGAGACTAAGCCATATTTTGAGGCCCCTTTGCAAGCCTATGTGTCTGTTGTAGGATACAAATAAATTTAGGCTGAACTGAGATAAGTCAAGTCCTCGGAGGAGTGATGTCCGGGAATAGATGTCTAGAGAGGTGCCCACATTAGAAGAGAAAAGAGTCTTGTAAGGCAAGATTGCCTTCTGTGAAAACAAGTCTTTAGTAGAGGATGCATGAGGACTAGACAGTTGTTCAAGGAAGCCTGCGAAGGACCTGCCTATCTATGGGCTGAACTATTTAGATTAATAACGTCAGTCTAAGTGCTAGGTAAATTCTTTGCTTCATATTTTTCTGGACAGCTATATCTCTACAGAGCTTTTTATACAGTATTGCCTTCTTGGATTTTCTAAAGAAATACTTTTATTGCTTTAACGTGCGTACCCAAATTCCTGTCTTGCGATCTAGTAACACAGGGCTCTGAGAGGAGAAGAAACTTCTGCCCTACAGGGCAGGGCAAGGACACGGGCAGTGCAGATGAATCCCAGACTTCTTCACAGGGCTTGTGACAATGTGTAATTGTGTTTCAGTGCAAAACAGACCTGGCAGCTTTAGCAGAGCTTTTCAAAAATATTCAGAGAAACTAAATCTCTCTGGTAGGTGGCTGAGCAAGTAGCAAATTGCAAAGATTTGAAATGATAAAGGATTTATGAAATTTAATACACTGAACAATTCACCAAGGCAACAAGATGATTGACATTTTTCTAGGAAATTAGCTTTGCTGGAAGATATCAAACTGATGACCTTCATTTCTGATCTTCTCTGTTTATCCACAGAGTGAAGATGGCAGCCACTGTAGTTGTGCAGGATCCCTCACATGAACCACCAGCTCCTTTCTACCTTCTTGCAGAAGTCGAGCTACTGATGCGGCTGCATTTGCGCTGGCATTTTTTTTCATTTCAACATTTCTCTCTTGCTATCAGAATGAAGACCCATAGAGAATGTACCCTGTAGGAGCAAGTGAATTATATTGTCAGCTGAAATTATCATTCGTCTCCTACTTCCATATTAGTTAAACAATGCTTGGCAATAGAGCCTTCCTACACACGTGGCCTATTGTCTGACCATGATCACAGCCAAAAACTTGTGAAGATTTGTGCTCTCCAGTCCTCTGAGGATGCCCAGGTCTTGATAGTTTGTCAGTTGTGTCACATCTCACATCAGAAGATGGTGTGTATGTCACCTTTGTGGCACTTGGGGAAATAACAAAGAAGGAACCAAGCCTGCATTTCCCAAAAACAAGGTACACACTTTTGCTCTAGAATTCAGTTTGACCTTCTTTTTGAGACTGCATTTCTCTCCCTGCAGAACAGGAACAGGTCTGAAAACTGAGAAATATTTGGGAGATAAATATTAGGCAAACATTTTTTGTAAGTAATGCTTATTTGTAAGATGGACTACCTCTTTCCCACCCACTTCTAGTTCAGAGATAACAGTTAGGTCTTGCTATATTTAAATATTATGTTTGTGTATGGAATAAAATCATCAGAACTAACTGGCATACTGTTTAAGTGGTTTTCTGTGCTTGAATTATTACACAATGTATTCTCTCTGTAACCTGAACTCTAACTTATCCAGTCTAGCTTTTACAATAAAAACAATGAACTGAATCATACCAACTCCCACTACTGTGGTCACTACAGAAGGAGGTTAATGTTGATTTTTCTTGAAATGGACCAATTAAAACCTACCCCAAAGAGGTTAAAAGTGCTATATTTGAAGAGAGCTTAACAGACATAATAAAGTGAGGCTAAGTGGAATGAAAGGCCATTGAAATGCACTTAAGCAATTGAAATGAAGTGGAGTAAATATTCCTAGGAAAGCCTTGATTTTCTGTGGCGTGTGGGATACAAATTTGTTGGAAGAACCCCTGGCCGTCATGTAAGATAATCTGATTGTGCAATCACTTCAGAGCAACCAGTCTCAATAAGTAAATCTACAGATATCCCATGAAGTGAATATGAAAGCCTGTGCCTGTTGAATCAGAAATAAAAGAACAACTTCTAAAACCCTATTTTAAAATCTCTTCTCCCTCCAGTAATTATTGGACACCACATGAAGGTGAAAAGCTCCTTGAATAAAAGATTCAGCACTGCAGATCATTCCAACTTGTCATGCATGCAAACAGGATCCTTTATGAAAAGTTCCTATGAAATACAGCAGAAGTACAAATGACCCACCTTGAAGTAAAAGTCACCAAAACAGATTTTCATTCCTTACAACCACCTGGATGGTAAACTAAGATGATTCATCTTTAACTACAGAATTGCAACACTATGAATTTGTTTAATGTAGTTTGAACATCTCATTAACAGCTTTTCAAGAGCGTGCAAAAAATTATTTCCCCTCATAAAAGTAATAATCAACAAACCCCCAAAACCTGTGGTATTCCATTCAAAAAGGTTAGCTCCAGGAAAAGCGTACCAAATGAAAGCTGCACTCCAATAGATCTATGTGCTTTCCCCTGCCAATTCCCCATTCATATGATGGTAACCCCAGCTCTTCCCATGAATCCTGCCAAGAATAACCTCTGTGCGCCAGCTGTGTACTGGAGCTTTACTGAGCCGATCGCTCAGGAGGCAATGTGCTCATGGACGGCAAAATGGGCAATGAATGAAAGCCATGTGCGTTTTCCTTCAGTGGGACTTGACTCTCTTCTGTTCAGCTGCTAATTCTCTCAAACATCTGAGATCTCAATTACTTTTTCAGACTTTGAAATGTGGTTGAAATCAATGAATTCAAATTTAGTAGAGTGGGAATAGAGAGTGACAGGTCCATTTCCTTATCGAATCCAGGCTAAAATATGCAACTGTATAGTTATTCAATGTGTTGACAACATTCAAACACTAGAATATCAATGCTTGACTCGATTTCCATCCCTGGTCCTCTAACGGTAGGAAAAAATGAGAATGCTCTCAGGATGGTCAGCTGGAATGATCCCAGTGGACACAATCTGTCATCTCAGTCTGGGCACACTCATCTTCACTGCCTGGCTGGGATGCAGGGGAGCAGGCAGTCAGTGCCTCCTCCCTCAACAGCACCCATGTGCTTGTTCATCTTAGAAAACTTGGGAAGCACTGAGGAAGGAAAAGGAGATGGTGTGTGCAACTGTCCCAGTGAAATTCTATATGCCCTGACACAGTGTGTTGCTAAATAAGTATCAGAAATAATCTTCGTTTTCTAGGAAGTCAAAATGCAACAAGGTTTTCTATACCTTTGCTGATCAGGCGATGGAAAGCTTTGCAAGCAAAGAAGGTACCAACCTCCAGGAGTAAATAAGGACAAAATCTGTGTATCGGGAAGCCAGTCAGTCATGGAGGGAGGACAGGGGTTTGTCTCAGTTTGAGCCCACACTGTGCCTTTTCCTGCATGTGAAAAGGAAGAAACCATTGATCTGAGCTTCTTGTCACACTCCCTCTCCCAGCACTCTCTTTGCTCTGCATGCGGCAGTGTGTAAAGACCCTCGGTCCTTTTTATGAGGCGTCTCTCCTGTGTCCTCCCAGCTGGGGAGGAGTGGGTGAACCTCAGAGCCAATTTTCTATGCCTTCCCTTACACATTAAGGTACACTCCACTCACAAGGGTTACTGGTAAACTATGAAAACATCTTCCAAAGCTGCCACGGCAGGGACTGGGCTATTACTCTGGCACTGAGGAAAAGGCACATGGGTGAAAGGGAAGACATGGGTGGCAGGACAGTCTCACAGGCACTCTGCGACTGCCACAGCCGTGCTAGCTTCGGATAAACTAATGCATGAATAATTCAATATCTTTTACTTTGCTGCAATGAAACAGTCATTTGCTGAGTCTCCCTTGCTGAGAAATGACTTGAAGCCACTAAGCTGTCAAGCAATATGCAATTGAAGAAGGGATTTGGGGGATTAGCACTGACCAGATCAATACTGTCATATTTAAACAGCATCTAAAGTTATTGTTTGATGGCACAGAGAGCCAATTTGGGAGAATTATCTGCCTGTTAGAGTTCGGGCCCTGTCTTCATCTCATTTTATGACATTTCCCCATGGTCTGGCCCTCTGTAGAAAGAAATCATTATTCTGGGAGCTTGTTTATGGTGCTTTTCTCACAGTATGAATTCACAAGGCTGAAATTCATTCCCAGAGATTTTATGAATGTTGTGAGAGTTGATTACTTAGACTCACCTAGACAGAAAATTCAAAGAGGGCCAAAGTGTGTAATTAACATCCTTATTCCCTGTCTTCTCTGATGCCACTTCTAAAAATTGCTGGAATGCTATCCTTACCAGACTGTAATCTTTTTTTTTTTTTCTTCTTTTCCCTTCTCCTTGTCTCTATAATTAGGTGTAATTTTGGGGGCAGGAGTCAAATAATATTTGTAATGACAACTGGTAGTTATGAATTTTTTTTGGAGGTTTTATAAGAAAAGCCATTTTATATTGGTCAAGAAATTGCTTCAAAGTCCTGCTATTTATAGGGATGTGCACTGGGCATGTCACTTAGGGACATATTAAAAAAATGCAGCAATATCCAGAATGTCAGTCCCGAAAACCCCTGCTCCTTGCTTGGTGGGACACAGTTATCACCAGCAAGGCAAATCCTCCGCCAGCAGCATGCGCTGTGAGGTTGCTCAATCTGTGCATGTGCAGTAAAACCTTCATTCCTGCGAAACATCAACATGTGGGCATGTGCAGATAAATGTAGCTAGCCAAAGGGATCTGAGAGGTTGTAACACGTCCTCTGGCATACCTCACGAGGAAAATCTACATGCCTGCCTAGTGGCCTCGGAGGCTGCAAGTTGCTCTGATACTATGTGGATGAGTGCTGTACTGAAAATTGTGGGGATGTTTGAAATAAGCCCTATTTCCTTCTGATTGCACAAATGTGCTACTTCACAAATGCCTTCTGCAAAATGGCTCCGTTTTGAAATACTGGATGATGAGCGGTCTGCTAAATGACCCAAATAGCGGCTCTGTATCCTGCTATCTACAAAGGGTAGCAGAGCAGGCACCCTTGCTCCATGTAAAAGAACATGGTCCTGAAGAAGCAGGTGGTTCCTAGTGCTAACTGGACTCCTAGACATGGTTACCTTTGTGCTACCCTCTTCAGACTGTCAGTCCATGCATTGCTCCTTCTTGCAGCTTAAATGGTCACAAGGTAGCATAATTGAAGCTGTGCCCCAAAACCTAAGTAAAATATCACTTTGTACAGACAAAATTAAAGAAAACTTGAAGAAAGAGAAACTGTGGCATTGTTCTTTTTTTTTTTTTTTTTTTTCCTGAGAAGAAAGACTCTTTTGGAATCAATTAAGGTGGGAAAGTGAGATCTACATTCTTGGAGATGGTTAGGAAAGAAAGTATTTGCAATGTTTGCTCACACAGAGGCTATAGAGCTCTCTGCCCCCGAGTTAAGAACCATACAGCCTCACACAGGGTAGCTCAATTTAGAGAAATTCATGTCTGAGCAATGGGATTTTCCAGGCCTTAGTTTTATGGCTATAGAAAGATTATCTTCTGATTGATAGAAATAGTCTTTTGTTTATCACATTGTCTCCACCAGAGGGAGAAATTCACTGAACAGTAATAGTCCTTATTTATAGTATTATATGACATTGAGGCACTGTTCCTAAGAGTATTTTCTGCAAAAAGAGACTAATAGATTTTGCAGGCAAAGTGTTTGCAAAGATTTAATTTCCAAAAAATCTCTCACATTTCCTCATCTCTGTATGTGCTGCACAATTATTTTTTTTCTTTTTTTTCCCCAGAGAAGTCAGATCCTTTCTCTCCACAAAGCTGAGGAACCACTTAATTAGCCAATGTGGACTCAGGACGGGCTGGCATTTTGCTACCACAGACAGACATTTGTTTTGCCTCTTCAGAACTTTATCACAGCAATTCCACCACGTTTCCTGGGAAACTGTCCCAGGACTTGCCGTTCTCCCTGCTCGGATATTGCGTTGTGGTATTAAACAGTGGCAGGAATGGAAAGAAATGGATGCTGTTTCTAACTGGAGTGCAAAGACATTAATTACTTCTATTTCTCTACCATGGCAGAAGGTTATTACTACCTTGTAGACAGTATGGAATTTCAAATAGGTTGTTTCACTTCACTGCCTGCTTTCTGATTGTCTTTAAATAATAACATTAGTGCCCTTTTTAGAATTCAACCACTTTGCCATTAAGTAGTAAACAAACTACTTCTGCTCTGGGCATGCTGATCTGCATTTCCAAGACACATCAATAATAAACACTACATGTATTCTTCTGTCAAAGATATCAAATCATGGAAGACATCTGCACAAAAATAAGCAAGTGAGAGACGAATGCTCAGAAGGTGAGGAGAAGGTCAGCTCTGAGGGAAGAAGGGTTGGAATATTATTTTTTAGCAATGATGGATCAGCGTCTTTAGTCCTTAAGCTCTACTTTCTTGGTGTCATAATATATAATAATACATAAAGTGTTAGTTCTAATCCCCTTGGGTTTATAGCATGTTTACACACACACATATATATGTCAGACAAGGCTAATGGAAGATGTATATTAATGTTAGTATAGCAAATGGACTTAAAACACTTTGTATGGCAGGTGTTATTTGGTTCCTAGCAACACCTGCAACAGAAACGCTGTGCAAATGTCAAGCATACATCCAGGAAAAAGTTACATAGGAATGGATAACTTTAGAGTAGTGAAACACTTCACTGCTGCAGATTTCAGCAGCTGGAACCCTGGCAAAGGACTGCAGCAGCACAGGCGAAACCCAGCCATCCTCATCTCCCTGCAGTGCATGAAGAGCTTTCCGTACATTTCCTCCCTGTCCTGCCATGATGCTGGATATCCTGCACTGAGACGTGGAAGTATGGATGCATGTTATGTTGGCAGGATCTTAGTAAGATTTCTATTTTGGTCCAGAGAATGAAAGAACGTCAGCAAAAGGAAATCAAGACATGAACAAAGAGAAGTCATTAGGTGCACTTAGGGAGCCAAATGATGCTAGAGGTGCATAGCATACGCACAGAAGGGTGGAAGGAAGATGTAGTGATATTATCTTTGCAGATCTATGCCCCCATCAGGCGGGCAGATTTCTGTAATATTTCTGGTTACCTGTGGCTAGTGAAAAACCCAATTACTGTCCTCTTCAATGCACACACACAAAAGCAAGAGTGCCTTTTGCCTTAACCTCTATATCACAACTAGCTTTCATCGCAGATTAATATTGCTTGTTTCAAATACTGTAAAGCTGAGATTGTAATCTTTGTTCTTAACTGAGTGCCTCCTACTCTCCTATCAAAAGTTTCTGACTTCTGATGCTTTAGTTTAGCTAGTTTAGCCAGGGCTCTTTTTCAAATTATTATCTCTGTCTTTTGCTTCCACCATTCATTTTCCCATCCTTTATTGGTCCTAAGTGTATCTCTGTAACAGGATATTTATTAATATTCTGTGCAGCGCTTCATTCTGGTGAGTCTTCCTCTCTCTTTCATATGCACAGTCCTGTGGCTAGCATTTTAAGAACACAGTTAAGTAATTTGTGATTTTTCATAAACGCAGTCCTGTTTGGTTTGGGGCTTCGTCATTTTTCCGATAATAAGGAGGCAAATGATTCATTAAAATAAGATACTTGTCATTGAGTTCAGAGGAAAGGCAGGAGTAATCAGCTCCTGAATACAGTTAGAGACAAAACCAAGTCAGAGTCATGTCTGCAGAAGTTTGGTTATTTATCACTTTTGTTTTGCTGGGCTTCTCTTGCTAGACTTCTCTTTCTCCTTCTGGAAATCTGCATCCTGAACTATACATAGAAAAGAACTGGTTCAAAGAGGGTCTTAAATATGAGGCTGACTTTGACGTAAGCATCTTGAAACATGTGCAAGTATATTTTCATGAATTGGGCTTTTATTTTCCTGCTGCATTCAAGCTGTGACGACGATGATTGTTTTTAAAAATGGGAGCAGCTGTGTTGAAAAGTATATAGATAGTAGGTATTAGTACAATATTTCATTGCTTGAACTAAATTTTCAAGTAAAATTACTAGAACGTATTTCTAAATATGCAAAAAAAATTTAATGCATGCAACATTTTGGTTTGTTTGTGTGTAAATCAGGTGTAAATTAGATGCCACTGTTTTTTTTATTTGCTTTAAACTACCTAACCCTAGCTTTACAAAAATGTTTACATTTTTCCTATTCAAGCTGCAGTGGTTTCATTGCTGAAGGTATATTTCTGAACTATCACACTATCAACAAAATTAGGAGATAATTTTTATCTATAGCTCAGTTAGTCATTTCAAAATTATTCCAAACAATCCCATTTTTGTCATTATGTAATCACATGTGGTTCTTAAAAATTCTTCTTTATACTTTAGGGCATTTTCAGCATACAAGGGAAACAAATAACACCATCTAGGGAGGCAAAGAGGCAACTGGGAATCATAAACATTGCATTCTTATAGAAGTTGAATTACTGACCCATTTTCCAGCCCTAGGCAAGTCACAGAAGTTTTTACATTTCATTTGTGATTATTAATGGCCTTTGTTTGTCATAGGGAGAAGAAAGGAAGAAAAAATATTTTTACTTGTTCTTTGGAAAAATTTCAAAGCTATCTCTGTTTCCTGTATTTGCTCGTGTTCAGTGGGTATGTATCCTCACCATGATTTCACTGAATCTTAGCTACCTTCTGAAATAAATTTCAGATCTTGAGAAGAAATGCCTTATCTACCAAATTAATACTTTAGGGTCAGTTTTTAGTTAAAACAAAGACTATCTGAATGTTACCTTAGGAAAACTCAGAACATATGTGAGTACTCCCCTATGGATAGGAGCTCATTCAGCATGATGGTGAATCCAGCTCAGGCGCAAACCTCTGCTTTGACAGTTCCAGATCAGATGTCTGAATCTGTTCACAACAGAAAGAGTTTAAGTGCCAGACTTTTGGCTACTTTGCAATTAATATAAAAAATGTGTAGGAACAGAGAGTTGAATCTGATGTTATGCGTGCTGAAGTAATACCCAGAGCACTGGACTATTGACTTTTCTTGGAAAAGAACAAAGTCCTTCAGTGTACTTCTTAGAAACCCACCCTGAAACAGAGAAATCTTTGCCTAATAAGTATTTAAAATGAGTGCATTCACATGAAAAGTTTTGAGTTCAAAAACTTGACATTTTCTGATAACAGTTCTCTTTCTACTGAAAAAAATTACCTCTTGAATAAATTATGTAATTAAGTCTAATGCATTCTGTGTCCCTTCCCTTTCTCTCACTGCTTTGTGATACTATGATATACTGTCCCCAGTTATTATCTATGCAAAACCTCAAAACTATTCCAAAACCTTCAGCCAGGATCCCACTGAGCTGGAAAATTCCATTAAGGGGGAAAGTATTTGTATTTACCTGCCTTCAAACAGTGTAAGGGAGTAGTGCTCTTTTTCCCTTCACTGAATAGGTTTAAGACTGTAATCTTAAGCAGCGAATATCATGAGCTCTGCAAAAACTGTGCTTAAAATGCTATTCCCAAAACCCTTAGAATTGATTAGTTGTATTCAACAAAAGCTGGGCAGATAAATCCCCAGAAAACTTCACGTCTTCTCACACACTTAAAAATGCAGTGGAAATACAGACAGTAAATAAGAGGCATTGACTTGTTTTCAAGCAACACCAATGACTTGACCTTTTTAGAGTAATACAGACACTTTAAAAACAAGTGTCAGAAGCATGAGTTACATTTTGTCTTTCTAAATATAGATTAACATTCCTTTCAGTAGTGGTGAAGTTATCTATATATTTATTTTTTCATTTATTTAAAGACTTCTTTTATGTTTAGAACTAGGATAAACCACTTGAAAGGGAAAACACTCCATATATAGTTTCATAGCTACCCTTTATATAGAGACTCTATATACACGCATATAAGTGCACACATATAGAAGTCCAGAATGTCCTTAATTTATCTTGCTAACAGTTTAACAGGTTATCTCTGAGTCGAGCCGTGCCTTTCCTGCCCTCTCTTCTGTGTATAATTGAGGCCTTACCTCACAGCTTGTCTGTTTTGCATGAAGATGAAGTGTCTGTTGATGCGCCCCATAAGATCTTGTCTGCTCTGCTCTGTCTGTAAATGCGATCTTGCCTACCAAAAGTCTTCAGATCCTATTTGCAAAGGTGACTGTGGATCTTTTCAGATGTCAAATACACACATAACCTATCTGAGACAAAGAAAATTAATGGTTATTAGCGTTCGTCAGAATTTGGGGTTCATTGGAAACACTAATGCTTGAAGATTTGTTTTCTTTCTGAATTAGGAGGAATAACTGAAATCCTGAAATCTTTTGCTGAGTGAAAAATGTCTAAAATTCCAGTAGATTTTATAAAAGAATATCATTTTATATATATAAAAAGAATTATTTCAAGTTAACGCTGGGTTATTGAAAGCAGCTATTCCCTGGGTAATACTTCCAGTGCTGCTCTTTTCTTCTTGATTAAATGAGAAACACTCTGAAAGACTTGGTGTTACTTTTCCAGTTCAATCTCTACTCAGTAGTAACTGTACTTAAAACTTATTTTAAAATGTTAGAAAATATATAAATGTCATGTTATGTCTGTCTGTATTTCACACTGTAACTTGACATGTTCTTCACAAAGCCTATCAAGTAACATTTATGACAGACCTCTAATATATTTAAACTAATATAAATGAAAAGACATAACAATATTTTGATATTAAAACCTTTGTTTTGACATATCCAAAGCAGATCAAATTTTACTTTCAGAAGTTTTCTGGAGAGAAGTAATTTCATCAAAATCAGTAGCATCTCATGAGGCACAAAACCCCCTGGTTTTCATCAAAACATTATTTCCCAAAAGAAAGCTGTTTTAACCACAAGCCCATAACTAGAGTTGATTCCTACCAAGAATTTCATTATTTTAACTTCTATACATCCATTTGTGAGCTTAAGATGGAATCACAAGGGGCAGGACCAACCAGTTCATCATGAATTGTCCAAGGAGAGGATCAGGAGCAGAGAGAGTTTCCATGCTGCCGGGAAGGTTTGGCAAGAGAACAGCAGAGGAGTACAAAGCAGGTAGAAGCAGATATCTTCATCACATTGAAAAAGGATGAAATATTACCAATGTTTGATCTCATTCTGCTCAGGATTTGCACAGACATGCAGTAACCCATGGCAACATGCTCACCAGCAATTTGGACTTCTATTCACTGAGGTTGATGTTATCCACCAAAAAAGGGCAGTGCCCAGTTAACTCTCATTCTAGTTCTGCTGAAGCTAGAAATGGAAGTTCTGATGGGCTGCAGCATATGCCCCATAACCTGGGGACCCCTCTCCATCAAGACTGGGAAAGGGGAATGGGTCTTTACTGTTCTTTTGTGATACTGCAGATTCATTTGTCTGAGCTGCTTGAGGTGGTTTTGTTGTTTTCTTTATCTTGAGTGTTCCAGCACAGATTAAAGCACTTCTGAAGTCAGTAGCAAATCTTTGAAATTAAAGTGGAAAAGCAGGAACAATTTTTTTGCTCACCTACCTGGGTAAAAACAGCTATTCACCAGAATTAATGTATGTACTCTCAGAAAATAACGTGGTTTCAAAAGCTCATTCAGCTGTTCACTTCGGATTTGGGTGTGGGTTTTTTTCATTCTGTTCTTCAGGAGGTGCTTTCACATGCCTCCATGATATTTAGCCTTTTGTACTTCAAATTTGGGTACTTTCTATTTGAATGACGCAGTGCATGTACTTTAACATGCTCAAAGTAATACCTCTCTGCGGTGAAATACAGCACTATTCAAATGAGCTTTTTTGATTAAAGAGCATATTTACTTTTCAGCCTGGTCTTTTGGGCCCACTTTTCATCTTACAGTTAACTTCAGATCTCAGAAGTCTAGCTGCAACAGAACAATACAACAGCTTCTTTTCTACAACAGCATGACCATTGCATGGAAACTACATATTTTCGTATTTTTCACCCTTTTCTTCAAAGTGAAGATACAGTAAGAGAACACCTTCCATGACCTGTATTTAAAAATGCCAAGAGCAGTCAGAAAAAGCACCCACTTTAGTATAAATATGTATAAGGTCTGAAGAAAAAGCCTTCAAGTTAATGTGTACAAAATCTGGTGGTGATCTAAAAATTTTCAAAATATCATACAACAGACTCAAATGGGCTTTAAAGTACTTCAGAGCTCTTGACATTATTGCAATTGCTGTCAGGGAAAGACATGATGTCTCTCAAAGCAGAATCTACATAACGCTTCCAGAAGCGTGGAAGGGAAGACAGCATTTCTTCTGGAAAGAGACTGTCATGGTTTAACCCCAGTTGGCAACTAAGCACCACACAGCCGCTCGCTCACCTTCCTCCCCTCCCCAGTGGGATGGGGGAGAGAATTGTAAAAAAAAGTAAAACCCGTGGGTTGAAATAAAGACAGTTTAACAGGACAGCAGAGGAAGAATATAAATAAATAATAATAATAATGATAAAAGAATATACAAAACAAGTGATGCACAATGCAGTTGCTCACCACCTTCTGACCGATACCTAGCCCAGTCCCAAGCAGCAATCACTGCCTCCCAGCCAACTCCCCCCCATTTATATACTGGGCATGATGTCGTATGGTATGGCATAGCCCTTTGGCCAGTCTGGGCCAGCTGTCCTGGCTGTGCCCCCTCCCAGCTTCTTGTGTACCTGGCAGAGCATGGGAAGCTGAAAAAGTCCTTGACTGGTGTAAGCACTGCTTAGGAACAATTAAAACAACAGTGTGTTATCAACATTATTCTCATCCTAAATCCAAAACACAGCACTATACCAGCTACTAGGAAGAAAATCAACTCTATCCCAGCTGAAACCAGGACAGAGACAAAAATGCCTCATGATCTTCCTCCAATGAGTTGCTGGTACAGCACAGGGCCAAATGCCAAAAAGTTTAAATCATTACAATTTTTGTAGAACTTCATACTTCCTCTGTATCTCTCTGGGAGAGAGGGACAATCTTGCTTTGAAGGGCTGGGCTATTCGTATCTATAAAGCACTTGAAAATCTCATGGGAAATTTTATAGCAATGCAAGGGTAGATGTGCTCAGGAAGATGAGCTTTTTCCCCACTGAGCACAGCCTTTTTCACACTGTGAAGCACCATCTACATTGCATTGTAGAATGCTTTTGAAAAAGTCACTGGCAAAATGCATAGGCCTTGATTCTCGCATCTTGAAGACAAAATCATGGCCTGTACACTTCATCTGAAAAGTACCTATTTAGCACAGAGCCAGAGTGTGAGCTGCTCACTCACCATAGGAAGTCTCATTTAGGTCTGTGAATAAATGTTTCTCAAAAGGGACTGGAGATGTGCAGATTACTGCCCCGTGTTCTGGTTTGAATCTTTTTTCAGCTAGCCAGTAAGAGTGAATCTTCTTCTTTTCTATCTGGCTATTAGATATCATTTAAACCTCGTACCTTCACAAATATGAGCAAATTCTCTGGTTTTCCATTAGCTTGGAGGCACATACAGTGCTGTCAGGCTGAGCGACCATCTTCACTGTTCTAGGGACCCAATAAAACTATTAGCAAGTATGAGAGATGCACAAAGTACTACCTACATGTCTTCCCTTTCCCTTCTGTTTTGCGTTAAAACACTTGCATGTCAGATCTGAGACTTCAATTCAAATGGGTGTTGTGTAAGACTGTGCATTTCAAAAGGTGGTGATTGTCAACCAAAAGAAAGAAAGCATAGCATCTTCCAACGAAATGAAGGGCCACTACAGTAATGCTGAAGGTTTTGGCAGCTGCAGGACACCCTGAAGTTTTAGGAGACTTATTGATCAAGACTGTGACAGTGCAAGGGCAATCAATGAAGCTTGGAGCGAAGAGCCTGGAAACCTTTGGTTCTAACCCTGGAACTCTTTTATGCCTTGAGAAAAAGTCCTGAATGTTTTCTATAGGCCATTTATTGGTGCTAGCAGACTATCCAGTACCAACTCATCATGCGTTATATCCTCTAGGGAAATAGCAAGGTAGGTATTTAAGTAGGGCATTCTCAGTCCTGGGAAAATCTGTGTTACAGTCTTTCTCTTTTGTTACTGGTAACAAGGATAGGAACCAAGGCTCTGAACAACCTTTAAGATTTGAAGTCTCATGAGTACCAGAGAGACTTAGGCTCCAGACACCTCATAAATCTGGACCATGGATGCAGTTCCTTTTCTCTTCTGGGATGATTGAATCATTTCAAACAGCGGAAGGGAGAATAATGAATAACGATGTGGGACTAATCAGGTTTATACACAGTGTTATCCTGGAAATAGCAATGCTAAAGAGCCATTCCTCAAATTTTAGTGGTAACAGCTTCCACATAGAGGAATGCTGGGAAAGGCAGACAAGTGCATACTAAAGTAAAGCTGGATGGAGAGGGATGAGGACCTGGAGGTGTTGGTAGACAGCAACCTAAACATGAGCCAGCTGTATGCCTGGCAGCAGCAGCAGGCTGTATTAATAGGAACATAGCCAGTAGACTGAGGGAGGTGTTTATACTCCCCAGATCAGCACTCATTAGCCCATATCTAGATCAGCACATCCAATTCTCATTCCCTCAATGCGGGAATGACACTGATAAACTGTAGCAAGTTTAGGAGAGGTCACCAAGATGTTTGGAGCTGGAGCACTTGCCCTGTGAAGAGATGCTGAGAGAACTGTTCTGGTTCCACCTGGGAAAGAGAAGGAGACCTCATAGCAGCCTCCGCAGCACCTAGGAGGATGTCACCCCATGGTCCACCCTGTTGTCTGACTCTACAGCAGACCTTGCTCTAAGCAGGAGGTTGGATTGAAGACCTCCACAGGTCCCTTCCAAGCTGCATTAGCCTGTGATCCTATTTCTTTACAGGTTACTTGGTGCTGCCTTTCTTTCTGTCTTCCTTCCTCATCTCTGTCTTTACCTTAATGTATGTTTTTCATTTGATGTATTCTGTTCATTTCCCTGTCTAAAGTTCATTTTTCCCTTTTTCACTTCCAATCCCCAGTGCTGCTTTGTTTAGCTTCCTAACAGGTTATTGTTTCAAGGTTGTTAGGTCTTCTCCTCCTCCATTTTATTTCCCTCCTTTGTCCTGCCAGCCATCATTAAGCTTTTCTTGTTTCAAGCAACATTAATCGTTAGCCATTGATCTTTAAATAGAATTGAAAAATAAAGTATCAGACTTTCTAGTTCCGTTTTCCCTACCTAATCTATTTCTGACACCATTTCAGAGTTAATATTCTCTCATTTAAATACATCTTGCTGTATTGAGAGACCAACAACTTGGCTCGGATTTGAGTCATTTCTCTCTGATGCAGAAATTTGTTTTATTAAAGGTATTGTAGAATACATTCGGATGTTCGTGGATAGGAGATATGTTTAGTATTTAGTACAATCAGAGCAAATCAATAGAGTTCTGGGTCAGCTCAGATCTAATTGTGGACCAGAGTTTGCAAATGAGTAGATAATAAAGGTGTCTTGGCTAGGCAAAATACCTATCAGTCTGGATGTTAACCTGGTGTCCCGGTAAAGAGAGGTGAACTAAGCCAAATTTGTACAGCCACAGAAAAACTAGCATTGGGGAAGAATAAACAGAGATGCATTGCAGCAGCTGTTGCCTCAGTGCCCATGGTGTAAGGATATGTCCAAATAGCATGTTTTTGCATCTGAAATGAATAGGGCACAGCCTTCATTCCCTTGTCTGTTTGCAGGGGTCTGTGTGGGAACCTCCTGAGCCTCACACTCATCTTCAGTTTCAGCAAGTGGAACAAGGCTCCCAGACTGGCAGACTGATCTAAATCCTAGTGGAGAAGAACTGACCTAGTAAAGCCACCGAATCCAAAATCACCAGGTCATAGGGGTGCTCAGGCCACCTAATCCCCCACCCTAGCACTGCATAGGAGAGCTGTTCTCATTGCGTGGGGACTCTTCCTTGTTCTGCTCCTCAGCTCTAGAGGGCACGGATGGGTTATTTTACCTTATTTTGCAGTTCTGCCTGGGATCATCTCACTACTGAGTGGGCTGCAAAGCACAAAAATGTTTTTGAGGTATACAACACAATTTAAAAGAAGCTTTTTAATAAGTTGATCTGGTTTGCTTTGTATGTCTAAGGCCTATTAGGTTATTTGAAAACTATGGTAAATTATCCCTCTGACATGTATCTTTTTCATCCCTGTTGTGTCTAGAGTTTTCTTTCTCTCTCTAACCTTGTAGCAGGAGACGTTCAAAAGAACAGTACCATCCCTTGCTGCATTTAACTAAACCAAGATATGACTCCTGGGGATAGTCTAATGGGGAAAAGAGCAGGAAGAGAACATCATCTGCCAGCATATTAATGTTCCAAATTATGCACATCCTTCTTCATAACATGGTTTCATTAATTCCAAGTCAAACAGTATTGATTCTCAGTGTGACACAAAGACAAGTGATCACTGTAATCCAACTTACAAAGCAATCTGAGCAGCAGGTGAGGCAGGAGGGAATGGAAACTCTTGACAAGTGTTTTAGCCAAACAGTCACCCTTATGAGCAGTAGAATAATACTTTTACTGGAGCCAATAAAATTTAAACATGCATAGATAATTTAAACATGCCTTTTCTGAAATTAGAAGAAGAGGAAAAAATGCTATCTAATTTCCATTTTTCTTAAATTGCATGATGATGATGATGATGATGATGATGTAAGTAGCTCTGAACAAACTGTTTTGTAGAGTATAAATTAACACATCACTGCATTTCTGGGGGAAATAGAGAGTGTATGTATTTTTCCAATAGGAGCAATACTTTTCAAATAAACTTTATTATTCTTACAACAAGGTTACCTTCACACCAACCCTTAAAGAAAGAAATGTTCAGAAAAGGGATTCTCTTAAGATTTGTCTTACTGTTAGCTTTGTATATCATACATGCTATATAAATTCTGTGTGTCCCATTTATCATTTTAATTGATGGATTCAGTTCTCCTATAACAAATTGATAACTTTCTACTACCTCCAATAATACAATGCATCACTACCTTTCTTTGAATATGTTAAGACTTGGCACTGTGATTCCTTCTGTCTCATTAGTGCATACGTCTAATATATATCCAGGCACTATGCAGACTTTATGATATGGATGGGTTTTTTCAGTGGAGAAAAATCCTTGTCCAAATCCCAAGGTGTGGAACAGAAGCCAAATGGATGCGAGTTGAAAAATAATAATGATGAGTCATGTCAGGGAAGGTAGTTAAGTCTCTTTTGGGTCAGACAATCAAGTGAGTTGAGCTCTCCCAAGAAACATATGCACCACAAGGAGAGGCAGAAACTGCAGTGGAGTTTCTTCTGTAATAAGATGCAGAGAACCATAGACAGATGCTGAATAATCTGATTCTTCCTGCGTAAATCTGTAGTACCTATAGTACCAGATCCCTCCTGACTCAGACAATCTGACTCATTCTGTACTGTGCTTGCGACTTCAGTACATTTTCTGCCATGACAATCCTTTCATCTTCCCCATGTAAATCCGAGTCACTTTGTCACAATGGACACATTCAGTATGACAAGATTTTCTGCATCAGTGTTCTCTTTCAGCTCTTTTTGCTGCTCCCCTGCATGTCAAGCCTGAACCACATCCCTACCTGCCACCCACTGCCTCTTCAAAGCATGAGCACACACAAACAACACACAAAATGCTTGCTAAAAAAGAAGGACATCATTCCCACTACTTTCTGGAATCAGCACTAACAAAGCAATCCATTGCTGAAAGCCATGTCAGTAGGTACATCCACCCTGCTAGATAAGTGAGGACTAGGGAGTGATTTTTTTAGCACTGGACTGTCCTCACTGTTCACCTGCTGGCTGGCTCTCTGTCCCTGTTTTCAGCTGTCCCAACAGCTTCTCAAAGACAAAGCCTAAACATAGCTCCCTCTAAAGACTGGTCCTGATGGGAGGATGAATAAGACTGCACAAAATTGGCGTCTAAATTCATCTCAGCTGTTTAACAAGCTTGCTGTTAAACTTTATTACTCACTTTGCCTCTGCAGACAATAGGGAAAAATAAGCTCCTCCATTTCATATCTCTTACCTTGTGCTATGGTTTAGGACGAGTCACTTTCTGGAGGTCCCTCTTTCCATTATTGACTAAAGTAGGAGGATGAAAAATCTGTGTAGACTCATTTGCATTTTTAATGACTAAAGTTAGGCAAAATGGGTTCCACTCTTGAAGTGGCCGGTGTCTGCATTGTCTGTGCAGATTGCCAGCTGCTCCAGGCAGAGAGGTGCCCACCTTGGTATTTTGTACTATAGTCATGAAATCCACTTCCTATGTGTGTTGATTGATATCCTGGGACTTCAGACATCATGCACAACCATGGAAAAGCTGTCTGTGAAGAGCCTAGATAATTGCAAAATGACTTACAATAAGGCATGGAAAGGCTACTGCAGATCCAGCTATTACTATAGTGCAGCTCACTCCTCTAGCCTGGAGGAAGAGAAAATGTACAAAATATATCTATGCATTTGATGGCATGTTGAATGTTATACTGAATATACTTAGAAAAACAAGGACTCACATTCCAGCTACTGTA
Organism: Platalea leucorodia; assembly: GCF_965183815.1. Classification (NCBI taxonomy): domain Eukaryota; kingdom Metazoa; phylum Chordata; class Aves; order Pelecaniformes; family Threskiornithidae; genus Platalea; species Platalea leucorodia. The sequence goes on along the minus strand of NC_138833.1, from coordinate 19,099,471 downwards.
GCGAACCAAACAAGCCTTTCAAAGGAGAAAAAAGTCAAATCCATGATCTATAACTATAGCTCAGTAATCTATAAGGGGAGTGGGGCTATATTTTTCTAGAAATTGTGTTACCATGTTCAGTGTAGTATGGCTTAACATTTCTGCTTACCAGCTCTGCACCTTCTTATTTGTATCCTCTTCTTTGCACCCCTATGGGACAGAGATACTTGGTACTGCCAAGTTCTCAAAGGATTAAAACAGTGAGTTTGAACCTCCAATTCAGAAAGCAGTGTGGCTCCACGGACGGCTCTGAAAGTCTCCATGAAAGGAGTAAAGAAAGCAAGCTGGACAGCAGTCCCCTCACACAGAATTTCTAAAGGATTTTGCACCTACGTTCGGTATCTACAAATTGGAGAAAGGGTGAAACCACTGAAACAACAGAATCTGATGGCTGCGAATGGAAATTAGAAATTAGAAATAAAAGGCCAGATAAAAAGATAAAAATTAGTGCACCTGCTTGCCAAAAATTATGGCAAACCCAATACCTCTTCCAGCCCTTCCAGTGAAGCACGATGTCTTTCTAAAGCTGTGTGTACAGTAAGCGTTACAGCACTTTCTTGCAAACCCTGAGCAACATCCCATGCAAGGTTGCTCAGAGATGTCAGCTCAAGTCCTGGATGCCAAGTGGACATGCCAGGGCAGTATTGTTTCTCAGCTAATCAACAGAATTAATTAGCAGGGCACACCATGGCATTAGCACAGTTATATTACCTCCAGTTCCACAACCAGAGCATATGAAGCTGGATGAGAAACCTCCTTGTCTCACCACATAGATATAAATATCAAAAAAGGGTTTGCATGAATAAATTTTTACATTCTGAGATGAGCAAGTATTCAGAGAAGACCATCCTAATGGCCCATAGTTCTTCAAAGCACATCCCTCTATAAGCATGACCAGTGGAGGATTTATCCATTTGCTATATTCTGGATTACCTCCACTGTTCTCTGTCTTTTTTGATGAATCTGTCCAATTTTCCCTAAAATATAAAATTATTCACCATTTACTGACCTAATATATAGTTGCTAACGAGTGCCCTTACACAGGCTTAGGGAAACATGAAGGCATTTGAATTTACCTCTTAAATGTGCACTTTGCTACACTTAATGGAACACAGAAATGTGCTGAGGCACATTACGTTGACTGAGGGAAAGATTCCACAATGTAAATGGGGTACAAGAGATACCACCAGCATGAGTACATAGCCAGTGCCTAAGGAGATAATGCCACACTCTGACTAGTAGTGACACTTATCATGCCAAAAAACCTTGTCTGGGTTAATGTTGCCAAATATTACACTACATTAATACGCATTACATACTGTACTTTACATTGATGTAAATATTACATTACATTAGTTACATTACTATTACATAAAACTGCACGATTCTAAGGCCAGTATGCAGCACACCATATTGCTTTGAGTGTGTTACAGCAAGCACCAATGAAGTGTGCTTTATAAAGAAAAATACCAAATGTTTCAATATTACTTTCAAAAGGAAAATCTGTTTTTATTTTCTGTCTCAATTGTAAAAATAAAATATTTCCAGTCATACCGAGTCAGAGCTAGTCTTTGGTTAGATACACTCTTCTATCCTTATTGAGATAGATATGACAAAGAACACTGAATAAAGCTTCGAGAAATGGACTGAAATATATTTTCCACTCTCCTTGTCCTCTCCATCTGCCACTTAATTGTGCTTATAGTGACATGGTGCCAGGGGTGACCTGCTAGACAAATAGGCCTGGTTTTCTTCTGTGCTTCTATTCTTACAGCTTGTCAGCACCCAAGCCCAGCAGGATCAGAAAGGATGGAGAAGGGAGAACAAGTGGAAGCAGTCACAGAAGAGCCTTGCACATCCACACTTTCAAGTGACCTGATGTGTTTCTACAGCCCATTGCTTTCCTCTCTAGAGACTGTGATGGGTATGGCGACCCTGTTGGCTTTTTAGTAAATGACTCAATCCATTTTGGTTTCCTTTTCTGTAAGATTGAGTTCAAGCTGAACAGACCTCGAGTTTCTTTTTCAGTCTCTTTACAGAGGTTAATGTGTAAGAAGAAAAATGAAGACCAGTTTGGTAGCTACTTGAAGTGTTTACTCACCTCACTTATGATGCAGTTTAGAGAGTGGTGGAACTTACTGGGGAGGGAAGAAGAAATGGAAAGAAATGAAATATTGTTGAGAGATTAAGGGGGAAAAAAAACTCTGAAAGTTAAGCAGAGGTACAGCAGTGTTTAGTCCTGCACAAATTCTCAATACTTGTCTCCTACTGTGCTCTGAAACAGTCAATCCTGGTCTCAACCAGGCACCCTACTAACGATTCCTCTGTTCCTACCTGTTACACCAACAGTAGATCAAATCAATCAAGTTCACATTCTTTCAACATTGTTAAAATGGAAGGAATCTCTTCAAGAGGAATCCTTAACAAAAAGGGAGAAATAAGTCAAAAGAACACGCTTGTAGCTCACCAATCCAATAAAACCTTTCAGTTTTCTGAAGGAAATACCTCTGTGCAATGCTAAAATAAATAGGTAGGGTCTTTCTGCTGGAGAGAGTTTATGTGTGAGAGAATTTCAGCAGGTCCAAAAGTCATCACAAGAGACATGCATCTGTCTTTTACTGTAGTTGTTGTGGTATCTTCCATGCCTCTAGCATTTTAAATGAATGCACAGTAATCCTCAGGCTCCACACATGGAATATGCCTCTGTGGGACCAAACCTCAGTTCTTTACCTCCTGCTGTTATTTTTGGAGGCAGTCTGTGCTTATTACAGTTTTTTTTTCTTGCCAGGTTATTGGACCTTATTGGAAGAAGTTAAAGAGGGAAGGAGTAAAGAAGACAGGATCTAAGACAGCCTCAATTCTTAAGAGTCAGAAAACAGGTTTTGTGTGGGATCAGTTTGCTTTCTAGCCACTTACAGTGGAGTAGTTTGTATCTTCCTTGGAAAACGTGCTTTTGTCAGGATTTTGGAGGACATGCCAGCCAAAAGGGCTGTTCTTTTGCTCCTGGGTGGTTAAAAATGTGCAGTCTTAAGTTAGTAGCCAGGGAGACTCAGCTAAAGGGTCAAAAAGAGAAAAGAACGTGCTTCCTCACACATAGATAGTAGACCCAAGTTGCTCCTTGCCAAAAGATGTTAGGGACATAAAAATTGAGACGTGGTCTCAAGGAGGGAGACTGAGCAGGTACTCAAAAGTGAGAGCTAGTGAGACATACTGGGCAGACAAATTGCACATCAAGCTGACAAAATCCCCTAAACTAGCCCTCAGCTTTTGCACCTCTTTGGTTCCAAACAGCTAAACTTTTTCTGAATCACAGAAGAAGACATCCATGCACTTTGAAGTTTTGTTTTAGAGAAATTCAGTAAGGAATCAAGCATTCCTAAATTATCTATTTTGACACAGCCATCATCCTTGCAGGATACACTTTTTTGGCTCAGAAAGCGTATTTGCAGAATGGTTGTCATTCAGGAAGAAATAACAGTTTATAAAAAATCATGTAAATTTAGTCCCAGAGGCAATAAATATGTCTTTGGAATAATACAGTCCTCAGAAAGATTCCCAAAGCAAGGATGTCTAAGAATATGGGATCAGATTCCAGGATACCAAGAAAGTGGGAAAATATTTTTATAACAGTAAGAAGAGCAATTAAAAGAGAAAAAAAAAAATTAAAATGTCAGATTTCAGGAGAAAAAAAAAAAAGTGTTTTAAAAAAGGCTGAAACTTTATAGTAGCCTAATTTGACATGAATGACTACAAAAACAGGTTGGATTTCTACTGATCAAACTCTATTTCCAAGAACTTACTGTAGACAACCTAAAATAAAAATCAGCAGAGATTTGAAAAATAAAATCATGCCAGATTTTTTGCTTTATTTTTGCTTGTGGCTCATAACTGGATGTAGCATCAATATAATTTTATAAAAGGTTTTTGGACTGAGTTTTGGGGGGGGATTTTGTCTGGTTTCCCACCTCTGGCAAATACAAACATCTTGCAGCTTGTCTCACATCCCATATTTCAGATTCCCAGCTCTCTAAATCCCACATTTCTGATTCTGTAAATGCATCTGCTACAGAAGCTGATACAAGTAGCTGGAACCTCTTTTCTTACGCTATAATCTAATGCACTTAGCAAGCCAATGAATATGTGTGAAAGGAGGGGCTTTCTGGCTAAGGGACTCCTTGCGGGGGAACAGCTGTTACAACTGCAAAACCTTAACTGAAGCCAGGCAAACACACTCACTCACATCTCTCAGTGGCTTTGTGCATCTAGGTCTGGCAAGACAACTCCCCACCTCTCTTCCTCTCTCTGCAAAAAGTGAGCAAACTAGCACAGAGGAACGTAAAGAAGACTGGATCTCAGTTGTGAAACATTTCAGCAGATCCAGTAATGGCCTGGATCAGTAATATCTCCTGGTTTAACCACCTTGCTCTACATGAAGAACATTTCAGGAGGTACTTAAACAGCACTGAGGATTACTTAGCCTTCCTGTGTGGGCCCAGACGGAGCCACCTGTTCTTGCCCATGGCTTTGGTGTACACCCTGATCTTCGTTGTTGGGGTGGTAGGTAACTTCTTAGTTTGCCTGGTAATCCTCAAGCACCGGAACATGAAGACCCCGACCAATTACTATCTCTTCAGTCTCGCCATCTCAGACCTGCTTGTGCTGCTTTTTGGGATGCCACTGGAAGTCTACGAGATGTGGAGCAACTACCCCTTCTTGTTTGGGCCCATCGGCTGCTATTTGAAGACGGCACTCTTTGAGACAGTGTGTTTCGCCTCTATCCTCAGTGTGACCACAGTCAGCGTGGAGAGATATATTGCCATCCTCCACCCTTTCCGTGCCAAGCTGGAGAGCACTCGCAAGCGTGCCCTGAGGACCATCGTGGTGCTCTGGGTCCTCTCTGTCCTCTTCGCCCTCCCCAACACGGGCACCCATGGCATCATGCTGCAGTATTTCCCCAATGGCACCCTGGTCCCTGGCTCTGCTACCTGCACTGTAGTCATGCCCATGTGGATCTACAACTGTATTGTCCAGATTACTTCTTTTCTCTTCTATGTCCTGCCTATGGGGGTGATAAGTGTGCTGTACTATCTGATGGGGCTAAGAGTAAGTTCTACTCTGACTGTGCTCAGTGTTTCCTTAGCTCATTCTTATGTGTTTGTGTCTGTATGTGTCTTTTAAGTGATTGCACCTTTTTCTTGCCCATCTGCTTTCCCCCCAAAAAGCAAAATAATTTCAAACCTCTGAAAACAGTGGACCCAACTCCTTCTTTGGTGTAACCCCATTCTGAAATTAATACAACTATGTTGGGGAATAATTTACCCCAATCTTTTTTTTGAAAACTTACCACCACTGCTGCTCACATTTGAATGTTACTTAAACATCCAAGTCTGTAGGTTGATTCCAGCCTCTCAGAGATTTGCACCTTTGCAGTAGGGACTAGAAGGAAATAGACCAAAAGGAAAATGTAAAAAGAATAAAATGGAGCAGGCTAGTGATTGAATCTCGTGTATTATTTGTTTTCCCTCTTCTTGTGACTGTGGAATTCCCATTGCATTACTCTATTTTTCTCCTTCCCTGGAGATGGTGATAATATTCAGTTTTTAAAACTCACAAATCTGTCATAAACTGAAACACTACCTTATTGCTACAGCAAGCAAATTCAGCAATCATTTCTTTATATAACTATGGCATAGTTTCACCATCGATTAAGGCTACCTTAGAGTTCATATTCATTCTCTCTTCGGAAAGTGAGACTAGTTTTATGAAGTATTCTACATTTAAATAAACGGATAAAACAATCAGTATCACAGTATTGTGAAACTATGTAGCACAACACTGAAATGCACTGCTAATTGTAGCAAGTCGATGACTTTTTTATTCCCGTACATTACATATATTTTGAAAATATAAATCCTATCTCATCGCACTGAATATAACTTAAAGTTTAAAAAGCTGTGTCTGATCATACAGCAAGAAAGGGATGTGATATGCTAGTAGAGACAAATGAACTTACCGAATAATGTGCAAGAAATTCAAACAAATCTCTGCTGATATATCTATATCTATATCTATATATCTATATATATCATCTTCTTGTGCTGGCTGATTTTTACTGTTATCTGAAACTATACAGAAGCAATTTTTTCTCACCTAGGAAAAGCCACCAGGATTAACTGCCAGAAATCCATAGCATACAGCAGATCTTTGAAGCAATGAATGGGTTAAATTATCCCCACTGCCCAGTGGCTGTTGTGGAGTCTTTACATAGTTTCACTGAAAATTTTTCAAAATAAGACCTGAAGGGAGGAAAAAGTGCTGAAAATATAGCTGTTACAAAAAGGAAAAGAGAAACCCCCAAACTAATAAAAAGAAGTCTCGAAGATTGCAAAAACTTCTATATTTGTGGCAGCAGATATTCCTAATCCCCATCCCAGAAGAGAAGCTAGGTACCAGAGGGCTGCTCCCTCAGGACTGCTGTATATTCACAGATATGTTCAAGCTGTCTTTCTTAAGGGCTACAATGCTCATTGTTTATGCCTCTGCTTTTCTGTATATCCAACTCAGATTTCCAAATTTTAAACAACATCCATCCTGGGTATATCTGCATTGCACTCCAAACTGCACTAGGCAAGGTAATTTCATTTTTTCAACAGAAATGATAGAAGAATGGGGTATATATATAATTTTTCAAGAGAAGATACTTTTTATCTAGTCACAGAGGATGAAAGCTATGAAGCTTCAGCACCACTCCAGAGTCTCCTGAGTGCCACGTATTACTCACAAACTGTAGTGGAAAAGCTCAGAGTTGATCCGAAGGTTGTACAACAGCTCAAATTCAGCAGACATAGCCTTTCCAAGTCCAGGCTTTGTGGAAAGGGCATTTCCTCACCAAAGTTTCTCCTTCAAGCTTTGCCAGCGCTCAGGAGAGCCTCAGGATGCAATACAGAAGGAAACATGTGTGACATGTTAAGCAGCTGTGAGGAGGTAGCAAACATGGGTCTGACGGTAGCTGAGTTAATTTTTAACTTTATTCCTTGCAAAAAGAAAAAAAATATATTTGTCTTTTTCACTGGGAAATTTATTGCCAACAGAGCTGTCAGGTTGATTACCGCATGATCAATTATGTCATGATCTACTTGGATATAATTTTAAGGCTTGATGGTTTAATAGTACAATGTTATGGTCAATAGCTAGTTCCAGCATTTGTGTAAAGAAGAGGACACTTGATGATTACCCTATAGTCTCATTAGATTTGATTGTGGAAGCTTCCTGCTGCCTCTCTCATGGGGTTCTCATCACAGGTGCCTTTAGAACAAATCGCTAAATCAGCCAGGCTCTTCTTTAAACCCAATTCAGCTGTTGGGCTACTGGTTGCAACCTATAGCCAAAAAACTGAGGAGGAAGAGGAGAGGGAGAAAATGAGAACATGGGGAAATGGCTACTTGTAGAAGCTAATCCCTGCAGTGCTGATAGAGATGGGGTGGCATTGCTTGGGAAGAAGTCTGCATTGCAGCAGGATTCAGTGCAAGGTGCCTGTCCATTTCTTTCAAACTGATCTCTAAAAAGACACATGGATAGGTGGTTATTACTGGTTGTCTAAAAGTCAGACTCTATTTAATGAGGATTTTTGACAGTGAATGAAGAGAGTGGAGAGTCACGAAACTTACTTATCCCATCTACTTCAGACATCTGTGAGGGGATGTAGATGATCAGATGGGACTATATTGATCTCACCTGGGCAGGACGATTCTTCTGGTGAGTTCAACAATTCTCTTAGTGCCACTTCTCCTCAGTAACACACTGGACACACTGGCAATTTTTATTTCAGCTGTCTTTGAATCAAGACAACTTATTCTTGCCAATGTACAACTGGTCTAGATTTTATTATCAAAAATCTATTTTGCCCCCTAAAAGCCCAGTTGTTAAAACCAGAATCATCTGTGGACAGTGACTACCTTTGGCTAATTTCTGCAGAGCCCAGCACACTCCTGGAAGAGTATGTGCCCTTTCCATGGAGGTTGTTCAGCAAACCTTGCACCCACTAACACTTTTCCTTTGCAGTGGGAGTGAGCTAAGAGTACACCCAGGCTGCAGTTAGCAGACAGGTGGCAACTGCTTCAGCCAAATCACTGAAATAGGCAGGACTGCATGCTTTAGCACAAGCCATGAGGTTTTTTAAATATCAGTTTTTCCATCAACTGGAAGAAAGTTTGGTCACCACTCGTGTCAGACAGGCCAAGGACCTTACAGAAAACAGTTGTCCTGCTATTGCTGGGTGGCCTCACTAGGTTTGCGTGGGGATAGGTGAGGCCCTAATTTCACTCTGCCTTTTGATTTCTAGTATGAAATGCTGTAGCTAATAAAGATGTGGAGGGAAAATCCAATTTTCAGCTTCTTGCTCCAGACACTTTTAATTCTCTTGCAGTGAATGGGTAACATTCATCTCCAGGCAACCCTACATAGCCTCATACATCCACAGTGATGTAAAAGTAACCACTACCTTGGCTGGAGTTCTCCTTCTGTCAAACTTTTGGCATGAACTCAAGTTACAGCCTTTGCCATGGACTCGTTTCTTTTTTTTTTTTCCCCTTCCTCTTTGCCATAACTCATTGTTTTATTAAACTGTAACTGCTGAGTTATTCTTACTAGTTATACCTCCATCTCTTATCGCTTGAGGCTAAAGAAGAGCCTTATAGCATCATCAAAATGACAGGAGGAAGGTGAAAAATAAAGATACATGTGTCTCTGGTTTATTACAGCATCAGAGCACTGTATTCTCTGAGGTTTTGGAATATGCCTGGAATAGATTACTGTTGAGACTGAAAACCACTGAAGGGAAACCAGGGATTTTAATCAATCTGAGCAGACATTTATCGCTAGATATGTTTCAAAGCAACTGAGCCTCTTCCTTAAACAACTGTGACTATGACTAAAAGTTACAAAAGGAATAATGTAAAACACGAGAGCTTGAATTGCACTGTAATTGAATATAATTTGATTTACATGTGCTTCCTTTTTATGGGTTTTATGAATAAATAGAACGTTGAAAGAAGGTCTCATTTGATCATCCTTACAGAAAAACATTGTTAATCAAAAACCAGGAAACAAAGTCACAGTGTAAAAGGCAAAAGAAAATGGCACAACTAGCATGTTTTCGCAAGATTTTTACAAATCCAGATAGATTGATTTCTATCTTTTCCCTAATTCCTGATATTCCTTCCCATGTAATTAAAAGTTTTGTTTCCAGTTTCTTTCAGTTGAAAAAAGCATCACTCCGAATCTGTTGGCTAATCAGAAGTTCCCACTTCAGGAAGCTGGGTCCAATTATGCAATCTTCATAGATTATTTCTTTTATAATGAAAGCAATTGTCCTGGTTATCTAGCCCTGGTCTTTTCATCACCAAAGCATCAGTGCTCTCACTGTAAATCTATTCGGGAAGCGTTTCAGGGAAGATCAGATTATTATTCTTTATATCCATTTTTTAGAAGTCCAGAAAAAACTACTGGAGAAAAAAAAATGCCTTGCTGTAATCAAGCAGTCTGTGGCTGAATCTGTGCATATCATGCACACCGGCTGTCTGTAAGAGAGCATATATGGGTTTTGTTCATTAGATGGATTGAATATCAATTAGTCCAAACACTCAGGGCATGAAACAAACTCCCTTGAATTCTACAGAAATTTTTCCAGTGATTACTGAGGCCTCTCTGGGTATTTTTTGGATCATTGGCTTGTGCTTAATTGTGGTGAACCCTTTTAGGAAAATAAACAAACAAACAATATTTTGTTAGAAGAGAAAATAATGCCTACAAAATACTGTTGAAATTGAACACAAACTGTGAACCAAATATTGACTCATTGAGAAAGGACAAGTGGGGAACTGAAATACAAATTTGCTGTAAATATGCAGTCTGAGATGCATAAAATTTGCAGATTGTTTTGAACCTAAAGCTTCAATGTTTCCCTAGACTAAAACTGAAATTTAAATGTAAATTTTTTTCAGTGAGTCCCGAGTTGCCCCAAATTTTGCCTTCTCAAACTACAGCTATCAAAATATCAAACAGGCTATGTCTGGTGCGGATGTCATCTCCAGTCTAAGCTCTCCTTCGGTTTCCCTCCTTTTGCCAGTTGAAAGGAGACAAATCTTTGGAAGTGGAGGAAATGGCTGTGAATGTTCAGAGACCATCCAGGAAATCAGTCACCAAGATGTTGTGTAAGTAGTGAGTCTTTCTGTGTTTTATTTACCATGGAGAAGGGGGTGACCAGGTCCTGAAGGGTATCAAGTAAATTCACTGGATACAAGAGTTATGAATAGCTGTGATTAAAAAAAGAAAAAAAAAAAGGCTTATTGCTGTTTTATCTGGACTTATAAGGCATGGGAGTGGAACGCCATGGCTAACTATTAAAAGACTCAGAAGGCAAATTTTCCTCCCCAGCATGAGAGGAGGTTGAGCAAACCTATGTGGCAGATGCTTGCATGGCCACTCTCTACTATCCCTTATTCCAAACCTGGCTCTTGCAGCCCTCTAGGAAAGATCCCTCTTTTTCAGAGTGCATATAGTCTATCTATCTTGTACATTTTTAAAGAAGGATGTACATCTGTTTTGCATCACACCACAAGCTCTGCTCATGAACAGGAAGGTCCTGCCAAACCACATACATCACCTACCGATGACTTAACCACTTAGACCTTCCCACTAAAAAGTAGGACCTAGGCAGACTTGCACGTTATATAGCATTCAGGAGAATTTGTGCTCCAACCACCCTGAAAGCACTCACATCACTTCCTAATTTAGGGCTGTCTTTAAGGCAAAGATCACCTTGTTACTGAGATGGTGTTTATGCAGGAAACATAAATCACCTTCAATATTTCCTGCAACAACATTATTCTTTTAGGCAACTTAAGTGTGACCTTCTGAACTAGGAAACTGTACTTTGAAGTCAGCCTGATTTTCTGTGCCCCATGACTGTGATCACAAATGTTCATAGGATCCAAGTCTGGAATGGGTTTGCAAGAGTCCTTACTAGAGCCAGCACAAGCCAAGCTGTGCAATGGAGGCAAACTCTTTTTCTTTCATGCTGAACAGTGCACCCAGACAGACTTATCACCAGCAGATAGTTCCTATGGCCTTAACCTGCTATGTGATGTACAAATAGTGTGCAGAGCAAATTAACTCCAAGGCACAATGAAGTCAGTGTGTCCCAGGTACCACAGATGAATCCAGATGTCTCACTGGCTGTTTCTTCATTGGGCTCTGTACATGCCACAATATTACCTGGCTGTGCCTGCTCTGCTTGAATGTCATTGTGTGTGCATGCGTTGAGTTATCCAACACAGAAATCAGGGGAAAGTGTGTTCTTTTAGCTGTTAATGTTTTTCAGTGAGCACTGCAGAAAGACAGAAAGGATGACAAAAGTTTTGAAACTATGAATAAAATTTGTGTATTTAGTCTTTCATCCAGCTTTCTGAACTCTCTCTGCTCTGTGCAGGCTAGTGAACCATATCCTTCCATAACTGACTTGTTTTTCTTCTCCCCTTTCTCCATGCTAGTTGTCCTCGTGATGGTTTTTGCTATCTGCTGGGCCCCATTCCATATAGATCGACTCTTCTTCAGCTTTGTTGTGGAATGGACTGAGCCTCTGGCTAATATATTCAACCTAATTCATGTGGTGTCAGGTAAAGCTTTCTTCTTCTGCTTGCACAGGGCCTGGGAAAAAAAAATAGTGAGTGGTTTACTTGAAATATGTAGTCATTTATTTTGTAGGTGACATGAGGCATGCATGGAAAAGCTTCTTAGGGTCTGGTAGACAGTGACAAGAATCATGCCTTTAATAAAAATGGTATGCAAGTTTCTGCAGCTTTCAAGATCTGGGCATGTTGTCCAATACAGTTGTCTGAATATTCACAAAGGAAGAAAAAAAAAAAAAAAGGATATCAGACATCATTACCAGCTGCTTTTCCTTCTTGGAAATGTTCAGAAATGAAGTCTGCTGTCATTCAGCTGCTTTTAATGAATACACAGCAGCAGGCATCAGCCTCCAGAGGTCTCTCAGGCAAACAGGAAACCTTACCAAATGGCAAGACAAAAGACTTACATACTGCTCAGAATTGGGTGATACAACCAAACGTTTATGGCCCTGCCAACGATAAAATGAAAGCTTTTTCAAAGAGGAATCTTATTTTCAGTCTGCCATGGGAAAACACTGAATGTGGCCATTAGGCAGCTCAGACAAATCCAATCTTGTGCAATTGTCCTGGTGTGTTGTAAGAAATTAACTCCCCTTGGCTGGAAGTTATCCTCTGACAGCTTTGATGGGGGCACCAGCTGTGCAAATCCTGCTGTGGGGATGAGGGCTGTGCTGCAGGCAGGTCAGTACAGCTCAAGAGAGAGCTGGTTCCTGAACAGCTGGAGATAGTGAGCTCCAGTTAATACTCTCTCCCACTTTCCTTTCCCTGAGTGCCGCAGTGCCTGAGCTAGCCTTGGTGAGGCATCCCTCTGCCTCTGCCTGGATAGTAGCAGGCAGAGATGTGCTGTCCCTGCCTCCATCCTTGAACCCAAGCCTGGTGGAGCAGAATAGGTAACGAAGAGATTCTCCTCTTCTGAGATTGTTCCACACAAAAATGAGGTCTCTCTCCTTTTCCTCATCCTTGTTCTCATAGGTGTTTTCTTCTATCTGAGCTCTGCTGTGAACCCCATCATTTACAATCTGTTGTCCCAGCGCTTCAGGATGGCTTTCCTCAGTGTGATCGCTCCTTGCTGCAAGCACTGGGCCCCTAACCATCCCACCAGCAGGATTCCTGCCCAGCAGAGTATCTTTGTGGTTGAGGACCACAATCTCGTGGACTCTGCTGAAGACACAAGTCTCCCTGGCACCCACAGAACATCTGTCAGTAGTTCTCAGCTCTCCACTGGTCTGTGACTTTCCACGTTGTAATCCAGGCGAGAGAGAAGTTAAAGAAAATGACTTTAAGAAACAAAAAGAGACCCTCCTAAAAGACTGATTTCAGCAAGAAGAGCTCACAGATGTGTCTTGTTGAATGAATGAATGCAGAGACTGTAATTAGCAGGTGTTTGAGAAGCATTGTATTACCCTCAAGCTAATAGGAGGGCTGGAAATCTCAGCTTACTGGCTGCAAGCTATGCCAGCAAAGAGCTGCTTTACAAAAATGAGACATGCTCCCAATGTTACCAGCACAGGAGGGAGGCACAGCTTACCCAAGTCTTACCAAATGGCTTTTTGTGCACCAGCCTCAACATCAGTTTACTTGGTTTGAAATGGAGCAACTTGCTGCACAAGCCTTGTCTACCCACTTCTAGCTTTAGGCAAGCCAGTCTCACTTGTCTTCCCTACGACCTCAAGGTGTAGCTTTGCAAGCCTCTCTTGGCAACATCAGCAAGTAGGCATGAACAAGAGCAGCTCTAAACTGGGCTGCTAAACATCAGACACCAGCAATAACTATTTCTGGGCGAGAAGAACCAGGGAGCCAATAATTATGAAAAGCAAACTTTTCCTTCCTGAGCTAGGTGAAGATTTGGGTGGGGGGTGGTGATTAATGCATTGAATCAGTCAAAAAAACTACCCTTTAGTGTTTTGTTTTTTTTTTTTTAACAAGTCTCAATGTTACTACCATATCTTCTCATACTATGTCTGACAATATCTACACAGTGCTGAAATGGCACATGCATGCCACAAATTCATCTACATTACCTGGGAAATAGCTATTGCTGGGAGCTGAGAATGTTCCTGGTGTGACTCCTTTGCCCAAAATGCAGCTAGTGGGGGATATCTGCCCAGGGAATGTGAAATGTCTGCAGTCTTTGAAGGCTTATCCCATGCATTGGACAGCTTCATTTTTGCCCATCTGCCTGAACTGAGCCTGACTACGTACAAATGGACTGTGGTAGGTCCCTGCTATGCCCCACCTCCTGCAGTTTGCAAAAACTTCTTATCATTGCTTGAACTTCAGATACTTATGTGTTGTCTCTACCAGTGAAGCCCTGTGGTTATACTTCATCAGACTTCACACCTGCCCATACCAGGTGGATTGCAGAAGTCAAGAGATTACATGGGGTTAGCAACCAGCAGGAAACAGGCTGGAAAACATTCACAATGGAATTGGGACAAACCTGCAGGATCAGAGAAGCTGATACAAAGGCAATAAAAAAGAGAGTTTTTCAGTGATTTTGCATCTACTGAATTTAGGTTTTGCCACAAAGCACAACATAAGGTCTGGGAAACTCTCCCATATCCCAGTCAGGCAAACATATCCTGAAGGCAGCACACTTACATCCAAGCTGATGAGTTCCTGAGCTCCACTAACTGCAAGGTCAGGACCCTACAGAATTTTGTGAAGGCAGAACAAGGTGAATCCATTATATGACGGAGAAGTTTACAAACAGAGGTTTCAAAGTTTCAAAGCCTGCTTGTATTTCAGAGAAATACCTCCCTTGTGCATCATGACGCAGGGCTAGGCTTAGCCACCACACTGGGCTCAGGCTTGGCACGCACTGCCACAGAAAATTATCTGATGTGTATCATCAAGGGGCTGGGACTTACTTACATAGTCAGAGTACACAGAGTTATCATAGCGAATAAGAACATTAGTTCCTGAAAGATGATACACTGTATGCATAAAGGCTTATTCCAGTCTTGTCACTGGGGATCCAGATGACATTTCCCACCATAGGAGGAATGGGTTATACTCCTGCTACAATGGGCTCTTACCTTGTTTGCCCCAAAGTCTTCTGTTTTGCCTCTTGCTGTGGGACTCCTAGACGAGGCGAGACCTGGGTGGCTCATGGAAGCTGGTGAGTCACCTTTTCCTGCAGCGCAAAGGGAATTTTAGCCCATGTTCTCCGTCAGACCCATTTTACCAGCTGCAATCTTGAGAAACAAGCCATGGAGACGGTAACAGATACACACAAGGCCCTGGAGAGAAAAGACAATTCCTGCTCCCTGAAGACACAGCTGAAATACTTTGCCACCCCCAAGTGGACACTGGAGTTTTTTCAGTGATATTTACATTTCTAACGAGTTTTGTATTATCATTTTTCCCTCCACCAGACATTAAAGTGCGTTTTCCCTCTAGATTTGCTGTGCTGGTCATGCCTTGCCACCTGCAAGCTGCCCAGGTCCCTGTTCTCCCACCCGTGCAGGGCACTGAGCTCTGTACTCCCACTAATGGGCTGAGGACTGCCTGGGCAGAGGCTGCACGGGATTTCCTCCCTCACCCTGCGCCTCACTTGTGCAACTCCCTAACTGAGCCCAGGGGTTACCCTCCTCATCCCAGCTGTGTACCACTGTGTCTTCTCCACTGCCCTAGACACCCAGCCAAAGGAGTGAGGAGACAGTATAGTTTGACATAGTCACACATCCACCATACGATGGGGACATTCCTCTGCAAGATTTTGTGGCTCTTTGAATGCATCTTATGTATTTAGGACCAGACATCATCTTGTGTTGGTGCACAGAGAGCCATTCACAAGTGATGCTCCTCTCTTCTCCTCCCTTCATGGGAGAATTGCAACTTTGGCTGCAAAGCTTGGGGTTGTTAAATGCATCTCTGACTTGCAGATGAGCACACAGACCCACAGGCAAGGCTGGGATGTGAAGCTGTAGGGTAAAGATTTTGTGTGATCTTAAATAAAATGGCCAAATTTTGGTTCCCAGGGAAGCAAAAGGACTTTAGAGAGAAAGAGAAAGTGGTGGTGGGGAAAAAAGCATGCATGGATGGGGAAATTTTAGAAGATAACTAGTGAGAAGCAAATGACCAGGAACCCACCTCCTGTTCTGAAGTTTGTTTTTTTTTTTTCTAAAAGCAGTTTTTAGCACATTTAATTTGACATCAGTCAAAAGAAGTGACACTCATAACCAAAAACTACTGAACTTTTTTGGCCAAATGCCAAAAGGAAAGATGAAAACGTGTAGCCTTGCACCAAGCCAAACTTTCTGTGAAAGTGTTATTGGGGGAGACATGTCAAAATTCTTCTAAACTCTGCTAAAAATAAAATAAACACAGTGAAAAAAACGTGGGCTGGATTGAGGTTGAGTGCTCCGAGTTAAATTCTCTGTGACAGCACAGCTCAGTACCCCCTCGGTCTTGAGGTCAGATCTCTAGAAAATAGTGTTGATATCCACTGGAGGCTTTTCTTCCCAAAAGGTCGGTGTATGAGTTATTTATCGCTCTGCTCTGATATTTACCTGGCTGAATTTTGGAAGCTGGATCCAAACATGAAAATACTAGGAAAATGGATAGACATGTCATGAAAGCCGATGATATTCCTTTATTTATACATT
This sequence comes from Platalea leucorodia, assembly GCF_965183815.1. Taxonomy (NCBI): domain Eukaryota; kingdom Metazoa; phylum Chordata; class Aves; order Pelecaniformes; family Threskiornithidae; genus Platalea; species Platalea leucorodia. The sequence goes on along the minus strand of NC_138833.1, from coordinate 19,083,135 downwards.
TAGCAGCTTTCATAGCCAAGTGCTGACAAGTGTTGGCAACTGGCAGAGAAAAACTCCTGTTGCAAGAAAATGGAGAACAACTCACTTTTCCCCAAAGTGGTCTAGTGTGATAAAAATATATTTATTTGAAATCAAGCATGACTTTCTAGACAAAACTGTCTATTGATTTATTTCTCTGCTTCTGTTTCCCTCTGGGAAACATGCAAGTGTGTGAGCAGAAAGTGTGGAGTGCAGGGGCAATGCTCCAGCACTGTGAACAAAACGTGGACAGTTTGAAATGTGTTGCAAGGAAGCACTTAAAGGAGAGAAGAATTGCTTGCATTGCCAATGAGTGATACTCAGATCTAATGCCAGGTTCAGTACTGGAAAAACCATCATGACAGCAAGTGGAAAATTCTGTTAAGTTTATATGAAGAGTTTTTCGTCTTTCGAAGCATTCAATCCATGGCTTATCAGTAGAACTAAATGTCCATTTCAGCTGCAGAGCTGGTTATATGTATCTGTGTGTAACATGAAAATAAATATACTGGAGTCTCTCTTCCTATGAGTGGTCCATCCTCCAGCAATCCTTGTGCTTCTTGTTTCTCCCTCTGATTTCATGTGAGTAGCAGAAGATGGAGATTCCCTGGATGTTCAGCCAGCACCAAGTGCAGGACACTAAGGACTTACTACAAATCACAGTACTTGGAAAAAAAAAAAATGCAGATTATTTCAGCTGTTATAGACTCATGAAAATACAGCACTAATCCCACTGTGGTTTGTTGCATTCAAGTGCTCTGCACAACTGCTTCTTCAGAGGAGAGGTTAAAAACTGGGCAGCATGGTTGCCATAGCCAGGAGAAGGCCCCAAAGCAAAAAGTGCTGTTTCCCAGGCTATGTAACAGCGAGGTCTGCTCTCCCTCTCTGTTTTTCTACAGTGGTTTGCCTCATTTTCTCTGCTGTTCATTATGACACTTGCTAGGTTTTTTCCCACTGAGGTTTCTTGTTCCACAGACTAGCAAATCTATAAAATTGCTGAGCTGTAGCATTTCCATATCAAATGGATATTAAAGGAAAAATATGGTAATGAAAACAGAATAATAATCTGGACTTTTTCTTTCTATAATAAACTGAGGAGGAATAAGGAGAAAAGACAAGAAATCAAACCACCAGAAACTCTTGCAAGGATTAAAAGTTGGTTTTAGAATTTGGTCCAAACTGATGCAATGATGGCAAATGTCCTTCCGAGTGAGTCGGGGGATAAAAGAGTTTGAAAAGAAACTCTGCAGAGAATTGCCCAGATCTCCCTGCCCAGGAAAAGAAACACTTTTGAGGTTGTTAGGGTAGATCACAAGCCATAAGGGCTCATGCACCAAAAGACAGTGACCTTGTGCATGATTCAGGACTGATTTCCCTGACTTGAAAAAAGGAATTTGCTGTGTGTAAAATAAGCATGGACCGTAATGTAAGAACCTCACCTGGAGAGTCAAGGGTTGCTGGTTTTCTTCCACGTTTCTTTTCATTTCACATTTTGGCTATTCAACAGCCTGCTTTGATCGTACCCCAGACAGAGAGGCAGAGAGCTAAGCTCATTTGCCACCAGAAGTGGAAGACTTTCTGTTACTGTTCAGACTTTGTGAAACCCTGAAAAGTTGCAGCTGTTGTTTTTAAAGTAAATTACCTTATATCCACTTAATTTTTAAAGAAGGATTAATTTTAGGAGGATGGGAGCTGTTGGAATAATTTGCTTCCCACTAGGATAGCTAATTCATAAATGAAATACTGAAGTCTTTATTTTAAAAGCCCAACTAACTTTTTTTCATGCATCCTCATCTTATACTATGTTGTGAAATGCAGCAAAGTTCCTTCCAGAGGAACAGGCTTTTGTTAGCCTTTTTTGTCTAGAAGTGGGTTTTCCAAAAGACTCTTAGAGTCAGATGTTTACAACATGAAGAGCTCCATCAGAGGAAATCTGGATTCCTTTTAAGGTCAAAGAAGGAAAAAAAAGATGTGCTAAAATTAATTTATCTGACATATTTCAGTCATCTACCTTAGGTGTTTTACAGGTAGTTTTTATGCATATCTTCTACAGTTGAAAAACAAAGCTAGACAGGCAGCTAGGTACAGGTCACCTTGAAATGCTGTATGCTCTTTGTTGCAGAGCAGGTATGTTTGTCAGTTCGTTTCAATTGTTTCACTTCTTTAGAACCCAAGAGACCCCCTTAGAAATGACTCACTAGGAAAATCATGCTCCAAATGAGCAAAACAAATGGCTAACAACTAACTCACTGCAAAACACTGGGAGAACAGCATCCTCAGGGGCTCATCTACAGTTTTGTTCATTGATCTGGGTCTGGTGCCTCTGGGACACCTGGACCATGCTCTCACAAGCTAGGGAAATTCAAACAAAGCTCTTTCACTTGCAGGGTTTACAGCATTTATTTGCAAGCTTGCAGTTTCCTTCCCTTACTTCTATAGGAGCTAGTAAGGGCAGGAAAGATATCTGTCCTGCCACAGAATGTGCTAAATAGCTGCCTAAACTCAATGGAAAGGCTCCAAAGGGAAGTCTTTTCATACTGCTGTTGACTGCAGCGCAGGTGGGTTGGGCAGCACTGAGCAACTGCAGCAAAAAACTACAAGCGTCACAGTTTTGGGAAATAGAACTCCCCAGCCTTTCCGTGAGGAAGGAAATAAAACACCAACGCAGGAACTTGGAGGTATAATTATTGTTTATTTAGCCGCATACAGACTAGAGTTTCTGTGAGTTGGCTTGGTGCTAGGGAAATCCCACATGCAGAGGCTTTTTTCTGAATGCGAACAAACTTGGCTAATACCACAAACCTCAGCTTCCCCCAAGCCCTGCACCACTGTTTCCTCCCAGCTCAAGTTACCTGCTCCTGCAGAAAAGCAGACGACAGATATAGCAACAGATATAAATTTACATTACAGTAACAATGACAGGACCCTCCCCTGGGACTCAGACACATACAGTACACAGTGGGGTAGCAAGGAACCATTCCTCAGCTGCTTCGCAGTAACCATCTATCTCTGTGCTCTTAGCCTAAAGTAATGCAAATCAGTTTGTGTTCTTGCATACAACAAAAATGAAGAGGCAGTTGACATTGGTCCAGTTGCGTCTAATTTGCCTATGTGTCTCAGCCCCAAGACGAGGGGCTGAGTTGTGTGGAGCTCTCTCGCACGTATAACAAGAAATAGTCCCTAAGTGGGGGCTGACATGCCAACCTACCAATTCCCAGTAAACCTACTACATTAGTCCAAGAGGCAGCAATGACTGCCATACATGATTCAGCCTTAGCACACTCCACTTTTTTACAGTCTCTTGCATTGACAGAAAGGAGCACTCATATAAGTGTTAGCCTCAATCTGGTCACTTCAGGTCTCATTTCTTCCCCTATCTCCCCTCCCATGAGGAACAGGAATACTGAAGAATCATCTCTCCCCCCCATCCACCCCTGTCTTTTCACCACTAAGAAATTCCACTGAGGATTGAGTCTTTTCCCTGCAACTTTATTTGCCAGCTGTAGGGTTTTCACACTGTATTTGTATTCCAGTCCCGATTTCAATTACCTGGCTAACCTTTTCAATTTTCACAGAGAGTGAGAATCAGAAAACAGCAGGTCCTTTATTACAGCTCATACTGGCGGGGAATGTTTCGCCCCCCTTCCCTCCCCTATGTTTGCAGGAAAGCTCTGTCAAATTCAAACTCACTCATTGATCATAACTTGTCTATTTACTTATGCTTTGCTGACTGTTAAGTATTCTGGTCCTTTCTGCAGACCTCTTTTCCATCCTCCGTTTGGCTTGAATGCGCTATTTTAATATCATTTCTAAAAGCCATGGAGAAGCAGTCTTAAGTCTTCACCCTAATGCTTGACTCCAGTGAAAATTCTCACCAGGGTCAAATACTGGAGAAGGTAAAAGCCTTGTGCTTCAAGAGGGGCTATTTGCTGATCTTGGATAAGCAAGACATGGTGGTAGCCAGTCCCAGAGCACTTCCGAGTGGAGGCTCAGAGCATTGGAGAGGTTCCCTCAGATAGGAAGGCAAGTCAGGCACAGGACATCACTCTGCTGATCCCAAAGCCACTGCTCTGCCACTAAACTGTACTGGCCACAGCTGTCACCTGCAAAAGAAGTCATTTTCCTCTCCCTTTTTGCCCTTCTCAGTTCTCCAAGTCATAACCCTCCTATCTCCTTCATTCTTCTGAATTCTTGATATAGCAATCATTTCCATGCCTGTGCTCTGTCTGCCCCATCACTCAGCCATCCTAAAAATGGTTTATTTGATGGGGGGGAGGATTTAGTGCAATAGATCTGTTTCTTAGCAACTCCTTGCCCTCTTTCTTACTCTTCTTTTGTTATATCCAGGTCATTGTCTTTGCCCATGTTCAACTCCAAATTAACTTAATTACATACAGATTTCATATCTCTCTAAACCAGAAGGGGCACTTGTAAAACATCCCTACAGTCAATAGTAAATGACGGCCTTGGCCTATGCTAAGTAGGCTCTGGGAAAGGCAGCTCAGCTGTGTCTGTCCTGCTCCCTCCAGAGATCTCTCCCAATTTTTCATAGCTTCTGCTGTTCCTTTGAGCTGTTTTTAAGTGAGGCATTTCATCTATCCATTTTGCAGCCTACCCAAGTTCATCACAACCATTGAGCTCCACAACAGACATCTATACAAACTGCTAGGTGAATGCTTCCCTTATGCAGATGCCAAGGGCACTGCGATCTTTCCACCATGTTCAGATACGTGGAAAGTGCCTAGGTTCAAAGTCTATACCTATTGGAATCTGCCCTGGGTGCCAATCTGAGCTAAACCTGAGTCATACTGAGTCTGAACATTGGATGTACTCAGTCCAGAATGACCTCTTATTACTGGCACATTTGGTAAGCCAAAGATCTCTCTTGATTAATGCAGCTCTGGTTGCCCCAAAGTCATATACTGATGATAGCTCTCTCCTTGAACATCCTCTCTGAGATAAAAATGCACTAACTGGACTAGATCCAGGGCAGCCCCTCATACCTCATCCTCTCCTTAGCTGTTGATAACATGTTTCCTTGGGAAATAAGGAGCAGGACCTATCTCTAGCAGTTGACGGGTTTCTCACCTTCTAGTAGGTAAGGTTGCACTGCTGTGGCTTACCATTCACAAAAGTTCTCCACTGGCAGAGGAAATATCTTCTTCCTTCTGTTGGAGGTCAAGTAACTGTTACCCAGCCAGGTCACCTCTTCCCAAGTCTATCAAATTTTGTCATGGTGTCAGTGATTCCTCACTGGTAGAAGCAGGATGCTGTTCTGAGAAGAATGAGGAGAGATTTGTATTCATGCAGTGAGGAAAGAGTTGTGAGATAGCAGCAACCAATAGGCTTGTGTTGAGAGCATGTGAAATACTATGAAGCCTTCTAAAGACGTAGGGGAAGGAGAATGAAACTCCCACCAGCAACATAAAAGGCAGGAAGAGTTTTGTGGCAGTTATGAGAGAAATCAGAGAGCTGTATTTCTACCGTTAGAAGATGACACCTGTGGTCTCTGGGAAGGAAGGAAAGTCCCAGTGATTCTTTATGCAGATGGTTCCTCCTCATTTAGATGAGCACTTCTGCCCGGCTCTCTGCTACCCTGAAAGTGGAACCACAGGTTAAACTGGGATGTATGTCCCCTCATCCTACAAAGGTAGAGTTGCAAATCATGCATGTATACTTCAGTTAACTAACTTGAACCCTGGTAGCAGTGCAGCTAGAGGACAAGCCTTTCTGAGGCTCTGGTGACTGCCCCATGCAGTTAATAGGAATGACACAAACTACTGTGAGGGGACTATACCACATCAACTGCAGTCAGGTCCTTGCCCTTAGTCCTGGACTTTCTGAGGGATAGAGCCTCATTCAGAATAAAACTCTTTCTGCCCCAAAAGCTTCAGGGTCTTCCCTTTCTCTGTTGCCCCTTGCTTGCTCATCACTTTGTTGCATCCCTCTCTGCTCTGTAGGGAGAGAGGTCGTAGGTACGATAATTTATCGATCTCAGTGTTACCACGTTGCATTTATCAGCTCAGCAAGAGACTGTTCCTAAGGTCTGTTTTTAGGCCAGAAAGGCCTGAAGAAGCCAAGGAGCAAATACTTGCCCTGAAATCTGAACGTGTGGCCTCCAAAGATCATTTGTGCACATCTTCCCCGGATTTACAGGTTAACGACACCAGTCAGTGTCCACTGGAGGTCAGTCTTGTGCCATGAAAAACCTGCGTGGGGAGCGAGGCAGCGGGGTGCCCTGTGATTTCCATCAGCCTTGGACTCTAAGCCTGCATGTGAGGTGTACAAGATGCCCCAAGAGAGAACCTGTTCCAGCTCTCTCAGTGTTGATTTATGATTTCGAGATGTTTCATGTTTTCATTTCTTTTTTTCCTTACTTAGAAGCGGTCTGTTGCTGGATAAGCTCAGCAAGGGAGATGCATGTGCTGTTCAGTCAGCACAGTGCAGGGTCACACAAAAACAGGATGCTCCTCAGGTCCAAGCAAACATGTGTAGAGGCACCACATAGCTGGTGAGTCAGACTTGGCCTGCTCATCCAAGCTGACCTGAAAAATACTCTTGTTTCAGGGCAATTCTTAGTCTTTTGGTTTTGTTTCACAGCGGAGTGGCATCATAATTATATACAGATTGCACCCTGTAGACAAGAGATCAGGATATTGATGCATGACCAACACAACTACAAATCCAGATATACTTAACTCAGAGCCATATTCCTTGCCGGTGCCAATAATTAAGATTTTCTACACTAAACCCCATTCAAAGAGTCACCCCTTCCTACTCCTTCTGTGAGACCCTCCAAGAAGGGCTCAACAAATATTTGATGGGAAAAAAATATTTGATGGGAAACAAATATTGGATAGGAAACAAAATCCTTCAGCTAAACATTTTGATAAAACAGATTTTTGCCCTGGAAAGAAAAAAAAAATGTATGCTTTTATGCAGGATCCCACAGGTGCCAGTGCAAACTCAGCTCTGGCTCTACCGAATGAAGTCAGCTCTTGCTAACTTACACGTCTGTATAAAAAATATGCATCAATATGGCCTACATAGAAAATAGAGATTGAAGTGTTCAGTTGTGATCTGCTCAGGTTGCTATTCCACACATCAGTCTGTGGCCCAGATATTCCTTATATTACCCTCATGGTGACTTAATTTTTCTCTCTAGATCAAAGATGGCAGAGCTGTCCTCTGCCCTGCCTCCAGTCAGACCACATCTGAAGTGCAGGATACACATCATCCACACACATTCACTGAATCTCAAGACCGAAATGACAGCCGGCATTGAACAAACGCTCTGTTGGCCCCTTCTACAAGAAACCTTAAGCATATATTTCTTCTGCTTTGCTGTAATAGATAAAGAGTCACTCCTTTTCTCCTAGTTTTCTAGAACAGCAATAGAAATATTGATCCCCACCATTGGCTTCTTTCCTGTGAATGATCAGTTATCCCTTGGTGTTAAACAAACTGCAATTATGCATTCTGAACAACGAGAGAATCCCAAAGGTCAAGGTACCTTCTGATCTCTTACCTCTTATTCCCATGAGTATTCCTGTCTGCATGGCCTTGTGCATGCCACATCTTTCCAGCAAGAGAAAGGCAGTCTCCATCTCTCTGTTCTTCCCCGCTCATATTCACCTCCTGTCTCAAGGAACAGCAAAGTTCTTTCTGAAGCCAGACAGTTCTTAAGAGGGACTGGAACAGACAGGAAAAAAGAGACAGGGTGGGGCCACTGCAATAACTCAGTAATATTGGCTCTCCATAATTTGGAAACAAGCCCATAGTATGGCCATGGCACTGGAGTCATTACTTGGAAGATGTGAGCCTAACCAGCCCAGGACTTTGGCAGGCCAGTGATGACAAAGACAGTCAGAAACCAGACAAGCAATGAGTAGGAACAGAGACAAGATGACTGTTGCCTTTGGCAGAGCCCAATTTTATATCAGACATCCTCGCAGCAGTCCTTGAGCGCTGCCCTCTTGCTGCATATTGGAAACTGTGTCACCATAGGATGCACTGTTCTCAATATGATCCATGTTGGCAAATTACATACCAATGAGCTTAGGCCAAGGGGCCATTCACATCCCTTCCTTTGCATATTAATCAGCTTTGCATGTAGAGGTGAAACAAGGTTAGTGAGGAAAGGAACACAAACCTATGTCATTTTGCCCTTGGGATCCACCACTGGTCCTTCCTCTCAGAAGTCAGATATCTTCATTCTTTTTTGTTACTTGTTTTAGGGGTTTTTTTGTTGGTGGTGTCGTGTGTGTCGTCGTCCCCCCCACATCCTTTGCTGCAACATCTGTGATATTTACTACAGCAGGATATGTAACATTTCTTCACCTAGCTATTTGGGAGCTTTTGCAACTGGTGGTCCATTACCACTTTCTTATGGGGTATTTATTTTCTTATGAACATTTCATACCTTCACCAATGGGACTGAACTACTTACCTCTACAATACATCACAGTAGCTAAAACCCTAGTTTCCTGCCAGGCTGGACCAACTGTGGAACTTAGTAAGTGTGCTGAAGACAAAAGGTTTGAACCAGGAATGTATTTAGCTGTCTATATTTAAAGAAGGATTGGAACTAAAAGGACAGTTTAGAAAGTATCTAGGTAAAAAACAGCTGTATGGAAGCAGGACAGGTGCTAGTGTCTGTGAACAGGACCCAACTCCGTACATCTTGGCTCATTCACTCCATTGATCTGCCCAGCACATTTGGGAGTCAAGATTTGCTAAGCCTTCCTAAGACTGTCTCCCTCTACCATACCCCAGCTGCCCTTGCTCTCCAGTGCTGCAGGCTGAGTCGTGTTCGTGACCCAGTGACAAACTTTTGCCCTGGGCATAACTGAAAAAAGAAATCCCTTTGCTGAAACACTGAGGGATGCTGGTGCATCACTCCAGTGATGCTCTGAGGGAAATAGTGCTTGTTTTAGAAATGCTAAAACAAAAGGGTTTATGGATATTGAGGTGGTTTTGTTAGTTTGATTCTGGCAGAAGCAGCTTTTTGATCCATTCATCAAGCTGCCTGCAGCTCCCATTTCAAGGCTGATGAAGCTATAATAAACAGTGAGCCAAAAAAAAGGTACTTTGAAAGGTGTATCCAGAGCAGTTTAATAAACAAAAGAAGGTTGGGAAAAAGAAGAAAAATCATCTGTGCAAGTTTTGGCTTTCCTCTCCTGTTCATTTTGTAGCATAAATTTAAATAAATGAATGAAACAAGTTGATGGAATCACTCTTTCATTCTCAAATTCATTCCCTAAAAAGTCCTGCCCGTGAATTCATCTTTCTACAATGGCTCATGTCTTGCCAGCTACCCTCCAAATTGCCACTTTGAAATTTATAAGTGTATCCATCAGACTCTGCAGACCCCCAGAGTTTCTTTATAAAAGTACATGCATTCCTGATTGATGAAAACTCTTTATGGAAACTACAGTGGAATAAACCTCATCACAGCTAAGCCCCTGGACTCAGGTGACTTTCGGGCCAGGCAACCCAAAGATTATACTGTTCTGTTCCCACTGCCCATACAGAGAAGACCTTGGATTTTGCCCCAGGCTTTTGTCTTCCATAGAGGAGATGCTGCTCCTGGACAGTTCCCTGGAGGTCTCAGTCCTCTATTACCTATCAGTTGTTTCTCTGGGTACGAGGGCAGCCTTTGCTCCTGCTGGGATTAAGTAAGTGCCGTTTGCCATGTTTCCATTTAGATTCATGGATATCTGGCAAGCTGGGAGACATCTCCAGTCCCTTGCTGGGTATTTTGTGCTGTTGATCTCTGGGGTATAGCAATGAAGTTACTGCATTTCTTCACAGTGCATTTTGGTTATCAAGGCCTGATAGACATTCAGATTGGATGTCCAGGTGTGAGTTTCAACACTCTCCTTCCAGAAGCTGTCCCCATGTTTCATTAAATTGCAGGAACTCTTTGGGTCTGATACTTTCTTCTGCTGATTTGGGTTAAGGCTTGTGGACTCCAGCAAATAGTATAAAGATCCTGTTAGCAATAGAAAATACAAAGTGTGAACTGTAGACAGACAAAAACATTGAAAGATGGGAAGTGGTGAAAGAATCAGAGAGAAGGGGGGGGGAAGAAAAGCCCAGAGGAGACGACAGGAACTGAAAAGGAAAGGGGAAAAAAAAAGGAAATTTAAGAAAGAATTGGAATAAGGATGAAAGAAAAGAGGGAAAGGGAAAGGGGAAGGGGAAGGGAGAAAAAAGGCCCCGAAATATGCATAAAGAAAAATCCACACCGGTTTTCACTAATGTTACACCAGATTGAAATGGTATCAACAATAATAGAACCTCTGAGCTCCAGAACAATAGGTGAAATAATTCAAGCAGTACTTTCAGATTAAAAAACAGTGAAGAGAGTTTGATTTCTTTCCCAGTTTTTCTTTTCCTTCTATATATATATATATAGAAAATAACCTCATCCACTTACTCACATTCTGTGGCTCATCACCACAAAAATATAAATAAAAGAATGAAACTACCCTTCAGTGCAGACAGAAGATAAATCAGAGGCCTCAGTGCTTTCTCATTGTTGCAGCTGGGTCCTGTCTTCACATTTATTTATTTTTAAATTTTCCCTCCCTCCTCGCACTCTAGAGACCATATCCCATAAAACATTGGGTTATCAAGTTAACTGTGAATAATTCATGAGATAATTATAAAACATTTACACCAGAACATTATTATCTTGCAACTAAAAATACCCCAAATACTTAACGTCCTCCAACATTGATGGCAAACCTCTTGTGACTGCAATGTTCTTTATCACTAAAATTAAATGGAATTAATCTTGAACACTGCTTTTGTGCCCACTAGCACAGAATCACAGAAAAGAACACCCTCAGATGATATGGAAACACAAAAATACATGCTTATATATATGTGTGTGTGTTTATGCACACGCATATATATGGGATTCTAGCACATACCCACAGAGGAGATTCAATTTCAGTCTTCCGCCCCCGAACAGACTCTGAGGTGTAAGGGACATAAGCTTTTAGGCTCAAGGGATGGATTCAGTGCATGCTGATGGGTTGTTATGGTCCACATGCACGTACACAGCTATAGGTGCAGCGTTCTGCCTAGACTGAAGAGACAGAGCTGTGCATGTACTGAGGAGATGTTGTGACTCATGGAGACAGACTGCCCCTCACAAGTGCGAACATAAGCATGCATGGAGAAGACACACACAGACCTGCAGCACTCTGCACTATACACTGAGGGACTGCGGTAGGATACGAGGTTTTCCTCCTCATACCCTTTCCACTGCAAAGGGTCTGTTTTCTCCCTTCATCCAAAAGGGGATCTTTGGTCAGATTCTGTTCCCATTACTACAGCCTAGAGCTTACTTTGAAATGAATGTAATAATAAACTTCAGTTTTACACTGGCGTCACCAAGATCAGGATTTGGCTTTGTATATACATCCAAAATCAAGACTGCAAAATGTGGCTATAAAGGCTCCTAGGCAAGCATCTCTGATAATGCAGATCTCTAGTACAACAAGCATGACTGGCCATTAGGACTTCGGCAGCCTGGATAACAGCTCCTCTGTCACCTTCCATCTGGACATGAGGCCAGTGGAGCGTCTGGGAAAATTCTCAAGGCCACGCCTTTGCTATATGCTGATGATCCCTCGTTGCCACAATACTCCTGAGGGTTTAATGGGCATATACAAAAGAACCTCAAAAAGGTTCTTGCTTGGTATACAAAAACTGCCAGCCTGTTGCTAGAGAGACCCAGGTTTTTCAATAATGACTTCTCCTCTCCCTCAGGAAGACAGGATAATGGAGCGCCACTAAAACATGACCCCACTAGACAACCATCTTTGTAAACGTCGGCTGTCACACTCCCAGAAAACAGAGAGACAGCAAACCTTGGGCTGGCATAGCTAACATTTCCCTACAGCCCCTGGGGTAACCTAGGGTAGAATAAACCCCCTCAGGGCAAATGCAGGAAAGAAAAACTCTTGCTCCCCTTTTCCCCTCCTTCCCTCTTTGAATGCGTTTGGTCCTCATAGAAAATTATCTCTGTTTTCTCACAAGCACATTTGCACCCAGACCAATACACTTAATGCTTTTCCGCACGGAAGAGAAGGCCAAGGGGTCCTCTTCCTCCCAGCAGCTAGTAAAGGCCACGTTAAGCAAGGCAACAGCTACATCTGCCTTACAGCCAAGAGCAGCCATCCCCGCCCTGCGAGGACTGGAAGCACGCCGCACATCCTGAACTGGTGAACACGTCCCAGGAGATTTGGCACTAAGCTGATGGTAAACAAAAGTACCCAGAGCCTGAGACATTACAGTTTGATTAACCATACGCACCTTTGTAGAAGGATTAGGAAGACTCTATCATTGTGATATTTGAATTCTAATTGAAAATCAGTAATCTGGCCCCAGGCCCTCACACACACACACTGTGCTGGTCTGGGATCTGGGAGGGGAGATGCATGTGTCTGTGAGCATCTGCTTTGGGGCAACAAAGGGGATCACAGCACCAAAGAACTATGTTTACCTCCCATCACACATCAGCCCAGCAAACATCATGGGACTGTATAAGACTGATGGACAGAGTGGGGATTGGAGTTTGAATTTCAGTCATCTATGCAGAGCCCATTTAGAAATGTCTGCTGTATGCAAGTGTCAACAAACACTCAAGAAATTCCGTCTCCGCATCAATTTGCAAAATAGGAAAAATGCTTTGTGAACACCAATGTAGTCCTGTGTATACAGCTGGCAACAGTTGCCCTCTGGGGTGATTCTTGTAATATGCTATGTTTCTCTCAGCAAGATGTCATTTATCATGAAGACTATTATCAAGATATGAGCTGAGAATGAACCCCTAAGAAGGTCTATTATCCTTAACTCTGAAGCAGAAAGGGGTCCTCTTTCAGGTATTTTTCTCTGGGTACCTGACTCAGCTACAGCACAAAGGCATCTATGGTCAAGAGAGTGGTAAGCAGTTCAGATTACCATACTCTCGTGCCATATATACTGTCTGTAGAGGGAAGCAGTCCCAATACCTAACTTTGAGCCCATCAGTGGCTCTCTAAATGCTCAAGAGTCCCATCCCTGAGCATTCAGTCTCAGTGTTGATGTTACAGTGCAGTGCTGGCAAGACTACCTATGAAGGGTTATTACTACCATCTATGTGATCCTGCAGCTAAAGACCACAAATCATGGTACTAGATGTTGTTCGTGTTCCCCTCAAATACAGAGCTATAGCATAGCCTCTTCCTCAAAGGAATTACTGTCTGAGAGAAAAGTTAATGTCAGCAGGTAAAGATGGATGAGAACCATGACATGATGAGACAATCTTGACTGGTGTTATAGATTCTGAATGTACCAAGAGCTTAACTAGCATTAACCAGTTAACTACAGCTGCTAAAGAGGTAACACCCCTTCAGTTGATTCTTCATAAACACCTGGGCACATCACCCACACGTTGGTTGTAAAACAGAGCTCTAGCTTAATGCATGAGGACAATGGCAGTACAAGGGGATGTGTTTTAGCTCACACATTTGCTTACGTTCTTCCTGAATGCCTCTTTCTAACATTTGAGATCATTCGAGTACGAAAGTTTCCCAGTGAAAAGAGCTGAAGACTGCAGCATTTATTTCTCTTTGTAAGGACAAAGGGAGGATCAAGTCCAAGCTGTTTCTCCTCAAATCATGGATCAATTGAGCACCTCTGATGATGTCACTATCCCTGGCACTGGGACCTAATTCAAAATTACCTCAAATCTGAAAGATTGACTTTCACCATCAGCATTTAAAGTCTGCTGTATCTTTCTTTTCCCAGCAGAGAGGAAAAAAAAAAAAAAAGAAAAAGAGAGAGAGGGAGAAGGAGATGGTTCAGATTCAACTGCAGTTTAGCATTCATTTGCATTTTTAAATTAGTTAAGCTATGGACCGTTGCAAAGCAATGACAGAGAATTTTTGTAATAATTAGTCTGCTGGGAGTGTAGAAATGGCTACACAGGCAGGCTGCACTGAAAGAGGAAGCAATACCCAAATGCTCAAACTGGGATTTGCACAGACAAATTTACTGTCATTCATACGGGGCCAGATCCAGCTTACCAGACACAGATAGCTACAGTTCAGACAACTTCATCTGCATTAGACACTGACTACAGTCAGTGGAGAGAAAGGGATGTTTTTAGACTATGATTCATCTTATCCTAAAGCAAAAATCTAAATCAGGCCAGATGATTAGATACCTGAAGTGAGGTAAGATCAATCTCACCACTGTTGTTTTCAGTATAATCTTAAATTCTGCAGTCTCTTCATATGTGTCAATCTCTCCTCAGTGGGGTCAACACATCTTACCCCCTCTCCCTTCCTTCTGCAGTTCCTACCATGATTCTCTTAGTGCCTGTAATGAGATGTATCCCTCTCCTAACTCCAGTGGAAAGTCATCATTGCTTCAGGTCTGACAGTAAGTGCTCAGGGAAGGAGGAAGTGGGGGGTCAGGGTTGGAATGAACTAAAGGGCCCCCAGGTTTGCCACAGGGACCTACCTTCCCTCAGCTCATACAGGGGAATACAACAGCACTTCACTATACAGTGTAAATTGCTGCATATTCAGCAATCTGACTTGAACTCACTTGATTTTGCAATGCATCTCATATTTGTTGTTTGAGATGGGTGAATATTATAATGTCTCCTTCCTTGGATGGCAGAACATGGCAGCACTAATGCCCACTTTGCTCAGTAATGGGAAGAGACCACTCGTGACTAAGCGCTACTTTAGAAACACTGCACACTCAACCATCTTGAAAGCAACTTTCCATCACCCATTAGATGCTCTCTGTCTAACATCATTTTGTATTTGTTGTCCTTTGCTTGCCCTGCTCCAAAAGCTGGCATCTGTTTCTCAGTGTGACTGCTACTTTTTGCTTAAGTTTTCCTTCTGGGTGAACTGAAGCACAAGGAACATTCAGTGAATTTCCTGAACTCCAAATCCTTCACCTGATCTGAAACATCAACCCTCAGTACATTTCTGTTCATCCAGCTTCATCACTGCTTTGTGCAAAAATGTGAACGCATTCTCTTCCAAAGCAGCAACAGTCAGTCCCAGCAGCTCACCATCAGGAATCAGTCAATACTATGTATCTAGCATGGTCATGTAATATTCTCAGTACAGACAAAAAGTGAAACGATAAGGAGAGGGGAAGTTTTCTCTGACCTCTACATTGGCTAAAATATTTCTGATATTTCATTATAAATAGCATTTGCATCTGTCCATATCCATCAGACATAATGAAAACTGAAGCCGAAATCACCAAATACATAAAACCCAGACACTTGAAGTTAGAGTCAGTAATTATGTACCGATTAACCCCAATGGGATGAAGAATTCAAAGAACATACGCACTGAACTGTTGTCTGAACTTGCGTTACAGAAAATTGCATGCACCATCCAGGGTAATTATAGAGAAACAAGAGGCTTAGGGCTGTGCCATGGAATGGTTTGCTGTCTCTCAAGCATAGTATGGGATTACAGAGCATCAACATTTTACGGACACTTAATCCATAATGGTGTGTCACGTGGATATGTAAGAACCAGCCATTTTTAAAAAGTTTCACTTCTTGTCTCCTTCCAAAGAGGTCCCTATGACTTGAAAATCATTCTACCTGCATCAAATGCATTAACTCTATGACCACAAAATAGAGAACTCATTATTCTGACAACAAAGTGAGTGCAACTGGATTTCCCTGAAGGAACCTGAACCTTTACGGTTTTATTACCATGTCAGTCCGAGTTTTCATAGGTGTTAATAACAAAGGTGCATTTCGTTTCAGCCTGGACTTAAGTGACTTGATCTAAGCTATCTCTTTTGAGGACAGAAGGACAAGAAGAACATGAAAGCCTAAATAAATAAATGGCTTTAGTTATATTACGGATGCCAAGACCAAAATTTGCTAGTCACCTGTGCTACTTTTAGGATTGGCATTTCTGGAGCGTGTTTAACCCCTGAAAGTTTCTGATATGTTGTTACCTGTTTAGCTCATCACATCAGTGGGTCTCAGCTATGACAACTAGCACTGCTTTAGAAAGTTCAAGTTTCTTGCTCGCTCACCCGTCATTTTGCCGCTAGTAGTCACATGTCCAGATTGATGTACAAGTAAGCACTTCCTAGGATCCTCTGTGCATTTTCCCTCAGGATACCCTTGCTTTCTTCCTCTGGCATGGAATAGTTGTGGGGTTTGTGCTTTACAGCTGTGATGTAGACTCTGGAAAGGTTTTTTTAGCTTGTAGTGTAACAGGGACACATGGAACAAACCTTCTGTCAATGCTGCTGAACTCTGGATGGGATTCTTCTCAACTGAGCTTAGGCAGCTGACCTGCAAGATGTCTTGGTTTCTGATGTAGTCACTGGAGAGAGAAATACCTCCCAAGAACCATTTGTCCTAAAATGGGTGTCCAAGAGAAATGGGATCACTTTGTGAAAGTGTCATTCTCTTCGTACTAACTACAGAGCAAATCTACATGCTTACTTAGACTAGAAACCAACTTTCAGTTACATTTAGACTAGGTGGAATACACTCAAAACATCTTTGTATGCTTGCCCACGTACATAGGAGTGGATCTATTCTAGTTGCTTATTCCTGAGACTTTTCACGAAAGCATCACCTTGGAAAGGATGCTATTTTCAGACAGAACCAAGCTGATCCAGATTTAGACTAGGCAACTACCAGAAAACATCTGCAGCCCTATAAAAATATGCACCCAGGTAGTCCTATGGTTACAATAGTGTCCTCCCTGTGAGACAGCGGGTTGTGTAGAGACAACAGGAAAAGAGACAGAAAGAGATAGAAAAGGAGCATCACTGCATACCAGTTCCTTGGTGAGGACAGATCTGTATTATAACCTCCCTTTCTGAAAGACTGAATTTTAAGAAAGCTTTTTTGAAGCACCTCTAACCATCCAAAGGCTGCCAAAGTAGTTTCATGCGATATTTCTTTGTCAAGCATCTCCTTTTGCTCCCAGCATGGTGCTGCAGCCTGGCAGACAGGCTGAACAGTGCATTGCAAAAGGTGCAGAAGGGGGTGATACCCAGTGCCCTCTGAAGTGTCTTTAGACCTTCACCTGCTGAGGCATCGTCATCTATGATTATATTTGCTGGATATTTCCATATGTGTAACTAGCATTTCAGATACCCTGCTGTCCCGTGAAGTACTTTTTCCATAAAAATAAGGTCCTGTAAAACCTTTAGACAACCCCCACTCTGAAATAGCCCACATGTCTTTATTTTACAAAATAAAGGCTTGAGTGTTCATTCTCCTGAGCCTAAGGTTTCCGCTGTGTTATCTGTGTTATCTGTGATTGTCTTGGAAACCCAGCTCACCCTGAGGCCAGCTATTAACATCTTTCAGCATAACAACAGCTTTTATTGTCCCACTATTTCACATGCATCCTGTCAAGACAGGCAGATGAATGAGTTACCAGGGGGTAAGTTTGGGTATAAATTTACAAGGTCTCTACTCCATCATAATTGTCTGTATTCATATTCTCATTCTTCATGGTCAACCAGATGTGCTTGGAAGTGATTTGTTCTCAGGAAAAAAAGGGTTTGGTTGCTTTGCATCTGCTCTGTAGAAACAAAGAAAAGGGTGTCCTGGGGCTTCTTGTGGAGAAGCTGACATCCTGGGAGGTCACCCACTAACCTTCCCTGTTACTTCCTTCTGTGGCCCCCATCGTGCCTATTCCACATCATTAAAAAAATGTTTAGTGAAAATATGAAGCCAGCTATTTAGTTTGAAAGACAATTTTCATCCAAGTAGCTAAAGTATTTCAATTGGTAGGAAACATGTTATTAGGGAGAAAATACTGAATGGGGTTTTCCACTCTAAAATTCTTGATACTCTGCATATATGAGCAACCATCCATAAAGGACATGCAGTTTATATCACCAGAAGACTCTTCTCCAAGCCCAGCTATAATATTTCTCCAGAGACACAACCCAAGAACATTTGACTATCTGCATTTTTGCATCTGCCTCAAAGCTTTTGTTAGCATGACTATGAAGGCTAGTGGGCATGATTTGCTGACAGCCTGGCCAGCAAAATCTCATAGTTTATACATGCTCTCTGGTTCTTTTTATTATTTAATGGCTCCAATGGCTGTTGTGTTTTCAGTGAATCAGCAAATAACTAAAAACACTAAATACTCATTATAACAAGTAAATAGCAATACAATAATAGACAGGCAAATATTAGAGAACTTCTCACCCAACTGAGGGAAGTCAAATATAATAAAGATCATCTTCAGAGAAATATGCCACGAAGGGCATCCATCTCTGTAAATGAGTTCAGCGCACCCTTCTAACCTGTGGTGTCATTTCATCCAGAATAAGAACAAAGCTAAAAAAGTTCCCTAAGTCCAGCTTGTACACACACTTCACTTATTTAGTGTTTATCCGTTATGTGAATACACTGACTTTAGTCATCTTCAGCTCACACCAGTAACGTTGCTTATTTTATTCTTTCTGACTACTTATCCATTCTACCAATGCTGGAATTGCTCTATAATAATTTGTGAATGCCATATGATGTCCTAATTATTGCAGTGCTTGTTGTATTCATATGTTAGGTAATTGAAATGTGGGGAGAGAAGCAACAAGGACAGTCAGGCATTCTGAGGAAAAGGCTTGCTCAGTGTATGCCACTTAATGCAAACAACTCCAGGATGCCAAAAGCCGCATCCAGGAAATGAAAAAGGCTGGGCATCAGAATACCAAAACCATCTGTCTGGGGTTTTACATCCCCATTGTAGAAATTTGACTGGGTGTGGATTTTGTTTCTCTTTTAGATTCCATCT
This sequence comes from Platalea leucorodia, assembly GCF_965183815.1. NCBI lineage: Eukaryota > Metazoa > Chordata > Aves > Pelecaniformes > Threskiornithidae > Platalea > Platalea leucorodia. Next base: position 19,064,290 of record NC_138833.1, on the reverse strand, counting down.
TCCTATGGTTAGAGAAGATGACTGTAGCTTATAGGAGTAGAAAAATATAATGTTATTCAAGACTGTGACATTGTTATTCTAATTTGCAAAAAAGGAGGAGGAGCAGATTCAAAGATGAAACAAAACCCTTGGGCTGGATTCCGTTTCTGGCTTATATTGACATAAATAATGTGCAGGAGTGGAAAAGTCCATATTAACAAGAGAATTAAAATGCACTAATCAATTTGCATTGCTCAAGTGGTGCAAGACTTTAGGGGCATAATCATAAAACTCGTTTCCCCTGAATTCCTCTTTTATTCTCATTAACTGTCTTGGTCAAATTCTCTTCCTTGTTCAGATTTCACCAATAAAAAATGACTCAGGTAAAGGCTTTAGAGTAATTATGCTTTTGCACCAGTGTAGATGGTAACAAGTTTCACCCTAAAACCTAATGTGCCCAGTTCAAAAAGGTGCTAGAATTGTTGATGTTCAAGGACAGATTGGACAAGCAGCTGTAAGAGAAACCCAGTGTGGCTTACTGAGAATCACATCAATCTTGGGAAGTCCTGAGCTGAATGTACTCAGAGAGTAGAAAATGTTATGGAGGAAGATTAAACATACTTGCCCTATTCTTGTTCTTCACAAGGTGCCTGTTTATGGCCCCTTCTGGAGACCCATTAGTGATGCTGTCAAGCTACTCTGAAGGCTCAAAGATATCCATTCCTCAATGGTTAATAATTTACAGACTCAGCTGCACCATGAACATCATCTACACAGCACAAGTCTGATGAGAAGACAGAAGATGGTGAAGATTATTGACCAGAAAGGAACTCTCTGCATTCCTGCTAATGCCTTCAGCAGGAAACAGAGACAAAACATTTTAAAAATTACAGACCTGGCCCTTGGCAGATTGACTCTCAAAGTTTTTCCACAAACTGGAGGTGTTTTGCAAGATGGATAGAATGAACCGCAGTGTGCCACATTCAGACATTTTATGGCTGAACGAGGATGTGTTCCTACAGAAGCAAAACACCTAATTGGCCCATAATCTATCAGAGCAACAATAGAGAATAAAATTCCCAGTATAATTGGTTTATAAATCATTCCTGTGATACCAGGACCTAGCAATCTATTTTGAGTATTTGAGTGTTTATTCTGAGAAAATACAGTGCGTTAGCTATATTTAAACTCCTTGGCTGGTGCTAGGAGGGGAAAGATGACAACTGCACACAGTGATTTATTTCTCCACTTTACTTGGATTGTAAATGTGTGAAGACATAGGTTTGAAAAATCAGTCTTTCCAGTGGCCAACAGGCACTGTGCAAGTGCTGTCCCCCTCCTGGCCCTGCTTTCTGCTGTGCTAGGTTTCCACTCAGAACAGCTGGTGACAGGCAGTCACCTTCTCTCCATGAAGCCTGTCATAATGTGCTAGCTTTTAACTGCTCTTTGAAGACCATTTTGCCAACAGAAGTTTACCAGAGAGTCAGTGCCCCACACAGAGAGTCCCTGCAAAAACAAACTCACTCACACATGTATATACTGTTTCTCAGGTCATGAACTGCCTCGTCCCTCACATTCATAACTCCTCTACATTATATGAAAGTTAGCACACGCGTTTAGCTGCACAGGGAACACAGGGCATCATGAAGCCCAGGTGGGATGGTTTCTCATTACTGTCCTGGTTTGTGAAGCACAGCCTTCACTCCCAGAAAAAGGAGCAGAAATGGTTTCTGGGTGCAGCTTCTGGAAAAAGTCCTCAAAACTAGCAGCCTTCACAGGACCATGGAGTAGAACAAAGGTCAGACTTGAACTGGGGGTGAGGTCAATAATCATGTGTGAAAGTATTTTACGGCAGTCTTGTCTGAGCAGAGGCTTAGCAGACAGAGAAAAAATTCCCATCCTCCATGGAAGAAATAGGGGCCACCTGCCACCCCTTTCCCACAAGCAAGTGGCCAGGACAGAGAGCATGGCTGGCAATTTCTTTTTCCTGACACTTATTTCCACATTCATCCCTCCAGGAAGCAATAGCAGAGCCATCACTGGATTTCTGCAGCTGTTCATGTCTCACTCTGTGCCAGAACAGTGACCTCAGTGACAGCAGATGGGAAGCAAAACAGTAATATCCTCCCTGTGCCATGGATTTACAAGTACACTCTCTTCTTCTATGACCACCTTTTCATTAGCAGAATTGCACAAAGAGAATAGCTGAGGTTCAGGAAGCACCATGTGCATATCCAAAGCAGACAGAGGGACCAAGTTACTTTAATCCTGATGAGAGATGCTCTTAACATACAATGAGGCACTAAAGTCTGTTAAAAGGAAAAAGAGGGAAAGGTAGAATTTTGCACCACGCTGTTCTGCTAATTTATCAAAGGAAATCTGGAAACACTGGGCTCTGATTGCAAATTTGGTCATGGAAACATGGCTCTAGGAAGAAACAAACAAACAAAAAACCAAACAAGAATTAAAGTTATTTCTCCCCTTGCTTTCCAAAAGTACAAAGTAGCCAAGCAGAGACTCAAAACAGCAATGGCCCTAGCCCCAGCACTAGAGCCCCAGCATGACCAATTGACTGAGCAGACAGACAAATAAACGTATTTCACTGCATATGTGCCTTCTCCAGACAGAAGTCCCACTGAAGGGGAGTTTCCTCACATACTGACTACAAGATCAGAAGATATTTAGCATGCAGACACACTGGCATACACATTCCTGCCCAATTGCTTCAGCACATGCCATTTATCTCTTCTAGAGCAGAAACTATAAACAGAGTAATGCCTGCAGTTGCCGCACTACTGTGGAATGCATCACCAGGCACTTCCCTTGAAAAGCATTGAGGAGCATCTCTGATTTAAAAAATATTTTCTTTTCTTTTAAGTCATCTGTTCTTGATTTACATTTTATCTCAACAGCCATGAAAGTATCTGAATAAACCCTCATGGAAATTAACATTCTCTGTTTAGTTATGTGCAACGTGCGGTTCCTACAACCTCCTATACCTTCACCCAACAAGATGGGTTGCACTGGATCTGCTTGTTTCGTGACAGGGTACATTGTCCCTGAACCTCCACTTCCAGCCCACCAAAGAATTTCAGCTAGCCTCTTGCTCAATGGAAGGAGACAGGGGTAACTCAGCACAGCAATCGTCATGCACTGGCCTTGCCTTAACCTCTGGCTGTAACACATGGAGCTGGTTTTATTTTCAAAATCTTCTATTTAGTTCGTCTCCTGGACACTTAGGAGACCACCAGCTGGTCCCTGTAGCATAAAGACTACTTAAATGAGAATGAGATATTGTTCTTATGTAGCCTGTTATCTACACACGGGTAAGCAAAGGCAGAAAGGGCCTGGGGAAAGTACTTAAAGAAGGAATTTAAGCTGAAATCCTCAAGTATATCCTAGTGATTTCAGTAAGTAAGGCACCTCATGACCATCAATTTTATATGAGCTGGAGAAAGGCTTTTGATTTTCAAACACTGGCACAAAATTAATCTCTCCAGCCTAAGCTTTGATCTGAACTAAGATCATTGGAGAACCGATGAGCAGCAAAGATCTATATGATCTGATTAATCAGAATAGATTAATTATCGTTGCCCAGTTTGGACAGTGCTGTCTACAACTGTATTTTTAAGGCACATAATCCTGATAGTATATCTCTTCTGATTAGCCCTTCAAAAGAATATTCATGTAAATTGGAGCTGCAGCATCTCTGCTGAAGTATTCTGATGACATAATGGGTCATTATAAATATATAATTTGCCCAAGTGAAACAAGTCCAGCTATTTAGGGTAGGTCACAGTGTGAAGTTACTGTGCCCTCTCTAACATATTTTTTACTATCTCTTAGGCCAGAGAAATCCTGTTTAAATGCAAAAGTACTTTGTAACTGCAATTTGCAAATCGACGAGAGAGAGATGCACAATATGGTTTGCTGATAAAGCAGAATTTTGTCAAGAGTAGGACATTATTTAAAGGTTTACCTTGGGGGCACCAGCTGTTTTCTGAAGTACTGCTAAATGATAGAAGAAGATACACTTACACGCAATACAAGGAAAGGCCAAAAATAAAACCTGGAAACATTTTATTTGTAAATAACAGCACAAATACAAGAATCTGTGAGTCCACAGACAGGATACTGATGGTAGAAAGACATTCACCGTCATATATGCCACTTTGTCAAGAAGGGAAAGCTTCAGGAGAAGGGTATGAGACAGCAGTTATTTTATCCTTTATCAATATATAACAACCGAAGATGCTGACGTTCAGTACTTACCTTTTTATCCATTATTTCCTATGACTTTTTTCTCCTAATATTGCAAACAGCAACTGCTTTTTGCAACTTTGTGAATGATATTTAATACTTAGATTAAATGAGATCTGGGGGCAGAGAAGTATTAAATATAGAGATGATACTGTTTTAACAGACTGCTGGCCTTTATCATAAGTAAGCTATCAAACTTAGACCTAACAAAATCCATCTGGAGACCAGCAGCTTTGCCAGCAGCTGTTACAAAGGGAACAGGGATAATTTTAAGTCCAGGCCAATAACTTCTATTGGAATGTGACTATGAAAAACAATAGTCCACATGCAACCACTCACAATATCTTTAACCAGAAAGGGAGGGTGAGCAGAAAACAAGCCGCTTAGACTTGTTTCTTTGCTTGGCCTCCAAGGTGTAGCTGTTGTGGAAAGGAGGTAGCAGAAAAGGAAAGCAAGGCATGACAGCATATTAGCTGGAAGGAATATGCTGGACCCTCTTCTCCCTTATCCCTCAAATCTGTTGTGCTGATGCTGTGAAAGGCACGCCAACCTAGATCTGAGGGCAAGGAGCCAGCAACTCAAAAGACAGAGGAAAAAAGATGTAGCAAGGGAGGCAGAAGACATGACAAGGAAAAGGGAGGAGCAATGACCTGAGCCAAAATAAACAGAGAACCACTTGCCTAAATGGACCTTTTGTCCAGTACCAGTTGCGAGTTCTGATCACACCAGCCAGGTCTCCAGGAGAGACAATTCCTTGCACAACATCAGTAAATTAGTCCAGTCTCTAGTTGTGACCAATGCCTGGCAGAAAGCTGTAAGGGAGAGAAAACATGAATGCAATCTAGCCAATTATGCACTGAGGAGAATAGGAAAAACAAACAAAGAAAAAGTCTCTGAACCTGCAGGTATCAACACAAACCCAAAAGACTGATAAGCTTGTTTTCTTAATGTGGAGCCGTAGTATGGTGAGCACAGAGATTAGGAGTTATTCTTACAGTGGCTGCTTGCAGGAGGACAATACAGAGCACAGTGGTAACGTCAAACATATATGTGAAGGTAGAGCTGCAGAAGTTCCAGCACTTGGATGTGTTTTCTCATTTTTTATCTGCAGTGAAGCTTGTGATGGCAGCCACATAGGAAGAGCCAATTATGTTTCTGCCAATGTTTGCAGCATACCCTGTGAAATACTGTATCCCTTCAGTACTTCATCTCAAGGACTCCAAAAGCCAGGTCAGAGAGTCTGAGGCTGAATGCACTGAGGAAAACCCATGAGCATTGAGTCACAGGAGGAGACTACCACCTTATGGACCTATCTCAAGGGCTGGAAAAACCCAACCTGTTTTATTCTCTCAGTTTGTTCACTTGAGCACAATTCAGCCCACTGCACTGTGCAGGAGAAGCACAAACATATCAGAAGGACTGCTGCAGCGGAGCCGAGCATCAGTGCAAGCAGTAACAGGGACTGATTCAAAACGCCAGCTTCGAGACCTGTTACGAGGCACAGCTCTGGGGGTGAAACATGAGAGACTTTAGAGAAGCATCTTGTTGCTGTTCCTGATGAAATGAAGTGTTACTGCCCACTGAGACTCTCTCTATGTTCTGCTGTTCAAGTACAGTTATTACTCCACCCTTGGCAGTGCTTTTGTGCCTGTCTCTGATAAGACCAGGGGCTGCTTTGTCTGCTGTCTCTGATCTTGCATTGCCACACAACCCACAAGAATCGATCCCGCCAGACCTCCTCAATGGGCCATAGAGCACAGACCAGAACTAAAGAAAGCCAGTGCATTCCCCACCTTAGAGCAAAGGGAAAGCCTGGAGGGAAGAGATGCGCTGCCAGTTGTTTTCTACATTGATTCTTTTCACACTTTCCAGTCACTCACTCCAAGCTCCATAAATACCTGCAGGGTCAAAACACTGTCCTGGTGAGTTGGAGTAGTGACCTTGATAAGTGACACAGCCAATATACAGTCCTTTCTTTGGAAGGAACTGCCCCCAGTACAATTTTTTGCTCATTCAATCTTCCTTCTCCTTCGAGCAAAATCTGCCAGAACTGACTAATTCCAATTCATTTTTTCCCTTTCTCTTTTTCTTTATTTTATTTTCTGTTTTGTCCCAGCCTCCTCTCTAAGAGGCGTCTCCCTGGGGAAATTCATGTCCCTTGTACTTTTTACTCTGTGTGCATAATAGAACATTATCTGCATAATTTATCTTTCACTACATGTTGTCTTCCTTCTGGCTAAGTGTTTTTCTAAAATAAATATATATCCTCATCGTGTACACTGAAAAAAAAGAGCCAACAAGCCTGTCCTATGTGAGAACTCTCTAATATCCAAAACCCGAACCACCAAGAACATGTTAGCTCAGTCCTTTACGTCAAATGCAACTGTAAAGCTGATCTTCGTCCTGCCTCTCTCTGTATTTTTCCATTCTTTCTGTAGATCTAATGAAACCCCCACAAGGCTGAATCCAGATAAAATTTGGAATTGAAATGCAACCCACAAAGCAAGGGAATTCAATGAGATAAGAGAAAAAAAACCTCTGCCTTTAATGCCTTTTATCACGCCTCTGAATGGCAGGGTATGAAACAACAGCAGATCTATGGGACTGGGAAGGGTGGGTGCATTGGTCATGGACTAATTAGCATGACCATAACATCCAGACCACATGTGGCAGAGATGTTGCTTCCATGTAGCGTGCTTTCAAGAAGTGCAACTGCCAGCTAGTACATATTACAGCTCACAGTATGCAGGGGAACTGGCAAAGCATTTGATCATGTCTTGAAGTTAAATGTGCTGGGGTTGTTATGGTCCAGTCAACACAATCTTCAGTCAGCTTCTCTTACATTCTCTTGAGCATGAGGACAGCGTAGTGCTTTGCTGATGCTACTGGGATTTCCAGGTGTTTATAGCTATGAGCAAGAATATTTGAGACAAAAACATAACAAAACAGATTATTTTCTATTGCAGCCTGAGGTTTTGTAGCAAATCTGAATCACAGCATATTAGAGTGAAAACATGTCCTGAATAGCGGAGGAGTTGATGATATTCTCTGTTCATTTATTTTTACCATGTGACTACATCTGTGCAATTAAAAGTGAATTTGACATTTCCATGTTTCTTCCCATTTTCCTTGACAATGATTTTGAAAGTACCCCAGTTTTTCTCCTCAGCACAACACTGTTATTGTCCCTGTTTTGTACCATCCTTCCCATTTGCACCAGTTCACCAGCAAGTTCAGGGCCCTAAGGTTAGAAGGTACTGGGTCTACCCCATGTGAAGACTGAGTTGTAAACTTGCAATAACAGGCAAATCCAAAAGCAAAGTTTGGAGTTTCCTCTCAAACCCCTCACACTTCTACTTTCTACAGATATCTTTGGATGGGCTGAATTACCTTTGGAGATTCTAGATTTCTCCAAGGACCATTTATGGGATCAATTAAGGTTCCTAAGCACAGGTGTTTGGCACCACTTCTGTTAATCAAGGGTGTCCCACCTGACTTCTGAAAGTGCTGGGTCTCCAGAAAGCCCAATGTGGATGTCTTAGGTGTCTTTGTGAATCCATAGTAGCATTAGAAGTGTAGGCACCTGAATCTCTCCCTAGATGAATCTCTCCCTAGATTCAGACCTGCGTTTGTGATGGCTATGGGGCTTTTTTTAGAGGGTCACATGTCCTGGTTTCAGCTGGGATAGAGTTAATTTTCTTCTTAGTAGCTGGTAGAGTGCTGTGTTTTGGATTTAGGATGAGAATAATGTTGATAAGACACTGATGTTTTGGTTCTTGCTGAGTAGAGTTTACACTAGTCAAGGACTTTTCAGCTTCTTGTGCTCTGCCAGGTGCATAAGAAGCTGGGAGGGAGCATAGCTAGGACAGCTGACCCAGACTGGCCAAAGGGCTATGCCACACCATATGACATCACGCTCAGTATATAAGCTGGGGGAAGAAGAAGGAAGGGGGGGACATTGGGTGTGATGGCGTTTGTCTTCCCAAGTAACCGTTACGCGTGATGGAGCCCTGCTTTCCTGGAGATGGCTGAACACCTGCCTGCCGCTGGGAAGTAGTGAATGAATTCCTTGCTTTGCTTTGCTTGTGCATGTGGCTTTTGCTTTACCTATTAAACTGTCTTTATCTCAACCCATGAGTTTTCTCACTTTTACTCTTCCGATTCTCTCCCCCATCCCACCGGGGGGGAGTGAGCGAGCGGCTGTGTGGTGCTTAGTTGCTGGCTGGGGTTAAACCACGACAGTCACACCAGCAGATTTGTGCCAAACCAAGAGAATCTGACTAGCTGCAGGGCTGAAAGCCCTCCAGATGCTTTTCTGTCCCACACACAGTGTACCCATTTATGCATTTTATAGCGTTCCCTTTCTGATTTCCTTAGACCAATTTACATTTCCTAGGGGAAGAACCTGAGTAAGGTAATGTGAAGTTAGCTTCACTAACTCACTACTAATCCCCTGGTGCACTGTCACAAGACTAATGGCCTAGTTTAACAAGCATCACTGTCAGGGGGTCCTTTTTTAATAGGATTCCCACAGTGCAATGAGAGGTAGTCCTTGTATCTAAAAAATTACAATATGGGAGGACAGACCTCAATCCCAACAGATTAAATTTTGATTTTATTGAAGACCTTTAGAGCTAGGAACATGCCACTTGTTGGAGTCATCTGAAAAGCCCCAAAAATAGGAAAAAAAAAAAGCCCGTCTCCTCTGTTCTTTGATAGCAATGCAAAGCTCTGCTATGGATGTTTATGTTTTAGAGAAAAGCTCAATCCAGACTCAAAAGCTGTGGAAAATTGACCAGTTTTCATTACAGGTTCTCTGATAATCTCTGAGTATTTGAGGCTCCTACCCAGGGAAGTGAACACAGAGAGACAAGCATGGAGAAGGGCTTGCACATAGCCACAATGGGAAAGGGAAAAAGCAAGGAAGTTATAAACCAAAACACACCAAAACTTTTCAAAGCTTCACATGTCCTCTCAACATCAGCTCTTCCTTACAAACCTTCCTCTGAAGTCAAAGAAAACAGTCAGGGACTTCCTTGGAGGAAAGAAGTTTCATCTCTGTCCTTGTTTTGCCATATCTATCATTCTCCCTTAATAACAAAAATTTCTCTTTTATGTGCTCATCAGAGCCAAGAAGACAGTCTATCAGGACTCAGACTTGGATTGCTCTTTCTCACCATTTCTGTGGGTGTCTCATTATCACATTTATGTCAGCCTCAGAGTGGGATCCAACACAGGTGTCCTTCAGGCAGGTGAAGTCGCACTGCTCACTCTTCTTTCATTTTCTCTGTGTTTGGGCGATAGTCTGTTATCAGTAATGGGAAGAAATTGTCCCTATGCTGTATCAATGCAGAGGTAAGTCTGCTAGCCTGGCTTTCCTTCAAAGCACATGAAAGGATCTCCAAGAGGAAGTTACAATAGGAAAAGGTGAGAAAAGGGGTCAGCTGGCTCATATTTGCTCAACTGGAAGCACATGTCCAATATCTGTTACCTCGTTGTCTCTTAGGGGACAAAAATATCACAAACCCACCTCCAAGCCCTCTAATTTCAAAGTCAGGGTCTGTAAGACCAGGTAATCATAGTGCAACATTGATTCCCTGGGAACAGCTATCAGCACCCACTCAAATGTTAGCATTCAAAGCATAGACTAACGTAAGGACGGTCACCTTATCAGTACCAGCTGTTCTAAAGATTTAACGATTTGAAGAAAGAACTTTAGTTGTAATAAAACTTAATAACATCATTGAAAGGCATCAGTCTAAATTGCCACAAGAAGAAAATAATTTTCCACCAATTTCTGTCTTAGTTAAAATCATCTTCATACAAGTATATGGTGAGGATGGGAATATGTCATGTGTTGTAACTGAAGGTAACTGATTTCTCTCCCTCAGCCTTTATCAGTAAAATCTCAGTTTCATCCAGTTTTGGGCACTGGACCTCAAAAAAAAGAAATGGAACAATTGCAGAAATTCCAGAGGAGAGAAATATGAATTATCAAAGATCAAAGACCGTGATCTATGAGGGAGCAATGAGGGAGCTGATGGTTCAGTCAGAGAAGAGAAAAACAATGGAGAGAGCTTAAGAGCCATCAAAGGCTGTTGGAAACAGAAAGGAAATAATCTGTTTGCCATGCCCAGGATGGCTAGCACAAGAAATAATGGTCTTAAGTGGCAGCAAGAGATATGAGGGTTAGACATCAGGAAAAGCTTCCTAAAGGTGAGGGGAGTAGGGGACTGGAGTGGATTGCTTGGGGCATGGTAGAGTCTCACTGTTGGAGGCTTTTAAAGAACAAACATCCATCAGAAATGATGTATAGAGAGCTGATCCTTGCTAAAGGGGGAGGAAAATGGATAAAGAAACCTCTTAAAGCCCTTTCTCCCCTGTTTTTTCTCTGATCCTATAAAGCTACTAAAGAGACCCCAGCCCACTCGAAATCCCAAGGACATGGTCAAAGACAGCTGTAACAAAGCCTGCTGCAGTGAAATCACGGAGTCCTTATAAACTTCTCAAAAAGCCAGAGGGCTGCCTAGAATAACCTGCAGTGTGTAATACCAAGGCGATGAGTGAACCTCTACCTCTTTGTTGTACGTGATGCTTAAACAATAGACTAGCTTCCAATAATACAATTGGTTTCACTGATACCAGCAAAACTACCTGCATGGTGAAGCTTAGATGCGCCCTCGCTGAATCAGAATCTAACTACAGCACCCTGTCCTGGGCCACTGAAACATGTTCCTCTGCCAATACAAAACTTTGCATTATAGAAGTTTCTATATCCTGGAGTAGCTTCATAATCTAACACATGAGGGAACAGTCCTGCCATTATCAGATAAGGGCCCTAAATGAGAAAGGCAACATTCCCAAGGTCCAGTGCCTGTGCCCCTTTGATTACTGCAGTATAAATAATTGTTTGTCAGACTGATCTTTCTCAGTTTGTTTCTTCATATCAGTGGTAGAGATAGGAGCTCTCTGGGGTCCTCTGAATGTAATGACTTTCCTTTCTGCGTGGGGGAAGAGATTTCCTTTCATCCAAGGGTGCTGTTGTCTGCAGCCTTAATTTAGTGACTTTCATCTATATCATGAGGAATGTGGACTCCACCATCAGTTGTGCCAAGCGTATCTGAAGAGTGAACTTCTTGCAACTTCATGCTGCCACCTACAAAGGAGAAACAAGGTTTGCTTTATCTGCTTGCCAGAAGGCAGGAGGTCCCTGTGGAGTACTCCCTGAGGCTTCTTTGACCAGCCACTGTGTGTCACCCTTGGTTTGCCCATTTACACTAACACAAGCATTTTTCTACTTTGCAATGGTCCTTAGGACCTGAAAGCCAATCTGTGGTCATGTCAGGGTTCCAGAAACATCTGATTATATAACTTTGCAAGGGAGGTGTTTTTCCCATGCCTGCTAGGGGAATTCTCCTCTGTCTTGAAGTGCAAAGTGCCATTTTTTTTCTACAAGTGTTTCATTGGAACTTGTCCTGTAGGAAGCCAGGACCTGCCACACACCCTGAAGTGCTCATGAGACCTCTGCCATGGAAGCAGGACAGCTGGTGATCCAGGTTTCACCATTCAGTACATGAAAGGGAATATTGCACAAGAAAGTACCAGGAAGCCAGTGGTTCTAAATATTTACATAGTTGTGTGCTTACCCCCCAGATAAATTCAACAGGACTCCATTTAAGGCCATAGACTTGCCACGCTAATAATGGAATGAAATCTTCTCCTTTTTACTTCATTAAAAGCCTCAGGCAAGAGAGATCGAGTTAACCTTAGCATCATTCTGTTTCAAACAGTGTATAGTGATGCTGAATGAGCTGGAAGGATAGGTATTTATTTAGGGTATTTATTTGTGTGGTATTATCAAATTTGAGGTCCAAAGACTGAAATCCTACTCTTCACAGTACTGTGTACACATTGGTTAATATAGATTTTGCTCTGGGAGAAAAAATACATTGAGATATGCTGGATGGCGAAAGTAAATATTATTGTGTGCAAAGCAGTGAGGGGGTGAGTGAGGCAGAATGAGAGAGAGAAAAGAAGACATAAATGAAATTATATATCCAAGGACACTCAGGAAACCCATGTCACAGCAGGGAACTGAATTCACATCTGTTTTGTTCCAGCTCAGCACCTTTTCTACAAGCAGCCTACCTCAACGTGCTTCATTTGTGGTCAAAATTCCAAAGAGGGAAAAGAAAAAACAAGAAAAGGAAATACTGCAGGAACTTTAATCTTACTATTGAGTACTCTTCATGGTGTCCAGGTAGTTAAGGTTAGTCTTCAATAATATATGACAGAAAGTAATGCAATTTAAATCAGGAGAGGCAGACAGCAGGGTAGGGGAGGTAGAGGTGAGTCCTGAAGCACACAAGCTGAAGGAGACAATATTGTAGGAAAAAAAGCTGTGAGCCATAATAACAGTTTTTCTTAACAGAACTTAACTAGGTTAGAGTGACCTCCGAGAGGTGCCAGAATTTTAACAGCCAAATTCTAATGTGAAGGATTATGGATATTTCTGTATAAATTGCCCTTGTTTTACATAGACCGTTTTGCTGAGCACAATGTTAATTTTGCAGCTCCGCTGGAGCAGCAGCTTATAAGAAGATAAACAGAAAATTATGCCTTTAGCAGCTGACGGATACCTTGGCTAAGAGGGATGATAAAACTATTTACATGAAGATATTAAAGGCATGAAGGATGCACCAGCTTTTTAGCAGCACTGCTCTGAACGGGGTGGGAGAAGGTGGCAATAGACGGGAAAGGACATATTTCCTTCACTCTGATTTTTATCCAGCCCACAGCTATAGCTAAGAGAAGACTTTTCTTCTTTAGCCGGATGTTCTTCTCTGAATTTCCTTTCTTGTGTAATTCTGCAGCAAGAACTGTTGAGTGTATTTCCATCCCAAGTGAAATCTGGGGTGTGATCCATGGTGCTGACAGAGCAGGAGAGGGGAAATTGAAGAGAGTTAAGGCTTAACCTCTTCTGGAAACATAAACCCAACTGCACTGGAGTGGCTGAAACAGAGGGAGCGCATAACTCCTCGTGTTTTCAGCCCCTGCATCTGTGGACTTCTTTATCTTTGCATTTCATCCAGCCTCAGCAAAGATGATGAGGGTAGAGAAAAGGCAGAAAGGGGCATCAGGATCATGATGTTTAAGCCAAGGTTAAGAATTCCCCTAAGCATGATCCCAAGCCTGTGTCAGGACATGCACTGCCTCCCGCTATGTCTAGGCCAGTCCTGTGCTGAGGGATGTACCCAGTTCTTAAGGGACAGCAGATAGGACAGGAAGGGAAAATTGGTGTCTGAAAGCAATCAGTGACTTCCCAAAGCACCACCTTCAACCACTTTGCAGCCATATTTCAACAGACTTAGGATTCAGGCTGCATCACCTGTGGCACAGGGATGAGTGAGCAAGCAGGGCAGCTGCTTGAGACCAAGCACTAGGATGTGAAGACGAAGGAAGGAAGACGTAATCATTTGTGCCTGGTAGGGTACACGTCCCACTGCCTCTCTAGCCCAAGTGGTTACAGGCTTCAAGGTCACCCAGTCACAAACTTTCTCCTTGACTAGTCAGCTCTACTTGGCCTAATTCCAAGTATTAACGAGCTAAAAATGTGCATATTTAAGTATTGATCTTAAACAAAATATTTTCAGTATTCAACGACCTATTTTCCTCTTTTTATATCTGCCTCTCTTTATCTCTTTTTAAATGTGGAACAACTGACTAACATTCATTCCAATTAAAAGTAAACTTTTTTTTTTTTTTCCAAAGAAAAGGGATGGCACTGTGGTAACCACACTTGAATAGCGCCAGTAGATTTACCTGCCCGAGATGATAGAGCTGAATTCAGTGGCTGGCAGCAAAGTAATATTAGCTCAGGCACAATCCCTCAGAAGTCCACCTGGTCACAGTCATAAATTGCTGCCTCCATTACAGCTTTGCCAATACCATTTCCATGCTGGCTGCACATCAGCTTTATTGTAGTATAACGCACATTTCACAGGAGTGCAGCAGGAATGACAGAATGGGGTTAGGACGCTAGAAAAGCCACATTATTTTTTCATCCTAGGAGTTGCAAAAGGAGGTAGAAAAGAGAAGGGCAAAGACAAAAAAGGCTCAGCTGTAGGCTGCTGCTGCAACTAAGTGAAGAGAAAGAAAGACAGAAAAGGGCTGTGCTCACTCATCCAATCAAAATGTAGGAAAGTTTTTCAGATATTTCCCAGTAGTCTTTCAATTATTATGCATCAAGGGCAGAGCTGTCTCCATTTTATTGCACTCTGTCATTCAGCGCTGGGCTAGTCATTGCTGCTGAGAATGGAGACAGCCAGTTGGGAATCCATCTTTTCAAGCATCCCCCGTGTTGCTTATACACATGCCACTGTCCTGATTCGAGCTGTGTCTGGTGACTTTGGAAAAACTGTATTTGCATTAAAAGATCTAAAGGGTACAGTGAAAAAAGACAGGTCTGTATGACAAAGGAACCAAAGGACAATTCTGTTATGTCCTGAGCTTGAGTTAAGGTATCTAGAAGCAACCCTGGCTCTGATCTCACCTAGTGCCACACAGCCCTATGAGGACACAAAGGGTTGGGTTGGAAGCAACACAGCCAGCTTCACTTCCCCCAAGCCCAATTCAGCAAGGCCTGCTCTCACCTCAGCTATTGAGACAGATCTGGCTGTAAATTTTAAATGTGGAATTCTTTCAGACTGCTATGAAGTAAGATGGCTTAGAGGTGATGTCTTGGAAAACATTGGGTCTGGAGCAGCCATCTCATATTTTTTATCTACCCAAGCAGCAATGTCAGAGGGGAATCTGAGGCCATCATCCCCTCGTCCTGACTTTTCCAGGCAAGGAATAAAGCTGTGCTTCTTTTCAAAAATCTTCAGATTTATGTTTCCAAAGAAATAAGAGAAAAAACACAGATGAGCTTCTTCCAGGGGAGCAGCACACCTTAGGGTTTAATTCACAGGAGGATGTTGTAATTGCACAGAGGTTGGTATTTGTGCTAGTCACTTGAGGGAGACAAAGAGCCACACTGAATTTGCCTGGATTTTATGTGGTCAGTCTTCAAGGTAGAAGAAAAGACAACCATAAAAGCCTTATGGTCAGTGCAATGTATGGAGATACCTGTTAGCTTCTGGAAGCAAAAGAATGAATAATGAGATGGTAAAATCTACAGGGAAATAGAGAATTAAACAGGACTTGAAAGTTCTCATGAGAGAGCTAGCCAGAACAGCCTCAGACAATGTTTGTTGTAGACAACGGCAAGGGTTGGGATAATTTCCCTGAAAGGATCTAAACTCACTGTAATATTTGGTGAGGGAAAGAAGGCCTGAAACACAAAGGTCATTTCAATCAGCTCAGCGAGATCAAGCACACTGACGCATCTGCTCAAAACATCTGTGGTGTTTAAACATCTGCTCCAGAGTCAAAATATTGGGATACAGAAAATACCAATGTGTTCTGCACTAGAGAAACCACGAGTAGTTTCCTTGGTGAGTGCTGTGATCAGATCTGTGTCATAAACCCAAGGGGAAATGGTAAAAAATGAACACAATGTCAAAAAGGATTGTAAGGATAATAGAACTTTTTCTCCATGGAGAAAACTACAAAGATGATGGCTACTGAATAGAAAACAGAAAGATGAATGAGATGATACAGCACAGGCGTGGTCACGAACATAAAATACCATATTTAGCACTTCTGCTTTTTCACTGACATTTGAGAAAGCAGTTTGGTACAATCTTCACAATTAGAAGAGAACTTGCTTTGAAGACCTATGAAGAAAACACTTTTAAGTGTTTAAGCAAAAATAACCACTGGAACTCTGTGCTGTGCGATACAACTGAAGCAACCAGCTATAGCCTTCTATAACCGAAAAAGGATATTTAATATAAGTGGCACACAACATCATTTCTAGCATGAGAGATGCCAGAGCATTGTTATTTTATTGGCTTATATTACTTTTCTTTGTCAAGTTTCCTTCCTCTCTTCATGAAGATGAAACTTGGTTTGCTAACTCGCAGCCACACAAGAGATGTTTGCGGAAAGTTTCATCTGAAAGAGCTGAGCCACCTCTCAGCTCAGAGTTTTCCTCTGGAAACACCACTCCTACACTCAGGACTACAGAGGGAGCCTCTCTCTTGCCATTGACCAGCTTCTCCATCTAAATTAGCTGGCTAACACCCTGTGCTGTGAATACTCCCAGAAAGAAGCAAACACATTAGAGGAACTTAATTCAGCCATTAAACTGGGACATATCTACCTCTTTCTTAGGGATCACAAATGAGATCAATTTACCATAAACCTCTAGGGATTCTCCAATATCAAGGCAGAGGTAGGTAAATGTTTCAGGTTTCTGTAGAAATTTCTGATCTGTTTATCGTTGCAGTTTCAAAGCACTTATGTGAACCAAAAATAGTTTAGCAGTTCAATAGAGCAAGACAGTCACTGTATCTGTGCTGGACTGGACATGTGTGTGTTAGCTGCATCACTGACCACAATAATGTCCTTACGTATAAGTGCAGTATTCACGTGTTCTTCCAGCTGACATTTTAGTATAATTCTATGTTAATAAAAGTACAACTGAAGTATCAGTGCAGAATCCAGCTCAGTTTAATCCATTGAAGCTGAAGGAACACTGTGAAAATCCTTCTGATGCTGTGGGTTGGAGCTGGGTAAAACAGACCTGTACATCAAAGGGTTAGCACCCAATTGCACTGTCCTCTCTGTTACCACAGGCAGTCAGTCCTTGAAATGATGACAAATGGGCTTGGAAATGCTCTGGTGCACCTGGATGATTTTAGAAAAGTAAAGGCCTGGGGGATTCCCTTTTTAACCAAAATGGGAAATATATTTTTATAAAAACCAGTCATGCTACTTTTCTTTTGTTTTCATCACTGAGATGTCTTTGGTGACAACAAAAGCAAAATATGCGCAGTCCTGGGGAGAGTCAGTATCCCACGGGCAGCCAATAATCAAGCTTGTCTCCTGACAGCTTACTCAGTGGCTTCAGTGCAGAACCATAGCCAGTTTTCACCCTTTCCTTGCCTAAGCTGATCTCCTCATTACCTCTGGATGGACTTGACCTTGGTTTAGATAATTTTTCAATCTCTTAGACAATCAAATAAGCAGAGATATACCATAGCCTTAAGAGTTTTCCCCATGGCTGGTTGGGATTAATAACTAGAGAGGAAAGAGCAAGTAAATACTAAACCAGATGATAAATTCCATGTCTCAATCCTAGATGCTCTAAGGAAACATCTGTCTCTTATCTCTCCAGATCACCTTGTCCCTCAAGCAAATATACCATTTTCTTTCCTAACAGAGGCATGAGTTACTTTAGGCCAATACTGGGATCAATACCAGCAGCCCTGGGACTTCTAATACAACACTGACTGTATAACTGGGTTATTAGCCTAGTACTCTGTCTAAATCAAGGAACAGCTCCTAAACGTAAAAGCTAAATATCTTTCTGCCCAGGTGATTCACAACCAAAGACCCAGCACTGGATGTTTCAGAGTTACTTCAAACTTTATGAAGAGTAAACAACACCCGTTAACATTTGAATTCATTGGCTCTTATTTAGCCATATAAGACCAAAACGCTCCGATACAGAGCTGGTTTCCTCTCAGAAGCTGTTTCTCTCCCTCTCCAGACAGCTTTTCAAGTACTGGGTTGAAAAAAACTGACCACAAGGCAGTGTCAAATCCTGGGCTTGCCCCGACCCACATTATCGACTCACTTCCACCTCTACTGCAGAAGTGAAAAATCTTCTCCTTTAGGAGAGTCACACTGGAGGAGAAGAGATTTCTCCTCTTCTTCAGGAGAGACTCCTGAACACTTAACAGGATTTATAATGATCCACTGCTGCACTTACCAGGAGATGGATCAAGGAAGGCAACAGAGACTCAGACCCCAATGAAATCTCCAGGCAGAGCTCTGTGTTTTTAGCCACAAATCTTCATATTCATGTTTTCTGCTCTACTCACACTGGAGACAACTTCAGAGACTACCGCCCATTCACCTTCCCCCACCCCTTAGCAATAATTCATTGAGGGGCTTTCACCAATGTTTAAAAAATAATTGCAGAATGGGAGCAATACAAGGTCAGCTGTGGCATGTGGTCCTTGTGGAGAGTTAGTCAGGAGCTGTCTGGAGAGGCTCTTTCAAGTTTGCTGAGTCTCTGAGCATAATGAGGGATACAGAAGAGACGAGTGGCATTGCAAAGCCACAGGGTCCCCTACAACCTGCTGAGCTTGGGAGGAAGAAGGGCATGTTCCTTCACTGTCTTCACAGACACCTTTTCTCCAGTGGGGATAAAGCATACGTTTGGAGCCGTACAGGAAGGTACTGTTCTCCATCATTGTTTCACTTCCAGCCTCTGCCCCAGAGTGTGACCAAACATGAAATACAATTTATCAAGAACAAGCTCCTTTGGTTGATCATCCTTCTAGAGCTCACCTTTCTTTGCTTGCTTGGACAAAATGCTTCCACATAGATGCTTTCACATAACTGATGGAGCTGAACCTCTTCTCTGCTCCTGTAACACCAAGTTAATAATGAACTGCACTCCCTCTCCAGGCAAAGTAACCACCTCAGAAACTAATCAGAGACACAGAAGCTCAAGAGGATAAAATTAGATGTGTACAAAATATATGCAATATGCATCATTTCAGCCACCCCTGAAGCAGGGACTCCTGACACAGACCCCTTCCCGCCTGCCTGCAGGTTATCCGTCTCCCCTGTTTGCCAGAGACAACAAGAGGAACCTGTGTTCAGCTGCTCCCTCTGTGCAGAGATTAATTCATTGACAAGGCTCCTAGGAATGTGCCAGCTCATTAATTACCGTAAGAACTGTGTCAGCAAGAAGTAGGCAAGGTGACTGCTGAAAATGGTCAGAGAGAACTATCTATTAGTGCTTGCTACCCTGGCCATTACATGCCAAAAACCAAACCAACAACACCTGGCAGACGTTTCTTAACTACGAAATATCACAAGTTGCACACTTTAGTAATATAAAACACTAATGTAAATCAGTGTTAGGGGAGCAGACTACAAGGAAATTGGTCCCACAAGCCAGTCAGTCCTGTTCCAAGGATGAAATTATTAGGCTATCTCCTATGGGCACAATGGAGACCTGGGAGTACAATGGGCCTCCCAGCAGCGGGAGGCGGCATGGAAAAATCCCAGCAGCTTTGACATGCCACCTCATCTGCCTTTCTATCTGGCTGGTGGGAGAGAATTCATCTTCAGTAGAAGCTGCTCCTGTTATTAACAGGCAGCATTGCCAAAAGGCAGGTTGTCCCACAACAAACCCACTGGGACAAAGGCAGGGAAAGACCAGGCTCAACAGGCTGAGATCTCAAATACAATGTCTGCTTATGCAAGCAAGTACTTGACTCACAACCCTGTGCTGTTTACAAAGGCTTAGAGATGGCCACAGCCCATTTCAGATCTCACAGCTGGTAGCTCTGCCTGGTGCCTCCCATAGAGAGGGAACGTGACCACCAGGAAGTCTCTGATTTGCTATTAAAATTCATCATTCTTCTTGTAATGCCAACACTGGGATAATGCGCCTGGGATTAGACCTAGGAAATCCATCAAGGCCAATACTTAGTCACACTCAAGTGCTTTTATGCCACAGTTGCTATGAGGAGCGGCTTCAAAAACAGCCCCTTAAGAAGATCGGAAGGGCAGGGGGCCTCCCGACTGCTGTGCAATTGAAGGCAGGGCTCTTCCCCAGACAGAGCCCATGCATTTTCACTAAAGGGGCATTTGAATGTCAGGCAGTAGGCAGCAGAGTCTTGTGAATGCATCAAAGGTTTGGCTTCCCTTAGCTCAAGGGGAATTAAAGGAGTAGAGAGAATAAGCTGGAGAAACTTAAGGTTGTTTCAACTTGCACAGAGCTCATAAGAACTCCGGAATATCTGTAAGAACAAAAAGGAAGATCCAGATTACAACTTCTCTCTTCTCATGCCTGTTACAGGGTTGGTGAATTTGTACCCTGAGAGGAAAGTGCTAAGTTAAGAGCTATGGCAGTATTTTGCAACATTCCCAATCATCTACACATAACCCTTTCCAATCATGGCACTAAATCATAGGGGGTGACCTTCCCTCACGACCCATAATCAGCTCACTTCCTTCTGGCCTTTCTACTTGATGGATTTTCATTTTATTTTTCCCCCTCTCCCTTTTCTTTGGCCAGTCTCACTGCAAGCCGTAGGGCTAGGAAATATTATTTTTATCATCTGATATAAAAGGGATATGACAGGCCCATGCTGTAAAATGCCAAGTGTCAAACCATAAGGAATTCCACAAATAGCCATTCAGATGTCCAAAGGGGGGAGGCAGGATATGGATGGCTCCCAAGTGCATGTCTAAGTCCACCAGCACTGCAGAGAGAGAAATGTGGCTCTGTCCAAGCTTGCAAGGTTTCCAGAGGTCCTCGCATGTGTTGAGAGCAAGACCTGCCAGAGGGCAGGCAGGCAATGTCACCACCTGAAACCTTTGTCAGAGGTCTTGCAGAGAACCATTGCCTCTGGGTGACAGCATTAGCTGTGTCACACACCTGGAGCAATTGCCTTCAAGAAATCAGCATTTGCTGATGGAAAGCACAAAATGAGTGACCTGATTTCCCCTGAGTGATGTGTAGTGAGGTGTGGGAAGAAATTAGTAAAGGAAATCTGTGAGAGAATCCCCTGGCAGTGATGAGGCAGGAACAGACTGATGCTGACCAGCTGGGGGAGGTTTGATGCAGACCAGGGAGAAAGCAGAGAAGCCTGATGTGCTGGAGGAAGGAGGAGGAGGAGCTGCTCTTCTGGGACAAGGGGAGATGGTGGGATGGGAGATTAAAGAGACATGAGGGAGGGCGGCGGAGGGAAGGAAGGTGGAGGGGAAACCAGAAATGGAGGTTAGCAATTCAGATAAAATGGATTAGATGGGGATAAAGGCAGCTGGGAGGGACTCAAAGAACATGAGATTAAGAAGTACATGGGAGAGCTGATCAGTGTTCAAGGGAAATGAGAAAGCAGGGTCATCTGGATCCTGCTGATGGTTTTTAGAGGAGCAGAGTCTGAAGAGCTTGAGAGGAGGGATGGCCACAAAGCAGAACAGGCTTGCATAAAACCCCGAGGGGCCCAGAGAAAGGTGAGGGGACTGCTAGACCTCCTGAGCACCCACTGGGATCATCAGACAGCAAGCTTAGAAACAGCACTGTTTGAAAGCACAGGAACCCAGTGATACCGTGCGACCCAGCTGCACTCAGGGCTGCCAGGCACTAGACACGTTCATGGGTGATATTAAACGGGGTACAAACACTGTGCAGGAGTTTCTTACATTTCAGTCTCTGTTTAGCAACATGGTCCTGGGCCAGCTGGACTTAAATCCGAGCCAGCACAGTAGACAGAGCGAGCTAAATGAGAGAGACAGCTCCATCCCTGGGGACATGCCGCCACCCCGAGGGGAGGCTCTGAGTGGCCCCGGTGCAAGACTCACTCCCCAGGGACAGCCAAGCACTGCGATTCCTTGCATGGGCCAGACAGTGTTATGACCCTGGTGTGCTAAACATCACGTGGCCATTGCATCGCTTGTCATACATTGGGAAAAAAAGTAATTGAGAGGTCTGAATTGTGCAGTGAGCAGATGACAGAGAAACAGAAGAAGCATTGGCTCAATTCCCTCATCTCTTTTCTGGGCTGGGAATCAACTCATATGCCAGTTTGGTCAGGCAAGAGCAACCACATTGCTGCGCCCCGGCTCCTTCCAGCCTACATCTGTTTGCTTTCTCTGCCATCCTTTAGCATTTGCTGACATCCTTGCACTGCAGGTCCTGCGAAATGGGCCAGAGCAGATCCTCACTTTGAGAGACCAGGTCCAGGACCATGGCCTTCACACAGCAGTGAGAGGGGCTGCCAAATTGACCCCTTCATCAGAGATCTAGACTGCGTGTGGATGGACACATCACTACACAGAGGAGAGGGGGAAATGCCTCTAAATTGGGCAGGAGATAGTTTGACTGTAGGCCTGCTTACAAATGCATGCACTAGCTCAGAAACCACTGCAACGGCAGAAACAATCAACCAAAAGCAAGAGCACAGATGGTGCTTAAGTCCTCCTAAGATACTGAAGAAATACACATTTAACTACAGCCTAAACTAGATTAATTTCAAGTCTTTGGTGCTATGAAGACACTGGGTTATCCTGTTTGAGCTACTTTCTCTGCTAACTCTCCAGCCAGGTGTGTAAAGAGTTAAATCACTTTATAAAAGAGTTCACGATTCTCTTACTGCCGAGGAAATCTAAGGAAGAGAATAGCAAATACAAGCAGAAGCCAAATCTGTAGACCAATTAATAACCCTCCTTATTCTTATCATAGCTACCCCCATTTTCTAAAGGCCCTGCAGAACAGTCACATCTAAAGGGGCCAAGCAACTGCCCAGCCCAGCCCAGCGGGCTCAGTCCCCGCTGGTCCTTCACACGCAGGTCACGTCCCAGGAGCACCAGCCTTCTTCCTCCCAGGCCCCTGAGTGTACGGTGTCCCACTGCTCAAACAAGCACAGAGGTTTATTTTTTCCCTTATTCCTGACAAACAAAAAGGGAAAAGCTGGGAGGAAAAAGAGAAGAAAAAGGGAAGAAAAGATGAGCAAGAAGAACCTACTTTGAGCAATGGGGGTTAATCTGACTCAAAGCCTAAATCCATGTTAGCAGTTAATCCAGTTAGTAAGGCTTTCATTGGGAGCTTTGAGAAATCCTTTAACCTCTTGCTGTAAACTAGGAGCAGCTTAACAGCTCAATGTTCATGAGAAAAGCCTGTCAATAATGCTGCTAAGCAGGTATTTAGCAGGATTTAAGAAACAAGCATGTGACAGCTCTTCTTTAATGAAGCAATTGGGCTTCTGTCCAGGAACCAAGTGGTCACTATTTCCTTTAGTCTTGCCTGTGATCTGCTTTTCAAGATTCAAAAGACGATGCAGCTATGGTCTCTGTCAACTTGGAAAGTATTCCTTCCTGGGGAAAGCACAGTAAAAAGCAGATTTTGCTAGTGTTTTTTATGGATTCTTTGTCCTAAGAGATCTTCTATGAAGCAGCCTGCAGTAGTTGAAAAATTAAATTAACTTCCCTTGTGATTTTTTTTTCATTTCAGAGGTGTCTATACTGTTCCAAGGAAAGCAAGCTGACAAATAGTTTTCACGTTTAAGGGTTTTTACCCCAGCCTGAGTTTAGCAGGATCAAGAGCAAACCAAGTTTTTTTACCATCTCTCTGCAAAGTCATTACATGTTCACTCCACCTGCAGAGACTGGCTAAATATGAGTTAGCTCTAGTCCAGAAGTCATGCCATCACACGTAGCCTGGTGTTGCATCCCCGTTCCTGGCAAAGGCAGAGTGCAAGCATGTCTGGGGGACACTGACATACTGCAGGGGAAAATTCATCCCTGCCCTGGACAGATGAGACCTGGGGATCAGAGGCAGGTCATTGTCTAGATTCACCCACCCTTGGCTTCTCCAGGTTCCCAGTTAGTAGAGGTTTCATGAGGATGCATAGCTGTCCTCTGGACTGTGCTTACTTATCCCTCTGACACTGGCCACAGAAATTCCATCACAGAAGCTTTCTGACACAATCACCTTAATTACCTGTGTGAGTTGCTACAAATTCTCTCAAAGATATGTGACCTGAAGTGGCAGTACAACTTTTTAATGTGGGAAGCCCTTTTCAAGCTGCAAAGCCCTCTGGGAACTAGACCTGCTAGGCAACAGGGCAGAGATCCCTACGCCAGCATGGAGGAGACCACCATCAGTCTGGAAGCTCCAGTAGAAACCAAGATTTTCTGCTATGATATCCCATCCACCCCATTACTTCTGGAGGGCAATTCTGAGCTACAGGGAAGCAAAGAGAGAAGGAAAGAGAGGGGATGTGCAAGTCAAAGGCGTGCGACATGCACAGCCACTGAGGCACAAAAATCATAGCTTTTCTCAGCCTTCCCTTCTGTTTTACACCAGGAGAATCAGCCAGGGGTATTACCTCAGCAAGACCCCTCTGCTTCTTGGATTCCAGACACAGACACTCCCATTTCCATTCACTTTTACAGATAAAAGGTCATTCTGCCTTTTTTCCCTCTCTATACTAAGGAGGAACATTGCATTACCTTTGATATTTGCTGTGTTCAGCCAGCACAGGCTGAGAGGCCCATGCAACATCAATCCGGTTTTACCACCACGCACCCAGTGATGTTCAAAGGGAGGTGGATCATTGCCGTGCTGGCTGTTACCTCTAACGCACAAGAGCTAGAAGTGCAAGCAGGGTCTTTTAGAGGGAAACACTTTGCAGTTCTCATTGCCTGAATTCAGTCCTAAAGCAGATTGAGAAAGTCAATGTGTAGGAAAATACAAGAGAAAATAATCCCTCTTTAAGCACCCAATCAGAATCTCAATAGTGTGCAGGTTTTGGGTCACTTGAAAATATTTCCATTTCTGGTCCCTTTAGTATCTGACTCTTTCTGCTGATAAGAGCAAAAAATTTCCATGCACACATGCAGATATTAAACCACTTACAGAAGGATCGTGTTTATGGGAGTCCTACCTAATGAGACCACGATCCCTTGTGAATAACTCTGGTAGGCATAAGTACAGCACACATACTAATTAACCTATAGCACTGCCATTAAAAAGTCATGACATGAGTTAATGCACTGACTAGGGTAGTTATTTTTCCTTTCATAAATTGTATTTTCCTATAGCTCAATTAGGCATTTTCAACCACTATTCTTTCCCCAGTCCTTATACTGTGTCTTTTCCAAAAAGACAGTCACAAGCCTTTTAAGGAGGAAAAAAAAAAAAAAAAAAAAGGAAAGAAAAGATAACCTTTGCAATAGCAAATGAGTGGTAAAAGCAAGCGAGTTCCCACTTAGTTCAAATTCCAGCTCAGCCCTTGTTGGACAGTTATACTGATAGAAATGAGACTTTTTATGCATCATGCTTAGCCATCTTTTCACTGAAAAATGTGTTTCAAACAGATGCAATGTTAGCAGAGACTGGGATACCGAGGAATTGGTTATCTTGTTTACTGCAAAGTAACCTGTTGTATCTAGGTTTACTGGTACTGTTTTCACACTCTGGTTTCTTATGAAACCAATACAAAAGACAAAGTGGGTAAGGGTAACATTTGTTAGACTGTAGTCCCAGCTGTATTGCAGCATCTGGATGAAGAAGGTAAGGTTCAAGCTGAGGAATTCAACTTCATAAAAGCAGCTGTATTAATCACAAATCAGCTAAAGGAAAAAAAAAAAAAAAAACAAAACCCAACCAAAAAACCACCCAAGCCTCAATGCCAGATAATTTTCACTACAGTGCAGCCACCTCTGGCCCCCAGCTTCCAGAAGGAACCACCACCCGATTTTCATCCTTGTTATGATTCACTCCCTTCCCAGCATTGAGACATTCATGGCTTTTCCAGTTCAGCTCATGTGCTGAGCCAGCCAGGCCACGCAGAGCAGCAGCTCATGGTCTACCGGCAGCCCCAGCCACCTCTCCCAGACCTCCTCCTGCCAGGAGGGCAGCAGTGCTGACCAGATGGTGCCTGCGTCCCCCCCAAGCGCCGCTACGGACCACGTTGCTAGCAAGGCAGGAATCTGCTGGGGTACGCACCGTGGATGGGGTCGATGCTGCTCTCTGCTTTCCCATGCAGACCTCCGCTTGGCCACGTCCCAATGCAGTTTGCGCTTTTTAGTCAGCATTACCCTGGGGGTTACCTCGAGCCATCTGCCTGACTCACCATCTGAGCAGACCTTCTGCTAACCCTGCCTCCTGGGGAGGAAGCCGAATATCGCCAGGCTCCCCTCCACTCGCCTCAAAATAAATAAATAACAAGGGAGTGAGAAGAGTCGCCACTCTTTTGTTCTGATGCAGCCTGGCAAGGTCGGCACTGATGTGCTGCTTGGAAAGAGGCAGAAAAATGACAGGGTCCATCTAGCCTGAGAAAGCCATCCCTGCTGGGGCTTTGCAGTGAGCGCTACAGGGAAGGAGTGAGGATGCCGCAAGGTATTAACCCCATGGCAGCACCAGGCTGCAGAAAGGATAAGCCGTGGCCACTTGGAAAGCTTCATGGGACTTTGGAGAATCTCTTCTTAGGGTGGGTTGTGGTAAACCCCAGGATTGTCTTCCCTCAGGCGGGGACGTGCTCCAATTTAGGGCCTTCTAATTCCTATCAGCCAAGAATGAAAAGCAGCTCTGCAGAGCAGTGAGGGCTGGGGCACAACATTAGGCTCTTATCTCTCCCCATCACGAAGCGGGGAGATGTTAACCCTAGTCCTGCTCTGGAGAGAGGGAGAGGAGAGCAAGGAAAGACGGACGCAAGGGAAAAGCAGGTGTGCAGAAAAGCACTGAGCTTAGGCAAGGCTGAACAGACCAGACCATGAGGGCAAACACAGAGCAGAGTCTAAGGCTCATTTCACAGTTATTAATGGGGATATCACGGGCATATGATATTGCGATGTTGCTGGGGTATGGGCACAATCACCTCCCATCGCATCACGCCTCTATAAACCCAGGCTCACAAACTCTCTAATACAGTTCTAGGGTCTCCAATTGCCTTCAGGCACTGGGAGGACTTGCCTGGAGGTGTTTATAAAAAAAATGTGTAAACAACCCTTAGAAATGAGGTTCAGGAACCAACCCTCTGCTCACACCTCACAAACAGACAGTACCCCCTCACCCCAATCCCTTTCCAGCCTCTTCTTTTCCAATTAAAGAAAAACAGCCTGCAGAGCCTCAGACTGTGACTAACTGCTGAAATGACACTCGCTGAAAGGGGAGAATAATTTTGCAGATTAGGCTGGGAAGATCTGCAGGAGACAGGCTCCAGGATGGAAAAGTTTTGCAGCAAAGCCATGCAAAGGAACAGACTGAATCAGAGCCCCTCTACAATAGCACAGTCATGCTACTCAGATCAAGCTCCTTGGCCATTGTCAGAAATAACTGACCTTCTGTCTTGCTGTCATCTGATGGCTGACAAGTTCAGCAGCCACACTACATGCCAAGGAAATGATGGTGGTGGAATTAATGGGACCCTTCGCGTTTTGCTGCACAGCCTCCCGGCTTACCACGATGGTCTCAGCAGCCAGTCTTTTCCCTGGCATCCGACGACTGTGGCTCTGCTGCACAATCAGGGGCAGGAGACAGCGCTGCATGCACTCAGCCTCTGCTTAAAGTAATCAGGGCAAATGCAGATTGAATGCATGAAGCACAGGAGGGTGGGGGCAATGAGGGAGGAATCAGGAGAACATCAGGCAACGCAAGGCTGCAGGCAGGGACGGATGGCACAGAGTTTCCCTGCGTCAGGCTTTTGGTCCCAGCAGGTTAAGGTACAGCCGCCTTGACAGATGCAACCATCCAGCTTGGAGGGATTCAAATTAAGGTCAAAAGGGATAAAGCAATGGTGAGCAAATAAATGTGTTCCTGGCTCACAGTCATGCCCAGATGCACATGCCTCATCATTTATGAGGATAATTAAAATGCGTAATTTGCATCTGTGTGCACACATACATGCATACACACACAATTTACTTCTCTGGAAAGGAATACAACCATAGGAACTCTTTTTTTCACCGCCTCTGTGGCACCTATCTGGATTTTAAGCTTGAGAAGAGGGGAAGGAAAATGGGAAGGGAAAGGGTACTCCCTTTCTCTGTTTAACCTCACCAGGAGAGGAGGGGAAAGCTGCTCACAGCTTTTCAGTCCTGAGCAGGGATTCGGTGGCACACTGTTTATGCAATTTTGCATTTGCAAAGAGCAGGGCCTTGTGCTTGTGGCTGGAATTGGGCCCAGGAGGGGCAGGTTTGCCCCCATCTCCATCACTCAGCAGATTAATTAGCCATTGCTCTCAGCTCTACAATGTAATCGCAGCCCAGATCTGCAGCAGCAAACTCTGAACCCATCCCAGAGCACAATGCCAGCTGTGCCCAGCTCTTGTCCGACAACCATGAAGATCCTACGTGCCAGGGCTTCCTTCCTTCCTCCCCAGCAGCATGGCTTGACGCTGTGACAGATTCTCTTTGCATCCTGCTATGTGCTCTCCATAGAAGCTGGTCAAATGTCCCTGTCTAAAATCTGAGTCCCAGGAAACAATTTGTTTCAACAGTGGCACCCAGAAGCTTTGTCCAGAACTGGAAGGCAGGCGTGCTCAGTGCTGCATGAGGGACAGGAATGAACTGCCCACAGTTGACAAGACTGTTTTGGCTCTGAGAGGCCACAGGACATTAACAGGACCCTATTCTTCAGTCTTCTAGCTGAACCATGCAGTCTATATGCCTTCCACAGCAGGAGGTACCTTCTCCTAAGGTATGCACACATGTTCCCCTAGATCCAAGATGTGCCTGAAAGCTGAGAAGAGCATCCAAGCGCTGCTCTGTGCATAAGATTTGATAAGTTATTTTGGCTGTCCTTTAATATTGTGTTAGTGCCTATCAGTGGATACACAAGCACACTGAGGAGAGGGCTGAATGCTTTTCGCTGATTGTAAATTTGTGATGCTTGGGAATTTGTTTATTCCTAGCTACAAAATGCTAAGGCCATCAGTTATGTCCTCACTATTCTCATCATGCCGTCTAATTTACACTGGCCTTCCAGCCGGAGCACCGCCCTAAATTGTCATAAACAGCCAGCTCTCCATTACGCAGCTCAGTGGAGTGAGGGGTAGAGACATCTGTGTGCATGGACTCAGCGCTGCGCTCTTACTCAGCACAGAATCCCCAAGCATAATTAGCCTGGACACCACACTGAATCCTGGCTGACTCTCCTGCAGCCCTGGTCTCCAGCTCATAAACCTTTCCAGAGTGCCAAGGCACATGGAGCAGAGACAGTACCACAGTCCTCTGCTCACCTCTGGCATTACCTGCCTCTGCTAGTGCCACTGCCTCCACCCAGTGCTGGTCGCAGGGCTGCTGCCACCTCCATCTCAGCCATGCCTGAGGCTGCAGCTGCCCACTGAGCTGGCAGAGTCACTGGGGTTGCTGCAAAGCCCATGCTCATAACTCTAGCTGGACAAGAGCTGACTCCGTCCCTCAACCTAACAGCCCCTCTACACCGCCTGCCTCTGCATCTTCTGCTCCGGGAACCTGGGTGAGGGACAAGCTGGGAGCTAGCAAAAGTCCCACAGGATTTAGTTATTCAGTGTCTCACTGCTAAGTATCTCAATTATGGATCCTCCATTAGGGACTTGACCAAGATTGCCTGTGAGCTGAGAAAGAGGCATCTTCTAAGAAGCTTGGGGACCATCACCACTTCGGTCTACTTCAGGATTTGGTCCTCAAAGAAAGTTGTCAGCAATTAGCATGATGTATTTTAGGTCTGTTTATAAATGTCTTGCAGCTGCACTGATCAGGAGCTGGGCACAAATAGCAAAAAGAGAAATCTGTTTGGGCTCTTTGCTGATGCAACTGGCTCTGGGCAGAGACAGCCTTTTTTTTCCTTCTTCCAAAGGTTGATGGTGTCTTTATATCTGCGAAAGCTGGGATGCGGGTACGAGAGGGAAAGGGACCATCCTGACCTTTGAGTACTCATATTGCTCAGACATCACGACTAACCCTGTCTGATGGTAGGATCAGCAGAAGCTGGCCAGAAACCCTCTCAGAGTTCAAGTGCTCATTAATTCATCAGTGTTCACACAGGAGATTTCATCAGGACTAAGACTAACATGGAGCTAAAATCATCTTCAGAAAAAGTATAAAATAAAGAGCATGGTGACGTTTGTCTCCTGCCTCTTTCTACTAGAAACCTTCTACTAAACATCAGATCCCAGCAGTGCTTGCCAACGCCTTAGATATTATCAATAAGTCTTTCCACCATTTGCCCCATGACATATTTATCTCCAGTGCTAAATCAGCATAGTACCTTCTGGCTAGCTGTACTGTCCCTGGTTCCTCAAGCTTGGATCTCCTTCCCCAGGCACACCACCATGCCTCAGGCACTGTCACCCAGAGTGTGTTCCCTCCTCTCTGGTGCAATAGCAAATGAAATGCTTTGACACTGTCTTTGCAAAAGTAGTCCAAGATGCAAGTTTCAAAAGAAGAGGCAGAAGGTATAGCCTAGGCTGCTACTACAGCATTCACATGAATAAAGAAGAAAAAACGTATCCCTGCTGACACTCTGCATGGCTTCAACCTCCTTGGCTTGTTTCATTCTCCTTTTCTGCTCCAGCATCTCTCTGTTTGCTGGTATCTGGGAGCAGGACCTGACTCACCAGCCCCCCTCAGCTCCTCCTGCCATCCCCAGTACACTGTTGACTCCGTGGCTGCATCCGTGTTAGCTGAGCCATGCAAGGCCCCATTAGCATCTCCTGAACCGTGCAGATGGACAAGCTGGCTTCAGCAATAAAGATAGTTTGAAACCATTAAAAAGCAGGGAAAGCAAAATGAAGACCCCTGCAGTGCTACTGCCATTAGGAAAGCAACACCACCAGCAAACAAACAGAAAAGTACATTAAAATTTTTGCCAAGAAGGCCCTAGTTGGGAAATGAGGTACATACACAGTGCAGCAAGAGCCAGATGCAAAGTAATTCAAACTGCAACTTTAGAGTGGGTCTTTTAACCAGTTTGGGATGCTTGATCCCACAACTTACATTAGAAGTACGTAACAAAAGGGGCTGTTTCCCTGTCCTCATTGTAAAAGCTTGTGGAATCAGGACTGACTATTACAGGCAACTCTGCTTAAAGACATGGTTAACTGCTGCACTGAAGTAATAATCCTGCTGCTAAACCCAGAATTTAAATGCCTCAAGGGTTTAAGGGCTGTCAGGAGCTAGAATTCATTTCCAGAGGTTTTATTTAGTTGCAGCAGCAATTTTACCTGGGGGTGACAGTAAATTTGAGAAATACAGGACTAATCATTTAACAGAATTGGCTGCGGTATTTTTTTAAAGACATACAAACACACACACACAAGCTTGATGAAAAGAGTTCTGCACATTGCACACTTGCAGGTTTCATTTGAATGAAAATGATTAATGGAAACACAAAGAAAGAACACAGCACAGCAACAAAACAAATCAGCTCTGCCTCCTAAAGGTCAGAACAAACCTGCCTCCTGATTTGGAAATCAGCTCTTAGAACAACATCAGGCGTTTGCTTCTGCATCCACCTCTTGCCTCTCCCAGCTGATAGTTGCTGATTCCCAACACCCCAGGCAAGTGGATGGAGCAGTAACTAAACACACCCTTGGCCACGCATGCAGGACATGATCAGAAAGAGTGATTTACACCACCAGCTCTCTAATTTCAGAGGGCAACTTTTCCCTGTCTGTGTATCACTAGTATTTGTGATAAAAAAACTAAGAGATCTTTTACTCGGTACCTCAGTGCAGCTTGGAAGATGTTTTCCCTCAGGAAGACATGGGTACTCAGCATAGCATCAATGTGGGATTTCCATCACCAAGAAGGTAAAATGACAGCTCGTAGGGAGCTCTTGTCCCATTGCCTTGGTCCCAGGCATGAGCAGAGCAAACAGCCCTCCCATTCCCTTCCTGTGCTGCATAACAACACTTAGGGACAAGCCTCTGTAGAAGTTCCCTCCTCTTAGCCCAACCAAAATTCTATTTCAGGGAGGGAAATGAGAGTTCTGGGAGACTGGGTCCAAGAAGGGAACTAAAATTCCCAGCTGTGAGGCTGTCTTACATAAAAACTCTACAGGATTTGAAACCACAGATATCTCCCCCCCTCCCTGCCGTTGTAATTGAGAAATTTGTTCTTTTCTGCATTTATAATCAGGACGGAACAGATGGTGAAGGCTTTGTTTAATGAAATATGTCCATTCAATTAACCCATGCCACCAGGGATTCAGCAGTGCAAAAAGAATCAGAGTCCCACCGCTGTAACGGGGTCCTCCTGCCCAGACCCGCATAGCTGGGTGAGGACCAGGATGCTACAAGCAGGACTCAGAGAAACAGGTTGGACTTGCTGAACCTTGCTCAGCTGCCATTCCTGCTTCCCCAGAAGCTTTATTTCTTTTTTTTTTTTTTTTCTTTTTTTTTTTTTTTTTTCCTTCTTGGGCTGATTGCGAGTTTCAGAGCTGTGTCCAGAAATTTTGGATCCTGTGCTGACTCTTGCCTTGACAGCACACGTAAAAGTTAATATCTGATCTCCGTGGTAATTGCAAAAGGAAAGGCTTAGGGGTCCAGTAGACAGGGAGCCGTACCAAAAGGAACCAGGCCCTATTGCCAGCTCTGTCACCATACTTTGGGGAGGGAACCCCATCCATGCCTCAGTTTCCCCATCTGTGCTGGTGAATAACTCTTAGTACTCTGTGAACACCCCAGCATGTGGTTCACTGACAGTTTGAAAATCGACCATCAATCAAATTCACGGCTTTCTGAGGCAAAGCACGACATTTTATTTCAGATCTTTGTCTGAAACAAAGTTTGGCTCCTTTAAAGCAGGGTGACAACATTTTGAAACACACAAATTGAAACACACACTCATACCGTTCAAAAGAAAAAAAACAATTTTTTTTTTTTTTGGTCCAATTCCACCAATGGCATGTTTACCAAAAGAAATAGAGGCAAAAAGATAGAGAGGCCTAGAAGTAGATCACGTGAATCTGGAGTAAGTATTTTTATGCAGTTAAATAGTTTATTTCTAACCCTGCTCCCAGCTTCCATGGGTGCAGGAGCAGAGGCTCTTCAGGGGCGTGACAGGAACAGCTTCAGCTAAAGAAAATTCATTAAATGCCAGCTGGACTTATTTTACCAGTTTAAAACCAAGCCATGTCAGATTTTCATTCCCAAATGGTGAATTGGTACATTTGCCAAAATAAATTACTTTGGTGTTTTGGGGGTTTGGTTTTTTTTGTTTCTTAAGTAAGTGATAAAAGCAAAAAAAACCACAACCTTTGGGCGTTTTGTTTTGATATGAGGGTGGTTTTTTTTTTTCTTTTTTTCTTTTCTTTTTCTTTTCATTCAGATCAGGAAGGAGAGAGAGTGCTCAGCCGCTTCCCATGCTCAGACGCAGTGCGTTATTGATCTCTACAGCACAGTGAGGAAAACAAAATACTTCTATGGGAAATACCTATTCTCTTCAACGATGTATTTTTTTTTCTCATTTTGCAGAAAACCTGAATAGTTTATTGGTCCCTTTGGTTGTGAGGAAACACCTTTGGATAGCAATTCATTCAGAAATTGGATTTATGCAGCCAGAGGAGAAATACAGCCCGTGACACCTCCCAACAGGCACCGACAGCCCCGGCTGAAGCGTGACACATGCGATGACATGTAACACAAACCGCCCCCGGGGAACGTGCCAGTCAATCCATGCACGCATGAGGGAGCACCCGACGTGCTCTCTGACATCCAACAGCCCTGGCGAACCCAGATCCCTCCAGTGTGCCAGTCCTTGGCTGCAGCCATCACTAACAGTCCTGCCACGGTGGGAAGGCAGCTCCTGCAGCTTTAAACACCACCTGACACCTCTTAGGTTCCCCAAAACACATCCTTCCAACTTTCCCATTTGTCTTGTGTTACAACCCAGCTGGACTGTTTTCCTTCTCTTCTTACCCATTCCAAGGGAGAGAGAGAGCTCCTCTGACTTCCTTTGAGCTATTTCACAGGCTCATCTGCCTCCCAGCACTTGTTACCACCCCTGAAACCAGCCTCTCCCTGGTGGCACCACAGGCACATTTTCTGGCATTTGTGACTGTTTCCACACTGTCTCGAGCTGAGCTAAACAGTTTCCAAGTGCAAAGCAGCATGACTGAAACTCCTGCTAGACTTTCATAATGAATATGAAGTTGCCAGACAGTAGAAATTCCTAACATCACTCAATTCTCCAAATCCACTTATCAATGCTAATCAGCCAAGACCAGAGAAGTCTTCCCATTTTGAATATAAATACATTCTTTTTTTTTTTGACAACAAAACAATTATTGTGAAAATATTGGTATATCATCATATGTGAAACTCAGTCTTTTATTAACAGAATGTGCTAACTCATGACTCAGACAAGATATCAGCTGCAAAAATGACCAGGTTGACTCATCTTTGTTGATGGCAGAAGTTTCAGATATTCATCCCAGATCCTGCCATGAATTGTGCAGGCCTGAGAGCAGCCCTGGATCCGAACACTCCTTGGGCTTTGAAGACACTCTGATCTAGCTCCAAATCTGCTGGTTTGGAGGGCACAGCTTGTCCTCTGAGATGTTTCAGCAGCTGAATCAATTCATTTGATGGTTTTGTAACACACTCAACTGGGACGCCACAGGTTGACTGTGCTAACATAACTGCTGCCTGTGACTATTGCAGCTGGCTAACAATAGGACTTGAGATAAAAGGATAATTTTGCAGCTCTGAAGTGAAGGCATGCTAGATAAAATACAATAAAAAATTAAAGCATTCCCCAAACACCAGATTCTAGGATCAAAGCTCTGCATCCACTTGCCCATATCAAATCACAAAGGCTGATGGGCAGGTAGAGATGCCTCTTTGCCCAGGGTGCTGGTCTTGGCCAGAGCGAAGGACCTGGTTCTGCATTTGTATCTCCTTCATAATAGCTCCGAGTAAGAGAGAGTTTCTGACAGCTTGACCACCTCTCACTCTCACAAGTTGGCTGCCTTGTCATTGGCAGAGTCCTCAAGCAGATCCAGCTGCCCAGACAGAGCTGGCTCATACTTCGAAACATGGCAGGCAGCCAGAGCAGCAAAGAGACGTGCTGGCTTTTCGCTACACAATCCCTTAACAAGAAATCCTGATGTTCCTGGGCACAGCTTTCATTCCCTGGGTACCTCACACCATCCGGCAGTTGCTCTGATTATCTCTGAGACTCCCTTTAGCAGAGAAACAACCAACCTTTTTTCTTCCTTTCTCTCTTGGGATGAGCACATAAGAAAACATCATTAAACAGAAATTTGCCTGGACTGGAGAGGCAACTCCAGGCCAATCTAACAAGGTGAATTCTGTCCTTGTTATTTTAACATCTGGCCCTGTGAGGGTTTGTGCCCTTGCTGACACCATTCAAGCCAGGCACATACCCCAGCTTCCATGGGGAGTGAGCCTTATTGAGGGTGCCTATCCATTTGGCTGTTAGAAATATTACCATTCTGTCCATCCCAATTTCTTTTTGCTTTGACCCAGACAGTGAGCCCAGGCCATCTTCAGATGGTAACTTCTGCCCAGATATATCTCACTTCCCCTTCTCTTAGGATGCCTGAGTTTTATAAAAGCTGCATGTGATTGCTCCCTAATCCTCTTCAGGCACAACAAATGGATTAGCACAAGCAGTTTAACCCAGAGATCTTTGCTAACCATCCTCACCTTGAATGGTGTGGACAGGGAGCAATCACAGTTCAACGCCACGAGCTGCAAAAGGTTTAACAAGCCACTGGGGCAGTGACCATTTCAGCCAGCTGAGAAAGACCCAGACCTTTAATCTCTGAAATCCTCACCACTTTCCCATCTCTCTGAATTCTGGCCCAGAATGGAGTTCAGGAAAAAATAAGCAGCAAAGACCAACCAATTTCACCGTCAAAATGGTGCTTTCAGCTTGCCACAGAGAATCCGCAGTATCAAAACACAATTAAGTAGTTGCACATCGACAAACTCTCCTAATTGCTGCAAGGAGCAATTCAATTATGTTTTCGACACTGAAATGAGTCATTATCAGTCTATAGGAGAAAATTGTGTTTGTGGGGTCGTGTTTTTTATAGCATGTGCTATCTTCTTCCCAAAAGTTAGCTATTTTACTGCTGACAATATTCATTTTGCATGGATTCTTCCCTTTAGGAACTAAATTGGGACATTTTTAGTTATAGAAATAATGTTCTACTCTAGATCAGAAAAGCCCAAAGCCATACTCTCCTATCTGGGGTTATAAAAACAGAAATTTAAGGTCCCATCTGCCTTGTGAAATTCAACTGCTTCATAATCAGATTATGAGTAATCGCACTTCTACTTTGACTTCATTGTAACTCCAGTCTAGATAGGACCCTAAACACAATTGGGCTAGTACCCCAGTTCAGACCAGTGACAGATGGTTTTCAAGAAAGGAAGAAATAATTCCTGTTATGAAAGCAGCTCCCAAGGTGGCAAAGATATTTTGAAGATATTCTGAATTACAGATGCTGGAAGAGTTAAAATACACAGAGTATCCTAGGAATTGAAGCAACCCATTGAATACTTAAAAGAAAGTTGAGTCAGGTTTGATCTACTACTTGGATAACTAAGGGTGGTTAAGAGCTACAAGAACACTTGAACCTCTCTCACAGAGAGAGGTGTTTTTTTTTTTTTTTTTATTGTTCCTACAGCAATTTGAAAGCAAGATGATTGCAGAGTGGTGAGATTCAGCAGCACTGAATAAGTCCTGTTTTGAGAGCTCTGGGTTAAACAGCACTGATTTAGATGTTCATGCCTGCACAGTAGTTCAGCAAAGATAACAGGTTGCTGTAGCCACTTGGTAATTGACCTATGGTGATTTAAAACCTTAATTTGCTTTCATGCTTCCTGATTTAAAGCAGTGTGTGCACTTGGGCATAACTGCCTTAAGAGGTCTGAGCAATATTTTAGCCCAGATTCCACAGGAAACAAGGCTTAACAGAGCATACAGACTATCCCTCCTAATAACTCCTAAATGCATTGGCCATTTTCAGCCAAATTTGTTGCAGGGCTCAGAGTCTCGATGCTTATAACATTCTCACAGGTTTTTTGAAGAGCCAGAGCCAAACTCTGCTCTTGCTTATTTTGAGAGCAGGCTGTTGGTTGAGCACTGTGGGCAGCTGTGAGTTGGTCACAACATGTCCTTTCTCCTGTACGGTGGACACATCAGAGGGGATATGAAGCAAGAGAAGGACAGCTGGGCTAGGTCCTAGACAGCTAGGCTGGGTCTTAGATGCAAAAGGGAAAACACAGAAGTCTAGGCTATATTGGACCTGCTGCTTGTTGAACGTCCAGTTTTTAAGTAGCCGTGTTATAGCCATGACTTCATGACGTTCCCTTTACATACAGCCATTGACACAGGAACGAAATGCCATTCTCTAGCAGAGGGGCAAGCAAGCGGAGGGGTGAAGCGGATCTTCCTTGTGCTAGCCAAGTAGGGCAAGAGGCACTGTACGCTGCAGAGCCCTGAGTGGCACCTACAGGCAGGTAACAAGGCTCCCTGGCTGATTTGTAGGCTCTGAACAGCAAAGCTGTCACTGAGCTCCAGTGAATCTTCCTCGGTCTGCACCTTTGCTGAGCTAATTTATTGAATGTGTCAATAACTGAAGTGGGCTGGGGACTGGCTGTAAAGTTAAAAACCTGAATTTCTTGTGTGTCTGCAC
Organism: Platalea leucorodia; assembly: GCF_965183815.1. Taxonomy (NCBI): domain Eukaryota; kingdom Metazoa; phylum Chordata; class Aves; order Pelecaniformes; family Threskiornithidae; genus Platalea; species Platalea leucorodia. Next base: position 19,026,762 of record NC_138833.1, on the reverse strand, counting down.
TCCCCTCCACCTTCAGCACTCTAAGTTTCATCTTCAAGTGAGTTCAGGTTTTGGCTGTCTTTCAGGGCCAAAGGGCTGTTGGAAATGAGCTCCGCTGCTTTATCTGCACAGGGTAAATCAGAGGATGCTCATTTTCACAGACTGCACACTTAATGGCTGAGTGAAATTACCAAGAGTTAAAAGACAGCTTGGTCAAACAAGCAGGGAAGAGCTGGAGTCAGAACATCCAGCTTCCTGCTGCCCATTAAATAATCATATGCACCTTTGGGCCATAGCTTCCTCGCTTAGAAAAAAGGGTCAGTCCCAGTGTGTTCTGGTCACAGGAGGACAGTGGGCATTTCAGAAAAGGAGTGCTGCATTTTGATTATTGCTGTACCTAAATTGAAATTCAAGTGCTGACCAAAAGCTTGCTAAATTAAAAAAGAAAACGCTATGGATTTCAGCAAAATATAATGTACCCCTCCTTACACTGGCTGACAAGGTCCATGTCACAAAGACACAGAGAGAGATTACAAGAAATGCCAAGAATGCTCCAGAACTGTGACATTTTTGAAACCAGGCTGTGTTACCTGCAAGCATGAGACACTGTGAAGCCGGTGTCTGTCCCACTAGGGCCATACTGCATGGTGGCATGTCCCATCAAGACCAGCAGGACCCATCTTCTGAGCAGGGAGCCCAGGGCCACAAGGGGAAGTGCTAATAGTTAAAAAGATGTCTGGAGCTTGCAGAAATAGGTATTTTCCCAGGAATAAAACATGACTTTGAATGAATGTTTTATTCCATTGCACATAATGAATGGCAGTGAATGTGATTTGGGGACCTGTCAGAGAGGGGAGCACAGACATAGTACATGCACTGCAGACAGGATTAATGAGGTTGTTTAACTGAAACGCGGGGAATTGAGATCACTGTTAATTTTAATCCTCTTTCCTCTGGTTTGTTTTTTGTTTTTTTGGGTTTTTTTGTTTTTTGTTTTTTTCTTTTAATGATTGCCTTCCTACGTGTCTGATAAAACAGGGCCATCAAAATGTTGATTAGAAACTCTTGCAGGAACCAATCCATATGCAACTGCATGGAAGGTAAAGAGGCATCCACTGCTCAGTGTTTCCAGCAGATTTAGCATCAAGCTCAGCTTGCAGCCTGGCAAACAACACTATTTGCTTCCAGAAGAAGTAGTGGAAAGGAGTCACTAGGGAATAAATAAAGGACAGTGCGCTAACCCAGCAGTTGCTTGAACTGGTCTGATCTGTGGCGACACCACTTTGCAGAGCAGCTTTTCATCATTCTCTGTGTATGGCTTAATAGTGGCTGTCAAGGGTACGGAAAACTGTCGCTCTTGTGTGGATCAGAGCAGCTCTCACCCCTATGCTCACTAGACAACATACTGCACAGCTTGTACAAGCATGGGGGAATAAGGCCAGTGTCTGCCACATTATCTCCTTTCTGGCTACTAGAGCCATTTTTAGGAGGGGATTTGCTCCAGTTTTTATTAATTGCTTTAATAGACAGAGAGTATTCTTGTTGGTAGATTGGTTTCCTCCTTCAGGAAGAACACGTTCCCCTTTGCCAGCTAAATCTTCCCTCTACAAGACTCAGAGAGTCCAACGTGAAGAAAGTCGTGTGTGGTTTCACCTGGTTTATTAAAGCTACAAATAAGCTTGTCCTGGCAAAAGAGCATTATGGTGCTATTAAAAGAGCAAAATGGCAACAGGGCATCATCTCCAGATAATTGTTTCATCAACTTGGAGAGCAACAACTGCTTGCTAAATAAGGCACTTTTCTGCTTTGCAATTGTGCTCTTCTGTCTGCCAAGAAAAGCTCTGACACTGAAGACTTCTCAGGGCCTCTAGAAATGTTGCCTTTGGTTTTAGTCCAGAAAGACAAAAAGCAAAACCGAGAGCTGCAAATCAGAAGATGAGGCGAAAACTCTAAGGAGATTTGCCCTCTTCCCACCCATGTGAAACCCACATAACCAGTAAGCATTGGCTAGAAGAAAAAGAATTAATGAAACTTATTTGCTGCATCTGCATCAGAAAATGTTAATGCTCAGCTAAAGAAAAGACACTTGAGAGTTTCCTCAAATAAGTTTATGTTTTCACTTGCTTTTGGAAAAACAATCAAGTTTGCATATTTTTACCAAAATATTGAAAGTGCTTGACTCTTTCCTATTACAAACCAGGAAACTGAAGCTATTAAGCCAGTCCTATAATAAGATTTGAGAAGAAATAAAGAGCTATTTAGAACTAGTTATTGCTCTTTGTAATGAACTGAACTGGCAAAAATTCTCTTATTTTTTCCTGTTCCTGAGTTATCCAGGAATCAAACATGATGTAAGCACCTATTAGTTAAAGTACATGCTCATGCATGTTGATTTCCCTTGTCTCAAGCTCAGCTCATTTGCAATTTAAAGCATCAACAGTAAAATATTCCTGCACTTAAAAGCCATATCTTTTCACCAGTAAATCTCTTTCCTGAACACACCTCCCTTCACTTCTGGCATGCCCATTTGTGGGCTGTCTTTAAACTTTGTGTCTAAATTTCTCCTTCCTTCTCCCCAAGCAGGTGACCAGAGAGTGAGCCAGGCCAAATGTCCCTGGGTGCCGAACTTGGCATCAGTGTTACTGGTCTATTATCAACAGCAAAGGTTCACTAGATTATGCGGATGGCTCCAAATCTGTAATCTTAAATTTCTGGAGCAAGTCAGTCAATAAAGTTCACTTAAGGATCAAGGTCTCCTTGCAGGACACCAGTGGGAATGAGCAGTCATTTCTCACTCTTGCAAAAGAGAAGGGATGGGATTGTGGGGAGAGAGACCAGGGCTACCTCTGAACTAGCCAGCCTGCTTACTGGAAGCCCAAGGGACACTGGTAAGAACAGAGGTACCCAAGTGCTAGCCACATCCTGCAGAGTGCGATTAGTGCCTGTATGCTGAGTCAAGCCTACCTGCCAGGTTAACTCTGTGCATGGGAGAAGCCAGTCATGATGAGGAATTCCTCTGGTTCCAGTTGTGATTGACAAGAAAAGGAATAAGAAGATAGGAGCTGAAAAGCTGTGTGCAGTAACCTTTCCCTTTGTCAGAAATGTCAAACCAATTCCTAACAGCTCACTTTAAAATGCATTTTACATCCTCTTTTTGACATCTTTCCCACCTCCCCAACACTGCCAGAAGATACAAATTCACCCTGACAGCCAGAAGAGGAAAAAGAAGAAATAAAATAAAATAAAATAAAAACAAATCTCTAAACCTTTTCTAACCATCACAGAGGAAAACAAGAGTTAGTATAACACACTTACTGACAAACCAAGCACGAATTACCTTCTCCCTCCAAAAAAACAGCACTAATTGGGCAGGAACAAAGTTACTTATCCTAGCAGGACCCAACAATTATTGTCTTATTTCCCTGCTAGACACCGATAGCACTTTGTAACATATCAGGTTCATTTTCTTATTTTTTTTATTGCCTTTCTCCTCTCACAAACTTCCTCCATTCCTTTTCTCCATCGTGTTGACTTACAGAACCTGACGTCTTTGCATCAGGAAAGCTGTGCAGCTCTATTAATTCCTGCTGAATGAAGATGCATATCACACAGAGAAAAAAATAAAAACAAAAAAAAGCCAATCCACAATAAAGAGAAAAGGAAGAGGTTTTAACTGACAAAACTCTCACTTCTGCATTTTGTAACTTTATGGATGGACTCCCTCTTATCAAAGCTTACATCTCTTAAAAATTAGATATCTAGTCTCATTAGCCATCCAGGCTTCTGCTATACTCAATGAGCAGAGAAAGGGCAAGTCAGAAGAATGATTCACCATACCTTCTTTAGAAAGCTATTTTGGGATGGACTAAATCATTCTTTGGAGATTAGACAATTAATGTAGACTAGATGTCCAACTTCTACACAGCTACAGGGTAAGATGTACTACTGTCATGACACAAGGAAGGTTAGGTCCAAAGACTAAGAGCTGATAATAGACATCAGTGACATTTATTTGGTTTAAAACCTCTGGGAAGCAGCAGACCCAGGGAGAGAAAACACTTGTTCAAGGTCACAAGAACTGCTTGTGTCTCCTGAGTCCACTTCAATGTTCTGAATAAAACACATTCATTTATCATGCAAGGTTTAGGAAATGACAGTCCAAATGCCACGTGCAAAAAAAAAAAAAAAAAAAAAAAAAAAAACAACACATCAGAAGAAAAAGCATGACCTTACACTGACACGTGTTTAACTACCTTCATTTACGTGAGCAGAAGCAAGCTGGTTCCCCCAAGCTTCTGAGAGTATTAGTAGTAGGAAAACGCAATCCTGTGGATTTTCAATAGCTGCTTGCATTAACAAAAACCTGAGGCACGGGATGATATCAATGACTGCATTACCTAACGAAACCTAAAGTAAATACACCGCAGTCTAACTAGAACTGGGGCAAAAGCTGTAGGGAACAGAAGGACTTTGCACTGCAGAAAATTAATACTGGCTCTGGACTAAGTAATGGGAAATACTTTGAAAAAATACTGCAGACAGCAGATGGACACTAATTTGGGAGTGTCCAGTGATGTGGTACTTCCATACATGAAGCCAGTAGTGACCAGAAGGTGGGAAACAAGCTTCATCTCTCCCATGTTCAACCCTGCCACAGCCAATAGGACACCACAGGAGACATAAGGAATCAAAGGGACCTTCCAAGGACCTCTGGGAAAAGGAAGGTCATGAAACATTTGGAGTGACTACATTATGAAAAACAAATATCCCTGACCATGGACTTGCACATAAATTGCCAACTGCCGCTCTGCTCAAGACAGCAGTCACCGTTAAAAAATGCCCCTTATAATGTCAATATAGAAAAGCTCACACAGATCTGAAGGATGCTTTTCATCCTTATACCACCACATCCCTTTGGACTTTCTTTTAGCTTTAGCCACTTTCTTAGAACAAGAACTAACTGCCAGCTGAATCGGTGCTTCCCTCCCCACCCTCCAAACGCTTCATAACCACAAACCTCAGCTGCACTTACTTGTTTCCTGTGTGTACACAACAGATCATGGCAAAAAAGGACAAGAGGAAGGAGTTTATAATAGGAAAATAATCAATACTGACATGCCATCACTGTCTGCAAGGCAATCATTAGCAGCTCAGGAGAGACCTCAGGGGCTTCTGTTTGCCTGGTGTGTGATTGCCTCCTGCAGAGAGCTAAGCTGCTATGAAAGACTTCAGCAGGTGCCTTCTCCTCCTCCACTCCTCCTCCAGCCCAGGGAATTCAGTGTAAGGCAGCTAAATTACACCTCTGGCTTATTATCAGCAGTATTAATTACTGTGTTCTCCCTAATTATCTGCTCTTAACACACTCAGTTGGTTTGCAGGAACAATGCAAAGTTGGCAAACAGTAGCATTTAAAAATGATTGGGCCAGAGGCTCAACTGATATAAAGCAGCACAGCAGGTTTATAGAAAGGTCAGTTTACGCTAGTAGTGGAGTTTAGCCACTGTTTTATGAGGGCGTGAGCCGAGTTGCAGCTAGGCTGACATGCCCTGGCCAGCTGGCATGAATGGAGACAAACAGTTTTGGGTCAGTTGTTCACTGGTCTACATCGTGACCTTGTGCAAAATGCTATTCCCTACCACAGTTCTAATGTGACTTTCTGACCTACATTAAAATAAACAACACAATATCATCATCTAGAGTCAGAACATCCTTTTGTCTCCTGTTCCATCCTGCATGAACTGCAGGTAGACTTGGGAAACCCAGGAGACACTGGTATGTTTCAGCTGTCTATGCTGTTCTTGAAATAATCAGACCTCAGTGGCCTCGCACTCAGATCACTGACATATGGAAAGTCACATTTGCAACATTAGACAACTCAGTTGTGCGCTTCCCTACCTTTGTTGGTCAAATCCCTCACTCTTCCCAGGCTGGCTCCCCCCTTTGTGGATGCAATTTATGTCTGGGGCACGCAACTCAACTCACCAGATTCAACTCATCTCAAATGTGGGTGACAAGGATAACTGCTCAGTGGCCTGACAGCCTGCCATTGGAGCCTGGACAGATTTGCTGCCTTGAGGGATGACAAACCTACCCCATGAAAATGCACGGATGCCCCCATCACATAGATCTGTTCCTGAAAGACCACATTCAGATAGAGTATATTAAAAAGAAAAAGAAAACTCTACAATCTGGAGCGCACCTTCTTGGACTGTGGTCTTTCAGCATGATCCTTTAAACACACACAGGTTCATAACCTCAGACCAGCACCTCTAGCCCTGGAACATTTGCTTCCACATCCTTCAAAATGTGTTTCTATTTTGTTCTGACTTGGTGCCTATGAAAATCATGTCTAACTGGTCTTCTGTCCTGCAGAAGACATGACATAAAATACAACAGTATTTGCAGAGACGGACTCTGAAAATGTCACCCGACTTTCTACCCAGAGCTGACTAAAGCTCTATTAGTGTCCTCTTGCCAGCTATAGGATATGAAGTACTTTTTGCAAATATGACCAGACTCCTGTGCTCATCTGCCTCCAGAGTTCAGAGAGTTTAAACGAAGCACTCAGAAAATATAGATCCAAGCAGACAAGATACATTTGCCAGCATATGGAGAGAAGCAATAGAAATCCCGTTTTAACAAACTGTTTTCTAGCTCAGAGAGTGAAATCCAGTCTGGTGAAGGTCAATTCTAGCTCTATGTGTATAGTTTAAGTCCTTCGTAAGCCTGTAGCTGTCACAGAGGCCATGCACTTTTGGAAACGTTTATCCTGATAGAAGATCCCTGTGTTTTTCAAGAATAAATAGAAACTGCTGTATTTTTTCACATTCCCTACAACACAACCATAATCAGGGCAAGATGAGTGACACCCTGCTCTAGGCACTCACTGAGCAGCACCAAATGAGGTAAATCTGTCCATTTCTTGGCTAATTCCTGCTCCTGTAGGAATCCGAGGATGTCTGCAAATCCACAGCACCGGAGGAGGAGGGAGAGAGATATACAGGTGGAAGGTCAAACCCACAAGAGGATGAGACAGTACCTCAAACATCAAACACCCTCAAGCCTTCCCCTGCATATCTGACCATTTACTTCAGTTGCCATTTCCAGCATGAGCTGGTGACACCAGAGCCAGAATCATGCTCCTTTCTGGAGGAGATCAAGGGCTTTTCCTTCATTTTGGTTACGTGAGTATAGCTCCAACCGTGTCATGGCTGGAGGCACCCAGCAGAGAACCGAGAGCAGCCATGTCCATGAGAAAGAGTCAAGGCACAATTAGGGTAGGTGTATTACAACGATGATGAAGTAATTTCTACATGAATTCATTAATGACAAAAATAAATCTGCCCAACAATGCAGGAAAAAAAGAAACTGGGACATATATAAACCCTCTCTCTCTTAGCCAGCAAACCTCCATCCTTGTAAACCCCTTCCATAGCTATGAGCTCTGTCTCAGAAAGTAGCATGGTCTTGTTTCACCAGCAGTTTTGCATGACGAAGGTGACCTTCTCCATGATGCTGCAAAATATTCAGGGTGTAAAATGTCACACATAGATTGGGGTCTGATTCCTACCTGCACTGGGCCATTTCAGGTAGTTCCACAGCCCATTTCAGTCAAAGGTAATCTTTCCAGCAAGCTTTGGATCAAGCCCGGCATAAATTAGAGCTCCCAAGGCCTCCTTAGTTTGGCTTTTTGTCTGGAGGAGAGTGTGCAGGACGGTGTTTGTGCTGATGAATAGCCTGGCATTATAGTAACAAGGTGCAGGAGATCCAAAACCCTGCTGCTGTTAATATACATGAGTCACCACTGCTCTGTGTGCCAAACGTGCTTCCAAATGAAGCTGCAGTTTGCCCTTGGTTGTTTAGCTGGGCAAAGGCAAGTTTGCAAAACTTATTTTTTTCAGTGATTCAAGATATCGGCATAGCAGAAATCTCCGTCTCAATCTGCTTACTGGCAAACATCGAACAAAGACGACTGTTGAGGTGTTTGCATTTTATTAATAGTTTACAAGTTGAATTTTTCTTCTCTTTTGTTCCTGCTGATCTGACAGAAAACTATAAAAATATATATAGAGATGTCTGCCAAATAGATTTCTTGGAGGAAAGCAGAAAAGGGTGAATAATGGGTTCTGAAGTATGGATAATTAGCAGATCAAATAACCCCAAGGACTGGGGAATTTTTTCATCATCTGCAGATATTCGCCATTCCTATTTTTATTAAATAAATTATGTGTACCCTCCAGGTATATTTTTTCTCCTAGTTCATATAATAAAAATAGAGGTGTCTACTGCGGGGGAGGGGAGGTTATTTATTTATTTTAATTTAATTTAATGCTTCTGACAATGAGAAAATGACAGCTCTGGCTGCAGTTAGGAGTCATATGGGCAGTTGCCGTACAAACTTCCTGACCGTAGCACCTCTGCCCTGACCTTTCCACTCCTACAAAAGACTGTTGTACAATTTAGTTCAGTAATCTCAAGCTAAAGAAGTTTGACAATGTCAGCAGGATGGTCAATGGATAGCAGGCACACAGCAAAAATTGTGGACCCATTTGTCTCTGGGTGCAAATGGCTGCAACTCTTCCTTAGGGTTCCAAGTCATATTCCAGCGTTTTTTTCTAAATACTGCCTTACTTCTCATTTACTTGCTCCGCTTCTCAGTATATCCATAAATAAGGAATATGCAAACCTCCAGTGACACAAAATCAAAGAAATTTGCTTCTCATCTGAAGCAGGGCAAGGCTAGAACACAGGAGAGGGTCCTTTCCTCACCCCAGACAGCAGTTTATCTTCCACTAGAGTCTCTCATCACCTGCCCACAGCTGATATATGCTCTGAAAGGTGCATGCAGCTTTGCCCATACATTTTTGGAAATAAATTAATAGGTAAAAGAATGGCTGCCCCACTGAGGTGTTCAGTTGCTGATTTGTGGAAGCAGTAGAGGAACTGATCCTCAAAAAATGGATAGGACTCAGCTGCACACTAGGAGTTCACAAAAGCAAGTTTTTCATAGCAATTCTTTTATTAAAAAGTAGAGGGCCAAAGCTCTATATTCTATTAACATCACAAGAAAAACAACATGACTGTTACTTATTATAAATAAACTTGATAAAGTGTTCAAAGCTTAAACCCTCCGAATCTTCTTTTTTCTAATGAAACACTGTCATCTTAGAGGCAAAATAAAACTCTTCCCTTAAAGACAGTAATTTAATAGCAGGGACATTAATTAATTTCATCTCCACATCAATGCTCTGTTTTATTTAAACTCCCATCCTGCAGCCACCGGGGTGCTTGAGCATCTGCAAAGCCTGCAAGAGCCCTGGACTGCAGCCAAAAGGAGGTTTGGTGTAGGTGGCAGATGGCAGACTAATGTAGACATGACAGAACCAGCTCTAACCTAGTTTGCTTGGGTAGCTGTAGTGGTTTACCAAGAGTAACATGGTGCTTAGCCCAGGAAAAGCAGGATAAATTACCACCATTCATACTTAGCTCAAGCAATAGGATGACCATGGACCTTTGCTAGTAATAATGAAGTTATGGCTTTAAGTACCCAGATGCCCTAAAACCATCTATTCTTCATCTTTGTCAATGAAAATTTGCAATGGTGATTCACTAGGGACCCAGAATGGTGGTTACATGTGAATGATGGTAGTTTCCCTCCTTAGAAACCTCCTCACTGAACTACAACCGTAAACTCAATAAATGCACCCAATGTATATAGCACACCAAAATCCAATGGCCAGAGCTACAAAAACAAGGTTTGACATGACCCAGAGACCTTGCTAAGTTCTTAGCTACAGCCTGCTGAGGCTCGAAAAATACAGTTCAATGTCAAGGAAAGATGTCATGAAGCACTGTCAGGAAGATGTCTCTATCAGTAGCCCCATTGAAAATCAAATTGATCTTTCGTTACCCCATGCAATTAACCTATGTAAATATGTGTTAATGACCACTTCACTAATAATTAATTTCATTTGCTTATCAAGCCACATGAAGAGACAAGCAAGCACTGTTCAAAAAAGCACTCCTTTGGTGACCAAGCTCCTCCAGCCTGGAAGGAAAATGCAGGAAGCCGGTGGCAGAGTAACACCATTGATAAGACAGCCATCCTACACTTCTCTCTGTGAACAGTTTCTGAAAGGTAAGCTCAGCAACTTGCTGATGCTACAGCACTGAAAAAATTCTCACGGTCATTCCAGCCACTGCCGTTGCTGTTAGCCATCTTCTTATTGCTCTGATCTGTTAATCTTCACAGTGGTGAAGCAGGGGTTGGCTGGTTGCCTGCCTGTGCTCTGCGATGTTGAAACAAGGACAGGCAAGTTCTTCTGCAGACAAGTCTGTTCTCTTCCTTAGTCCTTGCCATGTAAGCACGAGTAGATGGTATGTGAGGAAGAGGGCAGAAGCAACAGTGCCTATGAGGCAGCCCAGAAAGTTCCCAGAAATAGGAAGCCCTACTGATTTGCCTTGACTTCACTCCTACCACATTGTTGATATCTTGCTGTTCCTGCTCCCACAGAGGATAGAGACTGTGTATCTTAAGGTCCAGACATCCCACAACACAAACTGACCTGCTCTGAGTCTTCTAAATAGGTGGATCTGGTGCATTAGCTCCTGTCCTAAGAGGCTCAGACCCCTCATATATTTTTTACGGCAGAACTGTTTCTGTCTCCAAGGTCTTGAGCAAGCACACAATGCAGGAAATAAATCATCCTCCCTCTTTTTCAGTTTTGACAGTTTAGCTGTGCCAATGTGGCCAGACTGAGTTTTCACCTCATTTGAATCCTGTGTGTTTGAAAACATGAGTGCCAACTGCTAAGTGGCACAGACCCACCCCCTCTTCTCTTCTGCATCATCTCCCAAGGCCTTTCCAACAATGCAGCCAAAGCAGCTTTATCTGACCACATACTTCTTTCCCCTTCTGAGACTGTTCCACAGTTGCTTAGAAAGTACCACGTCAAACTTGCCCTCTCTAAAAGCAATTATACCCTGCCCAGTCACTACATAGACAGCAGCAGGGCCATGAGGACATGAATCAGACAAGAGGCAGCACCTTTCTCTCCATCATGCTTCACAGTAGCAAGAAGATGCAGTGATGTCTTCTCACCTAGTGCAACAAACACTAATCACTGAGCTGTCAAAGTGGAAGAAGAGATTTTGATGCAAACACTCAAGGTCTGGTGGGTACCTTGCAAAACCCATGGGCCATCTGAACTTCATATGCAGGGAGATCTGCCCGAGTTTCTGATTCTTGGACTCATTTTCCTTCTAGGACAGGTAAATGACAAACCAACAAGAAGAAAGTTAAGTTTTGCATTCTTTCTGCAGAAGAGGAAAGGCACTGGATTCGGCAGAGGCCTGCTGAAGCTTAATTTCTTAAAGAAATAGGATTTATGTGATAAAGCTTTTTCTCTGCAGACACACACCCCCTTTTCTTTCTTGTCCACAATAACACAAGCACAATAGCTAGTTCAAAGCCAGTTTTACTGAACATAAAGAGTCTCCAAAATACCACGTTTCACAAAAATGACTAGGTTAAAGTGAGATCCTGAGACAAAATGAACACACCCACCCTTTATTTTATATTTATAGAAAGCCCAACCACTGGAAAAGCTTTTATCAGTGCTCATCATCAAGCATAAGGCACCATCCATCTAAAACCCAGATGTTGGTCCCACTGCTCATTGCAGTGTTAGACTTTGAACTAAGGTTATTTTTACTGTGCAGCCATTTACCCAGGAACAATCCCAGTTCAGAGACAGAGGCAGAGCTTTGTATCAGAGGGGCTGTGCCAGGGCTTTCCTGTAACTTTTGTCAACCTACTCTAAGGACACAGCCCCAAACAGAAGGAGGATCAGGGCCAGGCAGTCTTAAGCCTGCTGTCACTTCAGCTTTCTTTTATCTGCTACTGGCCTGGACTCTGTGAATGAGACTGGACTCTTAAGTGTTATTTTGACCTCATGGAAAACCGTATTTCAAAATCGTGTGTCACATCAGAACTGGATCTCCCCCCAGTCTCCATGACGTCCAAGCGTTGGATGCCAAGCTCCAGGCTTCTTGTCGGCAAGGATACAGCTCTGCCTGATGAGCAGGGTTGCAGTGAAGGGATTTGCTTCCTTAATTACTCAGGTACCAACAGAGCTTGGGAAATATCAGCCTCAGAGCGGAATGGTTGGGAAGGGAAAGTGAGGAACACAAAACAGCAGGGAAATATCCTCTAAAAAAGTGGCAAAAAGTGTGAAAAGTCAGGAGCTGCTTTAAGACTCCAGTTACCAAATAATAGCACCAGTGTGTTAGAACACATCAGGATAAAAACCAAAAGCTCCCTGACCAGATCAGGGCTTGACCCCTGTTTCCCCAATGAAGCCTCTGAGGAGTCATCGCTGGCTGTGCTGGGAGTACCACACATGGGGCATAAGAAGGACTTAGGTGCCTACTTTGCCATCTGTCATCAAGTGATCCACAAATAAGGTCTTCACCTGCCTCCAGGGCTGCCAGACTCCAGCTCTTATGTCCAAAGGGGTTGTGTCCAAAGCCACAGTGCCCTAGTGAGGCACCCACAATACCTGCAAGTGAGCCCTACTTTTATATATCGCCAGTTGCCTTCAAGAGCTCAGAACCCTCTTGATCTTCAGTGCCAAATTTGGACCTGTCACCTGCTTCTCCCTGTTCCTCATCAGTAAAATAGCAATAGTAGCAACCTCGCAACTTCAGGTACTACTATTCTTGTGGTAGATGCTCACACTTCTGACAACAGCTGGGTGCAGACTCAGCAAGACAAATCCCATTCTCAGAGTTCTTTGCCATTAGAAAGTAAACTTAATTAGTTTACTGCATAGATGCACATGGAAAACATAACTTCTGGAGAACTGAAACACTCACACACACTCTCTGTAGAATCCTCCAGAAGTGCTGCAGCCCGCTGTCCCCACAAACACACATCACAGACCACAGTCATGTACCCTAGCGCCATGCACTGTAGCAGTTTTATGTTCTGCCAATAATTCTCTCCAGCAGCTCAGCAAGTCTGGCAAAGCCCAAGGCTATAGCCACCAGTTTTTATGAGCATAATAAGCAGAGTTTATTTCCACACCATAGACATAAACATTTCCAGGATCCCGGCCACGTACACAGGGCACCTGAGACAACAGCAGCTGTCTCCAGCTCTACTTGACCCCCTGAAAAGGAGGCATGGAAAATGCTATCCCAGCAGGCATTAATGCAGGTTAATTAAACCTAAACTGCTCGGCAGGGGCACAGCGAATTGAGAAGCGGTGCTTCTGCAGGCTGCCCAGTGCACCAATCCCACCGTGGCATCATCATTAATGGTTCTCACACAAGCCTCAGGGCTCATTTGCTTGACAAGAGCAAAGCAGTAATTTTACTGTTGAACACTTGCAAAAATGATGCCCTGACTGTTATCAAAAGTGACAGGCAAGTTATGTGAGCAGTTAACTGAAGGTTACTTTTTAGGGCCAGACCTCTGAATAGATCAGACGTCAATTAGTTCATGCATGGAAGGAGGAGGGAAAAGAAAACATAAAGAGAAAAAGGAGGAAGAAAGAAGACAGAAGAGGGGAAAAAAAATAGCAGTAAAGAGATGGACTTAATTGGTTTCCCTGAATAAGTGCTCCGAGAGAGATAGAAGGGGGAAGACTTTAAGCATGGCAGCTGCCTGCATTCCCCAGGGAGCTCTGACCATGCCAGTTGGTTGGCAGCTGCTGCAGTCCAAGCAATGCAGTTGGCACACCAGGAAAAAGCTGAGGTTTCAGCACATTCAGGAGAAGCACCCTTCAATCTGTACCTCCTACAAGGTTTGGGGGCTTTTGTTTTCCTCTGCGTTCCTCAAGTGAAAACCTCATGAGAAAACTTTCAAGGTCCAAAGAATTGCTTCATTTACATTATGGACACTTGAAGAGGAACAAAATCATCCACAGAAAGAATGTACCTGGGCACCCTCCAATTCAAGATTTTTAGAAAAAAATACAGAGTCTTTGAGACTCAGGAAACTGCTTAAAGAAAAATTTCAGTTTTGACAAAGTTTCCCCAGTAAAAAAAAAAATTATTAGTGAAGTTAAATATCCCATTTGATTCACTCTAAATAAAAAAGATGGGTTTTTCACCTTAAAATTACTTTCCTTTTAAAAATTGTAGTTATACTATGCTACAAAAGTGAAAGCTAAAAAAAAGACAGAATATAAAGCTGCAGTCGAAGTGAAGCCGTTGTTTAAAAACAATGAAGTTTTTGTTTCATCTTATCTAAAAGCAATGTGGAATCATAACTTTTCTTCTGAAACACAAAAAAGTGGATGGAGTCATCCCCCCACCAAAGCATCCTATCCATCCTGCTTCACCCGATGGCAAATGTGAGGAAAAGCAAGAAAATTGGCCTCACAACCTGCAAGCTGACTCATGACCAAGAGCTTGGTGGAACCTGCCTGGCTTAGACAGAGAAAGTCACATCCCCATCACTTGCAGGGTGAGGAACCAGAGAAGTCTTGTCCCTGCTCTGTGTGTGTGCTACCAAAGGGTTTAGCTGCTAATAACTGTTACTACTCCAGCTGTTAGCTGGATAGACTGCTCTGTTGGGCTTCTTTAAGATGGTGTAGCACAAGCCCCGTGGTTCTCTGAATTTTGGGGAGTATAAGATTGATTGGGGGCGGGAATAGGATTTCCCAGTATTGACACCTGGAAGAATTAAACCTGTAGACAACAAACCAAATTCGAAGGTATAACTAGAGATTTTCTTGCAGTTAATGGTTTTAGAAACAATTTGGGTCACAGTTTTAGAAATGCTTTCTTTCATGATTAACAGTAGGAAAAAGAAAAACAGACTGCTCACTTCTCTGTTTCCCTCCCAGAGCAGCTGCCAACAGTGCAGGATGTTTGGTCTCAGCTAAGCTTACCCAGGTGGGGTGACAGCCACTCGCCGCTGCCTTGTGGGTACACCCAGGAACACTGAGCCCCAGCTCCCGCAGCCCTGCACCAGGCACAGCCCCACGCCATGTCCTGCCAGACTGCACCACGCTGGGGGAGGCACTGAGGCAGCTCACCGGCAGCAAGATTAAAGCATACCGTTATTTATTTCCAGATAAGTTAAATTCTGGACCTGTCAACCTTGACACAACCATAAATACTTGCAGGGCTGGACTTAGGTTAAGTGAGTCTCTTGAGTTTGGGATAGGAATATTGCAGTTGGAAGCTTATTTGTGCAAATTCCCATTCTCCCCATCCCTCCTCTTCACCCCACTCCCCACCTTTTCTGATCTTATCAACCTAAGAAAGGTCAGCGTTTTGCCTTACTGGTTTGCTCCTGGAGCACATCCTGGCTTGGTTGATATAAGCAGACTTGATCCAGGCAAGGACTAAACCTTACAGAGAGTGCCTGTTGGTTTTCTGATCACATCCCGGACTGGCTGTCAGGCTCCAAAGGCAACAGGATTTATTGCACTGAAATGCAGCAGCCACCCGTGAGGAGCCTACGGAGCTTCATGCACAGGAATAAAAATTTCAGGGCCGCTTGGAGATATGAAATATTTCTTAATTACTTTCTGTTCCAGCACAGCTTGAGGATTTTGCTGCTGCTGTTGTTCTTAGAGCTTGTTTGGTGGTTTTGGCTTTTTTTTTTTTTTTAATGTAACTGGTAGCAAAGCAGTATTAATGCCAGCTTCCTTGCTGCGTCTCATAAAGGACTAGCTATGGCTTTGCTCGTGGACTGACTGCTCATGGAAGATGCTGGCACAGAGAGGGTGCCAGCCTCTGTCAGCATGGGATCATTTACCTCATACTGAAAGACATTAAAATCTCCTCCCCTGAGACGTTTCTCCATAATGGCTTTGCAGAGAGGTGCATCATTGTAATGCTTGCTTAAAAGAAGGCTGGACAAGCTCCTTCCATTGATTCCCTTCTAGCCTTGCCAGATCATGCATTTCACTAATGTCCCTGCTGCTCAGTAACATTTGTCCCTTAGACTGTGATTCCTAAGACACAATTTTCCCAATCACCCTTAAAACTTAAGCCTTGCTCCTCTCCTCTTCCTCCTGCTTAATCTCTGCCCCTCAAACAAACATGATGTTTTCACTGCTGAAGCCAACACCTAAGACACGAAAGGTCCAGTGGGTGCTAAACTAAATTTGTTTCTGGGCTGCTCCTCACTGCGTCCTGGGAGAGAAAAGGGGGAAGTCTCCAGGGGAAATGAGAAAGCCCAGAGGCTGAAACCTGTTCCTCCCACTGTTCCCACATCCTCAGGCGCTGCCTAAACACATGCAGCCCCAACAGCCAGGCCTGCGATAGCAAAAGGAAACTGCCAGGGCTCTGGGCGCTGCACCTTATTCACACATTTCCTCTCTTAAAAGCACCATGAAAAGCTCCTGTTTTGCACCAGCCATAAATCAGTAAAAAGCACCACAGCTGAACTGCTCAAGTGAATGGATGATCCTTTTGCAGCAGGTTTTTTGAGTAGAGGGATGCAGATACCACGCTACAAGGGGAATCATGAAAACTGATGATTGTCTCCTCCTTGTCCCAGGATCAAGGCCAGCTGGGATGTGGCCCCAGGCAGACCAGAGGTGGCTCCGTGTCCCCACGCTGAAGTCATCTGCACTCACACACCTCTCTCTACTTCCCGCACCCTGCTGCAAGGCTCTCTAACGCTGGCATGGAGACTGTCCTGCATTCCCAGAGGCCAGAGCTGAGGAGAAAGGAGCATATTGCTGTAGTATGTCCCAATTCAACCCCTCTCACAGGTTCCCCTGGCAGCTCTGGATTGTGCCTTGCACCAGGCAAACGCAAGACCCAGAAAAAGAGCTAAAAGACTCCAACATCCCTCATTCTGTGCAGCTGAAGAAGAAAAGGAGAATGTCTTTTCGTCATCTTCTCACATCCCTTTTTCTTCTACTTTGCATGTGAACTGAGAACAAGACAGCACTCACAGTCCAGAAGTCTTCCCACCCATGCCACAGTTAGCACGTCAGCTTTCGACCAGAGGAAATTGGTTCTGCGTAATTATAAAACATAAAACCCTGGACATGACCTTAGAGCAGTGAGCCTCCAAAACAGAGAAGTGACACAAGCAGGATTTGATTCCCTGTTAACAGAACTGCTCACATCTTCATTCCTAAAAATGACACATTTTTTTCCAGCATACCAGGTTGGGGAGGACGGCAGGGGTGGGCAGCTGGATGGAAAAAGAGAACGACAATTTTGCCAGGACAGCCCAATGACCGTGGCAGGTCATGTTTTTTAATATTTTCTAGGTTAAACACAGGCAGTTGTGTCTTGTTATATTACATTATATAATATGATTTGCTGATATAGTTTGATAGGTTGAATCCAAGAACATGGTGACTCATGTAGGAAATTGGAAGCCTCTGTCTCCAGCATAGTGTTTCCGGAAGCTAGAGTGAATCAAACTGATTGTATTTATTTAGTTATTTTTGCTGCTTAGTAAATAACTATTTATTTAGTTATTTTTAAAGTCTGTAAGGGAAACCTCCCCAAATATGAGAGGGGGAGGGAAGCTACAGGCTTGGGTGCAACAGATTCTCTAAAATAAAATATTTTTAGGAAATGTCCCAAAAATGGAACAAAAGGAGAAGGGAATGTCACCAAAGGCGGGTGTCAGGACTCCTAAGTTGCAGTCCCTGGCTCCAGCACTGACTTCAGAGAAAGGCAGCTTTTCCCTATGTAGCATCCTGGCTGCCAAGGAGTTCCTTGCTTTGGGAGCTGAATGCTTTTGACAAAAAGCCTGAGCTTTTCTGAAATCCTCCCCGCTAACATCTGGCCATCTCAGTTTGCCCAGACATAAAGATCCACTTCACAGTAGCATTGTAAATCTTAATTAAGATCTGTAAACTATAGATGAAAAGGATTATATGAGTACACAAGTATCAGTATCAAGTATAGCTCCTGAGAAGCACATGCTTTCATGCTGTACCATGCACAGTGGCATTGAGAAATGTATGAATGTCACAGCATTATTGATTTGGTAGCTACTAAAAAGCTCCAGGATCCCTGGCAATAAAAGCATGATAATGAGAAGTAGCCAGGGTAGCACTTTTTCTGCAAACAGTATTTGCATTCACTGGGACTAGAGCATAAGCTGTATTTATCAGTAGAGAGGTGAGGGCTGGTTTGAATGCAAAGGATTAGCTAAGTTCATTTTGCAGAAAATGCGGTTGCTGTGGTTTACCTTTATAGCATTGGCTGCAAGGTATCAGTAAAAAAAGAGCAATTCGCCCAAAAGTGAGTGCTGCAAAACAAAAACAAAAGCTATCAGAAGAGAATATAACTACTATTTGATTTGGGGGGATTAATTTTTTTTCTTAGGTGAAGCCTTCAAATTATCAATAGCTAAAATAGCAAAACCTTGATCTATTTTACTCAGGATGTGCAGGAGCACAACTTCATTACAAGGTGAAGGAAAAGCAGAATGTTAAATTGCCCTAACGAAGTAGTTACTATTTAATGAAAAAGAAGATAAAGTATTACTTTATGAAAGCCCAAAGTGTCAGAGATTTCTCTTGAGAGGGCGATATAATGTAATTAAGGCCAAGTGCAGTGATGAAAAGAGCTACCTCAATGATGTATGTTGTCTGATACTGTCCCCCCACATCTCCCCCTCTGGTCTCTGTGTAAATGAGGACACAGCTCTAACAAGCTGCCTTCTATGATTTACTATAGCAGGGTATTTCCAAAAGCAGAAAGAAAGACGGTTAGTAAACACCATTCACTCTCTTACCGAGCGAAAGGGGAAAGATGCTGCTGTGCTTTAACAGAGGCTATGTGAAACAAATGGCTGCTTTGCCGCTGCAGGTCATTAGCATAGGTACAACCATAAATTTTGTTGTTCCCTACTGCTGCCACTGCGGTACGGCTCTCACTCGTAGAGCAGAAATCCTGCTGAAACCGTCCTTTGAGCTCATGACATTTTGGACAAAAGGCATCCTCGTGATGCGCTGGGGACCCTGTGAAGCCTTACTTTCCACTTTTGCACTTGGTGACATGCAGGCTGGAGCTGCATCTTCCACTTGTCCTGCCTGAGGTCCCAGGTGCTCAGCCCCAGTGGCACGTTCAGTGCTCAGGCTCTGATTGAGATGGGGCAGTTTGCTCTGACATTCCAAAGCTTGGAAACTCTATTTTGACTTGTTTTTTTTCTCATTAAATGAGTCATTCTCTCTTCATTTATCTGTTTTCTGGATGAATCTACTCTCATGGCTGCCACACATGTTCCACATGGCAGAAAATAAAGGAAAACTTTTCACCTCCCAAGGATTCTGAATAAGTGCTTAATTAAACAGTAAGGATTACACTTCCTTTGGTAATGCTGTGCAGGCAGAGAACTTCTGTATTCGAAGGAAAAAGAAAGGCAGAAATCAAATTCCTCCAATGTTGCTTGCCTTGGAAAAGCTTGCAAATCCTGCTGGCAGAAAGTTTATAGTCCTCTGCAGAGATCCCAGCTGGGTGATTTTTTCCTGTCTCTCAGACACAAATACCATGTAAATTCTCTTAAATTACTTGGTAACTAAGAAAGATATGCTTGGCAAATACCCTATCACTACATAAAACAGTAATTACATATTCTGCGTCCAGGTACTAATTATATTGCCTCTCGATTACTCAGTGATTACACTTTGAAGTAATTACCATGACACCTACGTACTATGGGTGATAAAGTAGTAATAATCCTGTATCCATTCTAGGGGCAACTGGCTTCCCTATAAACACCTTCCCCAACACTTTGTATCAAAAACAGATCTGGAGATGTCCCAAGGAGTAGGGCTGTGAGAAAGGGAACATGCCCTTCCTCCCAGCATATTGGTGGGCTGCAGATCTTCCTCCATTAATCAACACTTGAAGACCTCTGAAAGCAAGACACTCATTTAATGGTAAAGGGAGCCAAAACTCACCAGGACAAAAAGCATGGTGAGGAGTCAGGAGGCTTTGAAGACTAAAAAGAGGCGATGTGGTGGCTCCAGAGAAGCAGCAGAGCAAGACAGGTAGCAAGTGTTCACTGTCTGGCAGCACTAAGTGTGACAAACTAGCACCGACCCACATTGAGGCTCTGCTACAGAAGCAGTCAAGCCCATTGACTGAAGCTTTACTGCTCCAAAACCAGAAGAGTTTGCACCATGTGGCTAAGCCTGACATGCTCCCAAGGGTGACTGATGGCATCAAGTCACATGCTATGTACCCAGACATCATACAACCACACCGCAGACAAATCCTTTAACACCGGAACCCAAGGTTCAAAACGTTCACACTTGTGAAGGCACTGGCTTATCGTCCAGGATATCTTCCAGGATTCAAGTAACTAAATCATATTGTTAGTACACATTCAGCAAGTAATTTCTTCAAACATAGTATTTGGCTAGCACTGCTGAATAAATCAGAGGGGAAAAGGGAGGAAAGGATTTTTTAAAACAAAGACTACTGCCACCTACAGCTCTTGCTTGCCTTTCCCATCACCTCCTGAAGCTCATTTCTGATCACATACATCATTCCAATTCTCCCTGCATCCCAGAAAGATGACCCTTTTTAATTGCAGCAAGTGTTAGAGATTCACTTCTGCCAACCTTTTCAGACCAGTCCTGAAAGCTCAGAAGCAACCTGGGCAGCATTTTAAGAGCTCAGAGTTCTAGCACTGTCCCTTAACAACGCTTAAGCAGATACTAATAGGTTAACATGTTAAATATTGCCTCTTTCTTGCCCGAACCAAATGAGAACTACTTCAATTACAGTATTCCCATGGAAGATCCCTACCCACTCCAGTTATTATAAGCCAGGCCGCAATCATCACATATCTGCCTGCTCTAAGCTAAGATCACAGCTCTTCAGAGTTTTTGTTTTGTGATCCACTCTGCCTGATCCAGGACAGGGCATCCTCTGGGAAATCACGATGCAAATAATAAATGAAGTCTCCAAGCTTCTTCCAGGCCCATGCTAGAACAGTGCTCGTCTCCCAGCACAATCTGAGCTCTTGTTTTTCCCTAATTAAGCACAGGTCTTACCTACAGCTTGTTGAAATAGGTGGGAATTTTCCACCAATTTCAGTGTATACAGGGTCCAGCCCCTAGAGTAATTTCCAGCTAAATAAAGTACTCAGGGAAATCACTACGAGAGTTTATTAATAAATCTTATCATGAGTTTATTGCATACTGTGGAGGGAGAGGAAAAGAAGAGAGAAACTGCATACTGTCTGAAAAAACACGCACTTCCCCATTAAAAATACCCTTCCCTCAAGAGCATAATAATTATCAATGAAAACCGATCAAATGTGTGCTTCTGCAGAGCAAAATTATTTGCTACTCTGCAGAAAAAAAAAAAAAAAAACCTGTTACTGGGCTTGTATTTCTGCACCTGATCACAGCTTTGGTCATCTGGCATCACCATGCCTGTAGGACACAGCTCCAGGTAGACACATCACAGCGTACCTCTGTCCAGCTGCAATCAGCCCCACATCTTGGGGGTTTGATTCCTCCCTCCTTTACACCACTGGAAGCCAATACTCTGCATGGATGATGATGATGCTATGATACCACTACAAAGCTAGATAATCTAGCTTCTACTAGAAGCTGTGAAGGTAGATAATCAGCCCTCCTTGACTTTCCTTGCTCAAATGACAGCATCTTGTTTATATGCCCTCTCCATATGTATCTGCTTCTGTGGTTTCGGTGAGACCAGTCCTGACAAACAACAAAGGAAGTTGTCAGAGGCAAGATATAATCCACATCTGGAATTTACAGAGGAAGTTCTCCATTATGGACTTTAAAAGGAAACAGTTTTCAGCCAGGAGTGTTTCCAGCTGGAATTCCCCTTAAGAGAAAAAAAATAAAGCAAAGCAATCCTATCAGTAAAAATGCACAGAGATATTGTCTCACAAGGGCTTAATTAAGAACATTCTCCTCCTGCTTTTCTGGTCACATCAAATGTAGTAGAAGTTCTGACCTTCTTCTTTGGCAAGACCTGGAGAGACTTGGCTGGCTGAACCTGAGCAGTAGCTTCTCCCTGCCCCAAACTGTGCTGTGAGAAATGGTGAATACTGACGTCTCCTCCTGCACTTGGGCTGACCTCAGCCAACACTCATCCTACTGGGAAGCCTCATCACTTGCAGCAATGATCAGAGTTGAAAGCAGACCACATTTTAACCTACTGTGATGCTCTCAGAGATCTTCCCACTCCCATGTCATAATCCTCCAGCCAAAAAAAGAATTCCAGACTTGTCCTTAGAAAAGAAAATTTTCTCTTTGTGTACCCATCAGCAAGAAGGTGGCATTGCTTAAGCTGCTTGCCACAAGGCAGGTGTAATCTCTGTCTGGGTTCTGTCAAACCTGAAAGTCTCTGGTCAGCTCCTCTTTACCAAGCAAAAATGAACTGGAAGGATCCAGCCTGTGCCTCTGCTAAATGGATGGCAAGAGGCTCTGTGCCTGGAACATGCAGTTTCACCCTCTGTGTCAAATGCATTCGGCTTTATTAACATTTTATCTCTGTGCCAGAGCAAGAGCAGGAGACTTGGCAACCAGTCAAGAATAATCTTTCCTGGCGTGCAGCACCTTGCTGCAACAGCTCTGATGAACTTAGGGACAGTTGATTGGCAGCAGGGAAGAGATTGAAGATGGAGATGTGGAAGATGGAATGGAGAGGAGGGAGCAGGCAGGCCCAGGTCTGGGAGCATAAAATTAAAAGATGTACATGTGCATGAGTACGGGTCTAAATTCTTCAACACCAGAAGATCCTGAAGTTGTTTCCTTCAGGCACCGGCTTAATAAATGGCTGTCTGCCATTCCCTTTGTGTCTCTGGTCTCTGAAAATAGAAGGTATTAGCACTTATCTGCACGAGGCATCTGATCATTGCCCAGTGTTCACACAGTACCGTGAGAGGAAAAGGCTTCTCCCAGCAAAATATCCCCCATCCACAAGAACCTCCTGAGCACCTTAGCTCAGGAGAAATGGAAAATGGCAAGTGTAGATGAGACAGTGCAGATGCCATGGATGAGGTCCTGATGACATGCTCTATCTTGGACAAACTCACTAACGAAAGGGACGGATTGCTCACACTTCATCATAAGATTTGACATGACCTCATCAAAGGAATCTGATGGAAGAAAAAAATCCATCTTCTTCACTTTCAACTGAACGTCCACAAAACTTACTCTCAGGAAATTATTTGGTACCTCAGAGTCAGAGTGACAGAAAGTGCAAGTGATCAAATTTGGGAAGCACTGGGTAAGCACCAGGAGAGAAAACAGGTTCCCTGCCATCAGCTGAGGAGTAGAGATTCAATTGCTCCATGGGCCAGAAGAACGGGTTAAACATAACATGCACTCAGACATGCAGGCTTCTCTAGGACCCATCTTCAGAGACTTGATCCAGGGCCTCTTACGTATCCAAATGTGAAATTAAAACAGAAAATACACCATGAATGGTCTCTTGATACATTCAAATACCCTAGCACTAGACGGGGTGTGATTAATTAGTATAATTTCTATTCACATTAATTAATTGGAACACCTAGAGTTTCAAAAAAATAGCTCTGCAATTGCACTCTTAAATAGCTTATGGTATTACCAGCTAAGACAAAAGGGAGGGATAAAGAAGCTAGTGATTAAAAGCTATACTTTAATGAGATAGCAGTTCAAATTTTACAGAATTCATCAGGGATGGTGGTGAAAAACACCCAAATTAGAGTAGCAAAAACACCCAACAAATCCAAAATGAGGTGAACCATCAGTGTCAGGCATGCAGACTGTCAGCCAGAACAGCCGGGTTGTCAGGCTGGGGGACAGCAGCAGTGTGATGACAGGAGGGTCAATACCTGCCACCAGCCATGTGACTCCCTGAATTCATCAGTGTAATAAGCATCACACCAGGAAACTGCAATAGAGGCCAAAATATAGAAGGAAAAGGAAAATCAAAAGGGAGCTTGGGAAAGCATCCTGATGAGGAGAAAGAGAGGAGCCCATATAAACAAGGACAGCTAGAAGTCAAAGCACACATGGTCCACTGCAGCATTTTCCTACTAGAAGTAAGCTTTCTCATCTTGCTTGGTTTCCTAAGGAAATGAGAGTTATGCAGTCACACTCTGTGTGTCTGTCTGTCTGCCCTACCCATTTCAACCCAATTCTACCCAGTGGCACAGTCTCAAAGATGCAGGCATCCTGTGTGTTTTGCAAAAACGGGAAGACAGGAATGTTCTGGGAGCAGCTGGGTTGCAGTGGGGTTACTGAGCATGCAGCCCTCAGATATTCCTTATTAGTCTTCAGAGAAGCCACACACGATGTTTGACTCCTCTTTTTGGTTGCTTGTGGAACAATAGCTTTTCTTTACTATGATTTCTGTGAAGTCACGCTGCATTCCTGTGGCCTCATGCAGGGGATAAGAGACTCAGCTAATCTGCACCTTGGGAATCCTCAACAATACGAGGAGTCATAGCATGCTGCTGCCAGAGGACTTACTAAGCCATGGAAATGTCAACATATGAAGTTAAAGAAATTACCAGGTTCTCCCAAATGAGTTTTTCCTGATGAATTAATAATGCTCCAGCATAAGGGCAACAGAAAATGTCTGTCTTTAATTTTTTTTTTCTCAATGATTTATTAACAGCATAGAAACATAAGCATGGCACAACACTACAGTCAACTCCCAAATCCCCATTCTTCTTGTAAATCAGGGAAATTACATTTTTTTTCTAACCCAGGGAGGTGTCAGAAGCAGTTCCAGCACGTGAATTTGTGGCCTAGAGATCCCAACAACTTCAGAGCAAAGCAAGTACACTTAACACCTACATTACCTTTCATAGCATGCAAGGGACCACATAGACTCCACCAATCTGAATCCTCCTCTCAACACAGCTACTTCAATCCAAACCCTGCAAACTAAGTTCCTGAGAAAAGAACATGAAGTTCCTTACCCCATCCCTAAAAAATCTACTTGTAAAATTAATATATTTATCTTCCTGGTGAAACAGAGGAGTATCCCCTTGCCTGTTGTGCTTATCTCCTGTCTTGCAGCACAACCAGCTTCTTACCTGTGCACTTCAGCATGTAGGGCCAACATCAGTTATGCTCTGACAGGAGGCGTCTTCGAAAACACACTTAAGCCTAGCTTGCAATAGTCTCTCCTCAGCATGCCTTTTGGCTTCTTCTCCAGCCAGCTTTCCTCTGCGTTAATTTATTTGTCCTTGTCAGTTCTTCAAGATGCGACTCTGTCCCATCCAGTGATTTCCCTGTCTAGGCTGACTTGGGGAGAAGTTCTGGAATAACAGGAAAAGACAAAAAGTTCCTCAAAGGAGGAAAATGACAAGTAGCTGAATTCAGTTGGCCTGAAGCTTTTTTCATACCCTACTAGTGTGTAATGAATCTGCATCTTCCCATTGCAACTGCAGGCTCATAAAGATCCAGTTCAGTGTCTCCCTTTTATTCACACTGATGATAATACAACTAATTGTAATCTTCCTGCGCACTGAAAATTGAATGAAGAAGGAAATCTGCATACTGACTGAACATGCTGCCAGGGAGAATAATAAATGAAAATCAAAGTCCCGGTTCCCAGATGACTGTATGCAAAAGAATCAGTTTGCATGAGAATTCACACTTTCAGTCACCACTGGAAGTCTGTCGTTGATGGCATTTTTCTGGTGAAAATGATATAAGTATTTGATCTTCCTCAGAAGAAAATCTGTGATGTTCAAGAGCACATAAAATCATACGCCTTCTGAAAGTGGCCAGGCAGCAGAACCCAGCTTTGGATGTGTGAATTCCACATGCAGCATCCCTCGATATCAGCCTGATTTATGTGATGACTTCCCAAAAAAGAGATAATTATGTAAATTGGGATTATTTATTTACACAGCCCTATCACATTTGGAATGAAACTGGAGCCCCCACGATCTGCTCAAATTTCCTTGCACAGCTGATGTAGAGGTTCCCTGTCAGAACAGATAGAGCACGCGCCTGTCACACTGGCTCTCTCTGGAAGTGAAAGGACATTATTCAGGCATGAATCACTCGAATCAGGGCAGCGTCTGTCCCAGAAGCCTCCTCAGCTCCAAGCCAGCGTGCACTGCTGCTGTCGGTCAGGACGGCAGCAGCCACGGCGGTTTTATGGGTAGATTTGGGAGCACAGTTCCCTGCAGTCAGGCGCATGGACGTGCTGGAGATGTATCATGCCAGCCCATGGCAGTCTGACAGCAGCCTGGTGTTTGCCTGGTCTTTCTATAGGAAAGCAGAATAAAGCAATACCACAGCTTAGGTGCACGTTTCACAATGAAATAGCACAAATGATGCTTGTATCCCATCGCCATCTCCTAAAAGCAACACAACCAAATGCTGGTGCTGTTTTTCCCATCTAGACTGGTTTCTGGAGCGTGTCTCTGCTATTTTTTGTCAAGAGGGCACATGTATAACCTCTGTATAACCATCATTAGATTTACGTCCTGCCATGGGATGGTTCAGAAGTGAACAGGACACTCTTCACTTTGCAAGTCTGTAGGATTTCCCCATTAGTACAATTGCACCAGAGCTACCAATTCTCCCTACTTCTGAAGAGTCAGGGCTGAAGCAGGGAGGCAACTGGAGGTGAAGTTCCTGATACAACAAAATGCAATGCTTTTTTAAGACATCTTGAATGGGAAACGTGTTCTACAGTGATACCTGGCTCATCTTTACACCCTTTCCATCCCTCTGCCCATCATCCTTGGCATGCTGGACAGAGCAGCTATCAGGCTGTTGTGATTGGTGCTGCTCAAAACCAGCTTTTTGTGATTTCGACAGTCAGATTTATTGGACTGCAGACTGGCCTGGACATTCCCTTCCAGCTTTCTCTTCATTTATGCAAGAAGACGTCTATTTAACTCTTTAGATCAGCTGCGTATCCTCCTTGCATCGCTGGAGCAGTGCCAAGGGGATGGAGCAGAGGCTCCAGTCTGACCTTACATATTAAATACAAGTCACATAAGTAAACCATTTGTCTCTACAGGGGGACCCTGTACCTGCCAGACAGGAGCAATTAAATAAGCAAGTGTCCAGAGAGCTACAGAGAAGGAGGAAATTGGATATATTTGGAAGTGTTGGTGTAGTCTTCTTCACAAAGTATCTGACAGTTGCATTTCTCATTAGCTTTAATTCCCTCCCATCAGCCCTACAACCCAGTGAAGCAAAAGGGTGAAAAGCAGGGCCAGAGCAAGACCAAAGCACAAGACCCAACAGGGAAGAGGTGTTGATCTCACACACAACCTGCTTGCACTCAGGAGGGCAACTTCACCTTGGAAGCTGGGCTCCTGCGTCCACTGGCTGACATTCCCTCCCCCATCCCCTCAGGTGTTTGCTGCCTGTGGGCATGCTTGCAGCCTGTTACTAATTTGGACTTGGCTCTCCAGTTCACTTGACTCATTTGCCGTTGGGGAAAATTAAAAAACAGAAGAAAAACAAACCTAGAAAGGAATATTTTTGTACTTGGTGCTGGGCAGAGCTCAAGCAGGAGAGGGACATCCTCTGAACATATGTCTTTCTGAAACAAAAGGAATCACCTATTGTCTTCCCACATACAAACATGGGTGGGGAGAGCAGGACCACACTTTCTAATAAGAGTACTCCTTTGGCCTTAAGCCCAGCATCAGGGCTATATCTAGGGTCATAAAAACGGCCAGTATTGGTGGCCATCTGTGGAGAACATGCTTCTATCCGCCTGAGAAGGCGGCACCTACGTGGTGCTCTTCCAGTCATACTCCTTTCCCCCCTGAGGGCCTACTGTCTCCTCCACAGAATTCTCATCATGACAAATTTTGAGCAGCCTGTTGTGACAAGATCATTTTGAGAGCTGCGTGCCCAGCGCCAGCCCGCCCTGGCGATGCTCCGGGTCAGAGCTAACCTGCCCCTGACTCTGGCTCAGATGCAAGAGTGCCTGCTCCTGCTTCGCTCCCATCCTCCCTGGTTGCATAAACATTTCATCTAACCATGGAAATGACAATACAAACCATCTTTTCCTGAAAGCAGATGGGGCAAAAAAAAGGCATCGGCTACAAAGCATATTCCTAAAGCTAGCTCCTCTGAAGATGGAAGTGCATAATTTCTGATGTTTCCTGGGAAACTCAGGGAATGATTTTTAATGAATGGAAAAAAGTGATTTATTTGTCCACTGTTGGAATATTTTAATTCACTATTTACCCCCCCAAAAAATGTTTTTTAGGAATTTGTGGTACATTTCAATTCAACATTATATGTAGATTTGTTTTTATTTTGGAACCAGAGGATGGGAGTTTTATTAAAAATTGAATTTGGATTAAATGACCTAAATTCACCCTTTCATTTTGGGTGAAATCAAATGTTTCAGATAGACGAAACTGAGTATTTATGAAGGGGTTTCACTCTCACCTCCAAAAAAATTCTGTTAACTTATCAGCATAAGATTCTCCTTGATTCTTCTCACTCAAAACCAAAAATCTGTCATTTTTAACCAGTTCTTGTTAGGTATTGTTTTCTCTTCCCACTTCCATAGAATACAATGCTTACTTGGAAGAGGCATGAACTTGTTGGTAGCACCCCAGTCTAGAGACCAAGAAAAGCTTTGAACCACTGATGGAAAAACAAGTCTGCAGGAAGACTTTCTGAGCTGATACCACCACAGGCTTGTTGAAAAATAGTAAGCATGCAATAAAAAAAACCGAAAACATAAAGGCAGGAAAAAAAAAAAAAAAAAAAAAACGCGGAAAAAAAAAATCACAGGAAAGAGTTGTGCAAAAGCTTTAAAAATTCAAAATGTTCCAGCTATATGCTTGGACCCAAGGGGATTTTCTAAGAAGAAATGCATCTGAATGGGACATTCAGAACTTCCCCATGAGAGCAATTCTGCATTGTGGAACATTTTATATTCTTTTGCCAGAATGCTGATTTGTATGTGGCTTGTACACAGAGCAGTAAAACTTTTACACCACCTTTCATTGTGTGCTTTAGCCCAAGACAGGAATGGCTAGCACACTTAAATTGTTAGCTATATCTGCCAGCACTTTTAATAAAATAATTCCTGTCTTCATGACTATACGTCATCACAGTTCCATTAGTCTGAGCCAGCTGTAATAAACTAATGTGCAGAATGATTTCCAGGCACCTGCAGCTAAAGAGAAAATAATATTTTTTTCCTTCTTTCTTCTCTTTCTTTCTCTGTCTTTCTTTTTCTCTCTAAACGACAGACAGACAGACATCCATCCATCCACCCTGGTGACTGGGATATTCCTTCCTATTTTTTCTTGCAATATGGCAGTTCAAAGCAGGTCTCATCCGAAGCTGGTAGATGGCTACTGTATTTGGGATATACTAGTGTCTGTGCCTCGTGCAAACAGACACTCTTGCACTGATCTAGTCACAATGGAAATTGGTTTCATTGAGGGCTTCTTCCCTCCCAGTGAACATACTGGGAACCTTATCCTAAACTCAGTGTACAGAGAGAAATAAGAGTCTCCATGTAGGGTGGTCATGCTGGTGTTAATGCAGCTCCAGGAGGGTGTTATTTGCTTGTTGTCCAGGGCTGGCTGAGTGATTGGATTATTTTATTTGTGGGTCAGCCCTGAAGTTACCATCACAAGTCTTCATAACTAGGCAGTTCTGTAGCCATGAGGGAAGGAATGATTTTTACTGTAACAAATCTGGACTGCATCTGCACTAAGAGCAAAGGCATTAGTAACAGAACATGTAACCTAACAGGCAACCAGTCACTCCCTCTCTCCCCCTGGAGATGGCACAAAGTCATCTTGGCAGAGTAGAGGCTGCTGCAAGTGAAGAATGATGTGTATTAACACTGCAGAGATTAGATGTCACAACCAAAATGCCAGGGGAAACAGCAGGCTGCAACCAAAGTGCTTTAGCCAAGCCATGAGTGGAAGACCAGCTCTGCAATAACAAGTGGGTGCTGCAGACGTTTTCTGAGTGACTTGACAGAGCAGCATGGGAAAAACCCTGTGTAGCGTTTCCCAAATGTCTAGTTGCCTCTAACTAGCACTATCAGCTTCTGAGCATCTTGAGCCAAACAGCACTTGTCTTGCTCCTTCTGCTGCTTTGCTGTGTCCCACCCAGATGACGCAGAATGCGCCCATCAAGAGTGGAGAAGCATCATGGTTGCCTAGGCAATGCCTTTGCCACGAACAATAAATAAAATAAAAGACAATGCGTTTGGGTTAGCAGCATCCAGGGATCTGTATTGCACTCACCACTGCAATACCTCCCTACTGAAAAGCCTGCTCCTCCCTCGACACATGTACTCGTACACACACACACACAAGTGCCAGTGCATTCCTCCTGCGTTTCACTGTGGGAAACTGCCTCTTCCAGCTTACTCGCCATGTAAAAGAGCAAGAGAGGGAGAAGAAAACACAGCCAAAACCACATTAAACCGAGCCCACTCTTTCCTGCATCTTCACAAATGACTGACAAATCATGGGAGGAATCCAAGACCCTAAGACAAGGAGTTCAAGCCTCTGGTATTGTAAACCACTGCAGTAAAACCTCTTATTTAAACATAAAGGGAAATAGTCTTATATACACATACCAAAACAAAAAGCAAGCCACCAGCCCACCACCCTGTTCAAAGTGGGTTTCTATCAAAGGAAGACACTGCAGACCAGCACTTGCTGCGGGCAGGCAGCCACAGCCTGGCCAAGCGTGATGGCGTTGCTCGTTTTTCACTCTGACACCACTGCAGGCTCCACAAGGCTCCTTGACTTGCAAGGTGATCAGAATATTGAGTACGATACTGCAGTAGCGAGCCTGGCACCCAGCACGGCAGCGGAGCGACTACCTCCCTCCCCTCCCCGCCCCCTTTCTCACTCACATGCAAGGAAAAAAGGAAAAAGAAGGAAGAACAAACCCCCCCATGACAATGAGATTCCAGGCGTCCAATGCCCCCTCCTACATCTTCAGAGAAGGGACCTTGGCTCCATTGTTGCCGATCCTTCAAGTCATTTCACAAATACCAGAATGTGTCCGTCGGTCCCCATCCCCATGCACACATACCCTTTTTAATATGCATGCTTTTGCTACGGGAATGTAACCCTGGCAGTACATTGTAATGATGGTCTTGCTGCAGGGACACTGCAGTCCTCCTCTGCTTGTTACTATGCAAATAAAATTCCTGGAGAGAGCAATGAGTTGTCATCTACCCCACATGATAGAGCCCATGGCTTGGACCAGCTGCTAGGGTCAGATCCTGCAGTGCGATCGAGCCTCATCCTCCTCACTCTGTTCACCCTCAAACCCTTGACCCTCAGTACCCATTCATGAGGTCAGAACAACACTGTCCTGATTGGCAGCCTAAAATCCCACCTTAAATCTGAAGCCACTCCTAACTGATACCATCAGAAACCCATGGAGGTTGAGTTTTAGTCAGGGAAATATTGCCAGACTTGAATCTCAAAGGGCATGGATTAATTGATTGCCACAAAACACACCTGAAAGGCACAACATCTATGAACTTGTTTGTTGCTTCCCCTACTCCTTCTACTGATATTTTCTCCCAGCTACCACCTCTCCCCACTCTGTCCTTGGACCTCTTAGACCACTTCTCCTGTCCCATCTCCTATCTGGAATATATTTAAGCCACAAGCTTCATTCCTGCCTGTAGCCTTCCTGCAATGAAGGGTGAGTCATCAAAAACACCTTCATAAAACTTCCCTTACACTTGTGAGCTTCTTTACCTCATCCAGTTGGGCAGGTTGCATGCTAAACAAGTTACCTTTCTTATTTCTGAGATTTCTTAAGAACTCATGTCCTATATTCAGGATGGGAAAGTTAGTAAAATTCAGTCCTACGAGGGTTAAAGGTCCAATGGCCTATTTTTATTTTATTTCTGAGATGCAGAAGCATCCTGCATGATCAAATATCTTCAGGCTACTTAAGCATAGTCCCCATTCATCTTAGTTCTTTTTATTTATTTATTTTAACTAAATAAGATATCTCTGAAAAGCATTTAAATTTACATAAGTATTGTGGAGAAGAAAATTTCATGCTGCTACCTGACTAATCAGTTACACGTTAGCAAAACCAGCAATAACAGTACAGCAGAGGTGCGATTGTCTCCCCCTCCCATGTGTATTACTTCTTCTGGATAACTTCTTATCGATCAGCTGAATGACACAGCAGGAATTTCCATTTCAAATTAAAAAAATCATTTGCTGATTCAATATTAGAAAATGTTTGTAATAGGGTTCAATGTCAAAAAGGCATCTCATTTCATTGACCAGTTCTGACTCTAGAATATGAAACTAATGCATTCTGTTGTTATTTCTTTCAGCAGCAAGTGTTATAAAAATTAAAACTGGAAAAATAGATCATTGTTATAAATATCTAATAGCAGATATTCTGAATTCATAAATGTCTCTGATGTGAGCTGGGCATTGACAACATAATCAGCTCTCTCACCACTCTGCCTTTCTTCAGCAAAAAGTGTGTTCGTGTGCACTACAGATCTCCTTCCCACCTTTGGAGTTGCTCAGGAGAGCTCATTGCTGCCTGTGGTGAATCAAAATGTGTTATCATTAAGCTCAACATGTTATTGAGTTAATTAAATGTCACACTTTTGATAACATTAATTAGAAGCATTTCAGACTCATCTGAACACACGCCCTTCACAAAACCTAAAAAAAAAGTGCCGATGTTTTAATCTGAGTAGATTTTGTTGCTGGAAACACTTAATCCATCCATTCATTACTAATATTGAATGCATTTTGTACATCCTAAGGTAGCAGGTTCTTCCTCGATTTTCATTCTGTACCAGACTGTAGGAAACACTTGCGACACTCAGCTGTGTCCCATGTTTGGGAGCTTGGGTTCCCAAGGCAAGGTTGGACCCATACTTCCAGGACATGGCTTTCAGTATGTTGCACTCTGGAAGTCAATGACAGCAACTTTAGGCTATGGGTTGTCTGTGGTACATAGCCTGAGACCCTCACAAAGTCATCATGGAGGTTAATGTCCAAGTTTGCACAGTTCAAGCATCTGTCTATTCCTGTTCCTACTTAGCATGAATTTCCACACCTTGAATTTGAAATGAGGGAAGGTCCTAAACCAAAGCAAAGCTCAGCTCAAAAAATCCGCACCTTATTAACTATGGACAAGACAATTTTCCAGGCCAGATACTACACTACCTATAAATTCCTATATGAGCTGCAGACCTTTCCTTAGACAATATTGCATTTCCCTTTAAGCCCATCAATCATCTATTTCACGTCCCCCATGGCAGGTTAGTGCTCACCAACACAGCCATCATCCCCGTTTCGGAAGCAATCTCAAGAATTGCCTTCTGAGGAATACAAGCCCAAAACTTATTTGCCAGATTTCACTTCAGGATGTCTCATGGTCTCTTGAAACCCCGACATTGCTGTTCTTCTATTACAGATTGGAACAACATTTTGCACCTTATCAGAAGTCTATTTAGCCATTTGTTACTGTATAAGGGACATGAAGTACCAAATAAAGGACATCTTCCACAATACAGGACAGGTGGGCACTCTAGATGTGAGCCACTGGTCATACATTTACTAGTAACTGCTGGGCTGCTTCTCTACATACTCACTTATGTGAGAGTTTCCTTGTTTTCTGAAACCTGCCTGGCTGAAGAACAGGCACAAATCACACCTGATTAAGTTCTCCACACTACGACAGAGAAATAAGGATAATAAAATAAGATAGAAACAACCTTCATCTCTTCTCCATTTCCCTGCCAGCTGGCTGGAGCTTGAACTGCAATGCACCCTTGCAGTGGACTTTTTCATGAGTCCATCATCTTTTATTTCTTCATCACCGTGACATTGTTAGTTTGTTGTGGTCCCTTTGTACACTGCTTTATTGTTTTGTCTCAAAGCACTGTGTCGTATGTCTGACACATGAGGTGTCCCACAGCATCTTTCACTAGGCTTGACCTTGGCCTTAAAAAGATGAGGGAGAAGGAAGTATTTCTGAAAGTTATGTCTGAAAAGAGAGAGAAAAAGAGAAGGGGGGGGGGGGGGAAGAGGCTTACGAGAAATTTTATCATGGAACTGTGTAAAACACACCATTTGCTATTAAAATGATAAACTGGAATACTTTTCAGAGATAAAGACAATGACAAAATTCTGTTATTAAGTGCTATAGCATTGTTCTTGGCAGTAGCATACACTGAAAACAATGTAGCTGCGATGAGGAGCACAAGTAAATTTTCACTGAACTTGCTGCAAACAGGAACAAGAGAGCAATACAGACAATAATATCACAATTTTGGTGTATTCTCTACAACATTTAAATGAGACTTTGGATAACATCATGAAATTGTGATGAAAGGTAGTAAAAAGGTGTTTCATTGTGTAAATGGTAAAAATCAAAACTTTTGCATTAAAATTTGATAATAATATGGCTGTTGGGAGACCATCAGAAAAATTCATTCAATCTGAAAATGCATCCAAACACTTGAGGATGAGGATTTCATGGTTCCCACATGTCTTCAGAGCACCACTGGCTCTAGCGAAAGATGGAAAGATTTTTTTTTTTTTTTTAACACAACAGAGAAAATTACTAGGGAAGGGAGAAACTATAAACTAATATCCTTATCAAAGAAAGAAGAATAGCGATATGGATCAAGCCAAAACCAGCTTTGTCAAGTGTTTTGTGTCCAGCAGTTTTCAACAGGAATACTGGGGAAGTGTCCTAGCTCTGTGAAGGCGTGTACAGATGAGTTTATTTAAATTAAGAGAAGGAAGAGCTTGTTAGAAAAAAATAGTTATAGCAAGTTTTTTTCTAACTAGAAAACACTAACTTTATTCTAAAAAGTTTTAAATAACATGTTCTATATCAGGACTTCTCTACATATTCCAAATGAGGAAAAAAAAATTTAAAAAGTCAAACAATAATTTGAAAGGGGGTCACTGCCCAGGGCTATAAATACTTTCAAAGACAGAATAAAAAGCTGAAGTAGTACATACAACAAATGTCAGACTTGCTTTTTACAAGAGCAATTACCCATCTCTTTCACTCAGAGTCTTTAAACCAAGGTAGGGTGATCAGACAAAGGTTATGGACCTTGTGCAGATGTAATGGAGTGCAAGTCTGCACTCTGTAAGCTGGCAAGATGAAAGAGTTAAGATGAAATGGCTCATGATCACCTTCTAGCCTTAAAATACGTGGTTCCCAGACACTCTGCATTATAGGTTTTGCTGCCTTCCTGTTTTCTAGGTGGGCTAGTCATCTGAGCCACAAACCGTCACTGAGAAGACAGCGGTGTCTCAAAGTCACTGCACTGCAGTTTTCTCCTCACAATTGCTTTTTGCTTTGGAGTTTCTCTGCATAGACCAGCTGCTGCTTTGCTACTTTTCTCCACATTGGAGGAAAAATAATGAGGAATCCTCAGTGACCACAAACTTTCTCTTGCTTTCACTATAAGGTGTTTTCCCATAACTATTTTACACATAGAAATATCCCAGCATATCCAAAGTTCTTTAGATATATCAGAACATATCAAAAACTGAGAACCAGGTCTAGCAAATCAGAGGGACAACTTGGCGGCAAAAGTGTAAAAGGAGCACTGAGGGATAACAGACACTTCTAGTGGAGGAGGGTGAGCAGTAGATCCACAAGGATCAGAGCAAGGACAGCTTTATTCAACATCATCTTATCCAATGCATTTGGTGATGAGTTTAGAAGTCCTTCCAGTTCTTCCTGCAGTTCCCACAAACAAGTCTGCAGTATTTGGGATGGGAACCTGAGCAGCAAGCTGTGTCCTGCAGGGTCTTCACATGTTTGCAATAAGCCACAATTGGACTACGCATTACTTGGAGAGGCACAGTGTCCTTTTCTACTCGTCTCTAAGTTAGCACTCAGTTCTCAAAATGCTTGCACCAGTGGCTAGAGAAAGAGCAACTCTTCAAACATCAAGGAGTCAATAATGTTGTTAACATCAATGTCATTTAGCTGCTGGTAGAAGACAGATTTATAGAAGTAGCAAAAATTGCTAGCGTTAAGTAATGTGACTGCATGCTTGTTTTTATGTGTATTGGTGTATGATCACAGAGGAGGCTCTATCTTTGTGGGGCCCATACCAGCATAAAAGAAGAGATAATCACAGTTTCCCCGCCCCCCCCAAATGTTGGATTCTTGCTTTAGGAACACTCTGTCTCAGGATGAGCAAATTCACAGATGTCCACCAGCTTTGTACTGAACAACATTTGCAATAAAGGGAATCTTTAAAGGGGATTGAAAAGATAGTAGTGGTGTATATTTGTGTGTGTTTGCAGGGAGTGCTTTTGTGCAAAAGCAGGTAAGGATGGTATCAATTAAAGTGCAATGGGGAGGTGGGGGGAGGACAAGAAAGGTGGTTCTCCTAGTCTGGTCATGGGAGCAGGCACTGCTGGCTGACACTTCTTGTTGACACATCCTTCTCCTCTGCCTGTCTAGTCTTCCTCCTAATCATTCTTACTAGAGCTGGGTAAAAATCCATGTTCAAAAGAAGATCATGCCAAACTGGATTTGTCGTCTCACCTCATGCACACCAGGCCCCTCGCCACCCCTGCAGGGCCACAGCATCAGTAACCTTCGAAACCCCCACGAAAGTTATCAAGGTTTATTTGGTTCAGAGCACATTGGGCAGGAAGGGGAGGGAGGCAGGAAGAGTGGTGTGTAAAGCCAATGTTTTACCTGGCTAACACAGCCCAGATTTGTTCAAAACTAGGTTTGCTGGAAAGTTCACAAACCTTTCAACAAGCCTTGCACAAATAACCTGACAAGCCTGCCCTTAGGTTAGACTTCCACTGCAGAAACTGCCATTGCCTTGCCTGCTGTAGTTTATTAGGAGATTAGCCGGTGTTTAACCAGCAGTGTTTAACTTAAGGCAGTATTTAATTGGCAGTTAAACTAACTGTTTAACAAAAGAGAAGATAATCATAAGAATCAGGAAAAGAAAAGTTATCCGCTGAGGTGACACAGATGGTACCCTCAGAACCAGTCGATGAAGGTACTGGGCCAACAACCTTATTCAATCAAGAAAGCCACAAATGTTAGCAGTGCTGGGGGTTACCTGGCAGCTTGGAAATGGAAGGCATGTGTCTGAAATAAGAGGCTGATGTGCTTGAGAAGTCTCATTTTGACATTGTCCTCCCATGCCTGTTCTGATACAGCTTTTTTCTTTTTTTTACATTTACGCATTGCCTCTCTCAAACAAATGGCAGGAAAGACAAATATCCAGACTCATATCTGGAGCTAGTGAAAAGGTTCGGAATGGCAGTAACAGAAATGAATGTTTTCACATCTTTCAGAGTCGATAGCAAGTAAATCTAAGCAAACTACTCCCATTACCGTCACCCTGCCAAGGCTAGACTCTCCACTGGTCAAGCTGGAAACACGTCATTTGCACTGACAAATACTGAGCTCACGCAATATGTTTCTCTGAAATCACCAGCATGATTCACAATAACTTCACAATGTGGCCTCAGAAGATCAGTTGAAATGGCCTATCCTATTCTTAATGTCTTCTGCAGCCTCTGAAAAGAAATATGTACTGGGAAATGGGCTTTCAAGAACACTTCCCAGCTACACAAACACCTACAATCTACTCTGACCTTCACTGAAAACTTCCTCTCAGGGAAGGAAAATCATATCTTTTAATTTTTTCTAATGTTCTGGTTTATTGTTTTGCTCCTTCTCATGCAATATAATTAAAATGATGTCCTTAGAGTTGGAGGATACTTACAATAAACAGCTTCTGTGGAAGCTGAACAACTCAGCTATGGTGCTTAATCAACTGGAGAAGATGTTTATTGCTGCATATGCTCTGCTGCTGTGAAAACTAGCCGTTAAACACTCAGTTTCTAAACAAGAGAAAATAAAAATCCAATAAGAACAAGTTAAGGTCCTTGACACACTATAGGGAAGTGAAGGCAAGAAAGAAAGATTGTCTCTTGCACAATAGGAATAGACTTAGGTCAGTTAATGCATTGTAGAATGAATTACTAGTGATAGATGAACCACAGGACACAGAAAATGCTGATTTTCTTCCGGTAAGTGTTCATGTATAGAGATCCTTAAAGCTGCAAAATTTCACTCTCCTTCAGCTCTCCCAGTGCTGGCTGCTTCAGAGGTCAGATAAAACCTATGGGCTGCAACATAGCTCATACGCCTCCCTATAGGCGGTCCAAACAGAGCTATTTCAGTGGCTGAAGAACACATTTTAAATAAACACAAAGGGTAGAAGAGCAGATGTTAGCAGCAGTGATAAATAATTGGGAACTCTGTTGAGGGCCAAATGTTCAAGAGTCCACAAGTACAAAATGAGCCTGTCACTGTAATGAGCCTTATGCTTAGCAACCAAAAACAAAGACATGAGGAGAGTCGATGCCTAGTTTTGCCTCAAGAAGCGTAAAGAATCATATCATAAGTCTTTTCTATCGTGTACAAATCCAGTGTAATTTCCTGAGCTTCTTGGATTAAACGGGATTACACAGACAAAGCTCATGAGTGCTACTGTGACGTTCAATTTGCAGATCATGCACAATTTCATCCAGTGGGATTGAACTGGACAAAGTCACATGACTGCAGGAAAGATGGCAATTAAGGGTACCTGGAGGAGAGAACTGGAGAGGTGTAACCCACTGGCATGTGTCGTGTGTCCCTCTCATAGGGGACCTTCTAAGCCATTTGGTTAATGGTGTCTCTGAATCAGTAGCTCACTTCTGAGCATGACAAGCTTGTGTGTAGAAATCCTGCAAGGTTCAGTTGAGGCAGCCAGTTCAGGAAGGCTGGCCTTTGGTGTCTGCAATTTTATGAATCAGCTTTTGTAAAATTAGCCTATTTTAACGGTATGTATCTTTCCAGGGAACAGTTTTTATATCTTCCTTATTATATATTTCTGTTGGAGCCCTTAAGTTGAATAAATTACATTATTAACAGCACTAATAGCAACAACGTGAGTGATTGGTAGGAATTTCATTTGGCATGCTGGAAATTACAGTTAGAGATGTGTTTTAAATGTTGATAAACACAAGCAAAGGACTCCTACTTTGCTAGAGAACTAGATTCTTCCTTTCCCTCCTCTTGTGACTGAGTCTGAAACATTACAAAATGATTTCTTGCTGCAATATGCAGTCCAATCCATGCACCTTGTATCTTCCTTCAGCTTTGAAATACAGACATAAAGCTTTTGTACTTCGTCTTATCCTGCCTCTACTGATCTACTGCACACCTAGACACAGTGACCCACTGTAAATCCTCAGGAGTAAATTGTTCTGAATTAGAAACACATAATACAAAGAAAAGGGGAGCATTTGATTTCTTTGGGTGCCCGGGACGAATTAACTCATGTGCTTAACACAAAATAAGCACCTGGTTAAGGATTGCCTGTCATAAGGAAGCAATATAAACCTGCTAGCGGAATCAAAGCACCAGTCATCAGATTTTAATTTCCCTAGCTGTGCAAAGTAACAAA
Organism: Platalea leucorodia; assembly: GCF_965183815.1. Classification (NCBI taxonomy): domain Eukaryota; kingdom Metazoa; phylum Chordata; class Aves; order Pelecaniformes; family Threskiornithidae; genus Platalea; species Platalea leucorodia. The sequence goes on along the minus strand of NC_138833.1, from coordinate 18,987,363 downwards.
TGCATTCCTTCAGAAATCACGCAAAAAATAGTGGAACAATCCTTAAGACTTAGGCATTAAGGACAAGTAACAGGTCTATATTAGGAACACACACACAGACACCCCTTATCTTTTTTCTTTCTGTTTTTTGGTTTGTTTGGGGGTTTTGGGGTTTGTTTTTTTTAAGGCGAGTTACGAATGTTGAAAGAACATGCTGGAGACCGAAATCCAACACTGATATTGGTGAAAAGTATCTGTATAACATAAAGAGAAACAGCAGCATCAAACTATCCGCAGTTTCTGTTACTAAACCACCTAAAACATGGCAGGAAAGGCTTCTTCTTTATTTTCTTTCTTTCTTTCTTTTTTTTTTTTTTTTTTTTTTTTTTATGAATTCATTTAAGTCCTTTTTGTGTCCTGTCATATTTAAGCGTACTTTAAGTCAAGAAACTTATAGGCAGGCATGTTTTTAGGACAGATACCTTTCAGACAGAGAGCAAAGAAAGCTTCCAGACAGTGCTTTCTGAACTTGTCAGCAGAAACATTTGCAGCAGAAATTTTATTTCAAGAGCTGTATGCATTCAATTAGAGAACAGAAGCAGCGTTGTGTGAGCTGAGCGACCAGGACCGCAGCTCTTGCAAAATATAAGCAAGAGAGTGTCACTGAAATCACGGAAACAATTTCTTCCTCTCCCGAGCATCCTTCTCCTGCCAACCAAAGTAAGTTCCCTGCTGCAATATTATTTAAACTGGAAGTGCCAAAGCCTGTAAGGAATAGAGTTCTCTGACTCCCCATCCATCAGTTCACATAAGCACGTGCTTATTTTTAACCATTTTGAGTGATCACAGGGGACTATCAACTTGATTGTGCTTTACTACATCAGGACCAGAGTGCCAGCAGGACGAGAGTGCCTTGCAGGACCCTCAAGACTGAGCCTCTGCTGAATTTTTACTTCGAGTCACATTCTGGTCCTGGTAGGTGGAGCTGGAAATACAGCAGCGGCTCTGATATTGGCTTTCTGTTGGCTTATTCAGACATCAAAACTCCCTGACAAATCTAAAGTGCTGCCTTCTCAAACAAAATCACTACTACCACATTATTGTACTGTAATCCCCTGGGGTGCCAACCACGAGTAAAAATCCAATTCAAGGATTTTCACTGGGAGATGAAAGGGTTTCCTCAAATTCACCCCATGTTCCTTCACCTCCAGGCAGGCACTGAATAGCTCTGAACAGGATTTTGCATGGAATGAAAGGGGAAAAAGATGTAAAGCCCTGGTGGCTCTCTGCGATGAAGGCTCACACAGGGAAATGAAGGACATGAAATATGAGGGAAGGGAGGGAAATTATAACAGAAAAAACTTTTATCATCCTAATAACAAAAATTCATAATCCACCCAGTCTTTTGTTCTGGCTCAGAAGGACATTTCCCCTAAGGGACAACAACCAGAAAAAAGAAAGAGATGCAGAAACAGAAAGAGAGGGGAAAAAATATTGAAGACGACTGAGGAAAACAAAACCTCCTTTTGGCATGCAGTTTACAGCAGAACAAGCTTCACAAGCTCGTTACTAATTCTCACAGAATCAGGAAGCATTTTGGAAATGTTTTTCACTGAACAGCAGACCCTCTTCTGCCAAATCCACTGCAAATCCCATGGGTTCTGCAGGACTCCCCTGGCCCCTGAGCTACTCTAAACCTTGGCATTCACTCACTAAGCCTTGATGGGGTATTTAGTATCCGCTTGCATCTCTCTAGCAAACTAATGGCAAAGCTTTCTAGCAAGCATGGGGGCAAACCTCACCAACTTTCTATCTTTGATGGCATACTTTGTTTAGGCGAGTGGATGGCAGTTCTGTACCTGCTGGAGTGTTTAGCCAAAGGTTTGGGAAATTGCAAGCATGTTAACCAAAGAAAGGTCCTGCATGTCTGGGAGGTTTATAAATAATGCACAGACTTTGTGCACAACTGCTTTGTTTAACCTTTTCTCTCTTTATTGTCCCTTTCAAACTGCTTTACCTCTGTTCCTCAACGCTTCCCTAAATAGGTGCCTTCTTGAGGCTGTTTGTATAATAACAACTGATTTCTCTAAATATCTTGCTGTTTGAAAGCCTGTCCCTCCACTCTGAGCATTCTGCCCCATTTGATTTAGGTGGTTTGCCTTCGCTATAACGTACCCAGATGCTGGCAGGAACACTGCAAATCAACTGAGTGTGTCATTCGAACGTACTTGAAAGTGAGAGTGCTGTTTGAAAAGCCAATGTTACTGGCCAGTAGCCACGACCAGCTGAAGAGCATTGATGTTATTTCTAGCGATTTCTGTTTATCCTCAGGGCCATGGGAAACTGAAGAGGCCAAGAAGTGAAATGACCTAAGAAAGGCACGCTTGGATCTTTTTGTCAATATTGGCTTTTCTGTATTGGCTTTTGCTCAGGTGCAGTGGATGGAAAGGTTTGCAGAGAGACACACAAAATGAAATTAATTTTTTCAATGAAAGCCTGGCCCTGTTGCAGTTGCTGGGAATTTTGAAACTAAATTAATTGGGACCAGGATTTTACCTTTTGGTTTCAGACATGAGCCAGATATCTCAGCATGTCTTTTTTCTTCTCTTGGGTATATCTAAACATCGACAAGCCACTAAAAGATTAAATGCTTGGTTCAAATAGACAGACACACACCTGAGTGTTACTGTACTACTCCTGACCCTCCTGGGCCAAAGCTGGCTGTTACAAATGTGCAAAATTTAACTCAAAACTGTATAACCTTAATGTAAATTTCTTTGAAAGAGGAAATTCTAGAATAAATATATTAGTTTGTTTTTTAAAAATGGCGGTGCAATGCTGTGCACAAGTTCTGAGTGCTTATTAAATTTTAATTAAATTATGCTACTTAAAACACTGCCTCGAGGGCAGTGATGGGGCTGCAGCCCCTCTGAAATGACTCTTACCAGCTTCACTGCCAAGGGCAGGCTCCTCATGGGATGTGGCTATTAACCAGCAGTGGGAAATGACCGCCTTCAGCAACCTCTTGGTCTGATCAGTAAATATCCAACCAGAAATAAGCCCTCGATGCAATTATAATAAAAGAAGACCGCAATACTATGAAGATGAGGACATTCTAGATTTGTGATTGCAGCTAAAATGAGAGTATTATGGGCTGTTATGCCTTGTTAATTTTCTCAGGATGCTGCAGAAAGGATAGAGGTAAGGTCAGATTTCTCAAACAACTCTGTCTCCCAGGAACTGAGACCACGGTATCCTTTATGCTCCCTGCAACTGCAGTGTGTAATCAAAGACTGTGTTCCTGGATCATGAGCTCTAACAGTCCAGCTGCTTTGTATGGTAGCAGCTGACATCTTTGACCATTGATGAGCCACTTTGGTGGCTTTACTTCAGTGAACATCATGTGAATTGGCATAATGATGACAGCCAGAATCATCTCAGACTTATGCTGAGCCCTAAAAGGCATGATCATCTCACTTAATATAATCATCCAATTTCAGCTCATCCTTTCTTCCCAACCTGCCAGCCAAAAAGAGCCCCCATATCTCCATCAAGAAGGATTGGGTTGGAGTGGGAACATGCCCATGGCATTGCTTTTCTGCCTCCCACAATGCACTTCTTCAGATTCTCTGGTCCAACTAAATTTAACAAATGCTTCAGGGCACAACTGGTGCCAGGGAAAGAGGCCCATCAGCTATAAATGTTCTTGGGAATTCACACTCCTGGCTACTCACTAATTGCACAGCTGGATCCAACCCAGAGATGTTTCCACCACAACTCAGAGAGCTGGTAAAGCAGATGCCTGATGTTTTTCCAACTAGATTTTGGGTGCATGATCCATAGCTTCAAAAGATACAGTGGTAAAAGAAAAACCTTCCTGGTTTTGGTGCCAGCAGTCACTGGTTGTATGAGGGAATGAATACGATGAAGAACAGGGAGAAAGAGGGGTGGACTGGGCTGGTTGGAACCAGGGTCAGGAGCACCCACAGCTGGACATGCTCCTCTCCTAGCTTCGTTCCCTGACAACAGTACAATCTACCATGTGCATTGAACATAGCCCAGTCCAGAGCTGACTCTTCTTCATATGGATTTGCCTTCAACCCTCAGTTTCCTGTTCCCTTGTCTGTGTCCACAGGCACTTATATCACCAGGGACTGGGTAAAATTCCTGCCAATCTGAGTTTCAGGTAACTGTCTATACAAACCAGTAACACTCATCAAACGGAGGCTTTATAAAGACAACATCATGCTGAGGAGACAAAGATGTGACCTGAACAATTTTCCCTTAGCAAAGTCTCTTAAAATTGAGGATTTTTTTTTCCCAGAATGAGAACTTCAGTGCTGTTAGAAAAAGAAAAATCAAAGAAACCATTCAATGGACTATAATGAAGAACAGCTAAGTGCAATCACAGTAAATTGCACAGACTCCATCTTTTCCTTCTCAGAAAAAGTACTTACAGATGAAAATATAAATGAAGATATATATTTTTATACATGAAGCAAAAAACAGTTCTACACAGAGAGCCACATAAAACAAACATATCATGGAAACCCTACCTGAGCATGTAACATCATTGCCCAGCTGCAAGCCCACGGGCCATATTTACCTGCCAAAATTGTTTTACATGCTGTTGCCTTTGCAGAGGAGGAAGGAAGGAATGATGTTGCTAGAGCAGCACAGACTGCTGCTCTATGAGAGACCTGTGCTTCTAGAGCCACTGTGCGACGGCAGATGGAGAGCAGGAACAAATGGGAAATCTGTATAACATTGTGCTCACAGAGGGTTTAAACAGACTTGCCCACAAGAGTGTAAAAGCTGGGCCAAGCAGAGCCTGCAATGTGTCTGCTATGTATGAGGGTGGGCTTCTCACAGCAGTCAACTTCTAACAGCGTTCCTTCAGCAAAGGGGGAGAAAAACTAGCACTAAAAGATATTCTTTAAAAGCAGAAAGATCATAAAAACTGCCGCAGGGGAAGGCTGCAACAGACATACAAGAAAAGGAATTTGTACAGGCTCAGGGTACATTTTGTCTGCTTTAGACCTTTCCAAAAAGGAGAACAAGACATTAATCTAATATACTCAGCCAGTTATATGAGGCTTATGCCTCCTTCATATCACCAGTCTGGCATAATGCAACAAGAAGTGCACAGGTAAATTGATCCTATAATTTCCATTTTAGCTTTAACAAGTTATTTTACTGTTTCTAGGTGCTAAACGTGTATTTGATGACTGTAACACATATTATGCAGCGATGCATCCTGAATAGATATACGAATATTAAAGGTTGCACTGTTCTGACAGCTAATTCTAGAGTTTGCCTTATGCTGGCTGAGATTTTCAGTTCTTCTTAAATGTAACTTGCATATCACTGTAAACTCTCTCCCTCCTTTTGACAGGGTGCCCTTGTAGATGGTAATTTCCTGAGTAGGGAAGATGAGACTCACAATTCATCTTGGATTGAGTATCCTATGGCAAGACATTTTTGCAGAACATAAATATGTATCACTAGATATAAAGCTGAGGCCTCATTCTTACAGTATGTTGTGATAAATACAGAGGAATATCACTGATGTCATTGTTACTACAGTAATGTGAAACTGGTACAAAAGAGGCCAAAATCAGGTATATTCAGGAGTCCAGTACAAAGAGTTGCTATTAAGACAGAGCAAATACAAGACAGTCATAAAAGAGAATCGGCCTTGGTATTCTCTAAACAATACCGTAATACTCAGAGCAGGTGTAATAACCAAAACAAGTAACTTAAGGAAGTGAACTATAAAACAACATTAACTTTGTCTGCACACAACTACAGTAGGACTCCTCAAACACTGGACTCTTGTCTGACTCCAGACTGCAAGAAAATTCCATTTGGATCTCATCTCTGACATTTGCTGTCTCCCAAATTCATGCCAGAGAGCATCTGTTTCTTATTATTCTGCCATTTTCCTGGGGAGTCACCACAGCTCCAAGTCCACCACAATGCTTCGTGGACAGCAGAGCCTGCAAACCACAACTGTCTTCTATTCACAGACCTCCAAGCAACCTGCTGCCTTTGATTCAAGTCAGAAAACCTCCCAGTTTACCTGACAGTAGGATGTATATAGGGGAAGAAAATCAAGTTAACATCACATAGGGCATGGCTGCACATGGCGAGGCAAAGCTCTGCTCTTACTCTACCACCAAGCACGGGCATAGATTGATGTCTTTAGTAAATTAATGAACTAGGAGTGCTGAGAGAAGGGACACAGGACAGCTCAACCTCTGCCAACTCATGCCTCGTCCATCACCTGCAGCTCTCCCTGGGGCTTTCATAGACAAACTGTCCTGAGTGGAGAGAATCCCAGTCAGAGCCACCCTCTTCAACATTTCCTCCAACTGTCCTGGCAGCAGATCTGCTCTCCAAATTACAATTAAATCCTGTATCATTTTGAAGGAGGGGAGAGCATGGCAGATGCACCCGCCCTGATAAAGATCAGGCCTTTGTTTCACACCTTTACTTTTCGCACCCTTACTGCCCTATTGTGCCTGTTGTCCCATACACAGTCACCAGTAAATAGAACCTTTGACCAATAGGACCATATATGACCACAGGCCGGATTCGACTAGGGTATAAATGGAGTCCCGCTAGGGGGCAAATTGAGTTGGTCCTCCTCAGAGCAGTGGGTCTGCAGTCAGGGACTCTCCCCTTGGGTCAGAATGCAAGGTTGAGAGCCCTTGTCTTATTAGGTGAGCGATTGCACATTTTGAGTCATCATTCTGAAGCTTAAGAATTCTCAAGTCGGCTGTGTAGTATTAAATTCACGTTGTCATCCTGAACCTGTGGTGTACTAATGTTCATCAGAGTACCAAACACTTTGGAGTAGAATAAATATTATTTTTGGTTACAACACCTGCCTAATTTGACTGTGTGCTCCTCCGTGACAGAGAGAAATGAAGACAGTACAGATGAATATGGGCTGCTGCTTGCACTGTGATGCAGCTATGGAGCCCTGCATTGCAATGGGATGGGAAATGACCAGTGACAAAATAACCCTGACATGCTATTAAGGGAACATCCAGGCTCCTTGGTTTTGTTGGGAGCCAGCTTACTCTCTGCTCAAGCAGTATTGTAGTCCCTGCATAGGGCCCTGACTGAAGCATTTCTGCTTGGGAGCAGCTACTACACTACCTGTTTAAACATGTAGTTCTTTTTCACAGGTAACAGAGAGGACTAGGTGGGCAAATCCTTTCTTGAACCCATGAGATGCAGTTGTCTCGTTGCTAGAGTTGCTTTTGAATATGCCAGTCTACACCCGAAGAGACTTTCTTAATGGTTTTAATTTCTTTCCCTTTTGTTTTTGAGAACAACACACAGGGGAGAGCAGAAGGAAGTAAACAGAAGTTGGAAGGCCTCTGAGTTGGAGAACTTTGGTGGTTGTATGACAAGACAAAATAGGGAGTCCCTGTAAGAGACAGAAGTAGAAAACCTGGAGAGAGGGACTGGAAACCCAGTGGTGCCAGGAAAGGAGCAAATGAGGCTGTAAAAGAGAAGAGCAGAGGGCTAGAGAACAGGTCAGAGATCAGAGATCTGCATTTATTATGTTTTTGGTAGCTGGGCTTAAATTGAGTGGCTTGAGTCATCAAGACCTGTATAGCAGAAACTGAGTGCAAGACAGCCCCTGCCAGGCTGAAAAGCAGATAGGCTTGGTTTGGACTAAAGCTAGAGTTCAAACCTGTGTTTAAGTGATGTGGAAAATCAGGTGAGTTGGGGCTGAAGGTTAAGCTACAGCCCCTGGAGAACATGCCATACAGATGCCATGCCACATGCCAGTATAGCCAAGCAGGCTACTGCCGGTGGGTGAGGCTTCTTGCAGGCTGAGAGGAGGATCACAGCACAGGATAAATTTGAGGAGGCAGAAGTAGTCTAAAAAGGGAAATAATCCGTTCTTTGTCTGGCTTTGTAATACTTCAACACCCGACTGCACTGCTGCTTACGGAGGTCATAGCTCATTTTTCCCCAGACAGTTCACCCAGGGCTTCTTTCCAGCTTTAGGAGGAACAGGGTGCTTGCATTTGCTTGTATAAAAAACCTAGCTCCAGCAGAGCTGTCAAAGGACGTGCTGTTGCACTGCAGACGCTTGCTCTGTACCCTGCAACGTGCTGCAAAGTGCTATGGCCAATCAGCCCGGCTTCCAGCCCAACACGCTCCCTTTCCTGCCGATACCCTGGAGCACGCTTGCTGCACTGTAGCAGAACAGAAAATGTCATGGAGTTACTCAGCACACTGCTCTCGCAGTGCAGGCCACTCTCCTAAGGCACATCCAGCAGGCAGCCTTCCTCTGCACTGCTGCCCTGTGACTACCTGCAGCACCCTGTTAATACAACTCAATATAATCCCAGAGGCATCTGCTGCTATGGAAAACTCAGCAAACCTTGTTTGTAAGGGTGCTAGAGTTTTTCTCAATTACTTGGCTATCTAGTCATCTAGGATTTACATCATTTAGTGTGGCTCTTTAGAGCACAATTTCCAACAATTTCCTAGGCTGTAAACAGATCCTAATTGCTACCACAAAGCATCATCTGACTTTCAAACTGAGTCACACCAGAGCAGCAGTTTCAAGACTTCTATTAAAGCCCTAAATCCAGCCTCAGATCTTGTCCTGGGACCGTTCACTGAACCCGGTCTGGGTCCAGAACAGCCACCCACACACGCATGCAAGTATTACAGGGCTCTACAGAGAATGCTGATCTGGTCCTTGTTGGGACCATCAGGCTAAATTTCTTCCTTCCTCTGGAGGAGTTGCACCAATCCTTTATCTCCTCCCCTAATTTGACACAAGGTCAAGAAAATGGCCATGAACTACTGCATTTTGCTCCACAGCACACAACAGAAAACACAAGAGCCAAGCTTTTACAAACCTCCTAACAAGGAGGAATATTAGTGCAAAGCATTACACTCCAAGCAACAAAGTACAGGCATTCCTATAGCGCCCAGCAAGCCATGATACAAATCATATGAAACATTAAAACATTTTGAAACAAGTAATGAAACCCTTCCACCTCATGCCTCAACCCACAGGTGTTATCTATTTAGGGTATTATCAACAGCAGACTGAGAAACCACCAGTCTGGAGCCTTAGTCTGTGGTTAATCTACTCAACAACTTGAAAACGGAAAACTGCCAGATTATAGATTCAGTTTCTCAGAAGAGTCTGTTGTCAATGATTCTGAAAACAATGTAAAACAGAAACTTTCCCTTAAAAGCAAGGGAAGCATCTGTCTTTCCTCATCTGTCTGCCTCCTCCCTTTGCACCTGTATCCATACTTAGCATCTCAGCCTCAGTAAGGCAGATCAGTAAGACTTTGCTGTCTGAAGTTCTCCCCACTTTTTGCTAAGATAAAGAGCAAATTTCATTGAAAGGGAGAAGACACAAAGGGAGATTGAGTAATCTGCCCAAGGCATTACAGGAAGCCTGCGGTGCAGGAGAGAACTCCAGTCTGCTCAGCACTGCAGCAGGAGGACCAGGAGACGAGAGGGACCCGGCACATTTCACCGTGGCGGAGCTGTGAGCAACCAGCTGCCCAACAAGCAAAGAGGGTGGGAAAAGGTGCCAAGACTCTCTTCAAGGTGCGGGAAGGTCTCCATTCAGGAGGGCTAATCAGCCTGTATCATACTTTCACTGCTGGAGCCTGTGGCAGGCTGAAGGAAGCAAATGGCTTCTCCATCCTGAGTGCTGGACTTGTCCCTATGGCAGCACGGTAGCACACGATCCATGTCACTGTCACCACACCAAGCGCCCTCCCTCCTGCTGAATCCAGGGGTATGGGAAGCTCCCAGCATTTCTAAGAGATATTTGCTTGTAGTAGTAGCAGCAGGGACTCACCTGCTTTACCCTGGGGGAAGTTTCATTTGTTTCAGGCAAAGCCACCAGGCTAAAATTCCTCAGTTCAAGCTGAGCTCTGCACTGTACTCAAGACAAGATTTTGGTTCCCAGTAATACATAAGAAATGCAGCCTCTCTTCCCTGAGCTCACGGCACTGGCTCTCTAGAGACGAGCATGAATTTTCTGAGTAAATCCACTAATTGTTTCAGAAGCCAAAATTAATTAAAATACAGCCCTTAAAATAAAATTAGCATCTGTATGTCTTCTCTTTGTTCTGGATGATCTTAGGAGTGAAATAACAGACTCCACAGATTTTCCATGTAACGAACCTTAATTGATATCTTTTACACTAGACTGCAATTGAAGAAAATCAGTTGTAATTAAGCCAGGTTATTAATGATTTTATATCTAATTGTAATAATTAAATAAGCTAGCATGAGACTCACGCTAACTTTTCTGGGAGGGTCTGAGATATGAAAGGTAGCCCAGCTCATTGCTGCTTTCCCTCTATGGCAGCCTCCCTGCAGGCACCGCTGCAGAGGAGAGCAGGCTACAGCATTCACTTGTGGGTGATCTGAGCTGGTGGGGAGCATCTCACAGCGCTGCTCCTCACCGTTCAGCAGTAGTGTGTGAAGGCCTCTGGATTCCCTCTTCCCTGCAAATGTGGTGTTCCTCCTCATGATTTTTGATAGCAGCAGTTCAAACCCTCCCCACCTCTCCTCAGGAAAGCATTATAGGCTGATACTAAAACTACCGAAATTCCCAGACATGTGCAAGTGGCCCATAGCATGTCACCTGGCGTTTGCTGCTTCATTTGTTTCTGTTGAGTCACCTTGTTTAACAAAGTTTTGTGATCTCTCTTCTAAGGTTGGCGTCCCACATTTGTGCACTGCTGAGAGGAGAGGTTAGGACAGGTCACAGGGTTCCTCCCTGGATAAAGCATCAGGAAGCACAGAAGATAGGAGTGAATTTATGAGAACTTCTCTGGAAATACAGAGTCACGATGAGACAGCTCTGCAGCACTGCTTGTGGGGGATGATGAAGCCGGTGCTTTCTGATGGCCGCGAGAAACAGAAAATCTATCTATGGCTTCACTGCAACTAAAGCAAGCAACTAAACCCAGAACTTAAAATTCAGAGCATGTAAATTCTTCAGTAGTGGTAGAATTTAAAAGTCCTATTCCCTTCAGGGAACTTTTCTCATTTTAGACACAGGCAAACAAGTTTAGCAAAATCATTTCAATTAAATCTTGGGACAGATCCCCAAACCTCATAGCATCGCATCTTTCTGATTTTCCCTTTGACAACAGTGCCAGTGAACAGAGCACCCACATGAAGAATGGGCAAATACCAGATAAAAGGACACATTTTTGAGCAAGTGTCCTGGACCATGGCAGAGTTGCAGAACAGAGATGCTCCAGCTGCATCCTGATCCAGGAGTCCACAGTGCACCGGAACGTCGTATCACTCCAGGCTGAATTATGGCTAAGTATAGGCAACAGTTAATCTCTTCAGGTTGGGAGCTACTTTTTGGTTTGTACTTCATCAAAACAGTAGCCAGGTTTTTTTTTAAGCTCATCTTTGAAAAAGTTTGCATCTCTAACTCAGCTAACAGAGTACCTCTATGCTGCAGTTCAGTTCCCACGTCCATTGTGTTGCATTTACATCCAACCAGCTGGACAGAGCCTTGATTCACTGGGATAAAGCTTCACCCTTTTCCCAGAACAGCATTGCTTCCCCTGTTCTTCACACACCACTTTCCAATGCAAACAAAGCTCACAGGAGGGGACAATCAAGAGACCCCCTTCAAAGCATTCCCCTTAGGCCAAACTAAAATATTAAGGGAGGCACACCCTGAAAGGACTTTTTCAAGATAAATTGGCCTCAGATCTCTTGGTCTCCTGTACTGAAGAGCCTGTGAACTCCAAACTGGGATGAACAAAAAGCAAAATCATTTTTCCCTCAGGAAAAATGGGGTGATTTATGCAGGTTTCTCTGTGTTTAAGCAGCACTGTTGTGGACTTAAGCAAAGATCTAGTTAGCAGCAGCAGCAGCATAAACTGAACACTATATTACTATGTCTCTCTGGATCTTGTAAATCTGCCATACATTTCCAACAAGCCTCAGCAAACACCTCTGTTAAATGGATGGGAAAAGTCACACATCACTGATGATGCGCTTTGGTCCTGGCTTGCAGGACCTCTTTCCTGCCAAAACAGAGCATCATCTTCTACAGCAGCTCTAGTGCACAAGACAGCCTGCAGGTTTTTATGACAGCTGCAGACAATGTTACAGGCTCAGCCGTAAAGCACACAGCCCTGGGCTCTATAGTCAGGGTTAGCTAGGGTACAAAACCTCTTTTCTCTCTTGCTAGCAAACAGCAGAAAAGCTCTTGTTGTAACAGCTTGTTTGCCTGACACTGTGCGGCCATCTGGGCTGCAGGTGAGCCCCAGAACCCAAAGCAGGTGAAGTCAGTAGCTACCTTCACAGCAGGATCACATCCAGGGGGATACTATCAAAAAGCCCAAGTTTATGTCTGCCCAGTGCAGGCCATTCAAGCATGGTTTTCTCAACCTTCCTTGCCTCATTAGCTCACTAGAGCTCCTGCAGTGGCTGGGATGGAGAGGAAAACAGCATGTGGCAAACACACATGAGCTGCCTCTACAGACACCAGCGTTCAGATCCCCATCAGGACGTGGATGAAATAAATTTAAAGCACTTCACTGGCACTTGACCTCAGCCCACAGCTGGTGAGGATCTGCTTTCAGGATTTGCTAAGGAGATGGTTTCAGCAAGAGCCTTGAGGCAACTGATGCATATTGTGGTGTGTTTGCTGTTGGCAGGAGCCTGCGTGTAACTAGCTTTCCTTACAACAGGCTCATTTTCATAAGCACTTCTCTATTGCATAAACACAACCCATAAACCAGTCTCAGAGATAAAGCTTCCCTCCTCAGGTGCTTTTATCATTCCCAATCCCTTTAAGAAAAAGCATGAAGGATTCATTTTACCCATCAATTTGGATTACATTCTCCTTTTATCAACATCTTTTCCTTAATGACTTTGGCCATTCAGTTTACAGGTCCACTCAGATACCAGAGAGCTGAGCTTTCCTCACTGGAAACTTCAAGACATTGTTGGAAGGAATGAAAAAGCCAGTCAACAGTCATGTGTGCTGGACTATTGCAAGGCAGTCATCAATTATGCAGGTTTTGGAATATGTTACACTACCCACAGCTGTTTGATAGCTGGGTGATATGATTTATGAGAACAGCCAAGATTCAATTACTGATTTCCCATAAGTTATCTATACAGTCCTTTCATCCTATGCCAGGTTATGAAGGGCTCTGATGAACAGAGGGGACTGAGGAGGGGGTTCTCTGACCATGAAATGAACTGGGATTTTCAAAGAGAAATCAAAAGGAAAGAAACAACAAGTGATGTAGCGCCAGTGGGAGGTGTCGGACTTCAGATTCATGAAATTGGACTGTCATTCCCAGGCAGGCGCAGGAACACTTAGTACAGATGCACTGATTGAGCCAGTCTTCAGACTATCTCTCTATTTGTCCTTGACTTCTTATCATGTGCTTTGGGAGAAGCAGATTACGGCTAAAAGGAAATAGTACTTTTGCTGCATTTTATAAATCTGTAAATATTATTGAAAGAAATCGCTTAATAAGTGCCTGGGAAATTTTAGATGCATACATTGACTTTAACAATGATTTTATCAGAGCTGAAAAAGCAAGACTGGCCCTTAGGAATAATAACACCAATTTAATAGAGGCTAGCATTGCAGAAGAGTTAAAATGACCGTCAGTCTTGTTTTGAGGCAAAACTGACCATGAAATACCAGAATGTCTTGGTTTTAGGAAGTATTTGGGAGTCTCACTTGGAAATTGTGAATGAAATGTGAATGAAGTGGGAAGGAACTGAAGAAGCAAACCTTGTTCTTGTCACCCCACTGTGCCAATGGCTCTGGCCCAGGCTCTTTCCTGCACACAGCCAGTCAAGGACACCACAATGCTGCTATTTATATTTATTTTCCCTCTGACTTTTCCGCCCAGCCTGAACGGCAGTGAGCACGTGTCTCTGACAGCGCACCACCCGTGTTACCACCACTTTCATTTCAAATCTGAGACTTTTAATCTGGTCTGTGGCAGCTGAAAGCAGAAAACTATCTAATTAGAAATGAAACACGCCATCCAGAGGAGAATAAAACAATCCCTTGATTATACTTCAAAGGATCGAAAGAAAAAAAAAAGGGCAGATGAAAGAAAAGTTAAATACTTTGGTAGGACTTCTCTGTGCACTCAGGGGTTATAAGCAATAATCTTTGCCTCCCTCTATAGCTAATGGAGAAAGACACATCTCCCAAGATCAGTACAACTACGCTTGAAGCCTAGGCTCCTGGCTTAGGCATCCTGTTTCACTCCCTAAAGTTAGATATTTGAATTCTCCCTGTTCCCACCATTAAGTTTTCTCCCACTCAAGAAAATTCACACTTACTGTCATCTGCAGTCCATTGTACCTAGCAAACTATGGGATGTTCAGAAGAAAATATCACTATACTCTATCTTCTATAGATCTTTAATTTATTTTCTCTCCTTTCTTGTATCCCCCTTTCCCTGACCTCTTACAGGCCACCCCATGAATGTAACAGAGGCACAACCAGCACAGCCCTATGACCGTCTGGACCCAAAATAAGGCGACACTGCATAGGGGTGCCTCCAAAACTCCAGCCCGCACCTTCTCCTCCATACCACTAGTGAAACCAACCTAAACAGCATTCAGAAACAACATGTTTCTCGTTATCATCTACAAGAGGATTCCACAATTCAACAGCAAAGGGCTCACTCTCCATTCAAGCCCGTGGATCTCTTCCATGTGGGGACATAAAAGCCATCACATCAAAATAAGCAGCAGCCATCTGCTATGGGAAGCTGATATCTTTTACTGGAAGGTTCCTAGGGCAGGGAATAAAGCAGAGCATTGAAAAATCACTTTCATAGGGATTTCATGTTTTCTAGCTCTCTCCTGTATTTTTTCTGGATTTGTCTTTTTTTCCCTGTGCCCATTTGTTTTATTTTGTACCACTCTGTGCCACCCCCTCCCAGGCTCACATGTGAGTGGGAGGAGGAGGCTGAAGCAAGCAGTTGTTCATGTGCTTGTTTTAAAATAATATAGTGAAAATTAATGTGGTTCCTTGTTTGTGAAGCAAAAGCTCCATCTCAGCACTGCTATAGCAGAGCAGCTGAGGGAAATGGATTTTATTAGCCTGGTTTCCAATCCCTTTACTTAGCTGGCTGGTTATTACATATCTATCCCCTTAATTGTGCAAGCTGCTATATAGACAAATAACAGGTGAGGCCCATAATGACAGGTTGTTACAGTCCAGAGCACTCGACTGGCAAAGTGATTCTCACAGAAAATTGTCTCTGCTCACCTGAGTAAACCCTGCGAGGCCTCCAAGGCGCTCAGGGAGAAGCATCAGCCAGGCTGTGTGCTCTGTGCATGGGATGCAGCAGCCGCGTCAGGGATTACTCTTGGCATCGCAACAGATACAACCCAAACATCGCCATCAGCAAGGGACAATCCTGCCCCAATAGAGGGTCTCATCTCTGGCAAAGGGGAAGGAGAGGGGGAAAGGACCCATCCCAGGTCACAGTATCAGGTTTAAACTGTGCAAAACTCTCAGCTGTAGTCCAGCACCTTCACCACCACATGGCCCATGAAGCCTGCTCTCCTCTAGCTGTGCACGCTCAAGAGAGACTTTCAAGCAGTTGTCCGAGTCATGGCTCTGGGATCTGGCAAGGAACAGTGTCTGGTCCCTCAACCCATGTGTTTGTGTTTTGTTGTGGTTTTTTTTTGATGCACCTTCTCCTCATGATGAGAAGTCCAAATGCCCTGCGGAGCATTTTACTGACTGAGGAGTCCTTGACCAGCACACCCCAACACTTAAGAAAGATCCATGGTTTGCTGATCCGGCACTAGTTCCCCAGGTCTCTCTCTCACCTTCAGACAGGGAATAGCACATAATAGTAAAGCCCTTCCTTGGGATGACCAGTCAATGGACTGCTTGAGTCTCCCTTATTCTCCAGCCTCTTGTTTTCTTCCTGTAAATGTCTGAAATAATTAATTTAAGATTTAAAGACCCAAGTTACTGTACTGTGCCCAAAATAATAAATGTCTCAGAATTTCAATTACCCTAAATGTAGAAGTGTTGGATCCTGTTTCTGTATCTAATGCGTCACACAGAACCATTACCCCACTATCCATTAATTATAACAAGGTCAGCATATTCCCTGATGTCTCTTCATGACTGCACAACGAACAAGCACTGCCTCTGCTGTGGGTAGAGTCCAGTCATAGATATACAGCTCTCCCACAGGACAGCCAAACTTTGCCTACCCAAAATGATCAAGAGAACATTGTGCTAGGCTTTGGGGATAAAAATATCTGGATAGAACAGGGAAGAGGACAAGGGAGACTAAGATGCCTGTGTGTCTTTGAGACTAAACAAGAGGCACAAAGAGATGTTGCTCTAGGGAGATGTGCAAAAGAGCCTTAACTACACCGAAGAATAGCTCTAAGAAGAGAAAACAAAAGATTTCTTTCATCCACAAAAGATTCCAAGAAATGGGGGGAAGGGAAAAGTAGGAAAAAAGAATAGCCGGGAAAAATGAAAAAGGTGGTTTGGGCCAGGTCTAGTCCCTGTCTATTCACACATTCCACCATCACAGCCCAGATCTGCAGCCAGTTCTATCATGGTGGGCTCTTGACCATGAAAAAGATGCAAGCTCCCTCCTCAAACTCACCCCAGTCCCTCCCCACAAGGAAGAATTTACTGGACAAAGGTGGGAAGGAGGTTGGGAAAGAGGTACAGTCTCTCTCTGAGCACCAGCCCTTCCTCCAAACTGTTCCCAGATATGGGGTGCATTAATATAGCTAACCAATCCCTGCCATCCCCTCCATTTTTATCAAAGCAGTGTCTGCTTCTGTCTCACCTCATTTCTGCAAAGACTCTCAAGACGTTTACATGGTCCCCAGGCTCTAGCTGCAATATGGCCATTCTGGCACCTCAAATGTGTAAACTGCCCATTCTCTCCTTCTGCCCTTTGTTTTCCCACCTTCTCTGGACTTCCTCTGCCTGGCTTTCATTTGCAAAGATTCTACAGGTAGTATTTTATTGTAATGGGTTTTATTATGATGATGTACAACACCCTTAAGTACTTTGGTGAAGGAAGAAAGAAAGGTTGTGCCATAAATAAAATTCTCATCTACGATCAAAGGCACATAAGTGATGGATGTGTGTGGGTGACTGCACACATGTACCTACAGGCAATTCCTCCATTGGGTGGTAGCTGCACTGGAAAGAACCAGGGTCATTGTAAAGATGAGGGTATTTGACAGTGGCTTACTTCCACATTAAGTTACTTATTAAGGGGATTCCCTCATAAAAACCTACATAGCATCCTCTGGACTAGAGCCAGGAAGACCACCGAAGGCAAAGTAACACCCACAGCACTGTTGCAAGACTCAATACTGTGACAGGTGCTTCCTTAAACTGACCTTAAAGACTTGCAGGGATGGTGACACAGCCAGGTTGGATGCTCTGCTACCAGTTTTCCTACTAACTACTACGTCCTTTGCTGCCATTTCAGCCCGTTTCCGATTGTCCTGTACCTAGTAGAAATGAGGAATGGTGGCCACCTTCCTCTCTGCAGCTCCTGTTCATGTGTTTGAAGACTGCTGTCATACCTTCCCACCCATTTTCTTTTTCAAAGTAAGGGAGTCAAATGACTTGTGCTCCCATACAGAACTGGCCCCTCAGCCAGTGAGAAGGGATCTTCAGGGAAGGTGAAGCATGGCAGTGTTTGATGATCTCTGAAACGTCTGTTTGTTCTGGCAACTCCCCTGGAGAGCCAGCCCAAAAACTCTTCTTCCCACAAAACTTCTTTTGCATCAGTCCAAAAGCCAACCAGGCTGGGAGCTAACAAGTGAACAGGGAACACCAGCTAGAAACACGCTGTCCATGTTATCTTTTCTGCTATGGATTGACATAAATGTTTCTGTTTCCATGGCATCTTTGAGCCTTTAGTTCGTTGGGTTAACTAACTCTTGTCCCTCCTCTGGGGCTTCTGCCCATTCAGACTGGTCAATACACAGGCTACTCCTGCTAGAATCATTCCCCAAAGTAACATCTTTCAACATGTCACCCACTGTTTTTTAAAATAGGGTTAATTGGTTTAAGATGTGGGAAGAATTCCTACAGCAGGGGAGAGAGAGCAAAGAAAGTTCCTGACTCTTGAAATGATTCTCCTTTGAGCTACACTATGAATGAAGGGATTCAGGGGAAGATGATGACATGGAGAGGAAACAAAACAAAGCTAAAATAGATATTTAATAATAATTAAAAAAAAAAAACACAGAGAAGAATAGAGGAGTGAGAGGGTATCTATCCTGCAGCTTTACAGGCAGTATTAGCATCTTGTTGCCTAATGAGCCATAGATGTAACACACACATCATGAAAATAAAAGAGGGAGGGAAAAGCAAGCATCAATAACAGAAAAACAGCCACAGAGGCTGCTGCTAGGTGAATGTCACTTCCCTCACATCCTCTCTGAGTCTTCCCAGCCAGCTGCCCTCCTCCCTTCCCAGATGCTTATTCTCTGACTCTCTTCTAGCACGTTATCTCTGTAATCATTTGGTTATTATTGTGTCCTGGGGTTTAGAGTTGACAGCAGCCAAGGGGCAAGATTCAAGAGTGGCTCCTCAGGCATCCTTTGCAAGTGCTAACATCTCCTTCTCACGGTGCAGAGGGATGCTCTGGCTTCACTAAAGTTAGGAAGAGAAGGGCCCAGAGCACAGGGACACAGTGATGTTTACCTCTCAGTATGTCGTGGGTGGGTTTTCATGCTCAGAAAAAGCAAAGAGCCCCATGCCTGTCAGCTTGGGTTAGCACAACCACATTTGGTGAGACATCCCTTTGGCTTGAAAGCCCTATGCTCACTCACAGAAGCAACATCAAAGCTTCCAGAACAGCATCCACCATACTTAACAGTTATTTTACTGGCACAGGTTTTAAGCAAGAAGCTGGGGCAATGACAGGAGTGCCAGCCAGGCAGAGGCCTGCCACTGCCCCATCTTCTCACCTAGAAACCTCTGCCAGTAACCGGAACACAAAATGCAGTTCGTTCTCAGTTTGCTCTCCTTTTGGACACAGAGGAATATGTACTAGCCCATTTCTTCCTCTTCCCTATTTTTTCTCCTTCCTTAACCCATCAGTCCCTCCTCCGCTCTTCTTTTTCATCTGTAGCTCCTGCACCTGCCATCAAGGTTTATTCTTTTCCTGCGGGATTATTCGGAGGTTTGCTTGTGCAGGGTGAACAGCATTTCTGTAATAAAGCCTCAGCCACATTCCATTAGTGTCATTTCCATCTGCAGAAGTGAACTGTCAGCTAATAAAAGCTAGCACAGACCCCTTGGGCAAGATAAAATGAGAGAGCAAGAGAGGGAAAAAAAAAATCTACCGTCAAAGATGGAGAAATGATAAATGTCTTTCTAGAAGCAGAAGCACCTGGAATTGGAATAAGGGAACACTGGGGGAAGGAAGGAGGGGGGTATATTATCTTTGCTAAGAGAGCTTTGTTTCTGAAAGGTCTCATTAACTCAAAAATCACCTGCTACCCATCTTCTCTGTACACTAAGGGCAACATCCTGCACCTCTGCAGGGAGGTGTTAATGTACAATTATTGTTTGCAAGCAGCAATGGCCTGAGGGAGGGGCAGGAGGCCGTGCAGCAGGGTCCAGCACAGCAAGCAGAGAAATCAGCACAGGCTGTGCCCCGTGCGGCTCTGCTGAGCCTCATCTCTCCACTGGGATGAGAGGAGACAGGGGTGTCACTGGCTGTATCTGAGCTGTGAGACCCAAAGGCATGTCTCGGCAGCCAGATACAAGTTTGTCTGTCTAAGCTGTTCTCTAACTCCATGTCAGATGTCCAACAGGTCCCCCCATCCAAATGATCCAAAGACAAGCCCCTTGGGATACATCACAGGGTGCACCTCCCCTGAAGCTTAGGGGCACATTTATGACCCATTTGGTCCCTGTCTGCTCCCATTACACAGAAGGGAGATGACTGCAATGCTGCTGTGGCCTCAGCATCGTCCACTAGTTCTCACCAGCCCCACATGCTGTGCAATGAACCAGGCACATCAGTGGTTGCTTGTCTCTCCACAGCACCCTTCCCTCTAGACAAGGACAGAGAGGCCCAGATACCACAAGAGAGGGGAAAAAAAAAAAAAAAAAAAATCATGTTTAGTCAGGAGTAAGGACCTATTTTATTCCCATAACTAGAACTTGTCTCCCTGATCTCAGATGATCTTTGTCTGGACTTGGGCTCCAACTCTGGAGAAGTCTCAGCTCTCTGCTGACTTTATGCATGACACTCAAGCTTTCCAGGGCCAGATCACTACTACTCAACTTTGCAAGCAGCTCCCAGCTCCATTAGAGAAACACAACCATAAAAGAGCATCTCTGATTAGATTTATGCCAATGCAACAGCTCTTAATGCCATAATCTATGTAGCTAGCACAGGCAAACATGATCACACAAAAGGGGTCAAGTGTGCCATATCCCAGAGTTATCAGTTCTCCTGCTAGGCCACTGAAGCTATTGGCAGCTGGCAGAAGACAACAACCTTCAGGCTTTTTACATTACCCTAAGGAATGCAATCAGTCCAGACTAAGCCCAAAGCCCATGTTCACAAAGTCTTCCTGAGCAGCAATGCGCACCTCAGCCACAGACATTTGTTCTATAATATGCAATGCGCAGGTATGCATACATACAGTTTTTCTCAAAGTATTTGCCATACCTTCTTCACTTTTGCTCGCAGAAACAAGGCTGTTGCCCATTTTGTTCTTAAACCTACCAGTGATACATTACTGTCAACATTTTGGAAAACAATTACCACAGACAAAACCACCATATAGGTAAATGCAGAAAGTTGTACTGTTTAAAGACCTCAGGTTCTCTTAGTTAATCACCCAAGAAACTCACAATAAATTGAGGAACTTCGTTTTGATTTTAAATGGAAATATTATCACCTGGTAGCCACTCTCTTCTCCTCACTGCTTTGACTACATATAGATTTTTTCCCGCATTTGTATCGAAGCATCATCCCTGGGGGCACTGGCAGGTTTTTAAGTCTCTGACAGATAACCGTGTCCCTCCAATTTCCTGGCTAAAAGCTTCCTAAATTCACCTAGCTCAGCACTCCAGGAGCCAACTGGATAGTGGTTTGCTTAATAAAAGTTGCCTTTATACAAAGATCTAAATCCTATTTTCCAAGAACTGCCAGGGGATTTTCAGGCTGTAATCCACCCTACTGCTGACCCTCCACAGCAAAGAAACTTTTATATTGCTGGGTGGGATTTTTTTCATTTGAGAATAACACAGGCTTTTTCTAGTGGCGCTGAGAGACGGGGATATGAGAGCACCTGAGGACTGCTACAGGCAGAGGCAAAAGTTTGGACAGGTTTTTCCACATCTGCTGCACAGACAGTTATCAATGACAACAGAAGAGAGAAGGGATAGCTGAAGAGGCTGCAATTCTCTGAAATTTTGCTCAGGGAAATGATTGCCACGTTCAGTATGGAAATCATCTGAATGAACAGGCAGGTCTCTGAAGGAGCTTGGGAAGCCCTTTTTGCTACTTCAGAGGCAGACTCTCTTATGATCCTATCACTGTGCAGAGCATCCACATTGCTCCCAGGCAAGCCCTGGGGACTTGCAGCTGTGCTGAGACATCTCCGTTCTGATGTGAACGTGCCACTGTCTCACGCTCCTGCCACGAGAAACCGTCAGCTGGGTAAAAATGAGGCTGGTATGACAGGAATGATTAAAGCTAGGGACAAATATCCATCAATGATTCAAAATATTTGAGGAAGATTTGCTCATCTCTAGGGTCCAAAAAACCATATTGTA
Source organism: Platalea leucorodia (assembly GCF_965183815.1). Taxonomy (NCBI): domain Eukaryota; kingdom Metazoa; phylum Chordata; class Aves; order Pelecaniformes; family Threskiornithidae; genus Platalea; species Platalea leucorodia. The sequence continues at coordinate 18,965,543 of NC_138833.1, read as the reverse complement.
CAAGGCTTCTTTTCCCAGGAAGAAATTCACACTGGGCCTTTAAGCCTCCAAAACATATGCAATAGATTCTTAACAAATGTGAGTGGAAGTTTAATGTCACCCTCATATATACACAAGCTTCCGTCCTTTCTTCACAGAAAGATTATCCTCCCCACAGATAGATGCTGGAAGTCATCCAAGAATTTAAGAACATTCTTTCATTCACAGGTGTTTTTGGAGCTTACAACAGCAGTGCTTATTCTGGAAGATGATGAGGGAGAGAATTGCCTTGGCCCTTCAATCAGCTTTTGCCCATTTCACATCAAATTGCAATCTGATAATACTCAGTACAAACTGGAACACTCTAATACAAACAGAAATGGCTCCAGCAGCCAGAAGAAACACTAATGACACAAATTAAATGGAAAGACATTGAAGCATTCAGTGCACATCACTACCCTGGTGGGCAAGTTGAACATGAGCCAGCAACGTGCCCCCATGGTAAAGCAGGCCAGCAGCATCGTAGGCTGTTCTAGGCAGAGGGTTGCCAGCAGGTCAAGGAAGATGTGATTGCTCCCTTCTACTCAGCACTGGTGAGACACATCTGGAGTCCTGTGTCCAGTGCCAGACTCCCCAGGACAAGAGAGACATGGACACATTGGAGGGAGTCCAGCAAAGGGCCATGAAGATGACTAAGGGATTGGAGCACCTCATGTACAAAGGAAGGCTGAGAGAGGTGGGATTGCTTAGCCTGGAGAACAGAATGCTCAGGGAGACCTTATTGATGTGTATCAATACCTGATGGAGGAAGTAAAGACAGGGCCAAACCCTTTTCAGTGATGCCCAGAGTCGGGACCAGAGGAAAAGGGCACAAATTAAACTACACAAAATAAGCACCTGCTGTGGCTCTTGCCTCCTTCTAAAGCAGCATCCCACACAGCAGCAGAGACTGTCTCATGATCATGGTGTTGACGCTGGAGAAATCAGTGCCTAATTCCCATCTCCATTTCTCACCAAGCCATTTCCCTGGGGTCAGAGATACAGATGAGAAAGTCCCTGTTCTCCTTGCTCAGAGGTCCAGGGTGTGAGACTGAATTCACCAGCAAAGCTTCAGCAACAGCAGACAGAGAGGGAGAATATTTGAAAACATATTTAGCTGCTGACAGCAGTCTAACAAAGGATCATTACAAAGACACGCAGAAACTGTGACAGGGATGCAGCGAATTAGTCTGGGACTGCGAGACCTTAGTTACAACAGCAGGATAGAGAAGTGGAGCTGGAATCCATAAGAGGAAAAAAAATTATGACCTGACTGAGTGACATCAATTCTGGAGGGACTGAGGAGGGAAAAGAAACTACAGAGCTACTTAAAACTGCATCAAACACACAGAATGAGGGCCATGAACTTAAAGATGTGGAAAGGTTGTGCCACAAAGGAGCAGAGGTGGAAATCAAAAGAAGCAAAAATAAAACAAGTCCAATGGAGAGTGCAATAAGAGTGAGCAGGACAAAAAAAGAAGCTGGACAAGAATATTGACAAGTCAAAAACATTGATCCTGTGCTTCCTTAGCCAAATAAGACTGGAAACAGTGCACCAGTTGGGCTCTGGGGAGGATGGAGAAATTCAGACAGGCCATCCACTGCTCCCTCTCCTCCAGACAAAGGCTGGGGATTGCTCACACATATGCTGTTGCATTGACAGCTGTTGCTGCAAGGTATAGATGCTAGACACCTTACTGCATGTAGCACAAAAGAGGGGAAAGTGAGCCACATCAGGGAAGAACCATATTTTTAACATCTAGAGGCACCTTAAAGTGCTTCACACAATGAGTCACATGCAAGCAGTGCAATGACCCTGCAAACAAATACATTGTTTTTACTGTCTTGCTGTTTTTTCAATGGCAAAGAAAGATGGTCTGTGCCACCAGGTTTTTTTTATCCTCACTTATTCAGCCCCAGCAGAGCCCCACTCAGCCTAAGAGCTCAGATACGCCTCAACACCTCTAGCAGCCCATGTTTCCCAAGTGACTGTCAGCATCAAAGAAAGAGAAGGGAGAAGAAACCCACAGGATTTTCTGCTCTGGGACAACTGGATTGTCTCAAAGCCAGTGTTGAGTGAATGACATAAGCTGCCTTTTCTGGCCTGAGAGATGACCTCCTCTCTCCTCTACATCTGTTTCATTAGATCTAAATTACTCCTGTTGCCAAGATATTTGAAAGCAAATTGCCAAAAAAGCTTCAATCACTATCTGCAGCTACCGATTCCCCGACAGGACCCAGCACCCAGTATGATTCTCACCAAGACATGATTTGTAGGCACAACATCCTAACCAAGACGCAGCGAGAGGGAGAGGCAGCACATGAGCCAGGAAATATTTCACACAAAAGCCTCAGCAAGACTTAGTAGAGTCAATTCTTTTCATTCAGGGGTAACTTTCACATTCATTTGGACCCAAAAAGTATACCAAGGAACAGGAAGCAGCAATCAGAGGGTGTAAGCACAGGATGAGAACATGTGTGTTTGATATCATCTCATGTCAGTGACTTTGACAGGACAAAGCTTTGGAGAGGGTTTTAGCCACAGATGGAAAAAATGCAGCCCTGGTGAATCACGAAAATTAATTAGCTACTCTTAAGTCAGCAAAAAGCATATCCAGCTCCGTGCACACCCAACCTTTTATCATTATCACAGAATCACAACATAATCTGCCACCGCAGCCTTCCCAGACCAAGTCCAGGATCAAAATAGTAGGGCCTCTGGCTGTGGCGAGTGTGCTGCCATCGTAAATGTGCACAGGGAGGCTGCTGCAGCTGAGAACTGAGATGAACCACTCCAGCTGCCTGGTCAGAGGGATCTCTGCTTCCAGAGGTTTGTGACCGGGAGATAGATGCAATGGCAAGACTGCAAGGGCCAGAGGCATCCAGCAGGGAGGGGGAAGATATGAATTTGGGGATAAACAGACTGTGCAATATCAGGAGAGCCAAAGAAGTCAGAAGCATCGTACCTGCAGGTCAAACCCAGAAGACAGTAATGGAACTGCAGACTGGCTTAGACTTGCAGGAGATGCCACAGGCTGGAGCTGAGGCATATTGGCAGACTTGAACAGGAGATCAAAGTACACTGAGAACTTGGCTCAAGCCCTTTTCAGCTAAGGGAAGAGAAATCTCTCTTGTCTGCGACAGTAGACTAAATGCTCTTGTTTCGAGCCTGACTACAGAATTGCCTCCTCTTCAGAAGAGACAGACCTGACAGTCCTTCTGATTTGGACTGTTTTGGGTGGGGGTCAGGTGGCTGTTCCCAGCCACCAGCAGCCTGGATTGTTGGATACCAGGACTTTGTGCATTCACTGTTGGGTAATATGTGGATGTTGATCTACATGCACCAGGAGTCTTCCAGACTCAATGGTATGTGATTAGTGGGTCCAGAGTGGGGTCCCCAAACTTCCAGCTTTTGCTTGTCATGGCACTGAGGGCATCTAGCTGAAAAGTCTTTTTAAAGACTCCTAGGCAGGTAAAGATGGGCCTCAGGAATAGCAGTCTCCTTGCATTACAGTAGTCTGTTCACCATGCCCTGGCCTCTCCTTCCCTTGCTGTCTAAAATTTTTAGCTAACTCTGTGCACCCTTTGTCACGAGGCAGCCGTCCAGCTCTGTCCTACAACAGCGTGTAAATATGCTGACATGCAAAGCACACATTTCCCTGCTTGCAGGAAACATGCTGCGTAATGAAAGAGTCTCCCAGCAGGAGGAACACAACTTGCGTGCCAATTAACTTGGCACCCACCATGGGATCAAATGGGGCAAGAGCATAGCGGTAGATGCAGCAAAGCTGAGCTTTCCTGCCAGCTTCTGCACTCAGCTTAATGCTGCCTTGTAATGAAGTCATTTTGGCCTGCAAGACACGCAAGCAGATGGGCTGTCATTCAGGGGCTACCGTCTGCACCATCCGTTCCTTGGGGTTTGAACTTATTAAGGTCAGTGTTTTACAAACGCAATCAAGGAAGCAGGCTTGAGAGATATTATGACAGCATTAAAAGTGTGTCCTGCTTCATCAGCACTTTTGAAAAATTAGTTTAAATGTCCTCAGTGGCAAACAGCATTTAGTGCTGCTCAGTGCAGTAAACGGAGGGAGGAAAAAGAGACTACACAGGATTTTTAAAAATAAAACTCAAAGCAAGTTTGGCACAATGAGTAAATCACAAGCAACTGTCTCCCTACAGTGCCCCGCTGCATGAAACTCCTTCCTGATATAAATCAGTGCCATATCTAGCCAAATACAAAATCTGTGCCAGCTCTTGCTGCATAGTTTATCTTTCTCCAAGATATTAGCAGAACCAGCATCTCCACCTCTTCAGAAAATTGCAGTATCTCACCCTATGCTGCACTATGCAGCTACAAGGTGGGTTTGTTGCTTCTAACGCCACCACAGCCACCCACCAGGCTCTGCAGTGCCCGATGTCATTGTATCATCATTCCTATTTTGTATCTTCTTTCCCTGCACTGCTATGGGGACTTGAGAGCACACTCCACAGTGAACCTTAAAAATAAATTCCAATTATAGAACCTCATTTTCACTCCTTCCAAAATATTTTTTTTCTAGATAGACATTCAAATTTTGCTCCAAAATGTGTTTTCTCTTCCTTTCTTCTTCTTAACAAAATTCTATCAGATGATTTTCAAATTTGTGAAAGGGTCTGGGGAAGAAGGAGGGAGGAACAATATATATTCTCACAGCTTTTCTTAAAAATAGCCAAACAGACATATAAATAATAAACTAAATAACATCATTCAAGTGAAAAAAATATGTGGAGGCTTGAAGCTGGGCAGCATGGCCCTAAAATACTAGTTTGATTTTGCTGAGAAAAAGGGCAACTGAAGCAAAAAGAAAATAATTCTGCATCAGCTCTCCAGAGCATCCTTCCACAGCAACTGATCCTGTTCCCTCCTTGCAGAGAGGAGAACTCACACCCCCATATTGACCCCGCTGCACACCCTCCCTGCCAACCCTTATAAGTTCATGGTCTGCTGTCCCTGGGCTGCTGCTGGGCCAATTTGCATGAGGAAGATTGTAAATGTCACACCAAAACACGCACAGTGGTATTCGCCCAAAGCAAATAAAGCTTAGGACCAGAAAGCAGAGAAAATTATGCCCACAAAGCAGTTGTAAATCAGCCCCATTCCAGGCCCTTTGCAAGTTTTGCTGCCTCACAAGTATTTGGCAGATTCAAAGCTTTCCTTTAGACAAAATCTAGTGTTTTCTTACTTTCCCACCATGAAGTTAAAGCCCTTATGGGACAAAGCATGCTGTCACCCTGCTAACATAGACAAGGGATGCCTCCCCCTTGAGGTGGACATTACAAGGTTCCCTCTTCCCACCCATGGCAGTAAAAGGCTCAAAATTGCACATGCTTCATTAAACACCAGCAGTTTTACTGGGAGACCAAACAAAGTTTCACCCCTTCACCCCACAGGACTGGAAGGATCTAACTGGGATGCTGAAATTCGAAAGTAGTAAGTAGTCACCCTGGGCCCTTACTAGGGAGAGACACATCTCCAAAGGATGATTCGCTCCACTGAGGTTTCAACCCAATGCAAGTGCCTTTCACACTCTCCAGACTGAAAAGGGAGGTTGCTTGGAGGCTAACATAGATGCTTCAGGACCAAAGTTTTGTGGGCTGAATCTGGGGTGTGAGCCATCGGCTTTGGATGTGAAGTTTCCAAGGAGCAGGGAATCTCTCCTGTCCCTGGGGAGCAGCAGCTAATGACTCTCCCAATGAAAAACCATTGTATTTTACCTCTTTCTGTGGGAATTAACCAGAACTTGTCTACATACAGATCCATTGCTTGTGAGGGACCAGCAGACTCTCCACAGCTGTATCAGCCCCATAAGTAAATAAAACAGAGTCCAAATAAATAATTTGCATTAATTGGCACAAGACACCTAGCCCACACTGCACCAGCAGAGCACACCATCTTTCTGACTGCATATTTCCTTTCCTCTCAGGCTTTCCCTAATAAGTTTTCGAAGAATGAAACTCTCTCACTGTGGCTGAGGTAATGGAGAGTAAGATGGGAAAAATTTATATCAATGCCTTGTGACCAGTCTCTCAATGCTATGCACAGTCAGCCATAAAGAAAGAAGGTGTTTAATAAGACCCTGGCAAGGGTCAAAACTGCCTTGTGATAAATCATTCATTCACCTGCTTCCTGGAAGTTGTTCTTCCAGATCAGTGATGCTCTGGATGAAGTTTAGAGGGGATATTTTTCCACTCTCAGTGCAAGATCGCCTTGCTCTAGCTGACACATCCTATGATTCCTCCAGCAACAGAGACAGAGTTAATGGGTTGGCTGCACTGCAGACCTCAGCCCTGTGGCCTCAGGAACAGGCTAGGACAGTGAAAGGACAAGCTGATGTGGGGCACGATGGGCCTACCCCATCCCTCATACCAGAGGAAAGACTAATTTCTCTCTATGCATCTGAGCAAGCCCAGGATGTTAATCAGTTTCTCCTCTCCCCGATTTCTTCATTAGCTCCTTTCCTCAAAAAAAAAAAAAAAAAAAAAAAAAAAAAAAAAAAAAAAAATCTCTTTAGCTCTTTTCATACCAACTTTCCTTACACTGCTGTCCCAAGGCTCAGTGTATACCTAAGCTGAAAGCTCCTGAGAGCATGTAAAGGCACAGGATTATATTTAAGCAAGCAGTAAACCGGGAATGTGATCAAGGTGCTTCACTTTATGTAAAGGTACAGTGCTGGATAAGCGATCATGCAAAACCAGCCCCAAACTGGACAAACTATAGCACATACTATCACGGTGCCATTCAGGTAATGTTGAACCATGCACTGCTTTTATGGCCTTTCCCTCCACAATGTTCTTATTTCCAAGCTAAAGAAACAACCCTGACAATAGGAAAGTGAATTTCAGTGTAAGTGGGTAGGAAAAGAAGTAGAGGGAAATACATGTATGTGGCCTAGAAGCTGCTCTCCAACCCTTCAAGCTCCTTTCCAGTGTGCCCGAAGTTCCCAAAAGTTTATCGGGGGTGGGGGGGAAAGACCACCAAAAAAAAAAAAAAAAATACAGAGAACAATGAATCCATTCCATTTTCCCAGAACTTCCCAATGTATAAATCTTGGCACAAACCCCCTTCATGGAGTTACTGTACTGCCTTCAGAAACCTCCTTGCATCTCTGGAGACGTTCAGGGGCACCAAGGCTCTTTCAGTACGAGTGCCCCAGCCAAGGAAAAAAAAGAGTTTCCTTGTGTCCTTCCTCTCCCTCACTCTCACACTCTGGACAAGCAATAGTTTGGCCCTGAAGATGTTGCTGTGAGGAAGGAGTTTAGGCAATACAAAACTGATTCAGCAGCTTGGCACCTCACACGGAAGCACTGGACAAACACGACCTGTATTTGTTGGGAGAGAGGAGACTCAGAAGTGGCTGAGGCAAAACATAATTCTAAAGAGAATTCATGAGATGGTACGAAACTATTTAGGGCTGTGTCAAACATGGGAAGCAGGTGGCATAAGTGAAAAAGCTCGGGAAAGGTCAAGCCTTGGAGGAATCGAGTGAGAATCAATTCGTGCAGGGAAGAATTGATCTGAAACAGCCTCTTAGCAGAGGCAGCCAGGGAAGAAAAATCAAGTAAATAGCTTTCAATCAGAGGATAGAATTCATCTCATTTTAAGCATCAAAAAATGAAGTATGTAACCTAGGTTTCTCATCCAGGCTCCCTCAACAGTAGAAAGAGAGAAAGACACATTAGAGGACAAGTAATCTGGCTACCTATGAAAATACCAGTTAGCATGAATCCGGGAATGGGCTCAAATGTGCTCAGAGAGCTGAAGTTAGGTGAGGAAAATCCCACCCTTAACTACCACAGAGCTCCTGAAAAGGTGACAAACACTTGCCAACATGAATTTAATGAGGTGTCTCCTTGGAGCGGCACCCCACCAATAAGTTTTAAGAGAGACTAAGTGGATGTGAGGCTGGCCACATGCCAACTTCAGCTAACCAGCAAAACAAAACAGTGAAAACCATCTTGGGTTTTCTTAGCCTTTAAATACTTGGGGGGTTTATTGAAAAAAGATGGAAAAATACAAGGAAAGATGATGAATGCTAATGCAATAGATGAAGAAAATACATTATCTTCGATTCCTCTTTGCCTGGATCTATAGTAATTTCAGAAGGAGTGATTGGGTTATGAGATAAATTTCATTTGTTCCTGATAAAAGAACAATGCTACATTTTTTGACAAGTGTTCTTCAATATGCCACCTGGGTAGTTCTAGTAACAGATAATAAAAATGAAATATGATAGGATTCCTAAGAAGATACCAGCAGTTAACAGGGGAAACCATTTCATAGCTCTTTCTTAGGAGGTACCCAGATTTCCTAGGGATAACAGGAAAGTTTTAATCAGTCCCTTTGCAAAGCATGTAGGGTAAGGTTTCAGGATGTGGCTTTATTCCTGTCTTAGCTGTAGATGTTACTTAAGAACCAGCAAAGTAAAACCAGAGGCATATAGCTGGATAAAGGCAAACTGCCTCTATAGTTAAGTAGCAGTGGAAGGTGATTCTGTAGGGGATCACAGAAGGAATGAAAGGGTGAGTTTTATTGTGAGCACCAAAGGCTCAGCAGATGCAGAAAGGAAAAGCACATCACCAACCTATTTCGGGGTCCAGAGTCAGTGAGAAGAAATTCTCTCTCTACTTTGCCACTAGATAACACCACGCTGGGACCAAAGGATAAAGTGTTTTCAGGCTTTCCTTTATCCTATGCATTTGTCATTGCTGGAAACTATTTTTACTCAACTGTCCTAGGTCTACTTCTTATTTTAACGATACAGGCATAAATGTGGCTTTAGTTCTCTGTGACCCATGGACTGAACCTGGTTGTAGACTCACGCCGTTCTGAAAGCAGCCTGGTCTTGCACAGCCCAAATTTCCTGTTAGATCTCCATGGATTTACATTTGCACGATGCCTTTTATGGGATGCACTGAAAGCTGGCCGTGCAGAAGCAACATACACGAGGTGCTTAACCAAACATCCCTCTACGTATCAAATTTACACACTAAGGCATCAAGTGAATAAAATGTATCAAAAATATGCTATTTCTTCTAAGTCAGCTTCTGTTGGCCTTCATCTTTCATATTAGTTTCTCCTTTCTTTTCAAACACATTTCCACCGTCCTAACAGAGCTCCTCTACCACTAAAAGCCCAGCATAATCAGACTGCAAAGGAGCCGGGGGAATCTCTCTTTGCTGTTGTCTGCAGCCAACAGAATAGAAATGCTGTGAAAAGCGGCAGTGATTATGCAATAGATAAATCATAGGGAGAATATTTGCTCTCTTCCCTTTGCACAGATCCCATACATCACCATGACTCAGTGCAGTTCTCCCAGTGGGGACAAATTCCAACTTCTAATGCACTTTCCATCCAATTCCTCTGTGATAACAGATGGGTTGCTGTCCTGAGATATTGCATTTTGATAGTAATACATTAAACACCTGTGTGTTTCAGAACAGTTTTGTTTGGGGACCCAGTACTAATCCCATTTCAGTGGTTTAAGTTGCGCATTTTATCACTGATGAGAGAAAACACCTCCAGTCCAATGGCTATCATCTTGCTACCCCTTCTCCTGTAGTTTTTCTGGTTGTTTCACCAATCTTCCTAGGTGTGATAAATCACGTAAATTTAATTTAGAGATTATACCCCTGGCTTTGAAGGCAGAGAAGGTTAGCTCTCTGCTTGTAGCCCGTAGCCTGCTAATCTTATAAAATTCCTCCATTCCCACTTGGCTGGAACTGTCATTGGGGAGTGGGGGGAGAGCGATACCTATTCTACGAAGTGTTTGGGACTTTTGTTGGACACTTGCAGATGGCATCCTGGCCACTGTCCAAACTCTCATACTGCTGCATAAGGACAAATACTGTAATCCTGAAGATTTTCATAAGACCACTGTATTGCCAACTCTATCTCAGCAGTACAAAGCTGGTGCTAGCATTTCCAAACTCTTTCTGGTCTTTCCCAACAGTTACAAATCTCTCTTAGCTACAATATTTTTCCAAAGACTAAGCAGTTCTGAAGTTCATTGCACTGCCTCCTTGTGCATGTTTGTCTATGATCGCCGCTGCCTCCTTTCTGTAAAATTGGAGGCCAACACTCCTTTACTGGAGCACTAGCAGATCTGCAGAGGAGATGCATAAAATAGGGGAATTCCCGCTATCTGCAAGAAAGCACTGTTTCTTGCCTGTAAGGAGAGCCTCTGGCCCCAAGCTGAGAGTTACAGTGACCGAGCACATTATCCATGCAATCTCTCCTTTATCTATAAATTCCCTTTCTAAGGAAACATGTAACACCAGCAGGGAATTAAAAACAGTTGCTTCATGGGCATCCCAGGTGGCTGTCTTTCATCTCCTTTCCTAATATTTCCTTTAGGCTTGGATAGTTATTATTGGTTTTGTTTGGTGGTTTGTTTTTTTTTTTTTTTCCTCTTTGCTCTTTCCCATGCCTGAACAGTTCTTGGCTTTGGCAGGCACAGAAACAGCAGGTTTACGACATGTGTTTTTTAATGTATCAAAACACGTTCTTTTGATTCATTTTTTAAAAAACAAACTCTGCTCGCTCAAGGTTAATAACTTTCCCACTTCAGCTGAATATAAGAGAGTTCCAGATGTTGCTGAGAACTTTTAAAAAAACTCTCACCTTCAGAATTAGCAAGGCAAAAACAGTAGCTTCTCAGATACCCCCTAAACCAAGAGAAATTGCTGGACCCTCTGAGAGGTGGCCCAGAGGGTTCTTTAAGGCTGACAGTTTGGTATATTTGATAGAAGTTTACGTGAAGTTACAATAGCTATACGAGTTCAATAGCAGCTCCCCAGACAATTCACATTTGTATCTCTCCACAGCTCTGAGTATCATACATATGGGAAATGTGCTGAAACCAAACACTGACCTCAGACAACAAGCACACAACATTCTCCTTACTAAGTAAGTCAGTATTTGTACATCCAACACTAAGAAGAAATTGTCTCCAGTCAAAAGCCTATGGGCTCTTTGCTGGGTAACCATCTGAGATGGCCCTTATGAAAAAAATGTAAGGGAGGGAACCGCCATTTCAGCCAGCCCTGACCATCCAGGACTCCTTCAGATATTGCACCAGGGCAGTGCTCACTGCTACTTTGCCAGGACATCAGAGGAACAAGACGATTTGCAAGTAATTCACATGTTCACTTTGATCTTTCACACAAACTGAGTAATGTCACTGGATTTTAATCAAGCTCTTTAGAGCTTTAGTCCACACTTTTATATGCACTGAAGTTAGGCATCTCAGCTTGTTTCAAGCTTTGCACACAAGAAGCTAAAAATTCTTTTACTCTTTATTTTTTGCCTTCAATTCAATGAAGAAAATATTGAACAAGTGAAAAACATTTTGTTATACCATTTCCAAGGTGGATTTCCCTGGGGTCTTCCTATGACTTTTTAAGAAGGATTTTACTCCAACAGGAAGGAGACTTACCAGACAGGACAGGAGGGAGCATCCCATGAATGGGAGAAGGCTGTGATCGGAGACAGTAAAGAAGTCAAATTTTGCATCTTGGTAGAGTGTAGAGGAGCACACGTGGAACCCAAGTCAACAGCATCAGTAAGAGTAGAAGGATGGAGGGCCTAGAAAGCAAGAGCAGGATGTTTTTGTTTAAATAACCACACAGCAGAGTCACAGGCACAAGCCAAGGTCTTCGCTGAGCAAGTAAACTGGTACCTTCATATATTTTTAGCCCAGCTTCCTAGTAGATTAGTAATCCCTCATAAATTCTTTTGGATAATTTAAACCGCATTTGAAAAGGGGAGAAGAATCTCAAAGATACCCAAACCTGACTTGTCCCACCAGAACTAGAGGCCAAAGAGTAGAGAGACTTAATTAATACTCCCAGTGAAGAGAAAATACAGTGCAGGTTCAGTCCCAAGATTCTGCAACAAAAAAGGGGGGCTGGACCCAAATATCAAGCTTAGAGTTTTAACCCAAGCCCAGGACACCAATGTGTAAGAAACACAGCTCCTAGCATCTTACTGCACAGTGCACATCACTACTGATGCAGATGCTCCCTGAGCCAGGCTAATGCCCAGTTTGTTTCAGGAAAGTTTTAAGGATGTTGTAGGTCATTTACTAACTGAGGAAGGGTGATGCAAAATATCCAAAGCCAACAGAGACTAGACAGACAACAGTGCATTACTAGCCAAGCATGCAGAGAAATAAACATGACAATTTTTATCACAGTACATCACAATTTTTCATGGTAGTGCTCAGAACTAAGTCAGTTTTATGGCAAAATTGTTCTCAGCTTCTGTTTTCTTTACTCAAAGCAGCTGATCTCTCACAGAAACCTTTGGAAAACCACAAAGCTTTGCATCTATCAGTGCTTCTTCTCTCTTCCATCTTCCTTGCTTTTAAGGGGGGGAGGGGGGGGATAAGAAATTTGCTATCTGGGGACAGTTTAACCAGATCATACAACTTGCTCAAGCTGTATTCTTTTGCCTTGACTTCATGCTCAGCTCACCAGCAACTGGATATGATGTCACCAGTGAGGCAAGCTGAGCAACAACTAAAAAGCGGTAGCAAACTGTACGGAGAGTAACGGGATTAGGAAAGCCACAGTGCCCTGGACTCAAGGAGGGCTCATAGCAGATCCCAGAATTCACTCAAGATGCCACCTTTGTAGTGCAAGGAAAATAACCTCTCTTCTCCTAACCCCCTGAAACTTTTTTTTTTTTTTTTGACACCTTCAGTGTCAATAAAAGCAGAGAATTGTTTAGACTCTAACCAAACCAGCCTCTCTGCAAAATATCATGTTTTTTGATACACCAAATCATAAACTTCACAGAGAACAAAACAAAGGAAAAAATCTCTATAAAGAAAATACCAGAAAATTGTGAAACCATCCTTTAAAAAAAATATTGAACTGAAGAAAATGAATCACATTAAACTGTCATAAATTACTTTTAGATCCCTTACAGAGAGGCTATCATGACCTCAGCATTGAAGATATCCATGAACCTGAAGGCAGTGTTAATGACTGCATATTATCCAGCCCCGCTGCATTTCGAAGGGTGCTTGCACAGGATGACACAGAAGGAGGGGGAAAAGCATAAGCAGAAAAGAAGTTCCTTGCCTAAAAAGCACTTCATATAGAAATATCATCTTGAAATTAACCCATATTAATTTTTAAAGTGGAATTTTAAATAAGGTGATAATTTTTTAAAATCTGGTATAAGTCCGCCTCTTGCCAGTTCAGAAATTAGAGACTTTCACCTATGGAAAAGTTCTGTTTTGAGTAGCAGCCCTGACAGCAATGAGACTGAATAAGAACAAATTTAAATTAGTCAGAAAACCATCATGCTTAGATGAGAACAAGGTCCTCCCAGGGGGTGGTGTTTAAACTGCCTCTGAGATTTCTGAAGGAAGGACACTGCTCTGCATTTCTCTTTATAGGAAAGTCAATAGCCTGAAGAAAGATAGATTATATTTCATAACATCTATAAGAGCTTTTATGAAAAAGTATCATATTGACAGGGCAGTTAAGGTTAAGCTCCTGATTTTAGTTTCCCCTCTAGCTTGTTTCCAGCTCCTAGGAAAACTGGATAAATAACAGAAGTGTCCATGTGAATGCATGAAAGTCACAGAGCAAAAGAAAAGGAGTACCACTTTCCCCTGAGCCTGGAAACCATTCAGCCTTACAAAGAAATAGCCTCAGACAGAATTCTGCATTTGGCCATGACTTGTCCACTTTGTATCTGATGGGAATAGAGCCTGTTTTAGGACAAAACCCCCAGAAGTCAAGATCACTTCAAAAGTGGGTGTCTGATGTTTCACAGAACGCAGCAAGGACAGCAGTAGCATCCCTTCATACTACTCGTCCCTTCCCAAGAGCTCCCTGTGACCTTTAATTCCCCTACAAGGAGGCACCAGAGGCTTCATTTTAGCAATGCCACGAACAACAACTCAACCAGCACAGCACAGCAGTTTCAAGTAGCGCTTCAGAGCCTAGAGCACTCCTGGGAACCGAGAGCAGCTCTCTGGACCAGAGGCAGAATGGTACAAAGAGCCAGACGGATGCTCAGTACAACAGCTGCTAGCAGAAGGTGAATAAGGGAAGGCAAGAGGACTATGTAAGAAACAGCTCACCTTCTTCATTTTGATCACATTTTTTACACCCAAACTTGCTGAATTTAATTATTTGTCCTGTTACAGGAGGACACACTGTCCAGGTACAAGCTTCCTGGAGAACTTGTACTGCTAAGAGGGTTAACTATATATGAGTTTAGTTAGAAGGCAGTAAAAGTTATCACCCCCATCTGTTTTGTAGCCTAAATAAACAACCATGACCACATGCAATATCCAAGCCACAAAAACCTCTACTACATATGAATGTTTAACTAATCCAAACCATAATTCTTATAACAGATCAAAGCATTTATTTTGTCAGAAACAATTTCCTCAATTTCTACCCTCAAAACACTAGTGTAAGGAAGCAGTGCGCAAAGTGCCTGTAAATGTTTTGCCGATAGGGAAACCAAGTTGCCATAGGAATAAGGGACAGAAAAACCAGCTGTGGAGCGAAACCCAGTTCAGAGCAGTGATAATTCTTAAAGCGACTCATTAGCTGAATACACACACACACACGCACACACACAAAAATATCCATTTCTACAACAGCTTCTGCCCTTGTGAACAGTCACAAATTTAACCCCACCAAAGTTCAGTGAAAAAGATATTTTTCCCGTTTTACAGCTGGGGATGCTGAGGCACAGAGCAGTGAAACGCTCATCATCACATCTGGCATCTGCGTGCCCCTTTGCTCCCTTGCTCCCTCTCTAGCAGAGCACGGAAAGGAGACAGGAAAACTCTTCCCAGGCAGGCGCTGTGCCTCTGAATAGGTGCAGAATCAGCGAGGCAGAGATATGATGCACTGAGCACAACCAGGAGGCCCGCAGAAGAGCAGAGGACTCCTCCTGCCCCCTGAAAGGGAGACAGTTGCCAACAGCTGTTGGGGACAAAGCTCTACATATGGTAAACACAAAAACAAACAAACAAACAAATCTGCACAGGGCAATAAACACAGCATATTCATTACCCTGGAACACCCTTGAGACATGGCATTTTAGGAGGAACAAGTCCTGTTTCTACTTTGCATGTTGGATAACTTGGGAAAAGTTTGAGAATATAATTATCTGGAACCTGACCCTTCTGTGAGAATCCATGGGTGACGTCCGCCTGCCAGCCAGGGCACGGCTTCAGAGCTCCTCTACTCTGAGTAAGGGGCAAACATTTTCATTTAAATATATTGTGTATTTTTTGTAAATAAAAAAGAATGATATTTTTTATTAATTTTTTCACCCTTTTTTTGAAATATCTTTGGGTGGAACAGACTTTCCTTTTAATAGGAGCAAAATTCTTTGTGTAGCTATGAATTTAACTCAGTGAGAATGGAATCAGGCCTCAGTTCAACATCTTAAAGGAATATTGAGGAATTACAGGATAATTGTAATTCACCTGTAATTCCAATTAAAGGATTGGGGGCAAGGGGAGTGGGTTTTGGGGTGTTTTTGTGTTAGCAACATGAATCATACTAAGGGCATCTGAAAACCCTCAAGTCCTGAAGCCCAGCATTTCCTACTAGCTAAACACAGCTTCAGTAAATAGGGCCATTCAATGTCATTCCAGGGACCACTAAGCTAATAGAGGTACATAGAGCTTAAACCAGATTAATAGATCCTAGTATCTGCACCTCATTAATTCCAGCATTTGGATTACTCTAAAAAAGCCACCTGTATCTGCTGGCAGTGCATTGCCATGGCTCAGTGTGGAAATGGTTCATGGAAGCCCTGAAACAATGGCAGAGCTCAAAGCACAGTCAAAAGATTTTAACACAAAAATTGCCGACTGTTTTCTATAATGGTCTGATGCCCCTGGGAAGTAATGATGCAGCAAGGCAAAGGACAGGGGACACCAGGACTCGAGGTGGGCAGCAGGAGGCTTAAAGAGCTCCAAGGACAGCAGGGTACCAGGGGGATTGCTCTTGGTTGACATCAAGACTGAAGCATCACAACCCCCTGCAGCAGCTCCTGTAAGTAGTGCTGGGCCACCACAAGTGCATCCAAGTTCTCCTCTTTCTGATGTCACAGGTCAGTCTCTGGGTCTTAGTCCTTACCTTCAAGTTCAATGACACACACCCATGCTACCTAACAGCCTCCTGAAGCAATCGCTCCAGCTGTGGTCAGCACCACTATGTCTCACGTGTGTAGGTAACAACTTTCCTCTGCCCTAATCACTATGGTATTAACTCTCATGAAGCATAATAATCCTCACAAACTTCATTTTTCTCCATTCTAGGAGGAATTTATTTGACCTGGCCAAATATCTAGCAAATATTTAGCACCCTATGTGCACATATTTTAAAAAAATTCCTAGCAAATTGCTCAACTGAAAATTATTTCCCCTGAGGAGGGAACAAGGGAACAAACACGTGCCAGATGTGAGTCACACTGTTCACTGCACTCCTGGAAGACAGTCAGACAGTGCAAATGCTAAGAACAGTGGAGGAATCGAGATGGGACACAATTACCCATGTTACATTAAATTAATTTTCATTTTTGCATTCCTACCAGGTTCATTGCTGCAAAAACAGAAGGGATGAGGTTTCATGAAAGTGCTTTACAAGGTCAGAAGATGGCAGAACAAGGTAAAGAAGAGTACTAATACCAGAGTTTTGTTGTTTAAACTCATCTTTGCTCTGTTTCAAAACTTTTGCATACCAACAGCTTTGTATGAGGATTTCCAGTTATTGCTATAAAAATATTACTGCTATTTTTTTATACCTACTTTGTGGGAGTTTAGTTTTAGCTGGTGTCGGACACCACTGACTGAAAACTTTTCATCTCAACAGACTCGCTTGCACAAAACCGGTTTCTATGTTTTAGTGATATTATATCAGTTTTAATGAAAGAAAACACTGGATCTTTTTTGAATTTGTGCTTTGGAATTTTTTTATTTTATTTTGGAATGTCGACATTTCACTCATTTATATTACTCCACTTTTCTATTTTCAAATGGACATATGACATCAATTACAAATAAAACTTTTGTTGAAGATGATCATTTGGGACAAATCATGAGGTTGGATTAAAATATTGTTTTATTGTAAATCAAAATTACAATTAAACAAATTCACATTTAGAAATACCATGGATTAATATAAAAGGGGTAAGAAAACTTGACTGTAAAAAAAATTTTTTTAAGAGAAAAATAATGAAATGTCAACATTCCCCATGAAAAAGGCATACTGAAATCATCCATCTCTCCCTTGATGCATGACAACAGAGAGGAAAGATGTATGTTAGGGTACTGGTCTGGAACACGGGACATTTCTATTCAAATTCCCAAATGGACAGAGATTTCTGGTTAGACTATGGGCTTTTCTGTGTCTCAGCCACAGAAGTTGTGAAACGCAGTAAGAAAACACATAGTCTATTCCCTGATACAGTTACTATGATAATAAGGTGGCATATAAATTCCTTGGATATATGCCAGCTCCTTCTAGCTGCACTCACCTGCTCCCAGCAGCAAAATGTTTACTGATAATAATTACAAGCTGAGATTATCAAAGATGCTTAGGGGATTTGGATGCCCATGGGAACTGACAGCACTGAAGATCTCCACCTACAGATTTTATTGAAACACTGACTGATTTCTCTCCCCACCCCAGCAACATTTCAAGTGCACACATGCAGAACGGCAAGAATATTTACAGAGATAACATCTTCGTGTCGGCTAGGCAGAGAATCCCATTGTGCTAAAGACTTTACAAGCAGACAGTAAATAAGAGCATCCGCTCAAAAAAACCCAACCAACCAACCAAACAAACAAAAAAACTAACAACATTATTGCGGTTCTAGTACACACCTTTAAGTGGGGACAATTGCCCACCACCACTATGCAGAAAATTTGCAATTTGGAAGCAATTGAAGAGTCACACAAATTCTAACAGCTTGCTCACAGGACCTTCCTCTCTAACTATGAAAATAACTTCTTCCTGTTCCTTTCCAAAAATCAAATCTCAATCAAAATTCTCTATCCAGAAAAACACCTTTCTAGATTATCACCTTCCTAGTGTAGAATCTTCTCCTCCTCCATCAACAGCATTGTTGATATTGGTTTTGTAGCTAGTAAATAAATCAGCTGTTGTCAAGCCAGATAAGATTTTCTATCAGGTGGAGGTACAGAGAGTTTTCCAATGAAGAGCAGCAGCGTGGGAGGGGCAGTGACTCACAACACTGTCCTTTGCTAGGATAAAAACCTTCCTTGAGGAATAACTGCATCCAATTAGTGATGCCCAGAGGTCAGGTGGAGAAAGTTTTGCTGTTGCCTTGTGTTTTTATTCTGACCCTTTAGCCCTCCTTCCCCAAACCCAGTGGCTATAGAGCAGAGTCTAGAAGAAAATTCCTCCTGCCAGAGGTGAAGGGAGGGGTGCTGAGAGGGAGAGGGGGGCCAGCAGCACGTTCCCAGCTGAGACAGATTTTTCACTTTTCATGTGATCCTGGCTCAAATCCTCAGCAATAGCCCCGGCTTTCACTACCTCAGAGATTCATTTCCTACCAATCCTAAAAGAAATGAGGGAGCCACTGTCCCTCAGAGAGTGAGAGGGCTCTAGGTTTATAAACCAATTTGTCTGCAGACAGCTTTCATTGCTCTTCCATCACAGACCCCAACTCAGGATGACCTGGATGATACATCAGGTGTAATTAACCCTGTGCCCTGAGCATGGGCACAAGCCAGTCACACTGTTCATGAAAGTCTTTGTCAAAGATATGAAGGCTGATGAAGATTCGTGCTCTGTTCTGATGCTCTCATGCTTTCACCCTCCTTTTGCACTGTGGCTATTTCAATTTAATGGAGAGGAAAAGGGCTCTCCAACAATGGAAGATGCCTTTTAATCCAATTTTTCTGTTTCCTATTCTTCCCATTATTGCTATGGATTTTGGAAGCTTCCTGCTGCAGTTACACAGTCCTCTGATTCTGCAGGCAAGCAAGCAAGCCTTCTCCAGGACAGCAAGTGAACAAATCAAGTGCTGCTTTGACAAAAGAAGGAAGGAGAGGGAGAAGGCTGGAAGGAAGTAGATTGCCCACTCCAGCCTTGTCTCCTACTTTACTTCTCCTCTCTCTAAGCCAGATCCCAGGGAAGGCCTGTCTTTACCATTTCTCCTCTGCTTTTCTAGCAGAATACACAATGGCTGCTAGAAAAGAGAACAAAAGCTCCCCTTCTATATAGGAGCAATTTGCTTACACTTCTCAGACTCTCAGAGGGTAGGAGAGGGATGAGATCCTCTCTTTGTTCTTTATTGCTTGGGACATTTGCATAAAAAGACACACTTTGTTATTTAAACACTCATCTGCTCCCACTGCATAGTCTCATTTTGAAGTTATAATCCTCTATTAGCTATGTGTCAGTCATACTGCTAAAGGAATGGCCTGGAGGTTAGACTCTGCGGTGCAAGAGCCCAGGTTTGAGGCTCCATATGCATGGGGATCTGCAAGCTTGAAGGTCCTCCTTTTTCAACAGGTGGGTTTGAAGCCTGGGACCAATATTGGTATCACTACTATTGTGCCAGAGCTCAGGCAGCTGGCGTGGAGGTAACCAAACCTCTTCATTAGCTGGCAGAGCATTGGGCGATCGCCCATCCCCAGCCAGCTACACTGAATAGCTCCAGAGCAAAGTGCACCCAAAGCACCCTGGACACAGCGCAGGACACCGCAACCATGAGTTAGAAGCGTGTCTTTCATCACCTCAATGACGTTGTTCAGACTGGGAACAAGCAAGGTGCGTTATTGGCTAGATCTAAAGATGTCTTCTCCAGCCCAAGCAAGAACAACTTCATTTTCCTTACATGTAAACAGAAAGTGGAGCAACACCTCTGAAACCAGCAGCATGAAGTCAGTGAGAGACACAAATCAGACCCTCTGAGTACTGATGGAAGCAGCAGAAGTTTCCAAATTACTTTTTTAAAACCTAGTGAATATTTATTCTGTATTTCATTTCACATAAGAACACTAAATAAACTTGGTTTTCAATATACAGCAGAAAGGCTCAGACGTGCTACAAGGAGATGACATGTCTTTGTTATTGTATCCAGGATGCCTTTGTTCAAGTAAGGAAGGAATAGAAAACTCAATTAAATGCATTAGTAATCACAAGGTAGTTAAATGTCAATTGGTCATTAAAATATGGAATGCAATAAAAGCCTAAATAATTTCTGAATTATAAACATAAGTGTATGCATCACAATGGGTAAAGTATTTTCTGTTAAAAGGTGGTGATTTTCTTCTGGGAAACTGCCCTCATTTTATATTTTTCTGGTTTTTTTTTTTTTTTCATTAGCATTTCTATACCCTTTTGCTAAAACCGTTTTCAGAGTCACGGTTTCAAATTAGTATTATGTTTGGCACATTTTATTTCTGAAAACAAAAATCTTCAAAGTAGCATTTGTTTTACTCCAAATTTTGCAGAAATTTTCACCAGAATCTGGTTCTGCAAATTCAGAATAAGTTTAGAGTTCTTCATAAAATTTTTGCCCCTCTTGACTAGTGCTACTTATACATTTTATGGCATCTAACAATCCCCTTCTCTAGACTACTGTCAAGATGGAGTTTGAACAATCATCCCAGAGAAGAGTGGATAGTTTTTAAAAGTAGTCCATGGCATCACAGACAATTTCACCTGACATGAAACCGTAGTCCCTGTAACTTCAGAGTCGTGGACAGCAAGAGCCTCCAGGATGGGGGCTGCAGAAGTATAGAAAGAAGGGGATTTTAATGACTGATGGTTATTCACCCATTATTTCCTTTCTAATTCTACTACCCATACAGAGGGTGTTTTTGGAGAAAGGGGTGGGAGGAGGGTGGGGGGAATGCAAAACAACCAACAACCACAAACACATTGGCTTTTTACTGATTTTTAGGACAGGAGAAAATTTCCAGCTTAGAACTGACCTCTTCTAGCTATCTGCAAGCAAGTGCAACATGGGAAATGCCAGTGCAACACATAGTCCCAGAACACCCCTTTATCTACCTGTCCCACTTTGTAGGAGACACTTTTATTCATAAGAAGAGGTGCTTGCCTTGTCTGGTGTCGCCAATTAACCTCAGGGAGAACACTCCATCCTTGGGGTGGATTTGAACAAGATGGAGTTGGAGCAATGGTTTAGTAGACCAGTTCATGAATCCATATCCAACCCCTTCCATTTTTGTACTTTAAATTATGTATAATCTTTTGCTGACTCTTAGAGAATTTGCCATTTGTGAGGATTTATCCCCATTTTCAAGTAGGGCATAAATAACACCCTATCAGAAGGGGTTAATAAGGCAAAAGAATACTTAAAGGACTTGACAAAAGCTACACAACATGTTTGATTTCTGATTCACTATCAGCTGATCTAACCTCTAGTGTTCACTGTCTCGGAAATACCAAACAAACCATGAAATTAAAAATCCCCTGTGCCCTACCTTTAGTACTCTGAAGAAATCAAAGGATCCCCACAGGGGCTTAATTCCTTACTGATAAAGGGAAATGGCTTTTATTCAAAAACTCTTTTTGAAGGAAAAATCCTGTATTTGGCACGAGGGGAAAAAAAAAAAAGAAGAAAGAAAAAAAAGGGTAGCATATCTGTTGTGATTTAGCTAAAAATACATTGACTCATAAAAGGTACAAGCTTGGCATAGCTCCTTCTAAAGTTAAATATTTTTGTCCTGGGGCAGGGGGAATCTAAGAACATCTTGATCCCAAGGCTAGTTCTAAATGATTTTGGAATTTAAGAGTCACATAATGGCAGTAAATTTCCAGTGCTGGAAAGCGTCTAAAATGGAAACTTGAAATATGACTAAATTTCCTATCACCTGACCCCGGGCAGTCCAGACACAGTGTTTCTTTTTGACAGCATGGCTCATCCACTTTTATCAGTCATGCCCATTCCCACATTCAATCTGGTCCAGTAATGAAGAACACGTTTTTACCTTCACACAGTGTTGCTCTGGTTCCCTACCTCTTGCTTCATCCAGGAGACCCATGTAGTGATGCTGACAGCCAAGCCTGCCTAAATGCGAGGCTGCAGCTGCTTCTGTTCTCATTATGGTAAACTTATGTCCTGGCTTTTACTGACATGCAATAGGAACATGGGCAGGATGCTCAGGGAAATAAAAATAACCTTTTAATACACAGAGAACTCTTCACTGATAGCTTCTTGCATCAAAGGAAAGGGAGATTCCCACCCCACCCCCCCCAAAACAAAACAAAAAAAACCCCACCAAACCACAAGATAAAGGATCCAAATACATTGTGGAAGAGGGCAATAAATGCAGATGTCCAGTATCCATCTCCTAATGTACAAGTAAAATCAACTATCTACTGAAATTGCAAATGCCCCTGGCTGCTCTGTAAGCTCGACCTTTCACACCACCACTAATAACTGATAGGCAGAGTTTCATTTGGATATGCTATATCTAATTTAACAGGAGTAATCTTGCACCCAAGTTTGAATAAGAGACAGGACTCTCAATTTCCTGAGCTCCACTGCTATTCAGGGCTGCTGCACCACTTTGAGCCTTCACAGTTTCATGAGCGCATTGTAGGGGCTGGACTTGACACATCTGAAAGACACACAGAAACCTGGGGTGGAAAAGGCTTCAAAACCATCAGATCAAGCTGATTTAATTGGGAGGGAAAGGGGGCACCACTAAGTTGAGAACATTCAGGCGCAGAAGCTCAGTGGTTGGCAACACAGTCAGTAAGGATAAAACAAGCAGAATGATATAACTGATGTTTCACGGTAGTCAAGGAAAGTGCCGTTATCTTGCAGATCATGCCCTGGGATTGAAAGCCCTGCTTTATGCATGTCTGTGGGATTTAGCACGTACATTTAACTGTTTTAGGAAGAGCTTTGGGATCTCCCAGGAAGGTTTCAGGCTACCAAAGTCATTAAAAGAACTATTCAGCACATCCACACGTCAGAGGATTACACAGCAAAATATCCAGCTGAACTACAGGGGAGAAAAGAAATCTTAGTATATTTTTTCATCATGGACACATAAATACCATGCAAATTTGCTCTGAAGAGTAAGTTACACACAGATTTGGTCATTGTCTATTCCAATTATGCTTCCTACATCTGCGTTTAGGAGAACTATCATGTTGTCCACTTGACAAGTCTCCAGTTTGCTTGTAAACCAAGGTGTGATTGTGATGTGCCTATGATTGAAAAGCAAAAACATAAATCCCCTCCACTGACCAACTCAGCTGAGATGAAATACAGGCACTCCACAGAGCACCACAAAGCTAAAAGACAGTATTTACCTGCACACAAAGAATTAATAACAAAACAAATAAATAATTCTATTTTAGCTGTGTAATGTTGAAATATTAATATTGTTGGCAGAGAGAGTACATGAACCTATTATTTTGCAAAGTGTGGCTAAATATAGAGAAGGTAAACTCTGAATAAGAAACTAGAAAATTCAGTTCTTTCACTGTTAGTTCTGATGCCCGTAGCAAGACACACAGAGAGTTTATTTTGTTCTGCTTCTATAACCAAAGTAGATTTTCCATAAACAACCTGTTAGGCAGTTTTTCAATGTGGGGAAAAATGTATTGCAATAACCTAGATAATTTCATTTCCAACTATGAAGGTGTATCTACTGAGCTGAGAACTAGGGGACATGGTTGGTTTCATCAATGGAAGAGGTTTGACTCTAGGATCTACACAAATTAAACTATGGCATAATTGTTCTGAACCAACTTCTTACCACAGTAATGTCAAGAGAGTTTGAACAGAGACCCCCAATCTAAACTAGTGCAAAACAGAGTAGCTCCATATAACTACCACCGCTGATACTATTTTCTGTGTCCATCTTCCTGCCTGTATTGCTTGCACATAAAATTTTGCTTGAAGGGATCTCTGCAGAGTATCCAAGAAATAAGACGTATTTGTCACTCCATTCCCATGTTTACTGTTACTCTAAATTCCTTTCAAGGAGGGAAAATCAGTTGCAGAATGAGGAAAAGTAGAAAGTCAAATCTCATTATGCAATCAGTGAAGAATGCTTTGATCGATGCAATGGAGCCTTAACAATTGCATAGAGTTAAATACTTCTCAGCATCTCGACATGTGTAAATACCAAATTCATTGGGCTGCCCTTGAATTTAAAAAGAATTTTTGAAAGACAAGAATTAACACAACAGTTGGACATAGACTATCAGGTTATCAGAGATTTGAGCCATACGCGTTAGGCAGGCATTAAAGACTGTATACATCAGACAATAAGATAAAACATTGTTTTCTTTCATGTTTTGCACTACAGGCAAAGGACTGGGATTCAGTTCCCTCTCCTACCTAATGGTATTTGAATTCACTTTTCTCAAGAACACATCACATCACCAAGCAAGCCACAAATTCCCCAGGACTCTTGCTCACCAGATGTGGTATCTGGGTTGCCCAGAATATGCAGGACTGCCCTGCACAGGGTAGAGACATGCTCTTTCCCTTGCTGAATATTTAAGTATTGTACATGAAGTACAGCTACTGAAGCAGGAGTTCTCACCTTCATTCTCACACAGAAAAACTGCTTACAACCTCATTGGTAGGGAGTCTTCTGTGAAACAATTAAAGCAGGTTTGAACCCATTCAGCCAGAGGAAAGGATTGAACCTAAGTCTCTCAAACCATAGGCAGGGGGCCTTTAAGGAAAAACTGCTTTTTAAAGTAATCTTCCACAGTCATGAAGATAAATTCTCAAGTAATTACATAATGAACAATGATGCATTTATTTTTTTTTCTTTTCTTACAATGAAAATGAATAAAAGAAGGTTTTGTCAAAAGCAGAATTTTGTAAATTTGCATAAGCCTGTAAGAGTACACAGCTGTTTGGCCACAAGGATTTGGCATTTGCTTCTACAGAACAGAAGAAAGCTCACTATGTATATATCCAGTTTCATACATATATATGTTATTTATTTATTGTTGGCTGTCGTCCACAGACAACACCCTGCACAGACAGACCTGCAGACTGTCTCTCTATAGCCACTTTGATGTTCTTGCATCAGCAGCAAACATGATGGAGTGGGAAATACCAGGGAATTAATATCCACTTCACCTGGAGGATGGACTTTATAGACCATGCTCCTGCAACATACTTGTAGGGTCATTTCTGCTACTCACCCTTAATCAGGCTAGAAGCCCACGAAGCAATGTGGGCTAGTTTTAAGTCTCAGTAAGCAACACAAAATGGCCATATGCAATTTTAGGAGGTACAAAGAGGATCCTGCAGCTGCTGCTGTTTGAATGCAGGCCACCTACATCCCTCACTTTCCCAGTGACAGAAAGGTAAATGGAGTTGCTCCCTCCCTCACATGGGGAAATATAAAGCAGAAGATTACAGTTATTACAACCATCTCTTGTTTGAAACAAAGTTCAAAGGCTTGTCTTCTTTAATCAATCTTCCAGCAGACTAACAGGGCTGTAAATTTCACTTTCATGGAACCAAAGCACTAGAGCTAAATTAGAGTGTTTCCCTCTGTTCCCCTTCTCAAAGCAAAGCACAAGTGAAGGAGCTCAGATGAGAAAGTTAACTGAATTGACGACAGAAACCACACTGCTTTCTCTGAGGAAAACAAAAGAGAAGAGGTAATAAAACATCTTGGCTCCAATACCATATGCTGGCAAAGCACTTTTGGTAGTCAGATATAATGAATATTCAGCAATCTATGGGTATTGTGGTATAGCAAAGTACCTCTGTCAGGGGAGCCATTTCTGTGGCTGAGGTGAGAAAATAATAGATGTCCACTTGGCAGAGGTAGCCACAGACATGTTAACTCAGAGCACATAGATCTCACTGGGCAGTGTCCAGCTGGATATTATTAATGAGTCCATTAATGAGACTGCAATGGAGTGGGGAAAGAGCATTTAGCATATGTGTTGCAAGTAACCCTTGGAATTAAAGGTTCAAGAAAAAAAAAAGAGGAAAAAAGAAAAGGAACATTCACAAACAATAATAAGAGCAGAGACTTGTCTAAATATATTGTGCTATTGAACAGCATCCACAAATGTGCACAGAAACGCTCCCCCCCACACACACAGAGCCAGTCACAGACAGCAAAGAGCTCACAAATACACAAACAGAGAGAGAGTTTCGGAAGCATTGCTAGCATGAAGCCATCTGAAATGCCTAATTTCTTTCACCATCTTCATAATAGTCCAGACATAATTTAGTCTGGATTTCTTCCATTCCAGATTCACTAATGATACCATGGACTTTAAACGGCCCCTCAAACACCAAGAATAATGGATAGCACTAGACCTGGTCAGAGGGAACAGTTTGCAAACAATCTGGGAATCTGTGTCAAATTTAAGGCCATATTGTAACAATTTTGTACATTCACTAAAGTTTAAAACAAAAAAGTGCTTACCTCTACAAATTTTAAGAACTAAATTAAGTCATGATTTGACTCTACAAACCCATTTTATCCCTACTTTTATTACGTACACAAGCATCCCCCTCCCACAAAAACCACTTGTCTAGCTGTTGAATTCCCAGAAGTACAAGGTAATGGCTCATATGTGAATGGAGACTGAAGAGAATCTGTGTGTGTTAGTCTCTGATGGCCTGCAGTAGGAACCTTATTAGAAAATAACAGGCGCACTGTTATCTGGCAGAAGTTTCTAACTCAGGATCCTGTCTCTGGCAGCCAAAGATGATGAGGTGTATCTGATCCTACAGAAAACCTAAACTTTCAGAACTCAACCACCTTCTCCCCCTCTACAGTATAACATCATTACTATAAATTTCCCACTGTCCCCCTCTGTCCCTTGTGATTCCTTTGCATGGTGGCTGCATGGCAACCTGGCCTGTACTACTGCAAGGCTGCAGGTGTTGGTTCACCCTCTCTTATTTCTGGCTTGCTGTCCTGAGCTGCAAAACCTGTGCTTTCCAGAGGGTGAACAAGCCCCTTAACTACTGTGACATGTCTACTCTGGATGCTTGGCCCAGTAGGCGCAAGAGCAAAAATTACAGCTGCCCGATAGACATTCAGCTCTACAGAAGTTCAGTACCCAGTTTATTTTGTCCTCTGCCCCACTGTTTGTGCAACCATCTCCTAACGTGAGGACTTTAGCCTTGTTCATATTGCACTGGTCTTTTATTCTTCCTCTTTCTTTCTTTTTGTATAAATCAAGTCTTAACCCCGTTTTCCCTGAAGGAAATATAAGAAAGCACAAAGTCATGCTCTGCTTTCCTAGAGAAAAAAGACATTTTCTGCAATACTCTCCTGCCAATTTTCAAGCATTGCACAGGAACTGGACCAACATAAACCATCCTTCCATCAGCTCAGGCACATCCCCAGCGGTTGGGATATTTGTAGAGTTAAAGATAGCTATTATCAGTAAGAAACTTGTCTCCCTTCCCCCTCACCGTACTCTCAGAGCACCTCTGGAAACAACTCAGTGCTGCAGAGAGACATGACTTCGGAAAGCAAAATTGATTAGAAGTAGGAGTTGTGTGTTAAATTAAGGATGGAGAGGAAGGACAGGGAGAGGCTGGAGGCAGCTGCAGGATTCTCCTGGGACCACAGAGGGGGACATCTGAGCTAGTGCTGCACCCAGCCCCTGCAGCGGTGCCTCTGCAAAGCACCAGGTGAGTTCCACAATGCAGCAATCCACCCTGCCAAGCCTCCCGCCCAGCAGCTCCCTGCAGCACAGACACATCTCCAAACAGAAAGACGCATCCACCACCATGCAAACTAGATCCCACCAAGCCCTCTTAACATTAAGTGGCTGAGAGGTAGAGACAGAAATCTTTTCCTTGCTTATACATTTTCTGAGCTACAAGACAGCCTGAGAAAGAAGAGGACTGAACTGCAAGCTCTCAAGGTGCTGGATTAACACTAGAGTTAGGCAATGCACTAGAGAAGGGTTGCCATCTCTCAAGCCTGGAAGTACCAGGGACATGCAAAGTGAGAGACTTTCTCCACCCCAGCACCACCTGGTTAGCACGGAGACTGTTCCACAGAAGTGTCCTTGAGTGTGACATACTTCATCGTTGGCAACTACCAGGCTGCAGGTGCAACCTTTTCTGTCCTACACACCAGAGGGTTAAACCCATCTGAGGACAGTGAAAGGACAGTTTCAAGTATGTGCAGGGCAATTCTGAAAGGACCCTGGTATACCTATTCACGCTGTCTGAGGGGTCTTCATTGCTACCATTACCCATACTAGCTATGTAGACCCACAAGAACTCAGGTAATGTCTGCACAGCTTTGTTACACAGTTCTGCCTACCACAAGGCTTGTGCTCTGGCAGCCAGCAAATCTGTGCTACAGTCCCATCATCTGCCATAGGGCACAGGCACTTAGAAAGGCACCAAAACACCCAAGCTGACACGCAGCAGTCCTGTTAATGCAGCAGCATGGAGACCAGCCCCAAACTGCTGCAAAATGTCTGACAGCTACAAAGATCCAAGCAAGTTAGTTTAAAGCTGTCTATGCTGCAGCACGGACATATCCAGAGAAACAGCACCATAGGGAAATGCACGCAGCGTTGACACTATCTAGGAGGACACTGAAGGGTGAAGTAGCTGTTCCATTTCTGTGCAGGACTGAGCCTCAAATGCAGAATTCACACACTCAGCAAACAACTGAGAAGAAGGCAACTAAGTATGGGACTGCATATGGCTGATTTATCTGCAGCCTGCACATTAACAATATCATCTCTGGGGCCCTTTTGACCTATGAGATGGTTGTGGCTCAAATGTAACCTCCTCTTTCCTCCAAACAGAGGAGAAGGGAGGAGCAAAAGGAACCATCTGTGGCCAAGCCAGGTTTTTATATATGCAACTAAGACAGGGAAATAAGGCCAATAAGAGCAACCAGTGCTGGCGGTGTGTCAGAGGCAGCATCAAATCTTTGGTGGAAACTCTTTTGTAGTGGACAAAAAGGGAACATGCCCATGAGAAGCTGTCAGGTCAGCACCCTACATCCCTGTTTTAAAGTTATGAGGGATATTATGCATCCCCAAGCCAAACCAAGAACAGGTATCCAACAGGGTAACAGAAGTGAACAAGAGCTCTCGCAATTCACTCGCTAAGACTCTGTTGCTTGTGCAATCAAACACTGTAGATCTAGGATAAAGAACAAAACACAGAGCAGACAGTGTCCCAAATCCTCTGTAAAGGTGTCTGAGTACACAGATGCCATGAATGTGCCCTCAATCATGGTGGAAAAAGCACACCTTCAAACATGGTAGTTCAGCAAGATTACCATAGGAAATTTCACTAAACCTCTCTTCCATAGGCACACTCCTATTCCTCTCTGAAACATCTCAGAGCCATGAGCTCAGGAGAAGACCACAATGAGGTATACAAGAAAAATTTCAGTCCTGCTGAGAAGCCATATTTACAGCAGTTTCAATTCATGCTTGAGGTTGAACTGACAGAATAACTTCCTCCAAATTCAATTCCATGAAGACAGGCCAGTGTCCTCAAGCACAATATGCTTCAGAAGAAGCACTGAGCTGTATGTGCTGCTTCAGTCAGGTTCAGTGGATATGAGACCAGGAAGCCAACTTCACTAGAAAGAACAATAAGGTTTACAAACTCTTTATTCCCCTGTTAAATATAATTCTTTGGTTAAGCAAGGTTTTGTCAATCAGTTTGAAGTTGTGCCACTCTATTCAGCAGAATTTCGCTACAAATTCTAGCACTTGTGAGCTAAGGAAATCTGGTATTTCAGTAGCGCTGAGGGAGCCCAGCTGCATACCAGCATCTCTGTTGAAGTTGATACCTGCCACCATAATGTTTTTTTACCTCTATGAGGAGCACCTTCATCACATGGAGCTGTCAAAGGCTGGACTTTGGGAGGCTTGATGCTCCAGAAGAAGTGAGGTAGAAGACAGTATGTCTTCTATACCACAAGCATATTCCCCGCGCTGGAAAAATACTGTGTGAAAAAGATAACTTCTGCCAAACTCTGCCGCACCTCTAGTCATACCAGCCACTCTCTTAGCCGCAGGCTCCAGGCCCTTATGGGGCTCCTCTGAATGATGTGAGTAATGTAGGGGGCTGTGTCAGATGCTGCTATGAGATACTGCGGACAGCATTCAGCTGTGACAGCAACAGGAGCTGTACAAGTGGAACACACAGAGCTAATTGAGTAGCCTTATGGATATTTATGTTATCCGTAAAGGCCCACAAGCCTTAGTGACGGTGTCAAATCAGGTCACAGTGCCAGGGAGAGCAGCATGAGAACTTTGCTCCTTTCCAGGCGTCTAACACAAGTGAGTGACTGAACGAGTCTGTACGTATGTCTGGCACTCCATGGGAAACCGAGCTTTAATGAGTTGGGAGAAAACTCTGTTCATCTTGCTGAACAGAGATATTCCCTTCCCTCCTCTCCATGCAGATCAATGTGACATCTGGATAGAAGTTATTCCTATCCCTTCCGACTACTCCAGCAGGGCCGGTTACTGCCACACAGGCTCTCTGCAGCTCAGACAGCAGCTGCCTCCTGGTGAGGGGGCCCAAGAAGAGAAGGAAACAAGAGAATAAAACTCCCAGCCAGCTTGTACAGCATTGTATATGGTAGCTCTGTTCAAGCCCTGTTTTCCAACCCACTTTCTGCGATCTTACTAAGACCCCTGAGCCTCTGCACAAGAAATACCTAAGCAGCCGAGCACTCAAGAGCAGAAAACAGACAGCTGACCAGGAGTATGAAATTTATAATATTGAGCAATGTAAAGAGGGAAATTGTTCACCATCTCTTCTAGTATACAGTGGCATCAAATAGACTAGTAAGTGAACGTTCAAAGCAGATCAGAGGATAAGCTTCACATAGCACTTTGTTAAGCTATGAAACTGCTTGCCACAGGAGATTCAGGATGCCAAATTCTTACCAGGATTCAGAAAGCAGCTGGACAAGTTAAGGGGGAAAAAGTCCCATCAAGACAGAAGTATTACGTCTGGTTTAAGCAGCTGCTGAGCTGCAAACTGCTGGAAACCCTTTCCCTGTTCTTCCAACTCTCCCACAAGCATCCATTTCAATACTGTTGGAAACCAGCATTTCATAGCTGGACCTTTCTCCGGCACAGAACAACAACTGTAGGATCAGCCAAGGAACAGAAAGAACCAGAGCTCTGCAGGGGATTTCAAACTAGTCTCAGGACAGCTACTGATGTACAAACAGGCTGGGAGAGCTCGCAGAGCTTTCAAACTGCAGTAGCCATGGCTGCCATTGGACTGAGGCTCCATGGGGAAGCAAACGTGTAAGGGATGGTTAGAAATTTCCACAGAAGGACAGTGTGAGCTAGATTTGCAAGGTGAAGAGTACAACTGCATACTGATGGGAGGCATAGGGAGAAGAGGAATGATACCAGCTCAAGTTTTATTACCTTATTTACTTTAAATACATTTTAAACAGACACTACTAAGCTCAAGAAGACTTAAACTAAACTAAGCAGATTATACTGTGATCAATAACTTATATTAAAAAAAAAAAAAAAAGTCGCTTTTAAAGCCAGCTGTGACTCTTCACAGAGAGGGTTATATTTCTTTGACGAAAGCAGTTTAAATGTGCACTGTGGTTTCGGAAGTCGGGGCCACATCCTGGCACAGATAAGCCTTAAATGTCTCTGATGTTTCCTCTCTACTCAGGGAGTTTCAAATTGCCCAGCCCCTACAAACACCTTCTACTCAGACTCCAAGCAGGCCACCTGCAGCTCAAACACACAACTCCTGCCACTTGAAAGAAACACACCAAAAAGCTTCTTTCAAAGAAAACCCTCCAGGCGGCTGTGTTTGAAGAGGCAGAGACAAAAGCTTTTGCAACTAGTGCAGTCTTCAGAGGCTCTCCTGCGCACACGACTAAACGGCAGTTTTCCCTGGGGAACCCATTTTTATTCCCTTCTGCATCAGTTTCTGCAAAGGATGACTTCGTTGGCAGCTCAGCCAGGACTCCTCAGCTCGGGCAAATGAAGCCCAAACGCATATTCCCTGCTATGGGAAGTTCTGTTCCCCTCCTTGCTGCTCCATACCAGGGCAGTGACCGCAGGGCACTAGGCACTCGACTGAAGTCTGACAGGGAAGAACCTCCCTTGAAAGCGATATGATATCCAACAGTAGCTGTGGCTGAGGCTTGGGATCACTTCCACACAAGGCTCTCTTTTTTTCACTGAGGATGTCCAACTCTGACCTCTGCCAGCCTGTAAATGGTTCCCAGAGCTAGTGTTGCTGTTAGGTCCACATGACTCAATGAAGATGTACATGCACCTCACCAGTGTAGGTCCAGGTGCAGTCAAAGCATCAGCGTACAAATGCATCCAGATATCCTACCTCTGATCAGTTGTGCTTGAATCCCCTTAAACCTTCACCCTCCCAGTGTTTCTGATCTACAGACAACCTGCAAGCAAAGCACTGGCTCTTTAGGTGAGGTAACAGCATGGTGGTCTTATTCTCTCTTTGGTGTAAATGCCACTTCTCAACTTGAGTAATTAGGCTTTGAATAGACCACTTTTTCTCTCTCAACCCCTGCTTGTACCACACTCCATCCTGTTTTGGCCCTAGTTACAGAGAATAATAAATCCAGCTAGACAGTGCTTTTCGGAAAAGCAATTTGGTTGACTTCTCCCAGCACTAATGAGTTCATTAATAGAGGGATTTTTCTCTCTCCCTCTCCTCTTCTAATCTATGTTTCCTTAAATAGCATCACACACATCGGTAGCTTTCCCATGCTGCAGCAGGTGATGTCTCTCCTTGACCCATCTTCTCCCCTCCTCTGAGGGAAAGAGAGGCAGAGTACTGCACCTCCCAACCTTTTCCTTCTGTCAAAGGAGATGGAAAGCAAGCATGATTAATAACTGTTTGCTAACTAGCACCAGGAGGATCACTCATCCGTTCACAAGTGTGGCAGACAGACATGCCAGGCTACTACCAGCCTGCTCAGTCAGAACCAGTACTGGGGCTTGGAAAGCAATTGAGTGCTGGGGAACTGATTTAGCTGCTAGCCCAAACAGGAGAAAGACAGCACACAAATCTTATCAAAACTTAGCTTTTTTGTTCACCAAAACAAAACTTTAAAACATCTCATTTATCTGCCAAATGAAATCTTTCAAGTGGCCTACAGGAAAAATGTTCCACCTCAGTCTCTCCTGAGAGAAGCAAAGGACTTGAAGGGGTAGATGTTCTCAAAAGATTAACAGCTTCTGCCTGTCCCTTGTTCAATAAAAGCCCTACCAGAAAAGGGGAAATGCAGATTCATTTTTTTCTGCATCCATGTGGAGAAATAAGAACTGTATCTTCACACCTAAGCAAAATTTCCTAACAATGAGGACTTTGTCAGTGACTTTGTGAGAATCTCACCAGTTTTTGTCCCCAGTAAATTTAATCAGCATTTGCAGGGACAGATGTTAAACTTGACAAGTTACTATTAATGTGAATCTAAGAAGAATCCCACTTCAAGGTACTGGAGGGAAATCACAACACAGGTGACTTTGCCTGCATTGTCTCTGTAAACTGAATACCAGACTCTGGAATTCCAGATACCATTTTCCATATGAAAAATGAAGTATTTTGTATTTTTCAACTTATAGTTGGAAGTTTTGTCAGAAACAATTCCATAAATTCAACCCAAATTTATAGATGGTTTCAGTTTCCCTCACTCAGAATATTCTCATGCCTATTCTGGATCTGGAGACATGTCCACTGACCTGAAGAGCATACAGGGGATCCCTAGGTATTTCTCTTCTTGGATCATTTACAGTATAAATCTAACGTAAAGTAGCAAGTCTGAGACAAGGAGAGAAGGTCCTTGTGGTGATGTGTGGGGTACAGAGATATAACAACGATTCTGAAGATTTGAGTTCTGACTTCAAGTTCTGCATTTTTTTCCCCTAAGCCCCTTATTTGACAAAACTATTTCCTCATATCTCTCTGTAGCCCATTTATTATCCTCTCTATTAATAAACGCTCCTTCCCTGATGAATCGCTGCAATTTATCATTAAATTAGAAGATGAAATGGTCTATTTTTTTTAAACAAAGAGATTAACTACTATCAACAGGATATTTCTCTATTATAAAACTCCATCTTCCTCACCAAATGCAGAAGTAGCATTGTTTAAAGCAGCCCTAAGGTGATCCCAGGTGGGAGGGACAATCAGAGAGGTGACATTCTGCTATATAAATGGATGGATCAATCTAAAAATTACTGTGAAAGAAACACATGGCATTATGACCATAATTCACTCGGGAGTTTTTTAATAGTACAATTTAAAAAGTGTTTAACTTTTACGTAGATGAGGCTGCAAGGAACTGATATGACCAATCAAAGCCTAGATAACAAAAAATATCTCTCCATGCATACACCAGTGATTAATCACACAACAAAAGGTCAGTCAGGAAAAGCATTCAACTAAATATGAAGCAACTTTCTGCTGGAAACCCATGTCAGCCTCTCATATCCTTTTTGTATCATACAGGTCCCAAGAGCTATCCCTTATGAGACCACTGAAATTTAACACTGGCACAAGCACAGAATGTATCCTCAGCTCCACTGTGGCCAAGCAAGCAGGTTTGGTCCTTGAAAGCTCCTCTGTATCATTTCATCCCCTGGACACAACTTCTCTGGGAAATTAAAATTGCATTTACCACCATGGCTTGGATCTGAACTGCTGTATGAG
This sequence comes from Platalea leucorodia, assembly GCF_965183815.1. NCBI lineage: Eukaryota > Metazoa > Chordata > Aves > Pelecaniformes > Threskiornithidae > Platalea > Platalea leucorodia. Next base: position 18,930,811 of record NC_138833.1, on the reverse strand, counting down.
GGCAGCGGCAAAGCCTCAATATTTCCTGGAGGCTGTTTATGCCCCAGAAATGGTGCCAACAACAGGTAGATCAAAGCTTGATAAAGAGAGAACCCCTGCACCCCTCATGTTCCTCTCCAGGAAACCACTTCACTGCAAGGGCTACGCTGGGCTGCTTGCCTTTCCTCCCACATCCAACCATCTTTACTGCAGAAGTCAGCCTTGGTAGGGTGTAACAAAAGCCAGTCAGTACTAGCCACCACAGAAAACAAAACCCTCCAGTATCATTCCCTACCAATCCCCAGATCCAACCTCTTCACACACCTGGTTATTTGATTTCTGTCTCCGGAATTTAGGAAGTTATTTTCTTTCATTCTTGGATGCTAAGGTGATGGTCCATCTTCTGCCCCCACCCATCTGCAGTACAGAGTGAAGAAAGACTTAGGATTTTATGCCTCTGTCACTGTTTGCCTGTGATGAACTTTCTTCTATAAGGAACACAGACAAAATCAGGGAAAAAACAACCCTACTAAGCACCCTTCCTACATGTCAGTGTATTCCTCTGCTCCAGATGTGATCTCTTCTGGAAAAAAGCACTCTGGCTGGGCTATTCACAGGCCTGTGTCAGATTCCTGCAATGAAGGAATCTATTAATTCCAAATAAGGGCTCATTCTCTAAAGAGCTGCTGATAAAATGGAACTGATAAAATGGAGGTAATTTAAAGGTCAGATGAAATCCAGCTCATGTTCATCCTGCTTATAATGGAACATCACCAAGATGCTTCATTGGCAAAGGGGCATTTATATGTTTGGTTGGCTGGTTGTGGGGTTTTTTTTAAGAAAAATTGCTTATCTGTAACAGAGACTCTGAACATTGGATAGGAAACTTTCCCACGTTAACCTACCCAACAGCTAGCATCCTGCTGCCTGCTTGGGTGTCCCTTTCTGGAAATTAAATCTCCTATCATCTTTTTATCACACTTTGGAAAAAAGAAATGGGAACCAAATGCAGTGTTCACATGAGCAGCAGAAGCAAGAGCTGAAACTAATAGGGCTGCACTAACTCAAACGTGCAAGAGGTGCGCGTGAGACAAGTTGCTGCTGCACTCAGACACATTCCTCCCCCTTTGCTCTGTGCCCATGATGCTCTTTGCCAGCCCAGTTCAGCTGCCCACACCATCCCTTTGCTTGACATCGGGCCCACAAGCCACACAGATTGGCCTTGGAACCAAATATCAGGTCTCTTTTACACCTGTGTTGTATTAGGTTACTAAATGAAAAAAATTCTTCTCCCTTTTCGCTATAGGATAAGCCATATGAAAGAAGAGCACGTTTGCACTGCAGCAGAAACAAGCTCTTCATGGTAGGCATGAGCTGATGCCACCAAGGGATCCAAACTCAAAGGAGAAACTCCAAGATATTGAGTATGTTGGACCAGAGTGTTGTCCCCCCTCAGTGCCCCATTTTCAGATCAGAACTGAAAGACATGACTGTTGGAAGGCGGCCACTTCCAGGGTGTTTGGCTAACATTATCAAATAGCCTACCGAAACCCTGAGGCAGTAATGTGCTGAAGAAGGCTGTTTCCACTCAGAGGGATGTGGCAATGTAGCTGAATCTAGGTAGCCTAAACTCCACACACACTATTAAACCTAGCTTTGTTCCCAACATTTACACTTTTTTTGAACATCTAGAGGTAGTCAGTGTGCAATGTCAGGTTCCCTGGATGTTTGGTCATCTGGAAAAGCCAGCTGACCCCCTTCGTTCCACCTCTTGTTTTCTCATCTAGAGGTCAGTGAGGTTCTGTGTGCTCATCTTGCCCCAGGTCATAGTAATTGAACATCACCTGTTGACCATAACATGAGAAAATCCTCAACTGTCATGCAAAGGCCTGAATGGCTGATAGTAATTAAATCCACCTTGGTGTTTTTCTATGGGTATTGGTCCTAAATGCAATTAGGATTTTTGGAAGCATTCAAACAGACAAAGGACTCAGACAAAAAATAAACACGACCACAAAGAGAAGCAGTAGTAGCTGCAAATTGATACCTCCCAATTCAGAGTGTCCCAATACAAATGAAAAGCAGCAGTAAGCAGTGGGAAGCAGCACAACAAAAGGGGACAAGGAACAACAGCAGGTATCCTTCAGAGCACTGGGATCACTGGGATTTCTGCCTTTCACCCTTTGGCTTGTCACACATGTTTCTCCAGAAATCCTGCAGGAGATTTCAGGCAGTACCTTGAATTGTTTGCCCTCTTCATACTCCCCTGCCTCAGCATCCACTATTGGCACCTGTTTGAGACAGAAGTCTAGGCTAAAGCTAGACTTACTACTGTGCTTCCAATGTGCTAAGTTCACATGTGTTGATATACTCTAGACCCCAAGTAAACTGGGACTTCCATGCCATGAAATCCAACCCACATACTTTTCCTCATCTTTTACACACCCTATTATTTACTGACTGAACTCAGCAATCTCTGCCATCCCCATCCGAAATACACAGAGAAACTGGGTCTGTCTGCAACACACGAAGCTTCCCTGCTGCCAGAATTCAACAGGTATGAGGTCCGGATAAACTTCCCCTCACTGACCGAAGAGACAGGGCTCATCTGGCCGCTCTGTTGCCTACTACAGCAAGAGACTGTTGCAATCAGATCTCTCCTTCCCTCCGATCTATTCGCTGCCTCCATCCTTCACATGCTCCTCCCCAAATTCCTGTAATTAATATTAAATGTTACAGTTTTGTCTTATTAACACAAATTGCCCTTTCCAGAGGCAGATTAAAGAGTTTCCACTGGGGATTTCTTCTCTTCTTTACAATTTTGCTTCTGTGATCAGTGCTGTCTGTGTCTCTCACTAGCTCCTAGGGGAAAGGAGTGGGAGGGAAAGAGAAGACAAACACTTATTAGCAAATCCTTTGAAGAGCTGGAGATTGTGAATTAAACTGATTATTAACTCTCATCTCACCTACAAGACAAGTTCCCCTTTTTCCCTCCTTCTGCTCCTCCTATGGGAATGGTAATTGAGAATCTCAAGTCACATGTGTAAAGTTTCACCTAAGTAATTTACTGGGCAGCATAAATCAACATACTTTCTCTCCATGTCTTTGGAGCGCGGTGAGAAATGCACACACATAAAATACTAGAGCATATAGACATGCAAGTGTGGGGGTGCATGTGCATCCCCATTTTCATGACCCTTCAAGTTTGGTTCTTGGAACAGGAAAGAAACACACATGTTGGCCCTGAGGCAGCTCTAGTTCCCTTCCCAGCTAGGTCCTCTATGATATTTTAGTCCTGAAATCTTAAGGGTCATTTAGGGACAGACCTGACTCATCAGACACATCACCTGCGTTCAGCATCACAAGGGCTGACAGAAAGTACCCGTACTACCATCACCAGCACGCCTACCACCACACAAAAACCCATGCATCACCACAGCCAGACTTCTCCAAGTCTTCACTCTGACTCCTCGTTAACAGTAGGTGTCCAGAGGCACCACAAGTCCAAAAGAGCAAGAAGTGCTGGTCCCTATTAGAAACCTCCATTCACCATCAAAATCTTTGGCCACCTACAAATTTGGTAATCTATCAAATATACTGCACACTCACATTACTTGTGCTTTCCCATAGACAACTGGGAGACAGCTGAGATTCTCCTTCCTAAAAGCAGCAGTCCCAGCAAAGAGTCTGACCAGGTGGTGTCATTGGGGGCTTTGGACAGAAAGCAAAACAAATTTGAGCCTGTAAAGCCAAGTGAAAAGGAGCATGTACATTATTTGGTTTATTAAAACACTCCATAAGTGAATGACTATTTCTGGGGCTGTGATGGTAAGTGGATAACTGAATTTAGACACTCACAACATCACCAAGAAAGTCTGGCCAATGGCAATTCACTGTGACAGCTCATCATACTAATTAAAAAACAGTATTATCACGAGATTTAGAATCTATGAAATAAGATGCATGTTTACAGTGAATAAGCTATTTATAATCAAGATTCATTTATTCAGTGTACAGCAAGCCTCTTATAAAATCTGAATTAAATGCAGAACTACCTGTAGACACATGGCATTTATTTAAAATGTTTCAGGATGCAGCAGCTTTTTCAGCAAAGAGAACTTAATCAGTCCCTTGAGCTTTCCCTTCTTCTGCTAGGACAAGGAAAGTGCAGCTGTATTGATTTCTAATATACAGCACTGCCACGTGAGCCATTTTATTGGGCCAACAAACTGTTTAACAGACAAGGTCCCAGAGGTCTCAGGTTTTATACAGGAGCATAGACACACCCTCTATACATAGCTGATGTAAAGTTAACTGGAATTTACAAGACAATACATCATATTGCCCCGTGCCAGGAGCAGAGCCTATACTTCAGGCTGCCTGAAGTCCATTGTAACACCCTGTTTAACTTGTTCATTACTTTGTCCACCTTCTGCTGTTATGGCAATTTCGACACTGGGTTTCTCCTTAGCTTTCCACTAAAATAGTGCAGACTTTTTGAGGAAAATATGTTGGTTCGCCAATGCTAAAAAAGCAGCTCTCTGTACAATTTACATAGGCACTAACTTGTTCCCAGTAATCCTGAGTGAAGATTTAGATTCAGCAGGGCTGGGAGATGTGCCTCTTACACTTCCCAGGGACACCTGTCCAACTTCAGCCAAGTTATAAGTCCTTGGAAAGCCTCAGTTCCCATAAGGTCACAGAAGTTCTCACAAATTTCTGCTCGATTGGAATTAGACAGCTGCTTGGGCACATTCTCAGGACAGCAAAGACACTCCCAGGTATAGTCATTCCTGCACAGTCTTCAAGTTCTCATCTCTGAGACTTTTGGGGCTTTCTGGAACGCTGAGACTTGCAAGAGACTTTTCTAGGATTCCCTGGATTTGCCAGGAACGTCTGTTAAATGAGAAGCTGCCCATCTCCAGGATCTGAAGACTATTTGCATGTGGGTAAAGATAAAGTAAGTATTGGGAGAGCTCACCTCTGGAAGCTATGAAGTGGTTTAAATCTGAGTGTCAGTTCTTTAACCCAGTAGTTGCTCAGAGGAATTCAACAAGTAGGACAGCTGCAATCTAGCAGCCACAGACTTTAGAACAAGAGTGTTTTCTCGTTTAAAAGTCCACAAGTTATAAAGGTCTTCTGAAGAGACGGATGACACTTATGTGGGAGAAAGAGGCTTTGGAAGTTCTTGAATATTTCTGGGAATGAATATGCATATCCTTGAGGTGAGACACACCACACAGCCCAGATTTGCAAGCACTTCCCCTGTGAGAGACTCCAGCGGATAGCTCGGAGGTACAACACAATACCTTTCTAGAAATTAAGAAATGTCCGCCCATTTTGGGGGAGGGTTAGAAAAGGTAGAAACTTCTACCAAACCTGCAGGAATGTTTCTACATACAGAACTGCTCTCTAGGTTACATGTCACACTACATGTAGGGCGATGATATATATGGATTACATACCATGTTATCAAGGGTTTGGGAGCTATGATGTCATGCTGAGTTTCCAAAACACATGTCAGAAAGACAAAAGATGTCATGGTTTCGGCTTACATTTTCTATCCAGAAAGCCCATGCAGGTGTTATTGGTTATTTTATACATATGTATACACACACACACTCAAATATATTATGTTATTTATATATATATACACACACACATAAAAAATGTTTTGATTATTCCTTCACATACAATTCAGTCAGCTCTCAAATACCAAGAAAAGTGCATTAGAATAGCTAGTGTCTGTACAATAAAGGTCTCAAATTTAATTCAACACCTAAGCTCTGGTCCTTTGGCAGAGTTCTTCCACTTGAAATAATATGAACACAGAGTGCAATATCAGAAATGTTTTTGTCCACACAGAAGTCAGGTGATAGTCACCACAGTTCTCTTTCTCCCTAACAGTGAATTAGACTGCTTCAAGCACTACTCCCTCGCTTTACTCTCCCTATCACAGCCCATGATGGATTAAGGAGTGGGAAAAAGGAGGAGAAAAAAAGAAAAAAAAAGAAAAAAAAAAAAAGAATGCTGTCAAATAAATTTCTCCACCAGTTGAAGAGGTTGATTTTCCCACGGATAAGTTATCTAGGAAGAGAGGGGGAGATTTCTTTTCATGGACAGTGGTGTCTCCTAGACCATGACACGTTACGTGAAGAGTTAAGAAGCTGAGTTATATTTGCACCTCCACGTGAAAGCAGAAATGTGCACGGACACGTTTTAGCATCTGCTGCATTCAGACAATGACCAAAGGAGAACACAACATCACAAGCTTCTTCGGTTCCCATTGAAAGAAGCCCATTGATTTGATTTACTGCCTTTTGTTTCCAGACGACAGCTTCATAGATTCGGTAATCAAGCAGCAAATGCAAAGTTAGGCCACGTCTGTCTGGTCATAGACATGGAGATTTAATGAGAGGATTGTGATTACCCGTGTCTCAGCCAAGCTGTTTCTCACCCTCAGTGTTCCATGTCTTCCCTGAAACGTAACAAAGCCTTTTCTTTCTGCACAACCTACATAAATCACTTTTGTCCAATTCAATTGCCTTGGTAGAGAACTATTTTCATGGGGAGGGAAAGCTATATAAAAAAAGATGCTGGCATGCTGCAACATCATGAATGGGCTACAATTTCTTTTCTCTGACTTGTCCAAAGGAAATGCATGATAACACTCCAATTTTTTGCCATAAAGAATTGTATTGATGTTTGGAAAAAAAATCAGAGCTAGCATATTTCTACCAAAAAAAAATCCATTCTGTTTACATCCAGGGTTTTATGCTTCCATTCCTTTTAATAAATACAGGCCACTGATGCTTAGCAGGAACGTGCAAAGGCTTTGCAACTTTTGTCTTTGCCAAGCATTCAGCAGATAAAGGCAGCAACAGAACAATACTGCAAAATTTTTAACCAGTAGCACTATAGTGCCTTTGCATTAGCTGAACTGCAGGCAGAGAAGCTATCTGCCTTGAGAGTCGTTATAACCCACCATTATTTAAATATTTTGAACACAGAAGAGAATTTTGATTCTGGTAGAAAAAGCAATCTTGCAGTTAAGGCAAAAATAATTTTGATCTAGGAGATTCAGTGTCCTTCTCCAACATATGCCTTTAGGAATACCCACAGTACAAGAGAAAGGTCATTAATCATTAGTATCTTAGGAAAGTCAAGAGATTCCATTCATTAATGGTGGCAGTCATTTAGCAAAGGAGCCTCATCAAGTGCTGTGATCAAATAGAAAATGCACAAGCTTGCGTCAAAGAGGAGCATTCCCACAATTCAGATTTCACAGAGGACAAGTCAGTAAAGATGACTATGCCAAATTCCCTTTACTGAATCCAATGAGTAGTCCACATCGTCTAATACCATTCTCCAACCAGTGAGTCAATAATATCACACAAAATGTAGAAAACGGAGCACACTGAACAAACTTCACAACCTCTCTGTGGATGAAATTTTGCCCAAGCCCCGGAAAAACGGTAGGCTGAGAGGTGGCATGAAAGAGGGCTTGTACCTGTCATAGTGTTTAACACAGCAAGCTGCAAAGAAATATATAGCCCAAGGCAATAACAAGCTACTTAGCAAATGTGTTAAAATCCCTGTTCTCTCTCTTTCACCTGAGGCATGAGATACTGCACCTGAGGCAAGGATTTTAGGTGAGGTAAGCATCTCAACTTGCACACAGCCCAGCTGATATTTTCAAATGGCACCTTTCACCTCCAGTAGGACTTCCAGAAACAGTTATCAGTAAATCTAGTGCAGAAGTGCCCGTAGTAACCCAACCCTACATTAGCTCTCTGCCTGAAATAGAAGGGTAAAAGCAAAATGTTTTTGTGAAGACCAAAGAAGTAGCTCAAGTCAGTGATGCTCAAGTAAATTTCTGCAAATCCTCAGGGCCACGGTTTCAAACAATAAAATAAAATACCGCTGGGTAATAAGTCTTTTGCCTAATGGCCTCTCAAAATTGCTGCTTACCTCACTAGGGAATGACTGCTTTGGATGGCAATGAAGCAGCGAGAACCGCCACTCCTCATGAGTAAAATAACCTCAAAGTGCATCCACTAACTTGGACAATTCAAGAGGACAACGATACTGAAGCAAGAACCACATTCTACTAGAGAGAGGCCCCTACTGATACATTACATCTCAGCAGTGCTACCAAACCTGAAGGCATCTCAGATGGGTGAAAAGCCCTTTCTCCTGCTGATGCAATGTGAAAAGCTACCCTATTATCAGCATTTTCTGGTGCATTGGAAACTGAGGTCCTTAACAAGAGCAGTTCCATGCCTCCCTTCAGAGTCAAAAAGCTTCATTAAAGTGGATGGAGGATGAGACCTTTTTTATTCATTAAAAGAACAGGGGTCCTACAGGGCTTCTTTTTATCCTTTAGATGTCTGACATGCAAATATTTCCATTGCCAAAAGCTGAAGAAAAGAAAAAAAAAAAAAAAAAAAAAGAAAGCTGTAGCTTCTTTCTTTCACTCCAGGAGATAAATTATGCTAGTTGGCCCTATGAATGAATTGGGGCATGTAAGAGGATGTTTCAGGATCTAAATACTTGGACACTGAGGGGCCACTTCAGCATCACTGGCTGTCGTCTCCTGATTTGCTTTCCGAGTCCACTGTTTGCAGTCAAAATTTTCCTCTAAATGGTTTGATGTCTCCCACACACGTTCTATCGAATTCACCAGACGAATGAAGCAATTAAATTATGCAACATATTTGTTTCTTTCTTTCCCTTCTTATGGTTGTGGTTTTTTTGTTTTGGTTTGGTTTTTTTTCCTTTTTTTAATCTATGACAACAGGAATGAAGAGGGTGATGTGAATAGCTCTAGATCCACCTTGTATGCTTCTACATCTGTGTAAGCATCTAAAAACCTGGTGCCTGCTCACCTTAAAATAAATAGATGGTTTCTTTCATTTACAAGCAAGGTACAGGGTAGAAAAGTTCCATTTCCTACAGCACTTGAGAGCTGCTAAGGCAGGAGCAATGGGCTTCACAAACCTAAAAGCTAAGATAATATTTCCAACAACTACATGATCTTCAGCACCTGACAAGTTCTGGCAAGGCTGGCTGTAAAAGCAACTTTGGCTTTTTTTCGTTCACACAGTAATGTAACAAAACAGTTTTATTGGCCAAGATCTTTGAAAGAAATAGTACTTCTGGGTTCTCTCAGATTGCCTGGTAACTATTCTGTACAGGTCAGAAAATAATTAACTTATGACCTGCAAATCAAGCTTCTAATTGAAGTAGCAGTGTATTTTCTTTAGGGCTACAAGGTCCATGCTGCTTTCTTACTACATAAATTATAACAGTGACAAGCCTATGATATGCAGCAAGACTACTCACAGCTCAAGTCAAGTGTCATTATATGACATATGAGACACGGAAATTTATTAATAAATCAGCACTGCTAGGGGAAAAACGACCATCCGATCTTCTTTATTTCAACTTTTTCAGGGATTACTGCCTTAACCTGATTCATGCACCTGACACAGGAGGCAAACACACATTTAGCATCAGGAAGACCTGAATGCTGCACACAGCAAGCACTTCACTTGGCCTTCTGCAAACGTATGGTCTGTTATGAAGTCATCCTAGCACGGGGCTTCATACCATTTCCAAAGAGTCTATGATCACAGAATGGCTATCACTAGGCTCATGGGGGCTGTGTTTCCAGCAATAAGAAATCAATACAGTCCCTAATCTACTTGTCATGAAATATATTGCCCAGGAGTGTGAAAGTCAAGGACAATATATATAACTGCTCTTTTTGCAGAGAATGATGTAAGGCAGGAATCTTCATATTTAAGACATTCAGCATACAGTGTATATATGCCTTTACATGAAGGGAAAGCCTATATGCACTGGGAGAAACAGGATAATAAATGTAGATGCACCATGTGGGCGCTTCAGATGAGTACCTGTACAGCCTGTAGGGAAGGAGAAGGATATGGAAGCCTCAGCAATTCTGTAGAGGACACTTCTTCTTGGCTATTACACATATTTATGAAAACACAAATATCATATATAGCAACAACACACCTTGTGCAGGTGGGTGGATGTGGGTGTGCATGGCTGTAAAATCCTTCCCTAGCTCGAAGTATCAAGGTAAGTTTTCCTCCACCTTTAAAAAAAAAAAGTAAATAGGTAATTGTCTGGCCCCTGGTTCCTGCAAACTGATTTTCATCTGCTCTGTATCTTCAGCTTTCGGTCATCCCATCAAGAGATCAGATTCTTAGTAAAGTACTTCAGAGTTTTGTGCTTCTCAACATTTCCCATTCTGGGTGCAGCTCCTCAGAAAAGGTTCTTATGAAACCAGGAGGTGATTTTATAAGGATACACCATGCATGATGGAGTACTTCATAACCAATAAGCTCCAGTGTATTGACCAAATTCAACTTTGCTACTTTTTCTAAGACAAGCTCTATTTCTATGGTTAGACCTATCATTTTTTAAACAAATGGGGCAAAAGACTGTCAACAGTGATATTTGGTCTGAATTTCAGCCAAAAATATCAATCACCTACACCAGAAATCCCTCAGCTCCATCCCCAGTGGCCTTCTAACCTTAGTCTTCAAGATCTGCTGAATTTCCTATGCAAAACTCTCTAGTAGTTGTTTTCCACAGATCCACTGCATGTCAAAACAGAATTTATCAAACTTTTCACCAGAGTTCAATTTTAAACCTTTTTTTTGGAATATGGATGAGATGAACCTTTACATTAGTTCCAGTGAATTCTCTTTCATCTATACATTTTTCAGTAAAAAATCTTGACTAAATGCTTAACTTTACAAAACATTGCAGGAATATTTTATGGCATTATTTTACCAGCAATTATTAAAAACAAGCAAAAAAACCCCACAAACAAAAAACAACAACAACAAAAACATGTCCGAGGTTCTTAAGTTTCTAAGAAAATTGTATTTAGTTGAACCATCTTGCACAGAAATAGCTTACTACACATGGAAATTAACTGAATAGGAATCTACTTTATGGAATCCTTTGTAAAATTCCCTGAACTTAATTTTAATTTAAAATTTATTTTTCATTTGTTCAGCATCAAAAAGCAAGTAGTGCGGCTGTAGCAATTTGAATCTCTGTCTTGGGAAGCACAATCCAAGTTCTTGGGGCACTGTTTCCTCATTAGCCATTCTCCAAAGAACAAACTGACAATAATGGATTTAGTGTTCCCAAGATACACTGCGGGTACTTTACTGCTATGCTAGCCACTTCTTCACTGAAAATCCTGTAATTTATTTGGGGAAGGAAGGCAGTGTGTGAGCATGTTCAGCTTGAAGGAGTTCACCTCCATATATGAATTTATTATCAGAAATTTAATTTTAAAAAGGCAAGCAAAAGAAACTAAAAACAGCTCTACCTGCTGTAAAAATCCAGAGATGAAAAACAGATCAAGAATTAAATCAACTTACAGTTATGAATGAGGCTTTAGGTTAATTCTCAGCACAGGGTGCGTGTTCATTTAGTCGCAGAGCGATTTCCAAAGCCTTCTGGGTTCCCCTTGTCTTTAAGCGATACTATCGACTATCAAGAAAATGAACTCACAGACTACCAGGAACATTGAAAGATTCGTTTTCTTCACAGAGAAGAAATTGCATTCTTCAAATGGAAAGGAATAGGGAGGAACCACATGAAGGAAACTGAGGGAACAGATATTCCCTGACTCTCATAGATAGAAAAAGAATGAAGAGAGAAAAGTGCATAATTAGAAAGTAGATTTTTTTCAGTCACAAAGGACTTGTACCTACTGACAGACATATCATCAGAGTATATATTACTCCTCATGCACACCCTCTTCTGGAGGTGTCCCCAAATTTTAGTTGAATACTGAAGAGAAATTAAAAGCATTATGCTTCTTTTTAACCGTTATGTTTCCCATGGCTCCTGTTGCATTCCCCGCGAAGTCTGATTTGATCCTTCCTACCAAAAGGCCTGATCTGCTCCTACTGTACAAGGAATCAAGAGAAGACATATTGAAACAGAGACTTATGGTTATAGGTGCATTTCACTAACTCTGTTCTGGATCAGACCCAGCCTTTGACTGGTAATTAATAAACAAACATCACTAAATTGTTATTTGCTATTTATTACCTGCCACTCTATGAAGAATAAAATTTGGAAAGCCTCAGACATGGTGACTGAGCTTTTGGGAGAGAAGATAGGCCAGAAGATGGTATCTTGAATAAATGCTTTATACAATTAACCATGACTTCAACTCATCCCTTTATTCAGTCTACTTGCCTTTGGCTTTCAGGGGATCTTGTGGCAGTTCCATGTTTCAACGCTGGCGGTACACTGTCTGCCCAGCAACATATAACAGCAGCTCTTGTTCTTGAAGGTACCCTTCAAGGTCATAACCCTTACTGTCTTGGCAAGACTCACTTCTAACTTTGTTAGCCCTCAGGCACATAAAGCCCAACGCAAAAGTGTTATTTCACAAATTCTTTGTCATATCCCTGTCTTCATCTCCCTCCACAGCTGCATCCTATCCCACCAGCCACCTAATGGTCCATTCTTGATTACAGTCATATCCTGTTTCTGGTAATCAGCATCTGTAGAATAGCCAACCACGATATCACTGAAGATTAAGATCTCATATGGAAAACATCAGAAGCCAGTGATGCCTGAAAAAAATGAAAACCAGTTATCCATCTATCTAAAATACTAAAGAACAAGTGGAGAGAAACAGAAAAACCACCAGCTGCACTGGCTGGACTAATTCATTACCGAGTCCTCAGCCATCAGTACTAACTGAAAAGTTTGAATCACCATAAGGAAGGATAAAAATAAAATTCACCTGCAATGAAGACAGTAATGATATTATCATGATAAGACAGAGTCAAGATCTAGCTCCCTATCATAGAAGTGTCTTCAGCCCAAATCCCGCAGCTCTAGCAAATTCCTTTCCATTGACGTAAGCCTAGAACTGCACAGAATTCAGTCCCATCTGTTGGTTGTTGTGCCAGTGAAGTTTCACTGTCAGCTGCAACTTTTAAAATATTGACTGGCTGCTGAAAGTTTAGATGTAAATACTGACCTCTTAAATGAGGACATTTTATCCTACTCCAGCAGTTACCCTGCAATAACCATCTTTGTGGTGTCTTATGTTAAACAGAATCCATCACTCACAGCCCAGAAAGAAGATGACAGAAGCTTCCGAGACAACTTCACCTACAGCAAGTTTTACAAGACTCATCCACTTCAAAACAAACCAATAAAAACAACAAGATGAACGCACAGCAGGTAATTCTAGTTTTAAGAGCCTAATTTGACATCATGATAAGTTGTCTTCAACTCTGTCATTTGTACAGGTGCCACCAGAGAAAGTCAAATGCCTTTCAAAACCATTTGGACTCTGCTTGAAAAATAAGAGACCTGGCAAGTAAACCCTCTCCCCCCCCCCCCCCCCCCCCAAAAAAAAAATAAAATCACAAAACACTGCATCAAAACCAAGCAGAGAGCTAAAACCCAGTCTAAGAGCAAGCCAGGACAGATCCAGGGAGAAGAGTCCTGCCAAGCAGTACCAGATGACAAGGGTTACTTACAGTAATGGTGATAAAATTGACTTCCAGCCCTTATTAGATCTCTACACCTGATTTCCAGTTTATCTGCCCTTAGCTTCTTGGAGATCAAAAGGAAACTAAAAATCAGGCATTGTACAGAACCAGTGTGGGTAACTTTGCCATGGATACACCTATAGATAGGTTTCAGTGGGGGCTGGTTGGCTGTTTCTTGAATCATCTAGGTTAGGTCAGAGGATGGGAACTCCAAGGATGTGGAGCCACCCTGACCAAGGTCTGACACATACAAGCAGCACACACTTAGCACCAGGAGGAGATACAAAAGCATACAGTCTAGAGGCAGATATCCCTAGCCAAAAACAAACAAAAACAACACCACCACCACAAAGGAAAGTTTTATGCAGAATATGTTCTTTTTCGCATCACAGCAAAACATATAACGCAGAAGGTGCAGGTAACCTTTGGGGTCCTCCTGATAAGACACGCAAAACTCACATCCCTTAAATTTACATATCTTTTGATTTTACTCACTGATCTAAATCATCTTGATACCTAGACCTGCTCCAAACATCTATTGCAACCTGGTTTTGCCTCTGCTTCCCCAAATGCCAAAGCAAATCATACTCCTATTTCTCTCCAGTAAGAAGAAACGTTTGAATACCAGCAGAAGAGTCCCAGGCCCCACACAAATCACCCCGTCACCATCATCACCAGGATAGATGACAGCAAAGCACGTAATTTCTTTCCCCGGGAAAAGCAGTTTTGAGACCCTTCAACAGGAATAACTGTGAAGCTTCTTTGTGTTACATACACAGATTCATCTGCTTTCTTGATCTTATGCACAGCCACCCTGCTCCCCTAGCCCAAGGTAGGACAGGGAGAGCAAGTGGGGACAAAAGGAGGCAAGTCCAGATTCCTTTGATATAGTAAAAATCAAACTTACAACCAAGGGAGAAATCACATGAGACCTATCTCTTACAGAGCCCATTTCTAAGGGAAACAGAAGGCTGACTGGCCTCTAGATTTAACCCACAGATGCCAAGAAATGACTCTGCCTCCTGTTCTTTGTCCTGCTTCCCAGTAAAAATGCAGGGAAACACCATTTCTCTCCTGCTGTGTGGGTCCTGTTAACACTCCCAGTTTGGAGCTCCTCCTCTGGTCTGTCAGCACACTGGGGGCTGGAAAAGCACAGTGACAGAGGCTCGTCCATGTGGGGATAAATATCAGGAGAGAAAGTACAGCAGGGAGCCAGCAAGCAGCAGGCAGGAAGAGCTGCATGGAATCACATCCCCAGGAATCTCCATGAGTTGAAATCAGAGCCAGTTATTAATCTAGCTAGACATTGAGACCCAGTAGCTGGAGTAAATCAGATTAAACTCCTTCTGTATCCATGGCTAGAAGCCAAGCAGGTCTTTCTTCCCCTTTCTTTTGAATGACAATCCAAAGGATATTTCTGTCTGTTCAGATAAATAAACATACTATTTTAAAACAAATAAAAACAGGAGATCAAAAACATAAGGTGAATTTCAGTACGGCAGTAAAGTCCTTTGTGATACAACCCAAAGTGAGAAGAAAAATTTGGTTATTTCCTAGCCTGGGGGGCTACTGTAGTGGTGGAGCAAGCAGCCCATTTCACCTCCACCTTCCTAAAGTGGGATGGGAGAAGTCTTTGAACAGATTAAAAACAGCTAAAGAGGGGTTAAAAGCAACTCCTTCTTTGCCATGGGGAGTTTTGCAAAGCACAGGACAAGTAAACAAAACTGAATGTAAAGAAGAAAAATCCCATTACATCGGGACAAGAGAGAAGAAAGAAATCCTAGATTATTTAGGAGAACTAAGTTTTAGTTTCAATTCTCAGAAGCTGATGAGAAGCAGAGCAGGGTGGCACACTGGCAAAGTGACTAAGGAGCCCATTCCTCCCCACCCCGACCACCACACTCAGCACCCTGCAAGCACAGCTAGAGCCCAGGGTGCTGGAGCTGCAATAAGAAATTGCTAAATGCTCCTTACCTGCCCTGGCCTTGTGGCTCTGGTGTTTGCCAAACCTCTTTGCAAAGCCAAATACAAAAGGGGGGAAAAAAAAAAATCAAATAAAGCAAAGAAAAAAGGAAAAAAAACCCTAAACAAAAAAACCAACAACACAGAGATGTTCCTTAAAAGCCAACAGCAACACATAGCAACTGCTATCCAAGCAGATCTTCCACGAGATGGAGACTTAAGGCACATTACGCTTGCCCCGTCAAGGGAGACGATTTCAGAGACTTCTTAAAAAGACAGGGATTCGGGTTAAAAAAATTGAAATAAACCAAAACGTATCAGCGCTTTAGAGGTTAACAGCTTCTGCTGAACAACATGCGTTTATCCAACCACGTCCTAGACCAGTTTTTTCAGCCCGGAGACCAATGAGCACAGCTAAGAGGAGGGCCTTGGGGTGGTGGAGAGGCTGAGCTACCCCCTCCCCTCTGCCTTCCCTCTTCTCCACCTCCCCCCCCCCTTTTTTTTTTTTTTTTTTCTTTCCTCTTTTTTTTAGTTTAGTAAATTAATGCAGCAAGAAACTCCCAAGATCTGGCGAGTCCTAGCAAGGGAGAGAGGGCAGAGGGGAAATGAGATGCATCAGGAGGACACTGAGCCACTTTCTTTCTGAGCACAATGGGAGTGCTTCCCAAGAAACTTCCCCTTCGCTCCCCTCCGCTCTAGCCCTGAGCAATGGGACACCTTCCCTACAGCAGCAATAACTTATTCGGAAGGAAAATAGCCCAGGAAGCAAGAATCAACAGCAGCCAAACGGCGGGCAGGAAAGCGACACAAGCGGGACTGCAGCACGGCTCCACACTGACAAATGCCTGTGGATGTAATTAGGAAGACACCCCGGCTAGCAGCGGAGATTAACGCCCTGGGTTGTTGAGGGTCGTGCCCCCCTCTCCCATCTTACCCCCACCACCCTGATGGCAAACCTACACCCCCTGCATCTCCCCCTCTCGCCAGCCTGATGTCCGGAGCGAGATCCCGCTGAAGGGAGGTTTCGGTGCGGGAAGCCTGCTCCTCCGGCCCCGAGCACCACTGCAGTGGCGGTGGCGGGGGCACAGGCGGGGAGGAGGGACGAGCCAAGGCAGCGCCGGAGCGGAGCCGCCGGCCGCTGGGCAGGCGCCCGCGGAGCGCCGCGCACCGCCGCTGTCCAGGGTGCTGATCGCGGCGCCCGCCAGACGCTGTCCAGGGTGCTGACCGGAGCCACCCTTCCCGCCACCGTCCAGGGTGCTGAGCGGAGCCCTCCCGGCCTTCCCCCTGCACAGCCTGCCTCGGGAGGGGTGGCTCGCTTCCCCTACCAATTCTCCTCAACTGCCGGCTTACTTTATTGGCCAACCCCACCGGCCCACCCCTCACGGAGTACAAAAAAAAAAAAAAAAAAAAATCAGCGAGAGCTGGAAAAATGTGCAACGTCAACGCGCTCGGAGTCTACGTGTGGGAGACGATCGTTTTCTTCAGGTAAGGCTCGGCTTTACGGGAGGAGTGTGCGCGCACCGGGCGCTGCCTGGCTGGACTGCCCTGCCGACCCCAAGCTCAGGGCATAGCCCCTAGACACAGCCTCAGCCTTAGGACAGCGGCGTTCCGCCTTTCTCCAGCTGCCTTTTCGCCTCCTCTCGGTTCCCCGAGACTGGCTATCGCACAGCCCCGGGCTCGGGACTTTCCGCGGCTTTGGGAGTTACTCCGTTTAATTAGCACCGCAATCTCGCTAACCGCAGTGCTGAAAACACCGACCCCGGCTGGTTGCAAAGTGACAACTAGTGGCGGCTGGGAATGCTGCACTTGAATTTGCCCGGGTAAATATTCCCACCTCGCCCCCTCCCCATCCTCAGATTGCAGGTTCAGGTGAGTTCCGTAGGATGCTTTCACTGCTTAGCTATGTTATCTGGAGAAATCCTGGGACTCCTTCTCAAGGAGGGCTCACCCTATCTCCTCAGCTTGCTATATCTAAAGTCACTGAAAGCAGAGAAATAATCACCTTCGTTCCCAACTTTTTTCTTTCATGTAGTTTTCAACATCCTTCCCTTGCAGAATCTAAATGAAAGCCAAAGGGGATGTGGGAAGCTTTTTGCTACTATATCCATTATCGACTAGCTGTATTTTGACTCTGTTTTAGATACGTTCAGTTTCTCATTAAGGCTAAAGGTAGGAGAAGGAGCAGTTTTAGTCTTAAAGAATTGTTTCTGGTCCATCTCTCCTTGCAGTATTTTTATTAAATGGACAAAAAATATATTAGAAGGTAGAAGCTCTTCTGTATTTGCATGAATAATGCAGCCTGCTGTAGCAAGTGATAGATGCCAGATAGATGCAATTGGAAAAAAAAAAAAAAAACAAAAAAAAAACCTTCTTTCACAACCTGAACTTGCTCGTCAGTCAGACTTCATTTCAGTTGCATGGCTTTTACTTCTGCCTTTCTGTATTTTAACAGAGTCTCATTTTTATCATTTAACATGAAAGAACAGACATTATTTACATATACGTCACTGGTGTAATACTTATTATTTTATGAGTCACAGTAGCAGACCTGCTGATACTGGCCAGACTTTTCTAGCTAGCAGCCTCTTTTCTTTTGAACACTAAAGTCTTTCCAGGCATAAAAATTGGGATATCCCTACTTTTCCTGTAATTCCACAGAAAAATCAAAGACAGCAAGATTGTAACGTGAACTCAAAGCATTTAATGTTTGTTAGGTAATCCAAGAAAGAAGTTCTAGAAATAACTAAAATCAACAATATCTGAAAAGCAATGTACAACACTCAATACTTCAGAGCCATCCTTTCTCATCTTATTTAGTCAGAAGTGTAAAGCAGCACTGCACAATATCGTGGGGTGGACTAAAAGGAAGCCTATGTACATGTAATAAACTCTTTAGTTAAACAATGTTGAAGTACAGAAATAAAATATAAGATTAAACAACACATAAATGCTCTGGAATGCTGTCCATAAATAAGCTAGAAAGCAAAAGGAAAAAAGAAAAAAAAAAAAGGCATTTCCAGGCTTGCATTTCCTATGGCCCTGGCATTAAAGCATCTGTCCAGCTCTCCTCTGAACTGCCTGAACAAGTGAAATTGATACATACTTGTCTTGCTGATCCTGTTCTATGATGCACACTTATGCATCACACGACACATGGGAGCACTTACAGATTCTCAGCACATCAATTAAAGCCCTGGGCATTCAAAACCGTGGTAAATGAGTCCCTTCAGGTTCTAATGTAAATGTTTATACTGTTATAAATTATATACATATGAATATACATACATGGGCTATGTATGCAATATGACATAATCATATAAAAATTATTTCTGGAAGTCTAGTTTTCCTGAAATTAATGTTTAAGAAAATTTGAAAGTGCTTTAATTCAGTTACAGGGAGGTGTAAAAATCAAATTGTTTTATTTACCGCAATCATTTTCCAAACAAGGAAAAAAAAAAAGAAAAAAAACACAAACAACAAACCAGTAATTCCTGCTCAAAACTGACTCTAAGCAATGCTTTTCTTTTTTCTCCCGCTTTGTGTTATGTGTTCAATTTATTACAGGCCAAAAATCTACCAGCCTTTCTGGTCCAGGAATAGCTTTGCTATTTCAGTTTCAGTAAGAGAAGTTTATTCATTAACAGTCATTCATAAATTTAGTGTGCCAATTACTCCAGCACTCAGTCACACATAATGTTTAAAAAACCCACAAGCTGATAATCCAATAATGCTCAATAGAAGTATGCATTGCTTTAAATTACAGGGTGTACCACACTTTGTCAGCCTCTCAAAAATATTCCAGAAAGAGATTCCATTATATGTTAGCACATGTACCACAAAAATAAAGAAAAATCCAAAGTCCCAAAGGAAAATTAGATACAGCCAATATAGGAAATAAGACTAGATCTGTTGCTTAACAAAAATGCCCTTCATCAGCCTTTTAAAAAACAAGACTCTGTGGGAAAGAGTAACAGCTGGTGTGTGAATGCAAACATTATGGTATTGCCAATACGATATTTGTTTCTGTTACAGTTGGGATGTTTTAGAAGGAATTTGCGATAAGCCGCTTATTCTGACATGCCTTTCTTTATGGAAGAGCATTTCCCATTTTGCTACCTGCCTTCTCAGACTGCAGCCACTTAGCTGTGACTAAGACATTTACTGAGAACCTGGCTAGAGGCAGGGATGGAAACTGGGTTGGGGTGGGAGATGAAGAGGGTCTTCTGTCAGGCAGGCTGCTTGACCAGTCTTTCCTTACACATATTTCTAAGGCAAAATACTATTTCTTGAAAATAAAAATACACTGGACAATATTTACACAGGGACTTCCAGATATCCTGCGTATATCTGTGGAGACATATACAAACATTCTCCCAAAGTCTAACTACATACACTGCATGTTCGTACTGTGGCTCCGTTGTGAATTCCTTCACACACAACAAAAATCCACCCCTACCCTGTGATGATCTTGCCTGGACATTCTGTTGTACCATCGCATTTTAATAGCTCTAGTGGTCCAGAAACACCACTGCATAAGCCTGGGGGTAGGAATGCACCTTCTACAAGTACAGGAGACAAAACATAGCCTAGAACTGGCATCTTACCCAACTGGACACTGTCCTGTGAGGCTTTGAAATTGTTTGAGCCTGATTCTTGCCCTAATTGCATTTCTGTATATCAGGAATCAGCAGCATGACCTCCACTGAATCAAGACCAGAGTTGGCCCCTTCTGAACAGCAATCTGTCAGCTAGCAGGAGTGATTCAAGGCTGCTGCTCCAAGTGATTCACAGGCTAAAAGTTGCTGCCAGCCTCAGACCCTACTGGATTGCTCTAACTGGCATTTTTGTATTCCCTCCTGTCAGTAATAGAGCTCTTCGATTCCAGTTTTTAAAACAATAAGAAGGTGCCATTGTGAATATAATGCCTCTTAACTTTGTGGAAAGAAAGACACTTTTTCCTAAAACAGACTTGACAAAGTAGGTGATTGGAGAGCTGCCGATTTCAGCCCCTTGAAAATACAACAAAAGAAAAGGCAGGGGAAGGAAAAGGAGAGTAATGTGCCTGTTATTTCCAAAGCTTCTGCTACAGCTCTGCAGTGCTAGGTAGCATTACAGAGGTACCTGTGAATGAAGCGCTAACCAGAGACTTCCAGAGCCACAAGCTAAGCAACGTAGCAGATATTCTCAGTAGTTAAAGAGTATTTTCCTCATGCTAACCAAAATCTACTAGAAGTTGTGCCTTATGACCTGTTGTGCTGCTGCTGAGTCTGGCGGTTCCTCCATGAAATAAAAATGATTTAGCAAAGGCTTGGACTAGACAGCTCTAAGGACACTCTTTAGCTTCTTTGATCTGCAACCTGTAATAGCCCCATTAGAGACCCTGCTAAAAGGGTTACATATTTGAGGTTTGAAAATGTGACGAGGTAGACAATTCTACCTAGAAAACCTTATAAATCATTCCACAACAAAAGATTAATTTGGTGTCATCCCAGTAGAAGCACAAAATGTTTGGGACCCTGCGTTGTGCAGGGACTTTATACATACTTCCAGCCATCTATAACAATTCACTTGCATTTTAGGCAATTGAGACAAATCAACATGAAGTACACAAAACATTTTCTAACACAGTCTAATCTTAACCTTCTTTTCTAAAGAGCTGCCTTAAATGACTCCAGACCTGCTCTTTGGATAGATCAGAATAAAAGAAAGGCCCCACAAATGTCTGGGCAAAAAACATTCCCCTCCCCTTATGTTGGGTGCAAGGAGCAGGAAAGCCATAGATAATCACTTTGCTTAACAAAAACATTACAAAAAATGTTGCTGTTTCTCACATGCACTAATAAAATGCACTCACATGCACTTCGTCTGAGGCACTGGTGCTGTGTGGATTTTAGGTAACATAGGCTGGCTGTCCACCTTGACTCCCACTGAACATTACCCTATTCTACAGCAAGTCCCACTGGCAGAACACATATTTACTGTTCAAATACCTGAAGGGAGCTGCTTCTGGAAAGAAATGTGGAGGAAACAGTAGGATCCTGCCCTTAATTGTAAGAGCATTACATCATATGAATTGTCTACAGAGATTTCCTTCAAGAACAAGAATTTAGGCAAGGGAATTTGGTGCCTCCTTATTCCTCTTCTCCCATGAAAGAGGTGTTGGAAACCCTTATGTATGAAGCAAGTCAGCAGCAAAGGGTCCTCTGACTCTCTTTTAAGTGTCTCAGATTTAATAGCATAGACTAAAGGCTAAGAAGTTCGTTCTGCTACTGACCAAGTGATTGAAGTCAAAAAGGAAAGCACTTGTAAGCAACAGCATGCTGCAGTTCCCCTGTTCTTGAACAAACACTTTCCTTGTTGGCTTATGAAATTTATCTCAACAAATCCTCATGAGGTGACCTGGATAGAAAAGGATCCCAGCATCTGAATTAAGATGTTAATCAATGTCCAAAATTAAATTACTTTATTATACCAGCACCAACCAGGGATCATTCATCTGTGAAAGAAAACCAGCAGAGAAGTCTGTTCTCATTTCGTCCTAGCACACAGGTTAAAAGGGCTCTCCAAATTTCAGCATTGAGAACAAGATGTCAGACCACCTAATAAATATAATTGCTATTTAGGTACTGATGAAAGACAAGGGTTTTAAAAAAATATATCATGCTTTAAAATCACAACATCCAAATCAAACCCACAACATTTAAATACGTCAAATCATCTAAATCCATTCACTGAATTTCATTTGCTCTTTTTCTATAACCTGGAGCTTTTCTGAGAAAGTGACTAGTGTTAAGTCAACAAATAGAAGTCAAAATGCAGTATCAGCCTATCTGTTTTATTTGTCTATACCAGCACTCACTGTTGTGGCACATTAAATCAGGGTTTCGCTATTTCTAGTAAATTACCCTTTTGCTATCATTACCTTGCATACTTTGTATTGACCTTTAGCTGGCAGTAAGAGCACAATGATTTCTATTGTTATGAAGTATGGTTACACTTGCGCACCTCACACCTTTCAAGAAAAATGGCTCATCATATTCTTTCACATGCTAAAAATGCCATTTCAGCATACCCTCCCCTCCCCACCATGGTTTGATTCAAATTTTTGATTGACAAAAAAAGTCATTCCAAGTGCTTATGATAACTTCGGGGGCGGGGGGGGGGGGGGGGGGACACACGGGGGGACGGGACACAACACGATGGGGATGGACACACGACAACCTTGGGATAAATGAAGCAAAAAAGAAGGAGTGAAAGAAGCAGGAATTCTTCCTGCTGCTCCAAGTGCAAGGCATCGTTAGCAGCCATGACCAGACAACTCAACACCAGGCTGTCTGGCTGCTGACTTCTAGACCTACTTGCACAGCCCAGAAAAGAACAACTTTTGCATTGCACTCAGCATAATAAAATACTGCTAATTCAGCAGGTCGGTTCCCCTTAAAGAGGCAAAAAAAATAAAATAAAATTCACCTCTTCTTCATTTCTCTCACCCTTCCCCCAAAGTACATAGACAATTTACATTTGTGTTTACAAAGCCAGACAACAGAAACCATTTCCCTCGAGGGGAGGT
Source organism: Platalea leucorodia (assembly GCF_965183815.1). Taxonomy (NCBI): domain Eukaryota; kingdom Metazoa; phylum Chordata; class Aves; order Pelecaniformes; family Threskiornithidae; genus Platalea; species Platalea leucorodia. Next base: position 18,907,726 of record NC_138833.1, on the reverse strand, counting down.
GGTTTGCACTGGTATTTCTTAGCCAAGATGATTGGTTGGTGCAAAATGATGTAGTCCCCTTAACCTCTTGAGAAACTGCCGGTACGTTTTAGCTGATCTGGTCCTGGAGGTCTGCATGCTTGGATCACACTGGTGCTATAGATCAGACGCACACCTCCAAGCTGCTCCTAAATCTCTCCTGATACTTCAAGACCCTGATGCACAGAAACTGAAAAAAACAGAAATATAGCTTTTGTCCCCTCGGTAAGGCCAAGCACAGAGAGGGCCTGCAGAGAACCGAAATAGATAGAGACAGATGCACCCGTCATTTACACGCGCTGAGCACTCCCCATTATGCAGACAATTATTTCATCCATATAATGCACCATGGTAAGCTGCTGATTTGGGGACTGCACCACATCTGGCTGGTACATAGACACAGTTGGCATCCTGTAAATACATCTCTGCTGGATCTAAGTGCCAGCTGAGAAAAGCAGGAGAAATCTTAGTTTACCAAACCCCACGAAATTTGGATTTTGAGAGGGAGGGGGAAAACAAAAGAACACACTTTTCCACTTGCTTTCCTTTTTATTTCTCCCTCTTCATCTTTCCACTGTGGCTCACAGCCTGTTAGGGGAAAAAAAAAAAAAAAAAAAAAGACAAAAAAATGACAAAAAACCCCAAATGCCTTAGCAGACAGCCAGGGAACTCTCTTGTTTGCATCAGTGCCTCATTGCAGGGTGGGTGAAGAGGGAAAATCTACCAAGAGGTTGCCAAGACAAGGAGTGTCGCATGCATGGAACAGCAGGGCTTGCAGTGCAATCAATCATCGCACACGCTGCCTTCAGACGAAAGCTGCCGACAGCAGCTCCCCCCATGCGCCCGCCCTGCGAGCGACGCCTGCCCCTATGACCACTCGCCCAGAATGCGGATCCTGTCCCCCAGCCCCAGCAGGGCTGGAGCAAACACACAAATCAATAAATAGCAACAGAACTGGGATCAATGGTGGATTGGATCACTATCACGTGTCTGGGTCAGCAGCAAAACAGACCTGAGCCAGGAACCATGCAGAAAACCTGACAAAATTCATCACTTCTCACCTTTACCAGATTTCCTTTGAATTTTTTTTATTCTTCTTTTATTTCAGATAATGCAAGTAAAAAGGTGCTTTGTACAAAGCCCCAAGTACAGGCCCCTCCTCCCCTCTCTTATGGAGGCAGTATAAAACCTGAAAGCATACGAGGGTCAGCTGTTATCAGCACCCTTCAAAAAATCCTTAGCTCCAAATGTCCTTGCTGGTGCCAAGAGCCCCTGTGCCAGATGGATCGAGTCCCCCATTACAGCAGGATCTGTGCATCACATGTATTACTGCAGTTGGGAGTAGGGAAGTGAGACACTCTGAATTCCTGGGTGAGGCAGCCTTTTCTTATCTTGTAAGAACTGCAAAGACAGGCTGTGGACAAAAGAGTGACTTCTTGTGGGGTATCTTTACAGTCTTGTCCCTTTGCTCACTCCCAGTGCTTTAGCCCTCTGGAAGCACTGCTGAGCAGGGCAACAGTTCCTGGCATATCCACACACACACAGATCTTTTTCCTGCACCAGAGCTCCCAAGATCTGAATTAAACAGCAAAATGTGTGCATCCCACCTCTCCTGCCACCCCATGTGCCCGAGAATCGCAAGCATCCTCCGGCTTCCAGTCCCATCCATCACACCCTGACACAGAGCTATGGGCTTAGAAATCATCTCCCAGCAGCATGGCTGACAAAGTACAAGCCTCATCAAACACAACCTGCTCTCCTGCGCCAACGCGGGCCCTGCAGCACTGCCAGGGTTGAAAAGATGGGGTTTTTTGTCAGGGAGCTGAAGAGACCAAAGTCAGAGGGCAGCCGGGGTGGGGAGGAGAAGAGCCCTTCTGGACAGGGGACCCAGAGCTTAGCCATTCGTTCCAGAAGTTACATTTCATTATAGTTCATGAATAAACTGATAAATTACACCAGGAATCACAGACAGCACAGAGGGAACATTCATCTCCAGCAGAGTATTTGCATTGCAATGACAGCAACTAATTCTATCAGAAAATATCAACATGAGCTCTCTTATCACACAACTCATTTTACACAGTACAAAATACGCACGTCAGAAACCCCCAGTTTTACTATGAGACCCACAATTTTGTAGGTAGGTTATGCCTTTTAGCTCAGGAGACCTTTTCAAAGGATCTGTAGCAAAACGTTTCAGCAGGTAAAGCCCACCACCATTCTACACTGCATGTTATATCTCTTTTAAAAGAATTCTATTCATACCACCTCTGATTTATCAAAAAAGAAAAAAGCAGTTACAATATTCTTATCCTATCATAACAAGCAGCATAAATCCTTAAACTAAAACTAATTTTTAAAAAGCTGCTGTAGCAAGCTATTTGAACTGATGAAAACGCGACTGATAGTGCAACTGCAGAGCTATAGATAGAAGAGCATCCGCGATTTCTCGTAATTCTCTGACACTTGTCTGGTCTGTGATCTAAAACCTTCTGACGTCAATTGAGGTTCCCACTGCAGCTCTCCATCCAAACATTAAATCAAGAGCACATCAGCGAAGAGAATATTGTTACCTAGAATATGAAGCCTCGTCTTGTAAAGACATTTCCCCTCTTTATTTACTGCATTCAGGAAGGCTGTTTATGCATAACTTTAAATATCTGACTAGCCCCCCTGACTTTAAAGGGAATATTCAGTGTGTGAAGCTAGACACATGCTTTTGTCTTTGCAGGGACTTTTTTTCCTTTGTTTTTTTTCCATGAAAAATGCAATTATAACTTCTTCTTTTTTTAACTCTTCAATATAGGCACTTGTAAGAGTCAATGCTGGTGTTTGCTGGATTTATTTCACAAGTGATTAAAACCTGAGCATTGACTTGTGCTTCTCCATTGTTTGAGTTATGTTTTCAAACCCGTCTCCGTGGCTTAGGATCATACATCTTCAGAAAGTCACTACTTGTGCTCCAAGAGCTGTAGACCCTTCTGGAAGGCAAATTAGTTGAGAAGGTCACTAGAGAGAATGCCTGTGGCTTCAAAACTGAATTTAACACACACATTTTTATAATATGCTATAAGCAAGAGTGACCACAACGTATGAGAGTTTGAACAACAGTCCTTGTAAGAGTAGGGATCTTGCATGCAATCGAGCACTATTCCCACGCAATCTGTTGGTCTCCCTGTGCTCTCCCCATCTCAACTATATACAACGTGCAGATTTCTAACCCCCCAGCTGATTGTCCAGGCATTTATTATTTTCTTATTGCTCTGTCCACACAGAGTCAGCAGTTGTTCCAAGTGCTGGTGTCTTTCCATAGAGTTAATCAGTGTAATTGAGATGTTTTATAGTTCTAGACAGGGTGTTTTGCCATATGGGGTAGGAGCCATGGGCTGCAGGAATGTGGCAGTGGAACATAGAGACATCGGAATGCTGCAGTCTGAAGATGAGATTTTTCTCACTCCAGTAAAGTTGTTGCAGCTTTCCCTGGATGGGAATGATCACAGAGGGTTAATTCCCCGAGGCCCATGGAAAAGTGCCTCCCAGCTCCTCTCCTCCTCTACAGCTGCAGGGACCAGTGGTAACACGTGTTGTGCAGGACCTTTGAGAGTATTTTGGGATCCTTTGGGTTAAAACTTTAACTGATTACATCCTGCGACTACTGCAATGCAGTTACTTCTGGTGCAAAAGCTAGAATTGGTTTAAACAGCTCACAGCAACAGAACACAACCATCCAGGACAGAGACAGCAACATTCTACAAGCCTACTTTTTCTTTTCCATCTCCGTCCTCCCACCATAAGTATGGATAAATAATAGCTTATTGCCCATTTCTTTCTCAGGGTGAAATCTCCTTCTCACAATGTCTCTCTCAAATTCCATATTTCACCAGTCTTGCTGTACATGATTATTTTCCTATCCTGTCCCTACATCCAGGTCTGCTCCATGCTTCTGTTGCATAAGCTCTCAGCTGAATTAAGAAAATAACCAAGTTCAAATTTCCTCCGCACCTCTGAGAATTGGCTTTGCAAATTCACCCCTGTAGCATGCCCACATCCATACTGCATGGACTGTAGTCGCCAGCAGTTGAGCATGACCACATGGATTGCAATCAGCACTGTGCAACCAGCACATTTGTAACACGCAGAGCTCCTTCTACTCTGCACCATGCCGGGCCAAAAATACAGCACTGGGGCTCTCCTCTCCCCACACACCTCCACTCTCCTTTATTCTGTCCACCTCTACTGCTGTAGGCCAGGAACTCAGACAACGTGACAGGGAAAAACATGCAGACAATGAGTTTCATCCTTTTTAATTGAATTGCATATCAATATTGATTGTGCTATTCATTTTGATAGTAAATCTAATCATAAAAAAAAAGTCTGCCTGCAGTCTCTGCCAAGCCTCCCCAGGCCAGCATCTGGCAGCATTTCCCTCAAGATAACATGTTGATGTGCAGTCAGAAATAACAGTCTGGGTACAGAGTTTAGGGCTTGCCCCTTTTCCTTTTCACCAGGAAAATCTCTTGTCTGTCCTTTCTCCCTCCAGCTGCTGAGAACAAGACGGAGATGGGCAGCCCCAGAATCAGCAGAGGCTGAGTACAGGCTAGGATCTGCTAAGCTCCAGTCCCTGCTCAGAGGCCTCTGTGCCCAAGAGGCACCACCCCCGAGAGCAGGGAGATGGTTTGGAAAATCCAGGCAAGCAGAGGAGGGAGAGAGTTACCACTGGTAACGCTAGTTAATCAGGGACAGCACAATGCATTTCTGCACCCAACCGTCTGATGTTCTCTTTGTGACTATGCCTCTCAGAGCTCCTGGAATCAATAAACTAAGCTGATGAACTCTCCTGTGTCCCCAAGACCCCACGCTGCTCTAGAAAGGCCTGGCTTTGAAGGTAATGGGGGAAAGTTATACTGGTCACCTCAGCCTGCCTCAAAGACCTGATGGCTATTCCTCTCCCCTGGGATACCTACTTACAGAAAACATCAAATTTGAAGGACAAATGTACGAACCAGCCCACATGAACGCTACTCCAAACACTCCGCTGCCAAGCTTTCCGGCTTGTGTTGTGTTTCAAAATTAAATAAACCACTTCAGAAACCTTTGCTGAGCAGCACTGAACTGGTATAAGCAATCAGGTATCTTGTATTTCCCCAAACTGCAGAGAGCCCAACCAGAGGAATAAACCCAGTGCTGTTCTCTTGAGCCACCGGTGTTTTACCAGTTTACCTTCACAGGGACCTGAGCCTTCCACACTTGGCAGAGATATATTTCCTCTGGAAACACTTGTTTTGCAACATTGTGTGCTTCTGCTGCCAGACATTATTTTTTACCCTCAGAATTAATGATTAACAATTAAATTATTTGACAGGGGAATAGAGGCCCAGTGATAATTAAATTCCTTTGCCTCTCCTCTTTGCAAGGAAAAAATATTATATTTCTCAGTATCAGCATTGAACCAGAACAGGGCAGTTTGTGATGTTGGACTTAATTAGATGGACAGCCATGGGCACAGCCAAAAAAAAGCATGAAAATACTGCACAAGGGCCATACAGAGGGGCAGGGCAGGGGGGGAGAGAAGAAGGGAGGAGAAAGAAAAAACAGCCAACTGGGGAGCTGGGAACTGAGCAAACTAAGATGTCCAGATTGCAGGAGAGCCACTTTCTAAACCAAATAATTTTGTATAAGAACATATAATTTGTTTAGCTGAAACAAAATAATGCAGACAGAGCAAACAGTGCCTGTATAGGCTGAGAGAAGCCAGTAATAGGTGTCCTGCAAAGCCTGACTGCTCCATTTTAAGGAATGCAATTCTTAGGTATCCTGAGCAGCTGGGCTGTTCATCTCCACCAGCTTTCACCTTCATGTGCTTGCTGGTGGGCTGCACCTCCTAGGGACTTGGTGGTGTCTGCTTACACGCCAGTGTAAATATCACAAAAGATTATGCTAGTTCATCAACCCTTTGAAGAGATCCTTTCCAGTGTTGTTGCTGTGATAATTGCCTGATGGCACCTTCTCAGCCAGATCCACTAGGGATTACACCAGCGTAAATAAGATAAGCCACTGTCTGGCTGCTATTAAAATGCACCAAGAGCTCTCAGCTCAGACAACACTCCTGCACCAATGCAAACTACATTCTCAGTGTTTTTGTTACATGTTTTGCCTCTTTTTGTTTATTTGGAGAATAAATTTTCTCTCGGAACAACACAACAACCCACCCTAAATTTCCAAATTCTTTTCTATCATCAATAATTTTCAAATCACTTGGCAATTTCCCTGTCCTTGTCTCTGCTGGGCCAGGAGACAAACAGTACTATGGGACTTTCAAGGGTGCTTCTGCAAGAACTAAGGGATGGAGAAAAGTCCCAGAAAGCTCCCAAGGCAGCCCACAGCACTGGCCAAGACAGACCTGGGAAAGAGCAGAAGCTGATAACTTTTTTGGGTGCTGTCTGAGCTAAACTGCCATAGCAAAGCTCAACTACCGCAACCAGAGTGAACATTTCAGGGTTGTGTTAGATGTAATCCATCCCTCCAAAGCATGGTGGGGTGGCCCAGCCTCTCTGGAGCTCCCAGTGTTGTTTCCTACTATTACTTCTGAGCTAGAGAGTAGATACATCTGCCTGCCCCCCACAAAGGATGTGGAAAGGCTGCTGGAAAGGCTTTGCTATTTCCGCATCCCCTGCTTTCTTGACTTTTCTTGTACATTGGGGGGGGGGGGGGGTGGTGGTGGGGGTGGTGAGGGAAGTTGTTCCCAGCTAGTTTTAGGAAAACATTTAGTAACCAAATAGAAACTAGAAGAAACTCAGAACTCGTCATTCCTAGGTCACCTGGATAACAACACACAGCAGCCAAACAGAGCTTCTAAAACACACACCAGGAGGACAGTTTCAGCACATCCCCAAAGGTTCTCACAGAAACTGCTCATAGGGATGGACATAAAGCTGCAAAGAGCAGTGAGGCTGTGAGAGGGTGGTCCTCTCCCAGGTGCTTCTGGGAATAATTTGTCTTAGATATATCCTTCTGTGTAGGAACTGAAACCATGAAATTCATTTACTTGCAACTTTGAAGGAGAAAGAATCAGAAAATGGCACCCAAGAAATACCAGAAGACTCACTCATTGGAAGTGGAGTGAACATATTCAGCATGGGCTTTCACACTGAGTTTACAGGAAAGCTGAACAATGACTTCTGTGCGTTTTCACCTCATTTTTTAAAACGAATGCCAGGGGAATTGCAGTTTTTAATTATCTTCTTGCACTTAAAGCTTATTAGATTTGTATTGCCTCTTCCCCTCCTCCCCCTTTCCACTTCCATATAATTCCTCCAGTCTACAATTAATGAGAAGATATCAGTGTATTGCACTATCTGGCATCTCACTGCTGAAGTGGCAGGAGACTTTGGTTACCAAGTCATTTGCTGCTTAATTGCAATCTTTTCTCTAGACTCATTGCCATGCAGACACTCTATTGGAATGCAGTAGTCAGGCCCAGTATTGATTGTCCTCCCACTCCCAGCTTTCTTCCTCTGAGTTTGCAAATCAATTGCACCTCGTTGTTTTCTTTCAAAAAAAAAAAAAAAAAAAGAAAAGAAAAATTAAATAACATCACCTGTTCCACAACCCTATTTACCCCTGAAATACTCTGGTTTGGCTTTGCATAGTTTCTTAGAGCAGAGATGGGGACAAGACAAGAAATGGCAGGTGGCTATAGTAAAAGCTAGATCCACACCTTGTCAGATCATCTTCAAACATGAGTATGCATCAGCCAGTTCAGATAAGGTCCTGTCTGGGAGTGGATTGTGAAGATATAAAGGGTAAATCAAATCCTAGTTTTAGACTCTCTGGAAATGATCTGGAATTTCTCTCCCCTCTTTATTGCAGAAATTAAACAATTCTTAACAGTTAAAAGTCTAGCAATCAGAGAACCCTAATACAGTTGCAGTTTGCAGAAGCAGCCAGACTGCAGTTGCGAGTTTGCAACTGCAAATCACTCATTGGAAGTGTTTGATTGAAAACCAAGGCTTGGCAAGCCATCACCTGCTAACACTAGAAAAGAGAGGCAGTGCAATACAGGTTATTACAGACTCCTGACTTTGAAGTTATGGCACCAAAACCCTTTTGAATCCCATCTGTTTTTGAAGTCCCTGGGCAACTCTGTGGTTCAAAATGCTCTTGTTAAGGCCTTATCTAGACAACAGTTGTGTCTTTGGAGTCTCAGCTCAAATTTGTATTGTATAAACAGGTCTTTGAGGGCAGGGTCACATTAATGCTATGCATAGTAACTGTCCCTAAATTCTTCCTGATAGATCTTGTGTCAGTACTTAGCACTACTCTTCTGAAAGACAGCAGGTTTGACTACTGCAGACTCTCTTGAGACAAGAAACGCAAAACTTCCCAAGGTGAGGTCGTCATGCTGCAAGAGGACTTCACGGTGTCACGTGCGAGGATATACATAGCTAAGTATCTTGTGCCTGTTGTAAATATTAGGCCTCTCAGCTGCTCTGCCATAACAACTTCTCACCGTTCCCACACAACCTTTGTACTTTAAAAATAATTCAGGAGTTTTGCAAACAGTGAAGCAATGAACCTCGCTTCCTCCTGAGCAGCTTTCTTCGGCTTCTTATACATTTGCATTGCAATACTGCCTGTAGGCTTCAACCAGCATCAGGCATCTGAACCCACAGGCTGAGACAGCTCTTGCCCTAAGCACATTGTCACCTACGGGGGCTTGGGGTTTTTTGTTTGGTGGTTTTGGGTTTTTTGTTTGTTTTTGTTTGGGTTTTTGTTTGTTTGTTTTCCCCCCACCCCAGCTAATCTAGGCAATTTTACACCACACTTTCAGCCTGGGAACAGATCTGTGTTCATGTAGAAGCCATGTAACCATAGGGAAGAAACTGAATAGTGTCTATTCCTGTCTTGGAAATCAAACCTTCCTGCAAATTTGAGAATGAGCACCTAGTATGAGGCATCACTTGTTCCTGCATAGATGGCAACAACAGAGACTTCCTAAGCCCAAATCATCACCCTGCAGATCTTGCAGACTCCTGTAGATACAGAAGGCACATTTCCAGCCTTAGATTTTCATCTTCTACAGATAAACTGGTAATTTCACTCTTTCTGCCCCAGAGGCCATACAGGTCCCTAAAAGGTTTCATTTCCTTTCATCCTCAACCCAACACGAGTATCATTTCAGGATCACACTCCAGACACCTCCCAGTCCAGAGACAGTGTTGCTGTATTGAACTCAGACCCCTGCATTGCAGGTACCAACAGCAAATGCTGGACTGACCAGCAAGCGGGAAGCAAAAATATATCTATCCCCTACAGTCCCAAAGGCTCTGCAGGAGCTACGCAACCACATGACACTCATTTAAACCTCAAATTCTGGATTGCTCTGATCCTACCTGCCTTTTGGAAAATTAGGCTGTCAGATTACCAAATATGCTCCTTGCTATTTGCCATGTAATTAAGCAGTAATTGCTGCCCGAGGCTAATCTCAGAGTGTATTTTGCCTGTGGAGCTCAGTGCCAGAGTTCACAGTTGTAATTTAGTGGCATGCCAAGGAGCTATACCTAAACTCACAAAAGGATTTTCTCCACTCATCATCTCTCTTCTACTTTGGTGGCAGCTGGGATTCTGTATTCAGAGATGTTTGGGCTAGGCAAACAAATTAGCAGAGACCAGCCTCATTAGGAATTCACATGGGTACCCATCCTGCTTCACAGCAGGAATGAGATGCTGACTGCTTGATTTCTGGACCCCTAACATTCCCCAGTATGGGATGTACACTAAAACCTCCTCTTTCTTTCTGTTCACACAGCCTGGCAGCCTCCAAAGAAGCTGAAGCAGCAGCACGATCTGCCCCCAAACCTATGTCTCCTTCCGACTTCTTGGATAAGTTGATGGGGCGAACTTCAGGATATGATGCCAGGATCAGGCCAAATTTTAAAGGTATGCAAAAACCCTACTTTTGTGGCTTTGGTTCATTTTGGGACTGAAAACTGCATGCAATCCTCGTGAATGCCTCCCTGACTGTATATGGAATATGAACAGTCTTTATGTCCATATGAAGTATGTATGATAATGGTAGGTTTGACACCTGGATGCCTTGTAGACATCTGGAAAGGCATCTGATTTCCACTCAGAATGGAAATAACCTTGTAATACCTTTTACATGCAGGAAACACTTCAATATCAACACATTGAGGGATCCTGCCAAACCAGGCAGTGACCAGCAGGGAGCTGAACACCTTACAGATTAGGAGAAAAAACTTCAACTTTCCTTTCCCCCTAAGTCACTGCCCACAGCACCTTTTAATAGTAGGCAATGCTCCCCCCCCCCTTACACCCAAGGGAAGCCAAGAGGGGCCTCTCCCATCAGCTCCAGAGGAATTCAGCAAGATGCTAGGGGCAGCTCTGACCCATCACTGTCCCCCATAGTAGAGGGGCTCTTAAGCTAGGGCCCAACACAGCCCCATCACAACAGCTGTGTTTCACACCTGATTTCCCCAGTTCATCCTGTACTCACTGGCAGCCAAGCAGCATTGAAGCAGGCCTTGGAAGAGGCAACAAAACATCTTTCTTTGCTCCTCAAAACAACTCTTCTAACAAGGGTGGGTTTTGTGGAATTTTTTTTTTTTTTCTTTTTAACTGAGCTCACATTCCCAGAGCTATTTGCCCTTGCATCACACCCAGAGACAAAGCAGGACCTGTCCCCTCTTAGCCACCGTCTAGTCCTCTTCAATGCTTGTTTCATTCACTTCTCTTATTTCCTACCACCAATTCCTCCTCCCCAGAGAGTCACTGGCAATGTTAACATAGGGCTCCCAGGACCCATTAATGATGCTGACAGCACCTACCATCCAGCTTCAAGCAATAATAAGCTCTATTGTGGGCTTTCAAACCCAAAGACAGGTGGGAATCTTATGTCCTAATAATCAACTAGGCAAGAGAAAACACTGCTGTTTTTATCCAAATCACAAAGAGTTAAAAAACCACCATGTAAACCTGCCTACCAGTAAATTATGCACACACACAAAAGAAATTAAACTTTAATATTTAATGAAATGTATACATTATCTTCCTGCTGAAGGCAGCTGTATTGCATTTTTATTTCAGATAATTTAATTTCAGTTTTATTTCAATGAACTACACCTTCCCCACAGGGCAGTTTTGCTGGCTTAGCCTCCCACACATAAATCAGGCTCCAATTTATATGGGAGGCATAGGAGGTGTTTTACAGAGCTTGGGGTTGTAGCTCTCAAAGCATGTCATTTAAATTAACTGCAGTAACTCATAAGGGCATTTTAATGGCTTAGATCTAAATTAAAATAATACCAAAGATCTGTATCAGATTGATTTTTGGGGAGGGGAAGATTAACAAAAAGAAGATTGCAGCTTCTCCATAAATGTTGTGAAGTCTGGACTTGGCTGGGGATTCACATTCTGAGAACAAGGAAGAAGCATTTGGGCTTTGGTTTAAGTTGGAGGATAAAGTCAGTAACTCAGGCAGGGACAGAGCTGAACCTGGCAGGTGTGGGACAAGGGACCTCTCACCCAGGTTGTACCCTTAACCCTGGAAAACTATATTCCTTCACAGCTGCATCCCACTGCAGAGGTGGCAAGTTTCAGTGGCAGGCAGGGAAGTTTCTAGAGCCTCATACAAGCTAAAAAAAAAAAACCAAACCCTGCAGAATGCTCACAGCTCCCCTCGGACACCATGGGAAGAGCGCAGTGCCTCAACAAGAGCTGGGCTGCCCCAAGGAGAGTCTTCTTCACATGCACTGAGCCAAGCTCACCCCGCATTCAGCTTCATATCAGCATAGGATCAGGAAGAGGAGGGCCAAAATCTTCTATGCTCATCAGAGGCACGAACACATGCAGTCATCCAGGAGGTCAGCTCAGTAATTTTTCTTATGCTGTGCCCATTGGGAAGGGAAGTCACATGCACACGGACCTTCTATATGGTTCATAAGAAGAAAACTACTACTCCTTAGCTCGATAGGAGCACTACAAAAGGGATAAAAGAAGTGTTAAAGCCTGATCAAACAGGTGCTTTCAGCTTCTGGGTAAACTTCACAAGCCTGTTGGGTAAGAGGGGTTGCTGAAGGAGGCAAAAAAAAAAAAAAGACACCATTTTGTATCTGATATTTTAGCCCGTGCCTATGTTTAACAGTCTGGAGGAAGAGCTGCACAGATTGAACACTATGTGAGCTGCTGCTGCGCTGGCAAAGGGCTGTCTGGGAGCTGGTTAGACAGAAGCCTGCTCAGATTGCCTGGGACTCATACCAAGAAAATCCCACCATTGGTGTTACGTGGCTACAATCCTACTCCTGCAGAGGACAGGCACAAAGTTTCAGAAGAGGCTGAAGTAGGAGAGGAGGAAAGGGAAATGGAGCAAACCAAGCTCCAAATGTTACTTAGTAATCAGGAAATTCCATTAATTTCTACACAGAAGGAAGTTTGCAATGTTTAGAGGCACAAGCCTCTCATTAAAGCCATTCCTCCCTCCCAGTATTTCATCTTGCAGCAGCTGCCAGACTGCAGATGTGGCCTTAAGGGGCAAGGCTGAGCCTTCAGGCAGCATCTGAAATGCAGACACAGTCCTCATCTCCATAAAGGATGGGGGAATAATCTAAAAATCCACACTCGCCACTTCCAGAGATCTTATCTTCCCAGAAGCATCTGTCACACAGATTATATGAGATTAATTCCCCCAGAGTTAAAGGGACACCTTGGGTCCTGGGGCGGTATCCTCTGCTCTCTGCCTAGGCTCCCTTCCCCATCACATGCTGGGCAGGACCAGTAGCAGCTCCTTCGGGAGCCCCCAGAGCAGGGGCCCTTTTTGCTTCTCCCCTCCCTTTGTTAAGGCTCTACAGAAATCCTCTCATAATATGTGGGCAAGCCACTGGTTTGCCAGGCACCAGATATGCCTCTGGTTCCAAAATGTTCTCCAGCTTTTTGCGTTGTGCTGAACTGCAGCCCTTGGCAGCTCCCTCAGTCCAAATGCAGCATTTACACCTCAAATTTCCCAGGCAACACTGTGATCCACATCCATATTGATACCTTTGGGCACCAGTACCACACAAACAGACTGACTCCCATGCCCTCTAACCACAATCTTTTCATCCCTTAATCCTCACTCCCCTCCTTTGGTGACCCCTTAACTTTTCCAATACAAGCAGGCTAAGCAAAGCTTTGGTCTGAAAGCAAATAAAACCCAGGAAAGGCATAGCGCAAAGCCTGGGAGTACCCTCTCCCAAAACAGGACAGCCAGAGAATTTCTGCCAGCAGACCCCTGCAGTCTCCTGTCCAGCTGGGAGCCTTAGCAGACACCACCACTATCACATGGGGCACTTGCTCCTTTACCCAGCCTCATCCCTACAGCGCACACTGCTGCCATGGCTCCACAGGGAGCATGTGGTCCTAGTTTAGAAACATTTAAAATACTCATTTAAAGCATCTAAAAAGTAGAGAGCTCTAAACAAGAGGGCCTCAGCTCTTTTCTGGGATACATTGCTATCGTGTTCAAGGTGAGATTGGCAGTCATACAGCAATGTCAAGATATCTAGAAAGCTGTCCTGCCTGACTGTGATCTATTCCTTTGCATCAAAACAGTTCACAGAAGAGATATACAAACACTGTCACAAACAGGGGAACAGAGACAAAGCAAGAGCATTGTCTGATGTCAAACTGCCATCAGAACCAAGACTAGACAACGCTGGGTAATCCAGACCTTATTCCCATACTCACCCCTCAGTCACCCTGTTCCCACAATAGGTTTTAATACTACAGAGTGGAAATACTTTGTCTTATAAGCACACGGTGAACTGCTATTCCAATCTGTATTTGTCATGCAGGCCCACCAGTGAATGTCAGCTGCAACATTTTCATCAACAGCTTTGGTTCGATTGCAGAAACGACTATGGTAAGTAAAAATCACAGCACAGCTGCTCAGCTACTGGCTCAGCTTCACTGCACTCCCAGCAAATGCAGCATCACCCTCCTCTTTAGTGTGATCAGAGGAAAATATTGTCTCCATGTTCCTAAACTTACCTAAGGTTTGAGTAAATTAATGGTCAACACACAAGACTCACACTTCATGTAGCTGAAGATCACACAGTCTCTATCTGCATCTCTATGAAAACACTGTACAAGCAAAGTATAAGGGTCAGAAAAGGAAACAGTCTTGCTGAAGACTTGCCTAAGGCTCTAAGCTCAGAGGTAGTTGCAGATACTTTCTGTTTAAGTGCATGTAAGTACAGAAGTTTGAATCAACACTTTAAGTGAAGGGAAATCAGCTGAACTCAGATTCAGGCTACAGGAGATTTCAGATTCTCAAAGATTAAGAGAATCACTAGATGATTATTTTCTTGGAGACATTTCTGTTAGACAATGGTTTTTATTAAAAAAAATATAAAAACGAATATTTGCAAGTTAAGGCTCACTTCAGCCAAAATTAGTGAACATGGCTCAAGGCTGTATCTAATTGGCAAGACACTAGGAGCAGAGGATCACTAGAACAGCAGATAATTGCTTCATCTGAAAATTATTAAAGATTGGTTATGACATAATCAGTGAACAGCAAAGGAAAACTCTGGAGGTATAGTGCCTTACCTCTGTGCTCATTAAAGGTAATCCAGAAATATGGTGTTTAATTACTCTTCGGTAATTCTTTTTCTAGAAAGACGTTGAATGAAGAATGCTTCAGGTGTTTAGTGCATTCAGGCAGGATGGTATAGGCTTTACATATAGATCACACCCCTTGACTTGAACAAGTTACCTGTCATGCACACCACTGTTAGAGGAGATCAACAGCTCCATACCTGGGGATTCTAAGTCTCTTCTGACACTATACCATTCTTCTGGAAATGTTTGGGGGTTGGGGGCAGTTTGGTTCAAGTCGTAGGAAAAAAAAAAAAAAAAAAAAAAAGCTGTTACTCTGTCCAAGCATGAAGAAACTAATTTCATAGTTGGATTGTAGAATTTATGAGAGTTCATAGACGAGAAGTATATTCATGGGTTTTTTTATATATAAAGCAAAAGAAAAAGAACTAGAACCAAAATACACATCTGCTCCTAATGTACTATTTTATTGGATACCTCCTTTGGTGTTACAGGCAATAAATACGCTGTTCCTACACAATCTAGCAGAGATGATCCGCAGACTGCAAGGGAGAGGGGCAGGGCCACAAGGAATCCCTGTGCAACGTACAGAGCACATTACAATGACATGTTTTTCAATATATCTGTCCTACATTGCAAGATGCATTGGAGCAGTCATACAAAGACACCACAGGATCCCAGTAAGCAGGATGCTCCATAAAATTAGCATAGACTAACATGAGAGAGAGAGATGCAGTTCACCTCCAAGACATGCTGCAGGGACTTGCTATCCTCTCCAGATGCCACTCATTTCATAGTCTATCTTCCCACGGGAACTCAAGAATACCCTCTGGGCACATTGCCTTGTCTAGAAATACCCAAGCCAGCTCTGACAAGCTAGTCCAGATGTCAGGCTGACGCAGCATTTTGTACAACCTAATATAAAGCGTTTCTTTGGGGACAGCGATTCTGCTTGTAAACACTGACGAGAACAGAAGCAACATAGGTACAGAAACATCTAAAAATGAAAGCCCAGCAAGTCAGAGCAATATTTGGGATTTGTTAACCCGGGATTTACCCTGCAGAGAAGCCAGTCTTTCCCCTCTGTTTGAGGATGCAGCAGGTCAAACAGGCAGTGTCAGCTCCCCACCACAGTTTCTGGGAAAGGCAGAAGGTCCTGTCACGAACGGGGTTTTGAGACAGACCTGACTACTTTGAATTCAAACAAATATCTGGGGGGGGGGGGGGGGGGGGGGGGGAAGACTCGGGGGTGAGGCAATTCAGCATTTCACTATGAGGAAAGCAGTAGTCTATCATTGACCCCTGGGACTGATGATGATAACACTCCCCCACTGGCCAAAAGCGAAAGAACAATATTATGGTTTAAACCTCAACCATTAGGCACCCTAAGCCTGGCCAGGTTCAGGTTCTGAGTACTACATCATCTTCTATTTGGTTACTATTGCACTACTACCTGCAGGAGAAGAGTGACAGGTTTTTATGGATACTACACATGCAATTAGAGAAGGCTTTAAAATATCTCCATCGTGTGGCTGTTAGTTCCTACAGAAAATACCGCTGCTGCCATTTACGTTTACACTGCCTGAATCTCACAAATCAGCATAAGTCATTAGGTCACCACGCAGAGGATTAGAGAAATTGGAGGTGAACGCTCACTTACAGTTTGAGGCATTGTAGAAGGTATAGGAAGAGGAGAAAGTACAGGAAAATAGAACAAAACAGGTGTTTGATGCAGCCACTTGAGTCTACAAACCTCAGAATTGGGGGATAATAAGTTGGGGCCAAGAGAAGGCACAGACTTCCCAGAGTGGGCAGAAAGCTGATATCTGCCCCACAAAGGTTCAAAATGAACAAGGCAAGAAATGGAGACCTGAAAACTGTTGCAAGGGTAGGAGGAAGGAGAAAAAAGAAAAAAAGACAAAGTCATCCACCAAACTGAATTCCCCGAAGCAGACCTGACCTAGATCAAGTGAAATAAACTCCTTTAAGCATTCTGCAGAACTGGAGACCCAACATAAAAGCTTCTAGCAGTACTCATAATTGATTGGACGTTTATGTTATATTGTGGCTTATAACTTATATCCATCAACCTCACTTGCAATCAGCTCTAAGGGCCAGGGAACCTGTGACTGGGAACACATCTCTGTGAAGCCAACAAGTGCTTCAAGAGGAAAGATACTACCAACTACAACAGCCAGACAAGTCCAGACAGCCTCCTTCTGTCCCAAAGCATTACTACAGTAGTGCATCCAACAGCAAGGAATTCCAGAGGACAAATGCAAGGTGCATCCACCCTATCCGTTTATTTTTATTAAAAATGCCAAACAACCCCCAACCACAGGCTGTTAAATCCCTTTTTGCCCTTCAAAAGCACGAACACCTTCCCCCCAGCCACACCAGAGTAGGAAACCTATAGCAAAGCTACAAATGTTTTTTTCAAAATGAAACAGAAGTCAAGCACCCAGAGAACAGAGTCTTAGTTTTAAGTGAATAAACTGCACCAGCTTTGGCTTTTCTTTGTAGCCCGAGACAACTGTTAGGATTATCTGAACATGTCATCTAACAGATTTCCTGTTATAACAGCAAACTTGGAATTAAGGAATGCCTTTGCTCTCCCTTCCAATGGAAGCTGCAGTTTCACGGATCTCTCACTGGCTTAGGCAGTTGTGAGCATTTTGTATACAGTGAAGGCACATGGAGAAGTAGAAATATTTTATTGTGTCATCACCTAGAGTCACTAGGAGCTGGACTCAATGCTCAAGATGCTCCCGGCCCCATGTTTTAAAAAGGGCCCACATGCAGCAAACAAAAAGGAGTAAAAGAAAGAAAACCACAAAACAGCCAGCACAGGCTCCCCTAGATACAGGGTATATAAGCAAATTTATTTCTGCTTATTTCATGCCATAGTTATGCCATCTGAAAAGAGCAAACCAAACATAACCTTCCAGCCAGCTGCAACACAGCCACAACTGGTCTCCCAGCACCTCCTAAGAACAGGAGAAGCTAGAGGCTGCAACTGTCCAAATGTTAAATACTTGTTCAGAGACATCTGTACATGAGCTTTCCAATGAGATAACAAACCATCCTGCAAAACAGACTAAGCAATTCACTCCAGCCTCACAAGCCACAGTGCAGCAGACAGCAAATATGACAGATGAAGCACATGGGTCACATTTAATACTGGGCCCACTCACCTCAAGGTCAGCAAAAGACGTAAGTATCAACGCACAAAGCCTGTAGCAAAGGCTAAGTTTTGAGTTCAATTGTCTGCAGTCAGTCATTCTTAAAACCAAGAATCAACCCCACAGAGATGATAAGCATGTAACAAGTCACACAACGCAAAATGAAAAGGTTTTCACAACATCTCACAGTCTGCTGCAGTTTCAATGTTAGACCTGCAGTGTCTTGCTTATCTCTGTGGTTGGAGTTTGTCTTTGAACTGAATGGGGGGGGAAGGCATGAAATAGAACTATGCAACTCAAATACAAGGACATAAAAAACCAAGCTGAAAAACAAGGCTTGAAATTCAGGATAGCAGCTACAGCCCACCCCACAGCAGCTCCATCCTTGGCCCAGAGGAATATGATTTTTCCCTCCTTTCGTAGGAAGGCCATGAAAAACTTCCTGCTTTGTGTTCCAGAACAAAAAACCCACACATATTAAGCACCAGGGAACTGATCCCACTCCTCACCACATGCCTACCTTCCTCAAGCAACAGCCTTCCTCCTCAGCAGCACCTCCTCCCTTTGGCCCAGCTGTGGCTTTCACACTAGGCTTTGAATTGGCTAATTGGCTACAGCTGTGGCAAGGTAACGAGGTCCCTTATTAACCCTTCCAAGGCCTGAATCCAGTGTGGTGGGGTTTTCTTTTGTTTGTTTGTTTGTAGTCAGTCAGTTGTAGTGCTTAGCAAGTAGCCTTAAAAATATTTGTTCGTTGTCTTTCTAGAGAATGAACTCAATGTCAATAAAGCCACTTGTGCTCTGCTGTCCAGGTGGGATAACAAAATCACCTCCTGAGGAAGTTCAGTCTCTACCCTGTTTTGTTCCACCAGCAAAATGTAAACTTATCAAAGTCAAGTCTCCCACCAAAACTGTTCAGTGCAGAGGCTAGTCTGACAGAACCCCTGAGTCAGGGCCTGAAACTTATTGAGTTTCCTGACAGCCTCCATCCCTTCTCCACAGCACTACCTCCAGCCTGCCACTGCTTTCATCAGCTCACTCATCATCAGATGCCAAGACTGTGGTATCTTGGGAAGGAACAATCTGAAACGATCTTCCGTTTCCTTGGCTCCTTGCGAGGCCACTAAGCAGAATTTCATTTCAGCATTATCAAATTGAACTACTTTGATCACTTCAGTTATTTTCTTCCTGCCCTGTGTCATTTCCCCCTTGGGAGTAAAATGTCTTTGTGCCAAATTGCAAAGCTTCTGAATGCCTTCACAACACACAGTTGCTGCTCTCCACTCCCAAGCCAGGCAGAGGAGCAGGCTGCACAAGATAATCAATGCCTGGATGTGATTGGCACACAAATGAGGAACTCAAGTGATAAGAAGGATATGGAGAAAGAGATTTTTTTTTGCTGAGTTTGCAGCCCCAGTAAAACCTTTTTTTTTTTTTTTTTTGCTTGAAAGTTCACATCAAAAATTGGTCCATTCTGTCCATCATTTAGGAATAACTACGGACTTCTTGGTGACGCTAATTAAGACCTCACACAACAGCATCCAGGAGAAACACTGTATATCTCCAAGTAGCCAACAAATGAGTGTTGTTCAGCTCATCACCTCTCAGCTTGACTGTAATGCCTAGGCACAACAGGATCCTTTAGCTGGTACAGAATACTGCAACCCTTATCTTGGGCTATGTCACAGCCACAGACATACCCCATTTGCTCCCCATTCCTTCTGCTGGCTCCTCCGGCACTCTCATGTCCAGTTTGCAGTCACAGGGCTTGTTTTTACATTTATGTTCAAATAAGCCTGGACACAAGAAATCTAAAAGACTGCTCAGCACCTGCAATACTACAGTGGAACGCAGCTGTCTGTCATAAGGGAAAAGGCACCTGGGAGGAAACAACCATTCTCAGTGGCCAGGCCAGGAATAAACCCACGGAGAAAGGAAGATCTTCATAAACACACACACATAGGTAAAATTATTAGTGCCATAAAATGGCAAAGCCAGAGAATTGCATTCAGTGCATGTATTATATTTCTTTGTCCTTGCCTTTTTTATATCACAACATAAATGCTCAGGTGTCTATATTCCAAAACAGAAAAATATCCACTGCAAACACCTGTCTCCAAAGGAAGAGCACAAAGAATAGCACGCACCAGAGTTACTCACCACACTGCTGAACAGCCCCTGGACGGAGGTAATGCAGTCTCTCACGCCACGAATCCGGGACGCTCCTGGACTGTTCCCATGTAGGACATGAGCACAGGACACTTGGTCTCTGAAGATGAGTTAAGAGGGGCCTTCTCACAGCCATCTACTGTGAGAAGTTAATTTTCATTTGGCCCAAAGCATGTAATTAAGATCCTTCATCATGGTGACGAAGACTATGGCAGTCATTCTGTCTATAGCCTCTTATGCCTGATGTGGTGGCAATGTAAACCACACTACACCTCTCTTCTCACCCTTTCCTTTCCTTTTGGCAAGTTTTGGAGCTGAAGCAGTGAATTTACTCGAGCAACAAAGCTTATCTTCAGCAACACAGGCTGTTGTAGAGATTGGCTCCATTTCCCCTCCCCCTTCCAACACTCCATCAGGCTGAGAACACTTCTGGGCAGCTACCACTGAAGTGTCTTCCAAACATGAGTTTAATTTGTGTTGTACATGACATAAGCCCCCACCTGGAGCTGACCTGCTAGCATCCAGCTTATTTGTAGCTGAATAAGCAAAACAACCTTTTGCTTTCTACCTATTTGGTCAGTGACATTGATTTCCCTTGACTGCAATGGCTGCAGATCTTCACACACAGAAAAGGGAGAACTGAAAGTATACAAGTTGTTTGGGGAGCTGCTGCATGCCATGGGAAGTGGAGACTCAGGGTTGCTTTCCTTTTCCAGGTTTGCGTGATTGGCTAGTCCTGCACTAAGACCCTAGTTCTTAGCTGTTCACAGCTATTCCCATTTTCTCAAGACGCATTATCCAGGATGGACAGAGATGAATAATTAAGTCAGAGGGATGCACTAGAACTTGTGAAGGTGACATTTGGAATATCAGCAGAAAGAGTGTTGCGACTCTTTCATGTTCAGAGCTCTGCTGCTTTTAGCATCGAGTCCTTGGTCCATTTGCTGTTGTCACAATCATTAATGTCATTAGCAGCCTCTGTGCTCCAAGGATGCAGATGGCACTAAAGTGGCCTGAAACAGATTCTAGACCATGGGCTTGGCTATGAACTGCCCCATCCAAAAACACAAAGCACCCAAGACACAATCCTTTCCCAACCCTCCAGTGTGACTGGACTCCATAAGAATCATGTCCTCCTGGACTAGAGGCTGTAGGTTCACAGTCAAGCAAGCACTTGAGGCAGCAACATCAGAAAGACTCTCCTCCACATGCACCCTTCAGCTCCAGAGCTGTGTGTTCTCCAGATGGAA
The DNA here is from genome assembly GCF_965183815.1 of Platalea leucorodia. Classification (NCBI taxonomy): domain Eukaryota; kingdom Metazoa; phylum Chordata; class Aves; order Pelecaniformes; family Threskiornithidae; genus Platalea; species Platalea leucorodia. The sequence continues at coordinate 18,886,497 of NC_138833.1, read as the reverse complement.
AGAACAGACCTGATGGCGGAGTCAGAGAGATCTCCTCAGAGACGCCAAATAGTCTCACCGAAAGAAAGGTCCTAGTGCTTGCAGCAGGTATTAGATACCCGTAAGCACCTCAGACACCATCCAACTGTCTCTTAATAAAAGTCTTCAAAGTACATTAGCATTAGAAAGGCACCAAAGAAACCCTTAATCATGATAGCAACTATTAGTTTGGGCCAGGGCAGTGAAATTGGTTTATTATATGCTGCTCTTCAGACGCAGTCTGCCTCTAAACTTAGAAAATGTCAGTTAATTTATGGACATTGAGCTTTTATCCCTCTCCTTATAGCTGGCACGTTCTCTCCCCACTTCAATTTGTTGGCTCACTTTCTTATGTGAAATTCAGCAGAAAAGGGGCACGCAGATCACTCTGGGAAGCTATTGGTCAGACAGGGAGAACAGAAACTGCCTTTAATTGTCCGGGAGAGTGTCTGAGCTCACCCTCAACAGCCAGCCTTGGCCTGGAGAACTCAGGGGAGCTGTAAGACACACAGTTATGAGGCAGATATCATTTTGCATAGTGCTGGGGGACTAGCTTCAATTAAAGACAGCCATCCTATAAAATCTGTAGCTTATATGGCATTTTGACATTAGAGAGGGGAACCCAGAACGCTCACTCAGGATTAGGAGAGCAGACATCATGCACATCCCTCCCCTGTTCACATATTCTCACCAAGGGCAGTTGGTCCCATCAGTTCATCTGAGTTACCCTTATATTAGTGAACACATAAGGAATATCCCTTCCATGGACTGCCTGTCTTGCCGTGCTTTTTCTTTTCACAAGTCTGAAGGAACCATGCATAGTCACAATATGGGATGGTTCAACACTGAAAAGAAGTTGGCTTTGATGTCCTTTCCCCCTTAATCCTCTGCAACAGTCGTCTTGCTGACACCAGCCCTTACAACCCCTGCAACTAAACATCACTTCTCCAGCCCCGGGGTTCAGATTAGAGGTCTTGACGCTTCACACACAGCTGATGATTGCTGTGATGGAGGGATGCAAGGATAGGCAGCTGTTCTTGCTATGAGATAGCTGTAAGCTACAGAGCTAAAAATAATGACGACTCCTTGAGAAATAATGCCAAGAAGGCTTGCCATAGCTTGGGAATGTAGGTCTAGTCATGGTTTGGTTTTGAGAATGATTTTAGTACGTGTTCCCCAGTTCTTAGGACTTTCAGCCTGCTCTGAGCACTAACTGTGTTTCTCTGCTCCCCGCTTACACCATGCAGGATTACCGGGTGAACATCTTCCTGCGACAGCAGTGGAATGACCCGCGGCTGGCATACAACGAATACCCTGATGACTCTCTGGACCTGGACCCCTCTATGCTGGACTCCATCTGGAAGCCTGACTTGTTCTTTGCTAATGAGAAAGGGGCCCATTTCCATGAGATTACCACAGACAACAAGCTTCTGAGGATCTCCAGAAATGGCAATGTCCTCTACAGCATCAGGTGAGGTGACTCAATGGGGAGAACTCCACCAAGGTGAGGGAGGGCAGAGCTACTGTTTAAGCCTAAAATGAGAAAGTGGAGACTTTGAGCATGCCATTGGATAAAAGAAATTGAGGGGGTTTAAGTGAGAGAGCATCCAATTAACAGTGTCATAGCAACATCGTGGGAAGGGACATCTGGACGTCTCCCATGCAACCACCTCCTGATGACTGACAACATTAGCTCAGGTCAGCTGTGGCTTTGTCTGGCCAAATTGAAATGCTCCATGGATGGAGATCCCACAACCTCTGTGGGCAGCCTGTGCCAGTGTCTCATCCTCCTTTTGTGGCAGATTCCTTCGCACAAAAATCACTGAAAAGTGGAACACATCCTTGTTTCCCTGACCAATATTGTTTCATTTTGAGTTAAATACAGCTATACAAGCTAAAAGAAAGAAAAAGGTCATTAACCAGCTCCCTCATTTGGACCTTTATATCCAGCATTAACCTGTGCTTAAGAGCAGCGTGGTATACAGTTCACTATTTGCATGTCTAAGCGTGTCCTTGTGGGAGCAGAGAAATGTACTGCAAGTGAAGATGGCTTTCTCCAGCCACCTTAAGAAGAAGAGGTTGGCAGAAGTGTGGAATCTTTCTGAGAAAGTGCCACCAGCTACCTGAGCTACTAATTTTGCATTAGTAGCTTCCTTTCAAAAGAAAGCATGCAAAATACCATTATTTTTCTTCATGGTTAAATAAGAAGATGCCCATCCAAAAGGACTGGGCAGCCTGGCAGTGCTCTATCACACATCAGTGAAGAGCTTGAGACAGAGACAAATTTTCCTGTGCCTCATGCCTCCTTCCAGAAGTCAGGTTCTTGGAGAAGGATGGTGCTTTCGAAAGGCATGGAGACTGTACACCATGAGCTGGGCTGCGTCTGGGACAGCAGAGGTCACTGCATAGCTGGGGGTGCTTTCATACCCCCAGGCAGCTCTGTCCTCAAGACCTGCTAAGACACAACTATGCTTGGGAAATTTATTTTCAGAAACAGTTTTATTTTCAGAAGGGAGAGAAAAAAATTGAGTGAAAAAGGGAGAATAGGAAATGCCTCCTTACATCAGTAGTTGAATCCATGTTGGAGCAGAAGGATGTGGGTCCTTCAGCCAGATGGTCGCCACTCACTGCTGCTGCTACAGCAGGCAGAAAAGTAATAACCAGGAAGGTGTTAGCCAAAGCATATTGAGATCAAGGGTTGGCCTGGGAAGGAATCTAGCTCATCTCTACCTTTCTCAGTCCGAGAACTTCTGCTCCTCACTAATAGATTCCTCAAGATCCCTAATGTAAAATTACTGGAGATATTATAGTAACACAAGCCTAAAACCAGCTGTGCTACCTGAAAACTGGTAGAAGCCCATGAAAAATTATGTTTTGAAAGCTGTAGCATTTCCTGACAAAAAATTAGGGAAACTGCTAAGTAGAGCTCCATGGCCTTGTCTCAGCATAACTCTTCCCATTTATTCCTTTATCACTAGATCTGAGAATCCATCAGTGAAGCTGAACTAATTTCACTGAATTTCCCACAGGAAATCAATCCAATCCCTCACCTTCACTTCATTTCCAACCCCATCCACTCTTTATTTTAAACCAATGAAATTAAGATCAAACTTAACGAGCTTAAAGAAGGAAAGTTTAACTCTGTCTTGAGGACTTTTTTACCTTATGTATAGTGTAAATTTGCCTAAGGTACGTACACCCCATCTCACACTGCAGCTCCCAGTGGCAGCCATGGGGAAGAAAAAAGCAGCATGGAGCTGTAAAATGGAAAATAAACAGCTTAATTTTGCAACATAGACAGCCTCCATCAAATATCAAGGTGGTTCCAGTCCAAAGACCAGATCCCTGATGGCCAAAACAGTAAGAGAAATGCCATGCATGTTGGCTGAATGTGGAAACCTCACATTTCTTAATTTCTAAAAACAGGCAGGTAGTAAAACCGCCACCAGGAACTTGGCAATGAGCGTGGCACAGAGTCCTGTTCCAGGTGGGTTTGCAGGAGCACAGACTGGGAATAATGGGTCACCCCAGCCCTGGGGTTGCTCTGCAAAACAGAGTGATGACTCAACAGGGGTCATGGAGCAATGTGGCTGAGCTGATCACTGTTTTCAAGGCAAAAACTTGAAAACACTGATCCCTTTCCAGATCAGTATTTAATATGTTTCATATGGTATTTGCCCCCTCCTCTCAACAGTTGGCTACACAACAAATGATCTCATATTTGAGTGGCAAGAAAAAGGAGCCGTGCAAGTTGCTGACGGGCTGACTTTGCCTCAGTTTATCCTCAATGAAGAAAAAGACTTGAGTTCTTGTCTTAAAAAAAGAACTTTCCTCTGACCCTCATCTGCAAATGAAAATATAGGTTTCTTTTTAAGTACATTTTCCTGTGAAAACCAAAAAGAAAGAGGAAATTCATGATGGAAGAGCACAATGTAAATAGTTTCCAAAAGGAGAAATAGTCTTTTCCTTTTAAAAAAAAACATTTCCAGCTAAAGTGGTCTGCCATTTTCTAACTGGCTCTTTGCTACTACTATTTGCAATAGTCAAACTCCAGTCAAGGCACTTACGAGAAGGCAGACTTTGTCCCATGGACCCAAAACTCAGCATGCTCAACACTGGGTTCACCCAAAATCAGCACTGAGGACTTCACTCTCTGATCCCCTCTCAGCACACACTTGTCCAGCATGTGCTCAGCATCTCACGACCAAGTCACAGCCACAGTCACCCCGTTTCACTTTGGCAGATATTTACATTAAATTCTTCTCAAGGGGTTTGTCTGAAGCTCTAATTGAAGGCTTTTCTCTCTGATTGATCAGAGATTGAGTCCCCTGCCAGAGATGCAATGAGAAAAACAAAGCGGGCAAAGGCTAGTGGTGACTCTCTTCTACTACAGTGTTTGTTTAAATACAGAAAATGCAGTTGCTTTCATAAAAAGGAAACTTGAACAGGTCAGTTCTTTCTATTGTCACATCTTCTGCCCACCATGCCTTTATCTCAAGCGGAGAATTTCTTCCAACACAAGGATTTAAGTTAAACTATTTTTCCCTTCTACTAAGTTTCTTGTAGTTCTGATGATAGAAAAATTCAATTCCTGTCCCCCAGGAAATTCTGCTATTTCTACATCAAGGCAAAAGGCTGAAAAATCTAAACACTTCAGGGAACAACATTTTCAGCATTATCAAACCAAATAACACAAGCCTATCTCTCTGAATCAAATAATTTAATATCAGCTTGTTGAACCAAACAAACATTTAGGGCATAGATCATGGTATAGGGCAGCAGAGCAATATACCACGGAAAATACAGCCTGTACCTAGTGGAAAATAAAGCTTGAGAGACAAAAATAGAGGTCTCAAGAGGCACAGCAGGAATTCAGGAAGATGATGGATAGATTCATATTGACTTACCACAGGGCATTTTCCCTGCAGAAAATCCCACCAAAGTGTCTCTTTTTCCCCACAGCAACATGTGATCTTGACCAACTTCATTTTTTTTTTCTGACACAGAAATGTTCTGTTCAAAGATTTCCAAACAATCCCAGTCTATAGAAATGTATCTAGGGGGTCCAGAGGATGAGTTTGGGCTTGCTGCTAATCCAGACTGTTGTGAACCTGAGGCAAGAAATGGAGACATAAGCAGCAAAACTGTTTGGTGTGGGAACTCTGTTTTGCTCAGTCCAACATGGCAATGAAACGCCATCTGCAGCAGGTGACTCTGCCAGGAATTATTTCACAGACCGAAATGCTCAGCATTTCCAATGCTTTCCAACACCACATGTGAAAACACAAGCAGGGAAGAGGCGAATGATCAGTCATTCCCCCAGCACTCCAGTGTGTCTTGGGCAAGGTACCAGCCTGTTTGCAACATTGGGTGTGCGAGAGGGTTCAACCCCTCATCAGTACCACAAACTGTTTGGCATTCCCCTGTGCTGTCTTCTCTTCTCAGGATCACACTGACTCTGGCCTGCCCCATGGACCTGAAGAACTTCCCCATGGACGTACAGACATGCATCATGCAGTTGGAAAGCTGTGAGTCCTGCACACATCTCTGTTTTGGAGAGGAGACAACATGTTTTCCCTCTGCCTCCCCCCTGCCATCTCCCTCCCCAGCTGCAACCCATTCCCAGTTCAGCCTTCACTGGAGGCTTGCTCAAGAACCACTTGCTCAGGATTTTTCATTCATTCAGCACGTGACATTTCCTAGAGAAGCCAAACCTTAAAAGATCCCATGAGAGGAGCCCTGGCTTGCTTGTGCTTACATTGGCCTTTCACTTTGGAGGAGAAAGGTGAAAGTGTTTTCAGCTGCAAATGGGATTTTTTCTCTCTGGATGAACATTTGCCCCTTGTACATGTTTCTTATCCCAAAGGAGGGAAAGACGATGAACAACTTCATTCAGAGAAAGAGGTCAAGTTTGAAAAAATAGCAAACAGCTCAACAAGTCACATTCAAGAAAAAATGTGATTCATTGCAGACAATTCATTGCACACCATCACAGCTTCAGTGCAGGTCATTACCCTAGCTTTTGCCATATGCATAAGCAGTTCTGACTCAACCCAAATCCCATTCATTACAGCATCGCCAAGGAAGGCCAGGATAAATCCCTGCCTCCAAGCATAGCTCTCTTCTACAAATCTGTCCCTTTCCAGATCAGTATTTAATATGTTTCACATGGTGTTTGTCCCCTCCTCTCAACAGTTGGCTACACAATGAATGATCTCATATTTGAGTGGCAAGAAAAAGGAGCTGTGCAAGTTGCTGATGGGCTGACTTTGCCTCAGTTTATCCTCAAAGAAGAAAAAGACTTGAGATACTGCACAAAGCACTACAACACAGGTCAGTGCTGTTTACCCTTAGCTGCTGGGTTCATTAGAGAGGAATTCAGGATTGTGTGTTTGCCAGAGTCTCTTGCTATGTCTGATGGCACTCTGGTGATACAAGCCTTGTCCTACACAACTAGGGACAACATATATATAAATACACATAGATATGTTGCCAGTAAACACACACATATATAGCCAATAAGAAGCTAATAGACACAAGTGTGTGGAACCCTCTTGTCCCCAGTAACATCTGCATCTGCTGAAGGGTGTTTGGTCTGTACTTTCTCTCCCAACATCTTCTTCTATCTTTGTTATGCAAAGGAGCAGGTGAAATTTAAGTGACAAAGGACATACTGCCAAGAGCTTTCTTTGCTATGTTGGTGTTGTACATTCATGTTTCAGAAGTGGGCAACAGCTGTTAATTTCCTCCTCTAACAAGACTCTGGTTCTAGGCAACGCAAGGGAAGTCCCCAGATGATAGCTGAAAACAGGAGGCTCACCCTGCCTTGTCAGTAATCTTCCATGTATCTCCTGTCATTCTCAGGCAAGTTCACCTGTATAGAAGCTCGTTTCCACCTGGAGCGGCAGATGGGCTATTACTTGATCCAGATGTACATCCCCAGCCTCCTTATTGTCATTCTGTCCTGGATCTCCTTCTGGATCAATATGGATGCTGCACCTGCTCGTGTTGGCCTTGGGATCACCACAGTGCTCACTATGACCACGCAGAGCTCTGGTTCCCGAGCATCACTGCCCAAGGTAGGGAACACACTGATCTTCACAGAGGGGCAAAATGTGCACTTTCTGGGGATAGCGCATAAGTAAGTCACCACACAGATCCTCCTGCTCAACACAAGAGACATTCTGCTGCCATTATTACACTATTCCAGTTTAAGGGCAAGCAGAACAAATTCCAATCCCCTCCTGCAAAAATTTTAGCAGAGTTGCTATGACTAGCTGCATAACTTCCCCTAAGATTCAGCGCTCCCCCCAAGATCCACCACAGCTCCCAGCAGCCAAAAGCTCTGTACCTTACAAACCCCTGCAGCAACGACACATGGATACACACTCTACATTCTAGCTTTTTACTCCCTTGACCATCATACTTTTATAGTAGTACTGAATTTCCCTGTTATGAAGGGCTTCTGGTGTGATCAGGCTAGATTACTATTTTCCTGGCATATAAACCATCACAATCAAGACCTGGATAAATTAAAAACTGTGGAATTATTGCTACTTAAGAGCCCAGGAGCATTTTCAGTGGCCTGATAATATATTCATCTTAAATGAGCTAGATTTTTGTATCCAAGAGCAAATGTCAACCACATCATGGCTTGATCAACTCCTTCCAAAGACCTTGGGAGTAACATGTAAAATGGCAAGCAAAAAGGCATTTGGGTGAAGAAACCCCCCCATCTGAGTCTCTTGCTCTGACTTGTAGGTGTCCTATGTGAAGGCCATAGACATCTGGATGGCCGTGTGCTTGCTGTTTGTGTTCTCCGCACTTCTAGAGTACGCTGCTGTCAACTTCGTGTCTCGGCAGCACAAAGAGCTGCTCAGGTTCAGAAGGAAGAGGAGGCACCATAAGGTAATACATAAAGCATGAAGGACACAGTTGGAATCTGTCCCAGCAGAACATCACTACATGGTCAACTGAACCAAGCCACTAGCTCGCAGGGAAGTCCTCAGTATGTGGTCAGATGTTAAGGAGGGTCACACATCAAAAAGCAGGACTACCTCAATGAATTGTGTCTCTTCTAACAGTCTGCTGATCCCAGGAGTCTAGCAAGCTGGTTTTTGTTAGCTAGCCAAGTAGTCTGAGCCAGAAGGATTGTTCTCAACAGAACAACTTCCACACAGCAATGTTCTGGTCTGAGTTCTCTTCAGAAGCCACAGTGAGGGCTGGGGGGAGGCAGGGAGGTGTGAGGGATGTCTATCAGAGAACAGCATCCCCCAACAAGACAGCCTACATTAGCCCAGAGGTAAGTGACACTTCTTTTGTCTCTGTCATCTCTGTGTTCAAAAGCATCTGCTTCTCAGACTGACTGCAAATTCCTCTCAGAAGGAAAGAGCATTATTCTCAGCCTTAGCCTCGCTCCATGCTTACTCGCCATGACTGACGCCAACCCGAGCATGCATGCGTCACATAGACACTCATCTCCTGCAGCCTGGACTCTACTAGCTTTTAGGCTGAGGTACCACGGCAAAGATTTCACCTCACAGGATGCACTAGAAAGAAACAGAAGGGTGACTGTGATCACAAGACCAAAGGCACTTAAAAATTGTCCTTAATTAACTAGTAGATTCAGGTAGGTGGTATCAAATTTTCAGCACCAGGCCTGAGAGGCTGCCCTCAAGCTAGCATTAAAAAAACAGTAAATTTGCTAAGAAAAAAAAAAAAAAACTTAGAAAACTTTGTTGATGGGAATCTCAAGAGAGCCCCTAGGAGACAACCAAGGTCTGCCTAAAATATTCCTCGTAGGTATTTGTCTACCCTCTATTTTAAAGAGCCCTCCGTGATCCATCCCATCCAGAGACCCCCCCATTCCATTGCTTCACTGTCCCAGGAATTAAAAGTCTTTCCTAGGGTCTAACCTGTCCTTCAGCCGTTCACAGTGTGTGCTTGGAGAACCACCACCATTCCAGGAGGCAGTGGGGGCTAAGGAGCAGGAATCCCTGGCTCTTTGTAGATTTGCCTCTCTCTGCTTCAGTTGTCCTATCTGCAAAACAGGAGATAATTGTTCACTTGTCCCCAACTCAGTCAGGACCAGGGATGAAAAGTGTTGGAGAAATGCAAGGGAAAAGAAGTAACAGATGAGACCATCAGCACCCATTGATTTTGTCTGGACAGAGCAAGACCCTGCCATCTCAAAATCAACTGACGCAGTTTTGGTTCAGAAGATGCAGCCTGCTTAGTAGAGCCAAAGCTAAAACGACCCAACATGGGTGCCTCATAGTGCTTTTATCTCTTCATCTAGATTCAGACATCCTGTCTCTGGATCCATGCTGTTGTATGCAGAGTGCTCTGTTGATAAAACAATAAGGAGAAAAAAGCCACTAATATACAGATGAGTTTAAAAGATATTTGCCAGAGATGTTCCATTGAACACAGGGCTGCTATTACAATCCCTGCCCAATCTCACAGCAATTTAATTGGAACAAAGCATAAACAAAAACACTTGCAAAAGCAAAATGAACAAGGTTTGCAGGCTCATCAGAAAACTAGGAGCTGACTGCAAATATGCAAATGGATTAGTGCAGCTGCCAAAGAACCTAATTGCTCTGTCCTGATGTCCTGACTTGTCTGGGTAGCTCTGCATGGTTTAGGTATGACATGCCAGGCTAAAAAACAAGTGAGATATTGCAGTGGTCCATGCTGGTGAGAGCAGCTGGGGAGAGGACCAGCCCATGCCCGCATTTATTAGGTCTGCCCAAATCAAAACCTGCTAGCCATTCTTCACAACTCAAGGCACCAGACAATGTGCCACGGTCTGGCATTAATACAAGTAAACCCAGGCAAATCCATTTCTTACTTTCCTCAGAGTTAGGTGCAAGGTTCTAGTTTATTCTCATCATTAAGTCTTTCTTCCTCTCTAAAAAATAGCGATCAAATCAATAAATATCTGTTGCCAGGTTTCAACTGGCCCTTTCCATTTCTAAGCCACCTCTTACCTCTTTCCCTCTGGAAAAAGGGGAATGACTAGACTAGAAAGAGCAACTAGACAGTTCTCTCCGAACCCATTACTCTGTATTTACTGAGGCAGACAGGTCCTGGCATGGGGAGATGTAGGGACCGTGATGGCTAGGGAGAGTTACTGTCCCTTGGAGGTAAGGACCAGTCTGGTTAACATGACACCGTCATCAGACCCACTTGGAGCGTATTTGGAGACCCAGCCCAAGGAGGCCAGCCCCAGTGTGGCTGGTGATGCCTTTGCCCTTCTCCTTTGATACGGTGCCTTGAAAAAGGCACCATTATCTTCTCTGTCTTGGGTACAGCACCCACACAAAACAAATCAGCCACAGAAAACAGCCAGTGGCCCCTCAGCAATGAGGAGAGAAATCAAGTAAATTAGAGAATTACGTGATTTAGGCTAAACCAGACGTGTCAGTGCATATGTGTTTGTACAACCAGAGAAGAGCAGAGGCAGTTTTACCTGAACGCCCATAATACAGATGTGATGAGAAGGTCTATAAACTCTGAGCATCTCAGAAAGCCAGGCTTTTGCAGCCCATGCACACGTTATTAGCTGCACAAAGGAGTGCAGTTAAGGAAAGGGGGACAAGTTAGGGATGAGAGTGAACCTTTGCAAAACTCCCTGATGTGCCAAAGCCGAGGGATGCTGGTCCCCACTGCCCCCGAGGTGCAGCCCCCGGCACAGCCCAGGGCTCAGCCAGCAGCGCCGCAGGAGGGTCAGAAGTGGCCCCTGCTGCCTGTACCCCTCCAGGTCCCCATCCACCCTCATTGCCAGAGCCTCATCCGCAGTGCAGATTCTGGCCACCTGAAAAGCAGAACCCCTGCATCTCCTGTCATCAGAAAATCAGCCTTTTAACTGAAAAATTCTCTCCGAGAGAGCCAAGAGAAGAGTTTCTGTGAACCTGGACTCCTAGCTCACAAAGTGTCTCTTACTAGGTATTCAGCACCTGGACTCCTCCAGCCCTGAAAGCAGCTGGGTCCTAATTTTTCATGCCTCATTTTCCCCAACCAGAGCACTGCCTCCTTGCAGAGGCATTATTAGGAGGCAAAGACATTCAAGAACTGTCAAGTATCAGATGCCAGGGACCAGAGATACACCAAGGGGACATAACCAGAGCAGGGAAGAATTATCCAAAGGCCTGCAAATTTGTCTCAGCCAGGACTCTGAGACAAATAAGCCTCCTGGTAGGTTACACAACTCACCAACTTGCCACCCTCCCCCAAAAAAAAAACCAAAAACAAAACCAAAGAAGGCTTGGTTTTATTTGGGTTGTTTTGCTTTGTTCAGATATACCAGCATGCTCTTCCTTCTGCTCCTCCACCCCAGACCCCTGGCACTGTGCCTCCATCCCATGCAGCTGCCTACTCGATACAGGGGCCATCCAGAAAAGGCACTCTGCAAAGAAGAGAGGAAGGGGCAGCAGGGCACATCGGGCTGCGAGGGAGAGGGCTGGTAGGTCAGTGTTGGGGGACACAGGTCAGCACTGGGGGACACAGCATGGATCAGCCTCCATGATAGATAATTACTGCCATTGGTCTAACAATTAGCCTTGGTGACCTGTAGTCAAGAGACTTGGGTTTCTGATCCTGCCTCTGAAACTCACTGGTTGTATTACTTTGGCCAAACTTGGTTTTCCCCATGATTATGTCCCCGTGTTCAATAAAATAAGGCTACATTGTTCTGAGAAGCCTGCAAGGCCTCCACCAAAAACCATCAATACCATTTGTCTTTAGACTGGAAAATAAATTATTTTTCTTGCTCAATAATTGGAATTAGCCCAAGCAGCCATGTCTTACCATTGACCCGCGGAAGGGCACTTCTGCTCCTCACCTAAAAGACGGCTTGTGGGGAGGGGCTGTGGGGCTTGGGGGGTCCCGTGGGCAGGCGAGCTGAGGGCTGGTTGTACGCTGCCTGCAGAGGTCTTTTCCTGGACAGGTCTCGGCGCCTGCACATCCATGTAACTCTGTAGGAAGTCTCACGCTGTGGCTTCGACTACCTGAGTTACATGGAGCCCACTCCTTCTGGGCGAGCTGATACAGCACAGGCAAAGCAAAGAAGGTGCTGATAGGAGCGGGGTGGGAGGGAGAGGCAGAAGCAAAACAGGGGATGCAACTGGAAAAATGAATGTAGTACCACAAACCGTTCAAGTATGTCAAAGACACTGGTGGGGTGGAAGTCAGTCCTGTTCTCCATGGGGTGCCTGGATCCCCTGATTTGCATCTGTGCATCACGCAGCTGGCACCCCTCTATAAGGCTGATCTCCCAAGAGCAGAGGGTTTGTCCAAGGCTGGTGACGTCGGGGCATGACGGAGGCGTCTTTCCCTTGCAGAGCAGGAAGCTGTCAGTGGAGAGCCTTATAGCAAGGGTGCACTGGCTATATCTCATTTTAAGTAGAGTCCCATGCTGAATCTGTTTCAGGAGGACGATGCTGGTGAAGGCAGGTTCAACTTCACTGCCTACGGGATGGGACCAGCTTGCCTACAAGCCAAGGATGGCATCTCCGTCAAGGGCGCCAACAACAACAACACGGCCAACCCGGTCCCCCCGCCATCCCGCTCCCCTGAGGAGATGCGAAAGCTCTTCATTCAGCGAGCCAAGAAGATCGACAAGATCTCACGCATCGGCTTCCCTATGGCGTTCCTCATCTTCAACATTTTCTACTGGATCATCTACAAGATAGTCCGCAGAGAGGACGTGCACAACCAGTGAGGGAAGGGGAGCAGCTGGGAGGGAGCGAGCAATCCTTTATATATGTGCAATAGCAATGCAGCAATGCATGAATTTAAGAATGTGGCAATATCTACTAAAAAAAAAAAAAAAAGGGGGGAGGGGGGGCTGGGAGGGACTTTTAATCATGTGAACTGAGGATAACTGGCACAGGGAGGAGAGAAAAAGCACTTAAACCAGGGAGTGCAGGGTGGGGGCTAGTTTTACGGCATAGGAAGGTTTGGATTGCTCCAGCTGCAATCCAAGCAGTGTAATATATTAATATATATTCATGCTTAATTATAATGCAAACAGAAAAGAATCAAAAAAAAGATAAACAAAAAAGTCCTTTTTTTAGCCTATTAACAGCTTAGATTCTCAAGTCACTGGAATGATTCATAATTCCATGTGCAGAAATGACTGCAATTACGCTTTATCTGACTTTTGCTATAGAAAGGCCATACCAGTCAAGCACGTGGGGGAAAAAAACCCTAACAAAAGAGGGAAAAAAAAAACAAAACAAGAAAATCATTCTATGCTTCTCTAGGTTTTGCAGTTTGAAAACTGGATAGATGGGGAAACTTAAGAAAGAGGCTGCAGGTTGTTATTTATTTTATATATTTACTTCTTTTAGTCACGGGTTTGCCAATCAAACACTTTGTGACTTTTGGACAGAGGAAAGCAAATACATTCTCTCTCTCATCCCCATCAGAGAGCATCCAATGGGACACCTGAGAAGGACATCAGGGCCTTCATCAGAAATCACAGGTACCTTCTGTCCTTTTAAATGACCTGTCAGGAATTGAGTCCCAAAAGTCAGAAATATTATTCAGAACACTAGAAATGATGAAGGATTTTTTTTTTTTCCAAACCTCTTTTTGCTATGTTTGTTTACAATGGGGGGGGGGTGGAAGCATTGGATGAGTTAAAGCAGAAATTATATTGAGAACAGGCATATTCATGCCTTTTTGCGACAGGATCGGGCAAATGGCAATACTGTCAGTAAGGGGGGGGGGGGGAAGGTGTGTACAGAGAGAGCGGCTCTTATTTTCAGACATTTCATAGCAAGAATATTAATAGTGAAGCTGGGCCGATGGACCCAAAACTCTATTTTTGTATCTATTTTGGTGCTGCATTTAGCTTTAATGTGGATGGGAAGATGGAGCAGGCTGCTTTGCCCCTCTCTGCTACCCAGCAGAGTCCTGGGGAAGGCTGGCACAGTTTGGTGGGGATAGGGAAGGGAGGGAGGGAGGTGGGAATGGGTGAGCAAAGGGGTTTCCCTTTGGCCAAATGGTAGCACAGATTGGTGTTGGATTTTGGGGTGAGGGGGGACACACCAAACACCTCCAGGGTGTTATTTGAAAGCCTGGCTTGGGGCTGGTATGGGCAAGGCGAGAGCTTGATGTCCCACTTGCCTCTCCGGGACCCTGGGCGTGAGCTGGGCTGCAGCACCCGGAGTGATTCAGTTGTGTTTGTTTGCACTTTAGGGAGGCGGGGAAAAGAGAGCTTGAAGGAAGAGACAATCAGTCTGCACTGAAGCACTTGGGGTCAGGTCTGGATTAGGCACTAAATGAAGGCAGAGAGACAAGTGGCACCCAAGGAGTGCTTCGACTCTCCCTCCTCTCCCCCCTCTCCCACTCAGGACTGGACCACAGCCAACCTGGGCTGCAGATATGATGCTTGCTCCAGGAACAGCCAGATTCCCGCTTGCAGAAGCTGCGCTGCCCAGAGCAGCTGGAGCATTTCACAGCAAAGTGCCCTCCAGCACTGTTAGGTCCAGTCTGCCCCAGGTCAGCAGCATCCAACCCTGGGATGGGAGGTGGGAGCCTATGCTCAGCCATGGATGCCCCAACCAGTGCAGCAAGAGGCAGCTATGGGAGAGGGCAGTGGAGCACAGGGACCTGCAAGCTGTCCTAGCACAGGGTTGGTGCCAAGAGGAGGAAGCCCAGAGAAAGCCCCAGGGTTCTCCTGGGCTGGGCAGAGAGACACCCATCTCCAAGGCTGCCAATTCAGCACCTTTCACCAGCACTAAATACACTTTATTTAAAAAAACAAAAATAAAGACAGAAAGAAAGAAAGAGAAGAGAAGAACAACAAGGGAAAAAAAGGAGAGAAAACTAAAAAAGTATGATGACACTTTGTGGACTAGGGTAAACGGCAATATTTCCTAATGTTTTGGCAAAGGCCACCTAGCTTTCTGACTCCCTTTGCACCGCTGAGACAGGGAAAGGTCATGCGATACCAGTGTGAACCAGCACATCAGCCCCTTCCCCCCTTCCCTCTATTAGAGCAGCAGAAAACCCACGGATGAGGATTTCTCCTTCCCCGGCAGACAGCGCTTTCCCAAGGAGGGAGATCTCAAGCTGTCGAGCAGAGCCGTTATTTGATGCTAGGACAACTTTCTGAGCCTTGGCTGGAGCCCAAATCTGCTGCTGGCTCTGGTTTTGCTTGCTGAATTATTGAAATCTCCCTGCATGCACGACAGCCGGTCGTGCCAACAGTGGGTTGTGCGATTGCTTTAAACGGCGCGTCCTTTATCTGAGATGAAAGAGCAAATCCAGGGAATTCCCCTCCCTGCCCGGCAGCAGGGCATAGGCTTGGCAGCCCACGCACCGCGGCTCCTTGCTCACGCAGGGGAACAACCGCAAAATGCTGTCATTTGGGCAAAAAAGATCCCGCCTTGATGCCCAGACCTTGCACTTTGGAGTCGGGCAATTTGGTTGTGGTTCACACCACTTCTCAGGCTCCCCAGGCTACCTGGGGTGGCTCACCAGGGCACAGCCAGCTGCAGGTTTCCTTCCTAACTGGAGCTGCTCTAAGGAGTTGCCTGTAGGTTGTTAACAAATCCCGTGCACCATCCTCCCACCCAAGTGAGTTTTGATCCTACATCCCAAGGGCAAGAGCAGAGCAAGGAGAAGGAATATGTTCCCACCTCACTTTGTTCTGCTCCAGCTTAGAGAAGGGCCTCGAGACCAAAGAGGAATCCCATCTTCATCCTAGCCCTACTGCTTGGAGAAGCAGATAAGCTCACAATTACTGCTTCACTAGAGCTCCAGTGTCACTTCTTGGCACTGAATAAGGCCAGAGGAAGGCAAATTAGGGACTAGAAATAATCGGAAAGATGCTTGTGTTTCCTGCTCATACAGAAGCACTTCAGCTGCTAGTGGAGCCCATGGGAGTTTAGGGACTGAAATAAGAATTACACGCTTACCAGCCTGCCTTTGCATCCAGTTCGACTCTGCCAAGCACTAGGCACAGTTGATGCTCACCATAAGCAGCGTTATTTTCTCTTCATTAAGCAGCCAGTTTCCATTCGGGCCATTTTCCAGCCCCAGGGCTGCCTGCACGGTGACAACGAGCAGCACTCACATCCCAACATGGAGTACACTGGGGTCTCGGCAAAGGTCTGACGGTGCTGAGATAGCTGTCCCACAGATGTCCTGCCAGACAGTTTCACCACATAGACAAGACCTTAGACTGTCCTAGGAGCTCCTGGCAAGTCTGTGCAGTTTTCAAAATCAAACATTTTTCCTCTATCTGTACTAGGCTGTGTTTAGTCTCCGTGTTGCAACAGAACTTGCTTTGATAACCTATCTCATCTTCAAAGCAGGCTGCTTTAATGTGCCAGAAAGTGTATTTATTAGTAAGAACATACAGGATTTGATATTGCAGGGTAGCTTCCAGGCATATTGACAGAATTTAACTTGGTAATTGTTAGCTCTTGTTTAGAATGACACTCAGAGGCAAAACCTCTGAATAAAATAGACAGCAGCCTGTCTGTCAGTAAAGAAAGAAAATAGGGTCCTAATTCACTTGGACTCTTTGGAAAAACAGAGTTTTATCCCAAACAATATTATTTCCAGATGTTGCTGGAAACGTATCACTTCATGAGCAGGAATTATTTTTCCTTATATATAAATATAACTGTGGAAAAGAAAAAAAAAAAAAAGTAGGATAAACTTACTATTTTTTGGTCAGGTAGATGAGTTTTTCCCCACTTTAATTCCTGATTAAAGTGGCTTTCCATTTGAGATCCCAGTACCATGGAAATCTGAGAGAGGTGCCAAAGAGGGTCCAGGACAGGCCAGTAAGCACGTGGTCCGCTACAGCCTGCAAGGCTCAGCCTTGACCCTGGCAAAGCACCAGCTTGCCTTTAAACACGCAGGCAGGGTCGATCGCTTCATGGGTCTGGTAGTGCCCTTGTTCCTCCTGTCCTAGAAGCCTTTGCCGGTCAGGGCTGGGGGACTTTGTTCCTAAAAGCACCAAACAATTTCAAATGCTGAATATTCTCATGTCCTGTGAACAGAAACTTCCCCCCCTCCCCGACTTTTCTGAAGGTTTTTTTTTTTCTTCTGCCTCTTCTGAAGATCATTAATTTTAAGGCAAATCCAAGACAATTCAAATTACGCTATTGGTTGTCCTTTATCTCAACTGTAATTTTAAGATCTTGCTTTGTTTCCTAATGCTGGTGGAAAAAAGATTAGAAGTATTTACAATATATATTTTTTAAAAAGAAAGGAACACATGAAAGGAGAAAAGGCTATTTTAAATGGTGCCATATTTTTCACAGATTTTATACAATCATATTTTTGTACTGTACTACCATTCCTTAATAAAGCATAGTTCTTATCCCTGTGCCAAAGACAGACAATCTCTTTCAATACCCCATTCCTTACTCTGAAACCTTGCTACTGACAGCAGCAGATAACGCAATATGGACCCCTTCTCCCTCAAAACCCCATCCTACCAGCGCAGCTGCAGGCCTGGGGTCGCTGCCTGCCAGCTGGGCATTGCGCATCTCCTGTCTGGGTAACTGCAAGCAGCAGGTCCTGCCCTGCTGGAGCATCCCACAGAGACCAGTTTAGTGAAAGACTTATCTGATCCCTTCCCTGCTAGAAAGCACCGGACACTCTCCTGTCTTCTTCTCAAAGGGAGATGTGAGGGGTATCTTGTGCTGCTCCTGCTTCAATAGATTTCCATCATTTGTATGGAGACAGTATACTATTTAAATGGAAAATTGAGATACTTGATTGTTCTTCAGGGTGCTAGGATGAGCACCAAAGCAGAAGCTAATATTCATTAATTTTAGCATCTTCAGAATTACTTCAGGTCCTTTAAGTCTTCCCATCCCTTCATCTCCTTCTCCTTAAAGATTATTTCTTAAAGGCAGTTGCACGTCTCTTGCTCAAATGACTCTACACAACTCTCTTACTTTATTCAAGTATATTGCATTTTTCTGTGTTCATCTCCCTTCTTTCACCACCTGAACTTTCATTTCTATGGTGCCAAGTTCCTCAGCTCTGAAATCTTTGAAGGGCCTGGCACAGATGGGTGTCTTGGGAAATACACATCAAAATATGTGAATAAAACCATTCCTCCAAAGCAGGCAGGGTAACGGAGTTACCAGGGAAGTGCTCTCATAGCAAAGCACGCATGAACAGGACTGCTGGGGAACGGGAGGGTGGCCAACAAGGTCTTTTTTGACTGTGCTCTATGTGAAAGCAAAGCAGCATAAGTCAGAGAGAAGGCAGACTTCTTGGCTATTATTCCTGTAGGGCTCCATGTTTTTCAGTGATCCAGCTATAGAGCATCTGTTTATCGGAAATCAGGTTCTTATATTCCCAGTCTCCTTCTACTGTGGCGTGTAGCAGCGGGCCCCAGAAGGAATAAGCTGTTGTGAACCAGGCAAAGCGTAAGGAGCTGTTGCACGTTTTGCACAGGGCATCTGCTCGGAGCTGCTCCAGGCGCTGCCTGCAGCTGATGGGGAGCCGCTGGTGCTTGCGCCAGGTGAGTCGTTCTCCTCTGAGAACTGGTGGGATGAGCAGCCCTTGGGTGATGCCCTCAGGTGATCCCACACTGAGGGAACATTGAAGGGCACAGCCTGGACTGGAGATACTGGAGTTAGCTTCGTAATGGGAAGCACAGGCTGAGCCAGGTGAGGAATCCCAACCTGTGATCTCCCTTGCAGCAGGCGTCCCGTGCACAGGAAGGCTGACCTTTTCGTTTGTAGGGTCTGCAGCTTTCCTGGTTCATCTCTGCCTTCACTTACCCTGTCATCTTGTCCCAGCATCATGCTGCCAGCAAAGGGCCACAGCTCCTGGTACTGTGACATGGTAAAGGAGACAAACCACATGGCAGTCTATAAAGAGAGGGATGATTTCAGCACCTAGCCGAGGAAATTACTGGTTAAATTATCAAATGAGGATCCTGGCATAGACTAGAAGAGAAGGGGAAGGAAAAGGAAAAGCAATAGGAGAGGCTTGTTTGCGTGCCACATCACTGTCTTCTCCTGGCATTCAAGGCAGACAGTGCTAACAGGTATGATGCAAGAGTCAAAGCTGGCAGCAGGAATTACAAGATTGTATTAAGTAATCATGACCATCAAGTCAATCAAACCTAAGTTGCAGTCCTCATGCACTTTACTGCCAGGCTTCAAAGTAGAAATTGTAAGGGAGTCTTATGTTTGTGATATTTCTGCTCCTGGGTCTATTACAGACAGTGCTGAAGCCCATCCTGGGATAGGGCCGGCTCCCAGCAGTGCTGGAGATGGGTTAGCCAGGGTTTGACCCAGGCCGCGCACAGGGAGGGTGCATGCACGGGGAACAGATTCAGCACAAGGGGATGTTCCCACTTTGGGGGAAGGCAGGGATGGCTTCATGTTGGCTTAACAATCCCATCAGCACTCAAAGCATCACTGCTGGGCCTTGCAGGCTGTGCTTAGTGCTTCCCCTACTCCTACTAACAGTAAGAAGCCATCCACAAAAAGCACAAGGGAGAGGGAACAGCGGTAGTTCTCAGCAAGGAGAGAGGATACAAAACCCTACGACCTGTTCCCAGCCTAAGGTTCAAGTATGTTGGTGCTTCCACTATAAAATTATCTGTCTTTTCCTGGGCGTAGGATGATACCACCATAAATAAGCCATCAGCCTGGCTTGAAATTGGCTTTTATTTATAGATTTGCCACTTGAATTGCCTAAGTAGCTTAAGCCAAACAAGGACACCCTCTTCACCTACCCAGGGAACTTGGCTGGGGCATGAGGTACCGTCATTAACTACGTGCTCTGGCTTAGAGCTGCAAGTGTCATTGCTACGGCAGGTGAGTCAAGCTTAGCACAAGCAGGGACAGGTAAAACTGGCCTGGAGCTACTAGGTCTGAGGGGCACAGAGCTCACAAGTAGCTTTTGCTGCTAAGGCTTTGGGGAAGCTGGTTGCAGGATTGTTAGCGCTGTAGCAAGCCGAAATCACCTTCCCCGGTGGGTCTGTAGGAGGACATGTCTGCCTTATTTAGGCACTTGGCGATGCTGGGGCACTACTGGGTTACTTGTCCGACAAAAACATGAATCAAGCTTTAGGCTGCAGACCAGCTGAGCCAGCTGGCCTGGGTTGAGCACACCACAGAATTTGGGCACTAAATTACAGCTCCAGGTTCAAGCCTGACTCAGCCTTGCTGTGAAAACACCCTCAGTCACAATTACGGCGAAGGCCTGATAGCAGTGTTGCTTAAATCAGCATTGCCCTGTCATAGCCCTGAGGAGATCAACAGGCCATTACTTCCAACGATAGCAAATTGGGGCTTGGGCTTCAGTATTTCTTGCTTGACACCTAATCCCCAAACGCTGACCTTTATTGAACTAAAACTATGCAATATTGAACAGATTATGCCAAGGGCGGTGCCTTAGCCACCTCTCCTGGATATGCACTTACACGTTTTTAAGAGTAGCCTCATCACAGTTGCTTGTGATGGGCTAAAGAACCAACACACGAGCCCCTGAGGAGCGGGGTCAGCTCTGGAGCTTGTGGTGGGCCACAGATGGCCACAACTGTGTTGTGATCACAGCTTCTAGGCCAGCTCTGCTCCTCCAGGGCTGCAGTGTTAGAAATAGAGGAGTCCTAAAAGTTCAGCTCCCTACCCAAGAGTAGAGTGAGGGTGTGGATCAGAGACGAGAAAGGAAGAGCAGATCAAGACTCAGGTAAGGCAGAGGAGCTTGATGTACTTACTCCTCACAGAAGTAAGTGCAGTCACAACTGCAGCCCTGGTCCATGTGGTCCTCCTGGGAGTCGAGACTTTAAATACTGCTGCTTATTCTTTGAGGGGCTGGAAAGAGAATTCATGAGGCTTGACTTGTCCCATGGAGGAAGAGGTATGGTA
Source organism: Platalea leucorodia (assembly GCF_965183815.1). Classification (NCBI taxonomy): domain Eukaryota; kingdom Metazoa; phylum Chordata; class Aves; order Pelecaniformes; family Threskiornithidae; genus Platalea; species Platalea leucorodia. The sequence continues at coordinate 18,865,609 of NC_138833.1, read as the reverse complement.
CAGCATGGGCAGTGTCACCTCTAAAAACAAAGCTCAAGAAACCAGTAAATAAAGAAAGGGAGAAGGGGCAGCCTCTGTAAGATAAGAACGGTGCTGGAAATGCATCTCACTGAACAACCACACACTAAGGTGAGGGACACCGGTACATCCTTCACAGGCGAGTGTATCATGAACGATCCTGGCAAGTCCTTGGTCAGATGCATGCATCCACTTGCCATTAATCCCACTTTTTATCAAGAAAAATAAAAAAATAAAAACAAAACAAAAACAAAACAAAACAAAAAAAACCCACCAACCCCACCACTAATGAAGTAAGCTATTGTTAAATCCTCTCCTTACCATTTTGTTTAAGTAACTGTGACCCATTGGTCACAGAAGTAGAGCTCAGCTCTACAAGAAATGCCCAGCTCGAGGCTGACCCAACAAAATCTTCGCAGAAGGGAGCACAAGTTCTTTACCTTACGCTTGCCCAGGCTGGGGGAAGAACTGAACAAGGGCTTTGAAACACTCTGCTCTGCCTACACTGAACTTGTACTGCTTCCTTTCTGTCCCCCTCTTCCCAAACCTGCATATGTTTCTGTCCAAAACACTTGCATTCTTCCAATTCCAGGGTTAGATCAGAAGCAAGCAAGAAAAATAAGGTCGGAAGCAGCATGAACCAAGCTGACAAATCCCTAAGTTAACCTTCTCACCATGGAGAACTGTAAAAACAGCACCTCCACCCCCAGGCCGATGCCCTCTTCACAGTCCTCCAGCACTGAGCACAGTTGCTAAGCTTGACAGGGCAGTTGAAAGGCACATGCATTTCAAAACCATGACTGATCCATCCCTCCTTAAATCAGGTCAAGACAGCAGGTTAGTTTGGGGATCTGTCAGCTTTGGGAGTATCTAAATTGGAATTTTTGGGAAGGTCCCAACAGTGATGTTATGTGAGAATTTGAGAGACAGGTGTGTAATCCGCCTTCCCCTTGCTGGGAAGAGCGATCTGTTGTGCTTGAACTCTGCCTTTGAGCTCCATCTTGCTGCTCACGGCAACGTCAGAGCATCTCACTGTACAATCAGCGCTGCCCTCCCTGCCACTGGTGCGGTGGGTCAGGAGAGACGGGCCGACTCCAGAGGCGTACGAGGTGACACGGACATTAAGGCACAAAGGCCAAGTGACTGAACTCACCACATGCATGTGGAATTAATTATCCTGAAAAATGCACCGCCTGGAGCATCTCAAGCCTACTGTGAAATGGAATTCATATGCAAAAAGATAAGTTTGTGTGGTTCCCGAGTCTGGCCGCGACATACTGACAGCACTGATCGTGGCCAGAGCTCACCTCTTCTTTCATGGACTTGCTGAGCTGCAGGAAAGAGATGACTGTTTCAAAAGAACTGAAACAGAAGGCAATTGCGCTAAAAGCCATTCACATGTGCGTTTGAGATACAGTAAACCTTCAGTGAATTAAGAGACCTAAAGAGAGATGCAAAGATGAAGCAACACACTAAGGACTTCACCCAAAAATGGCCTGACATGCAAAGGTCACAGTGCATTTCATCGCAGTTTACCATTCCTGCAGCATCGGTGAACCCCATTCTGGAAGCAGCGTTTGAAGCCTGAAGATGCACAAGCCTGTCCCAAGCAGCTGTTTGTAACCACCCGAGATCAAACGACAGCCATAAGCAGGCATAACATCGTTGTGGACAGTGACATTTTATGGACTGTGTTGTCTACTCACATGCCACCACAGTGTACAGCATATCATGCTTATTATATTAAAACTGAGATGAGGAGTAATGAAAAACTTACATGTAAGTGATATAAAAAAAAGGAGGGGAGGACCCAGGAATTTCTCCCTTCCAACTATAAACGCACACCCATTTACATTGTTTTGTAAATGAATTTATCTTTAGAAGAACAATAAAAATACTTAAGGTATTTCTGTTCAGGACAACCATTGCACATTTGGTCTTACTTTGGAGGGGGAGATACAAACACACACAGCAGGAATGCTTTCTAATTGAAAACACACAAAATCAAGAGGAGTGGGAACAGTTCAGCACCTAGAGCGAGCATTGTCCTTGTGTCCGTAACAAACATTGGCTCAGTTTCCCAGAAGTATCCAAATCACTGGTCAAACCCCCCAAAATCTGGTATCTAGGAAGAATACCTCCCAAAAACTTTTGAAAAAAGCCTATTAAGTAGTAGCATTGTTTTATCCTATTTTCTCTCTCTCTCTCCCATCTGTAAGCCATTTGTATGAAGAAAATCTTTGTTTCCAAAGCTTGACTTACTAAAGCTCATTTGTTCCAAAATACAACAGCGGCTTGATACTGTTTATACCAGGGACAGCCAAGGGCTCTGACAACTGAGCCGGGCTGGGCTTAGCAGCCGCAGTGCGAAGTGTTGCTGGCTGCCCCATGGCTCCGCCAGCAGCCCCCGTCCCCCCCGCAGGCCACCACCACTCCCCCTCCACTCTCTAGCGGAGCTCGGGGTGAAGACACGGGGTTTGCCAACACAGATCGAGCCCTCAGCTGTGGGACAGACCCTCCCGCAAAGGGGCAAGACAGACCACTGAAGATGACACCCTCTTGACATGCCCATCCACCCGAGCCCATTTAGCAACGCTCTTGTAAATACTGAATCCAGATTTGAACTGCTTCAGCAATTTTTTTGTGTGCTTGTTAAAAAAAAAAATAATTCAGGACACAGATATTCTCTCAAGCTTGTTCTTAATCAGGAGGTGACTGGCAACAAGGCCAGAGCATTTTCTTTTCATTCTTCAATCTTATTGAGACCTCAAAGGAAGCAGTGGCATTAAAACTGCCCCAGTTTAATCAACTCTTGAGCATAGGAAAAAGAGGCAACTGCTGTTAAGAGGACAAAACTCATCTCCCTTTAACTTCAAATAAACTCCTTTAAAACAGGCATTGAAATAGTTCATATTCAGCTGGTTTAGTTTTCTTCCTTGCAAGGTGGGTGCTAAAACATCAAATATCTCACAGGAGATAATAGGAAAAGTATTCACAGGGTTAGGATTAATCACTGGAGTTAAGGTAAGAAGAGAGAAGTGCTCTCTGAGTACCTCTACTGGTTCATTAACAACGCAAGTCTGAAAGAAAACAATGGGAAAAGTCAATGCTTATTAATTTTCATACTATTCTCCCCTCAAGAACAGAGGGGGGACTAGAGAAATACAGAATATAAAGTGTGGTACCATGCTTAAAACTTAGGATGTTAAAATTCTTCAAACAGAATAAACTAGCTTAATCATGAAGTGCTTACATGTCTTCTCCCTACCCACCTTAAAAAGGGACCTCCCTGCCTTTTCTAGATGAATTTATTATACATACATATATATATAAATATATACATACACAAAATTGGCATGGCCTTACACTCCATTTAAGGATATTTTGCTACATTGGTCCAAGTGCAAAGCAACTGCTTCCTTAAAAGCAGCATTTTTACATCTTGATGAAACAAACCTGTAACTTACACAATTTGCATGACCACACAGAAACAGTGGCAGATTATTTTTCTGGCTTGTAAAAAAAAAAAAATTTTAAAACAGAAGTTCTATTTCAGCAGTTTGAAGATGGAATGTAAAGTTTCTGCTGTTATATGTATATAAAATATATTTATTGAATCATACATTCATGCTGATTCCAATTAAAAAAAAAAATAAAGATTTTTCTGAAATTCTCTCCATGGATTTTTAGTGCCACAGGTCCCATGCTGCACCCCACGCTGCTGGCGCATTTGTGCTAACGTAACATTTCATGAAAACAAGGCAAAAGACCAGTTTTACTGTTAAGCCTTTTATTCTGAAGAATCATCTCTCCCATCTGCGACCTCCTGAGCTCCACCCCACAAAGGAATTCCTACAACAGCAGCGATATCGGCCTCGTAGCACGGAGGGAGCCCTAGCATTCAGACTTCTGAACCGCTCCTTATTGTTTCAGGCTCTCGCAAGGCTAACGCAGTTCGCTAACACAGTTCGCCTTCCTTCCCCGGGATCCGAGATCAAGTCCAGGCAGCAGAACCACATTTTCCGCAAGCGTGATCAAGAGAGATGCATCACACCTCTGCTCTGTACAAAACACCTCTAAGTGGCTCTGGTCTTTCACACAGCAATGGCAGGTACCCAAGCAGAAAGTTGTGTTTGTGTTGTCTTTACAATACCCTGGATTTTAAAAATCAGACACAAATGAACAGCAGTACACTCCATAGAGCCAAACTATGCCTTACATTCTCACGCAAGCTGAAACAGGGTCTGCAAGGAGCTTAGCTGTTTGGGCCTAGGGTCCAAAAACCAAATATATTTCATGTACCATTTTGCAAGCTAGGACATGGCATTATTTATACCTAGCCTTAAAATTCTGATGAACTGACCTTGGTACAGACACCCAAAATGACATTTCAGTATGTTAAAGGACTGCCACTCACGCTGAATCTCAAAGATGGACACGATAAAGTATCTTTCCTTCCACAGGCAGGTGCTTTGTCAAGTTTGAAATATCATCAGTGGAACAGCAGATCCCACTTGGCTTGGCAAGTGGCATTTTGTGTCAGAAAATAGAAGGGCAACATCCCACCCTTCAAATCTATTCTGAGAACACACCATTACTCTGAAATCTGCTCTCTTTAAGGAATGGTGGAGTTTGAAAGCATTTTACTCAATTGTTTCATGTCTCATAGCCAGCTAAGCTATTAACAAACCCCCTTGCCCCATCTTCCACACAACATGCAAACAAGATTATCAAGATCTTAGGAGAGCAGTTTCTCGAGTTACCAGCCAGGGTAAGAATGGCACCGCTGGGAAATGAAATAATCACCAAGATAATTACTTCTTCCTAAAGCATGCACAACTCAGGGAAACTGCTAGCATGCCCTGTGCTCTTAGCCTCAGGCAGCAGTGGGGAAAGGAAGAGAATTAAAACCCACATTTTGTTCAAAAAGATGACATCCCTCCGAGAGACGCAGAATCAGCAGCTGCAGAGAACAACTCCAAATCTTCGTACCTGCACCCAGAGCCACCCTTTTCACCAAGGAGAGCAGGCAGCCAGGTCTAAAGGACAATCCTCCCGTGTAACACTGCTGAAGAATGTTTCTCATTCAGATTCAAGTCAGAGCTCGCTGTTACCACACAGCACATTAGCACACAGGCTATTTCCTACTCCAGGAGTAAATCCTCTCTCCAAGCCCTGCTTTCAGTAGCATGCTCACCACCTCCACGCTTGCCTGTGTGTGGCTACTGTACACACAGGAATGCTAGAGCTTCAGCTCTGAGCAAGTTCTTCCCCAAAGAAAGAAGATGAATCTGCAAAGATCTGCAATCCTCAACTGCAGAACAAACACCTGCAGTCCTGAATACACAAAAATTTCAGTTCAACTTTACACAACAGCCCCATGCAAGTCAACTGGTAGTTAAAAGTACTCCAGGAGTTTGTCCCTGCACAAGAAAAGGGGATAACTAAGCCTAGTTAATTGTGTAATGCCCTTCAATAAAGAAAACGCAGCAAAGGCGGCATGGCTTCCAGTTCTCATTGGGGTGGTATGAAATACTACTGGTAAATGAAACAGCCTAATTTCCATTTGCCTTACACCAAGATCAGTCAGAAGAGGCCAGATCACACCTGGTCATACATGAAACCCCCGTGCTCTCAGAAGGGCAGACCACTGAGGTATGATGATCATTAGGGTTGTTCCTGACACTGTCAGCATGGCTTGTGTGGGTGCAAAGGCAGACCATGACAGGTCTGACCAACTTTTCTCCACCTCCTACTCCCTGCAGAGCACTGGGACATCAAGAGCACTTGAGCAAACATTGCCTCATCATCTCAATGAAAGCAGAGGTGCTAGCAGGGAGACACGGAGTCCTATTCATTTGAGAGGTCCCTGGAGCATTTCCTTTCCAGAAAGAGACTGCCTTGCTTATGAGAGGTTAAGCCTTCTTGTAGCTATTCTAGTTCACTGCAGCCAGCTGAGGCAAACCAAACATGACTTCTTCATAGTCATCTTCACCATTGATGCATGCAAAGACCTTAGACAAGAAATACTGAGGTTTTAACAGCACAGTCAACACAGAAACAAGGAGGGCTTGAGGCTACTAGAAAGTTTAAACAAAAAAGCCAATATGGCAACATTTTACAGGTCTTTTCAGCATATTTTGTTATTAGCCAGTCACAGAACAACCAAAATGCAAATACTAAGAGTCACTCTACATTTTTGTTCAAGATGCTGTCAACATAACTTGCTCTTGAGAAGTATTTCTTTACAAGACATTCCAAGAAAATTTTAGGTAAATATTTTATTTTGCCTGTCATCTTGGACAAGAACATCACTTTCTGGGTCTTTTATTATTTAACATATTGAGAGTATGATTCACATGAAAACAAGCATACACTTCACCTTTGATATTCTTCACTGACATTCTTCAGCTTTCTCAAGCCAGAACTGTCCAACTCCCGCTACCAAAATGGTGTTTCAGGCTTATGGGTGCTTTTGCAGATTTGGTTAAGAGCTATAAAAGTTCGTTAATAGCACTTCAATAAGTCTGAAGTGCAATCTGTTACTGTAGTTTGGGATTTAACATCAAGAACAGCAGAAACCCAACAAATGAAAAGAACTGAAGTCAAACACAACAAGGACAGAGTTCCACGAAAGACTTCCATCGCACACCTTCACCTCATGGTCATTCCCGATACAAAAGAATGCAGAAAGGTTTTTTTAGATTTTAGAAAAATACCAGTTACCACCACAAGAGGAAGCAGTATGTATTTCCAGTATGCTGGCTGTGAGAGAGCATACCACAGCTATTGCTGTCACACTTCGCTCTCCTCCGATTCACAAAGATATTTAAGTCTTCAGGAATAGATTGTAAGCACGTCAATCTGAGAAGCCTTCGTAAGGAGGAAAGGGACAAATATGGTAACCCAACTCTGAAGATTAAGCTAAAATAAAACAGAAACCAAAACTCTACCGACATTTGGTATCACCATGCTCAACCACTAGGTTTGGCAAGTAAAAGGCAAAAATTACTGTTCTGGAACAGGTAATACCTATCTGCCCTTTGGGCAAGGGCAGCTTTGCTCTGGCTTTAAAGCAAGCAAATGTCAAGAGATACATACTGCATATGCGCAGCAGTTATGTTATTGAGTTATTACTCAAGAAAACAGAAATAACGAACCCTGACGCACATCAGCAAACTTACTAAGCAGCTCTTTTGTATTACCAAGAGCTCTGAAGGTCTGGTGTAGACTGAAAACTGCCATTTTCATCCAGATGTTTAACACCACATATTACAGAAGTAATACTGCTTTGTGGAGTACAATCTTACAAGATCTTTGATTGAAATTACCCAGTTTTGTATTTTATTTTCAGTTTCATCTTCTTTCAGAGGCAGTGGAGAGCATTCAACATCTTTCTTAATACCAGGACAGACAGGCACCTTCTGTACCTCCAACAAAAATGCCATCCATCCACTTCAGGTCTGGCAGAAGCAGGGGATGCAATTAATGCCTGAACTGCAAAAATAACTCTACTACATATAGCAGTTTGAACTGTAAAGGATGTGACAGAAGTACTTCTGCTTCAGTTCTACTTTTGCAACATTGGTAATGGGGCCTGCCCACCCTCAAACCAAAGTTATTCAAGTCTGCATCCAAAAAGTATTGTTTTCAATTATGTAAACGCAGCCAAACTGATGAACAGAAGGTGTTAAAAACGTCAGCTGTAACCACCTCTTCCTAGTAAACCTAGTGACTGAAGGAAGAACCTCTTCCCCTTGGAAAAACTCCAACATACTCTTGACTTGATAAAGCAAATCTAGACCTTTTTTATTTTTATTTTTTTAAACAATTTGCCAAGACTGGAATGAGAGATAAATAGAAGGCACAACAATTTTGCTTTTTTTATACAAATACAAACTAAACATGAAAAAAACCTCCCTATTTCAATAAAAAATTTCACAAGTTCAGGAAAAGTGTTTTAAGAGTCAAGTTCTAGACATTTAAAACCTATCCCACAATCCAAAATTTTAAAGTGGTAAAACAGTAGTTTGAATTCCTTTCCGTGATCATGTATCAAAAGAAAAAAAGATTCTACGGATACCCATTATTCCACTTTTACAGCGCCACAGAGAGAAAGGTGAATGTCAATTTTTCAAGTGGCAACATCTCCGGACCAGAGGATGTTCATACGACCCTCAAAGGATAAATCGATAGTTTTGTTTTTCTGCCCTTGAAATACTTGCCAAGTATTATGTTTTCCTACAGGCTCTTGAACGCATGCACGTGAAATATTATTCCACTGACTGAAATGCACCCAAATTCAGTAGAAAGGGGGGAGAAAAAAGAAAAAGAAAAAATAAAGAGACATTCCTTTAGGAAAGACCACTGGTACCAAAAAAATCCAGTCCATAAGTTTGAGGTGAACAAGAAAATTCAGTTCTTTTCTTTTTAAAATCCACTTTTCCTAAAAAGTTGTTCCACAAAGCTGGAATCTGGGACAAGGACTAGAAAAAATAATCACAAAACCATAACACAAACAAAAAGGGGCCAAAATAGTATCAAACGTAGCAGTCTATAACAGGCTAGGGCCACATTCCAAGATACCCAAGGCTGAAATTCACAAATCTGCAGGAAAAAGGGTTTGCGCCACCATGTCAACATCCGCGATGCATTCACTGGCGTTGCCCGATCCCCCTTCCAGCTCCAAATCCTGGCTTCTGGGGCATTCCTCCACGTGGAGGCCCTCGAATCCCACCTCCCAGCCCCCCACGAGTGCCTCCAGGTCCACGTGGTCTGTTATCTCTGCGGTCACCCTCCCTGGCAGCTCGTGTTTTCTTCTCCTCCACATTCAGGCGCACCTCTCCCCTGAACATGATGGGCTGCAACAAAAGCAGAAAAGGTACTTTCATTAACAACTCTTCAATGTCAAGCACATTTCTGCAACCTTGTCTCATATCCTCCTCTCCATGAAAGGAAATTAAAGTTTATTGTTGGTTACTACAAAATGGTGATAGTCAAACTATGCATCCAGTCTTGTGCTTTACTGGAGAAGATAAAAAAAGATGTGAAAGAGTGACACTTGAAAAGCAATCTCAGGCTTAACACTGAGCACTGACACCTTTTTCTAAAAGGACTTGAACTATTAACAGTAACCTACTTTCATTAATATGTGGCAATTCACAATCTGCCACAATACAGAGTCCCAGTTGATTTTTCTTATGGCATGAAGAATGTCAGACACTGTCAGTGAAGTCTTTCACTTAGGTCAAGCTCAATTTTTTAGAACTGCAGCAGCAAGTGGTCACTTGATGGGGAAACCTCACTGAAGCAAGAACAGAGACTAGCAGGACCACAACAGTCTGCAAACTTCATTGCAGACAAAAAGTTGTAGTCTGCAAGAATCCAAGAACTACAGGAATAAGGACTCACTTGTTCCAAATTATTCCTGCAGTTGTGTAACAGACAAGAAAACGAAAAATATGATCCATCACTGGCACAGGCACAATGCTTTCTCATCAAATAGAAAGACTAGCCATTCACTTCTACTGAACTGACTATAGAACAGATCTAAGGATGAAGTACATTGCCCTCTAGCCATCAGCCGTGCTGGACAAAAAGATCAAAGCATCATGTTACAGCCTTATTACCAACTCCAGTGTAAACAGGTAGCAGACATCAGGTTTACCTTCACTGGCTAACAGTCTACCAAAGCCTTTTAAACTCATTTATAACAAAGCTTATCCTGAAGAAAGCCCTGCTGTTTCAGGACTATGTTTGCTCAAAGCACTTGGCCCATTCGCAAAACAATTCACACAGTGGATACTACAAACAGAATTTAGTGCTGTTCAAAGCAGGGTAGAGGTGTTAAACTGCTTTTACAGGAGTTAAGTCTATATAAAAAAAAATCTTACTTCAGAAAACCATGCCCATCCATTATAATTTAAGCATTTACATGGGCTTGCAGAAAGGGTACTTTGAGTGCACCAACTTTGAAAGCTTATTACACATTCAAAGCCTAACTTGGAAGCCAGCATCCATCCTCTTCTCTAGCTCCAGTTACAGCAAGCGGCACAGTTGAACAAGTAAACAAAGGCCAGAAATCCCTCGGCTGAGTGCGCCTTTGGCATTCCCTGGACACGACGTCTGGCACTCAGCTCTTCGCTACCTCTCCCACTGCAAGAGAACTCATGAGTGAGCATCTCTAGTTTGTTTCAGCAAAAACTCAACCATGCAAGTTTAAGTCACTGCTGAAGGTGTTCACATATTGCTTGCAGCTAAGAAATGACTTAAGGACCCACTGCCACTGTACTACTTGTTCCCACACCAATTCAGGCCAAAGTCAACCAGATTTACTCAACCTACTTTTAGCACTGGTTTCAGATGACCTGTTTTACACTTTGCCACATTGGAACTGCTCAGTTCACAATAGTAGGAAAGCAGTTAAGGAAGCAACTCTCCATCAGCATTCCAATCTTGAATCACCAGCTCCCTGTGAGAGCTTCTAGGGCTGCTGGGCTTCACATGCACTAACTCATCAAGTGTTGCCACAAAAGCTGCCAGCATACCACAGCTGAAGGTCTCTGAAGACAAGCGATATCCCAAACTCAGACCAAGTCTCAAGGCTTAAAAATCTGCACTCAAGCTACCTTTCAATTTAATAACATAAATATGCTGGCAATACTGCTGTACAGTAAAGACATGAAGAAAGGATGTCCCTGTCTGGTGAAAAGCTAGGTTCTAAGCACGCACACTGCACAGCTGTTACGGTGCATCCAGATTCACTGCCTACCACCACACTGTACAGTCACAGGGTGCACTTTTTGCATTAGCAATCACTAACAAGCTGAGCAGGTACCTCCTGCCTTTGTTAGCAGAAATTCTTTTCAACCTGCACACTAGTATAGCTTCTCCCTTTCAACCTCTTCAACAAACAAGATTCTACTTGTCCATAGGGTCAGACTCTCTCTACCTTGCCTTCTTGAAAGCTTTTTACCTGCTTTCCTGTGTAGAGCTCAGCGACTTCCCATTGTAAAAAGGCTCTATAATGAATAAATTCATGTTCACCTAAGTTGTTACAAGCTACTTCAATGACAAAAGACTCAATTTGTACAAATGCTGCACAAGTCTTGGTAATAGGAGGGAAAGACATCCCACTTACATGAAGATGCTTAAGAAAGGGCAAAGGGACCAAGAGAGGGACCAAGTAGAATCTTTTCTTGTTAGAGTAATCTGAAAAACACTGCCTGTTATTAACAGACCAAAAACCACTGACTAGAAGTTTATTTACCCTGCTGCTAAGGATCTTCTGAACTGGTTCAGGATCATCAAACACCACAAACCCAAAATTGGGGAGCTTTCCACCACTGTTGATGCGGAGTTCAACAACATTGCCATAGCCTGCAAGAGAAAAGCCAAGTTCTTGGGTCATACATTAGAATGCTCTGTTGACCACGCTTATGGCTGCAACCCCCAAACCCCGAGAGTACAGTAAAGCAACTAACTTACTTTGGAAAAAGTCTTTAAGTTCAGTTTTATCCACATCGTGGGGAAGGTTCCCAACAAACAGCTGATGACTGTCTGGGTATCTCACAATCCGTCTAGTTTCCACATCACCTTGTTCACCCTCACGAACTTGAACAGAAAAATAAAACTTGTTTAAGAAAAGCCAGTCCCCACAACAAACAAAAAAAAGCCATGGTCAGAATTAGCACCTTATAAAACAATCAGAATACACACTCTATTTATCCACGTATATATAAACACAGGTAAACATTCTACCCTAGCAAGTTTGTAACTGTTTGCTTTTTATCACCTGACTGAAGCCAAACAGTTGAGTAGAGACCTAGATACTTAAAGAGAATGCTAGTGAAATTCAGCTCTGAAGCTTGCCAGACATTCACACCAAGATAATCTAAAATAACCATATCCACAGAAGTAGAAATCATTCACTTACTGACAAAATTAATGAGATTTTAAAAGCTCTAATCGTTGTATTGCTTCCCCAAAACCATCAAATAGCAGAAAACAACAGTTTACTCTTTGTAGCTTCTCTTACTTGGTCTAGGACCCCTCTGTGGTGGGATGCTTGTTCGTTGCTCCCTCACTCGCTGATCCCTCTGAGGTCTCTGAGGTGGGGTCTGAGATTCAGGCTTTGCCTCAGGGCGGGGCTGTATAAATTCAAAAAGGAGTTAACAGGAAAGAATCAGACTTAACAGTAGGGTTCAGCTTTTAAGAGCTTAGATAAAGTAACTTGAAAATACAGGGCAAAAAGTCATAGTTCTTTCCACCTGTGACTAAAATGCATGTTAGCTCATGTTGGGTTATATGCTAAAAGCAAACATATCACTTGAGTAAGTTAGAATTTCAACCTCCCCCCATTCACAGTTACATACAATGAAGCATGTCTGCCCAAAGTGCAGCAGCAGTTACGCAGCTAAATTGTATTACATCAACTCATTCGTGACAAAATCTCATTCATGAATAGGCAGTGAAAAAAAATTAGAAAAGTTGCCTCTTTCGTTAAGAAGGTGTAACCATTTTAGATAGCAGATACATCCAGCACTCCCATGAACATTCTCTAGTTTTCCTCCATGAGAAACAATTCCTTTTCAACCCAAAAGCCAAGGAACAACATTTTTGTGAAGTCTATCATGAAACATTGAATTTGAAAGTCTTCCGAGTCTCTGAGAATTCAGATCATAAGCAAGTAGATTTCACCATATTTTTTCCCCACCTCAGTTTACTGTCAGTCAGTTTAGCACTTAAACTTATCCGGCTGCTGAATTCCTACCTGCGAGACTGGTACTTTCACAACATGAGGTGGTATTCCTGATACTGGAACAGCTCCACTGGGAGGGAGGTTCTTACTGGTTACCGATGCCCAGGAAAACGTCTAAAAAAAAGATTGTATCTCAACTCCAGATGCTTTTATCCTTCTGAAACATATTCCTGATAGTACAGCTAGCAGACACAGGATCATAGTAACAAATTTTAACCTGTACTTGAAATTCTGGATCCAGCCACTAGCAGTTTCCCCACAACCTCCTTCAAATCATTTCAACTCAAAAGACTTAGTGTAATGACAACAGAGTCACACTTCCACCCTATTTCTAAATTCTACGTAGAGTTGAAATAGGACATAGCAGTGGCCTAAGACCAAGTATCACATCAAGGTTAACCGAAGTATTGGTTTCCTGAGTACCCATTTGTCCACTTTTGCCTCCCTTAACACTGAAGAGTGACAAAAATCCCCAGGTAGAAATAAAGTCACATTTCCCCCTTTTTCCTTATTCAGCATGTTGGTTGCAGTCTGCTCAGAATTTCAGCAGCTCTGTTTACAAACAAAGAATCTGAGCCTCTCACTGCTGCCACAGTTCCCACACCTACCAAATATGCAAATCCTTACCTTAGCTCCTGGTATTTTAACCAACTAGTTACTAGCTAGAATTTCAACTACCTGTTATTGTGCAGGAACTAATGGGAAGGAGGCAACTAGTCATGAGAAGAGTAATTTGGGCAGGGGAGGAAAAATTACAAAGCATTTAAAACACTTTAATTCCAGATATTTTTCCTCTTGCCAGAGAGAGGATCATGCTCTACAAAACAGAGTTAAACATACTGACAAAGCCACCACATCATAGAAAAGAGCCATCCGCTGTCATTACCCTGGAGTCCTCTTGCACTGCAGGAGCTGGATCAGCAGGAGCTGGAGAAGGACTCTTTTCCACAGTCTCTTCTGGAGCCGACTCCTCTAATACCGGCTCAGATTTTTCTTCCTGCACCTCTGGTTCAGGTTCCTGTTCAGGTTCTGGCTCTGGTTCAGGCTCTGCCTCTGCAGCCGTCTCTTCCAGGTGTTCCTCAATGTCATTGCTATTAGACAGCACCACAAAAAGCAAGAAAGAAAAAGAGGTGGTATTGTATTTGATTTCTATTACTGAGTCAGGTAAGTAATGCTAATTGTCCGATACAGATGTCAGGCACATCACATTTCAGAAGAACAAGGCCAATCTGCAAATAGGGCACAGGGATCCAAGTTTCACATTGTTACACTATAGAGCAGCAAAAGCATTGCATCTACTGAAAATCCAGAGTCTCTGCGTTCAGCCTAGCAGCACTTTGGTTTCAGCTGCCCAATAAACAGAAGTTTGACTGTCAAAGAGGAAAATCATAAGTAGCAATAAATTCATTTGACCTGTTATACAGACAGTCTGTATTACAGAGCATCTGACTTCATCTAATAAGATATTATTACCTGACAGTCTGCTCGTAATAAGCACCAGTATCATCAGGAACAGCCTCAGGTGTCTGCTGTCTTTCTTCAGGTTCCTCCCCTTCCTCCTCTGATTCTAAATGAAGTTAGAAAAGGAAAAAATACACCACACACATCTTTAGTACTCTATTCCAATGCAAGGCATCTTCCACAACATGCAGGTGAAGTCTCTGCTGAAGAGCACGCAGGAAGCACTATCAAGATGTGACATGGAACAGACATTTCCTTATACTGCTGCTATCACTTTGGTTGCTCAGTTTTGACCAACGTCAAACAACATGTTCCAAATACTTCAGAGAGGCAGATTTATAGCCTACAAATCTGACTGCAACTGCTAAAATAAGTCTTACAGTTCTTTTAATAGAAACAGAATATGCCAGAAAAATAACAATCATCTGCACGTCACAACTCCTTGCTGGAGTGCAAGGAAACTACAGGCAAGAAAAAAAAATAGAACACAAAGCTTAATGCTGATCTGCCTTCTCCAGCACCAAGATTTCCTCTGGTCTGGGAATGGAGTGCTGGTATAAACCCAGAAACAAACACCAGTAGAACCATTCAAAAATTCCTGCTACTTACCCTCTGGAGGCTCGGTGTCAGAGTCACCAAAAACCTCATCTTGGTAGCGGAAGATATCATTGTGGACATAAAACTTGTTTGCTACAGAACCCTAGAAGAAAATCAAAGGGAGGAACCAATTTAATTGCATCAATTGCAGAAATGTAAAAACTGAAATAATGAGAAAACAAGAGCAAATTGAGTAAATCATCCTTCCCACATAAAATTAACCCAAACTTGTCTCCTTCAATAAAGTGTGTTATTCGGCAGGGGGGAGGGGAAGAT
The DNA here is from genome assembly GCF_965183815.1 of Platalea leucorodia. Lineage (NCBI taxonomy): Eukaryota > Metazoa > Chordata > Aves > Pelecaniformes > Threskiornithidae > Platalea > Platalea leucorodia. The sequence continues at coordinate 18,850,497 of NC_138833.1, read as the reverse complement.
GCATCATACTAGCAAGTCAAGCATGCATGGAACAATGAGAATAAAGTTGCATTAGTGCTTTTAATTCCAATAGCTCACAACACTGAAAGTAAGAGCGAGAACTTTCTGGGGTCTAAAGTATCCATTCTTAGCTCAAAGTCAAACTGAAATATAAAATAATCTTGCAATACTTCTGTCTTCACTACCATTTTCAATTATGTGAACTGTTTTGTTCAAAGGTGTCTATTTAAAAGCCACCTCAAATGCTAAGTCAGTACTTTATACAACAAGAAAGTCTGGAACCCATGTCTTCAAACAACAGGAAGCATTTTCTTCTTTCTAGTAGTTCTTTGCTTTAAGAGGACCAGTTGCTAGGAGGGCAAATCAAAGATAAAGTAACTTTAAAATGCTTAAGAAAAAAATACGTATTGCACATACCTAGTAGCCAAAAGTTAGGATATTTATAACTGTAATTATGATATTCAAGATTAACATATGACCATACAGAAGTGGTGTAATTTCCTACAGAATCTGCAGAACATTACTGCTGAATTTTGTGGCAAGCTACCCTCCCAGTCTAACCGTTCAGATTCCAACACTGAACCAGGCAGGCCTCATTAATCCTGACATACCAGAAGCTCTATAATAACTCTAGCACTCAATACAGCATACCTCAGGTGCAAGTACAAATGTTTGCATGAATCTGCGCACAGGCTGCATGTTATTGGAGAGCTCTCCCATCACCTGGACTACAACACCATCGTTGAGAGTAGCATGGGCATCCACATGACGAATCTTTGTGTGGCAATCCTTGAAGTTTAATGACAGCACCTTCTTGTGGATATCCTATGAAAGGACAGTAAACAGGTTACACTGCAGAAGCCATTTCTGCTAAGTTAGCTTTCAAAGAAAGCAAAAACATAAAACACTGTTTCAAAACACATTCCCTAACTCTAGAGAGAAAGCTTGGCAGCACGCTGTAAGTTTGCTTTGCAAGCAATTTTACATTATGAACTTTAATAAACGAAGCATATCTTGCCTAATTATTGCTGTTTACAGTTACAGTTTTCTCTCCCCATTTTTTTTTTTTTTTTTTACAGAAAGGACTTGGGCAAAGGGGTATGAATCATGGCTGGGTATGCGTTTCTTCTCAACCACAAAGGTGAGAAAAAAAGGAAAGAAAAGTGAGGTTTTTTTAAGTACTTACAGATTGCCCGTACACTGCGTCAGCTGGTTTTCCATTGGAATCCAAGCCACCATGGACATAGGAAGAGTTCTTTCCATAAAACCTGTTGGAAAGAAATATTTTAACACTAAGCTTTGCCATGTTACATTGAGCCTCTACACTGGAGTGCACTATACTCTTAAGCAAGTTTTCTGTCTGAACTATTGAAATACAGTCAAACAATTTCATAATCCTGTTAGCGATTTGGGGCAGGGGGGTTTTGATCAAAAGGGAAAATGCAAAGTTCTCCTGTGTAAGCTGTAGCATTCAGATGTGTCAGATACCCAAACACTAAGAGCCAAAACTAAGTCTCATAGGAGCTAGATGATCCAATCCCATTCTCCCCTTTCTGTACCAAGTCCCTAAAGCAACATAGCACCCTGAACACCCAGGATGCTGAAGGCTTCCCCTCAAGTTTAGTTTAAAGCTTGAGCAAGGAGCAATGGTACTTCTTTGTTCATCTACAGTAAAGAAAGTACTGCAGGTAAATCTTCCATTTTATAACGGAGGGATTACAAGCTAAAATGTCATAAAACATCCTGGGACTGCATTCTGCCAGCAGATAAAAGACTAGAACTGAATTCCATGGCACACTGTAAACTTTCCTCTGACCCAAATGGACAAAGTCAGCTGTCCACCTAAGTGCAGAAATACTCTGAATATGCGTTCCTGAGATTCGGGGAAGGAAGGCTTCAGAAACTGATGTCTAGCTACTCAAAACACAGCAAAACAAAGCGTATCTTCAAAAATGAGGGTAGTTCTAGCAATGTAGGATACCTGTCAAATCAAATAGGAACAATTTTTTTAGATAACAGAATGTAGCGTGCTGCACATTCGTAATTTCTGATTTTCCTTTAAGAAAGAGCTGCTGGTATGACTGACACATACCAATGTACAAGTATACACTATTTTCAATGTTCTTCCTCTAGTCAGGGGCATTGTATCAAGACAAACTACAAAAATGCTTAACTAAACATTTATCCAACTTTCATTTATATTGATTACAACTAGAAGTAGCACACTTGTGATTTACATTTTTTCTTCTTTTTTTGCTTAGAATACACGTATAGCAGGATTTCAGTAACAACCAGAACACAGATATTGAAAGAATTCCTGTAATCTTTATTATCCAGGTTTTAACCCAGCTGATCAAAACTGAAAGCAAACTACACCCAGAGTCTGCCTTGAGTAAATTAGATTTTTAAATGTCCAAATTCAGCAAGCCAAGACGTGGTAATAACCTCATTCATCAATTTTAACATACAAATTCAGAAAATCTCACAGAAAACCAAATAATAAAGCGAAGCAGAGCTTTACCTGTGCAAGTAGTCAGGTGCTTGGTTCAGCAGAGTATAGTACTGCCTCACAAATTCCCGCCCGACCAGCAGGGGACTTGGCTTCTCCATCACCATTTCTTTGGTCAACTGAAAACTATGGAAAAATCAAAAGCTCCATAAAACATGAGCATTTCACATTGCTGTTCACATACTGATAGCATAAGCTACATAATCACAGTGGAAAGCAGGCACCAAAACCCATTGGCAGTTTTACCACAGTAAGCAGTTTAACCGATACGTCTTCCGAGTCATCAGCCTTTGGTGCTGAGGAGAGGACTGCTGGGTACCAAACCAGTGGTAGGAGAGGCTGCATGGGCGAGGGGGATTACCTCATAACATGTCAGCATTTAATCATCCTACATACCCTCAGTAAAAAGCAGGTGGCAAGCAAGTACGGTTCTTCAAGAGGATTTGCTAAGTGGCTAAGTCATTTACAGTCGATCCAAGTTCTACTTACCTCACTTGACTTCACAATCAGAATTAAAAGTCAGATGTTCTAAGGCAAAGCCTGTGCTACTGTATTAAGGGCATTTTTAAAAGATCAGAACAAGTCCAATCTATTTTTATCAGCAGCACAGCACTCCTTGCTTGTGAGTAACAAGCACTGTAGAGGAATATCAGATTATATTAAAATTACTATGCTACAAACAAAGGCATGCTGCTCTTCCCTTGCTTCCACCAAGCTCAGCAAGTCACCTCTCACTTAAATCCCGAAGACCAGTCAAATGAACAGTACCACCCATACCCAGGCCCGGGGACAAATCCATCTAGGTACCTTCTACCTAATTTCCATGGATCTGTAAATTACAAAAAGAAAGGCTTTCCAGGTAGATTACACAATATGTGTATCTTCAGTCCAGGTCTGTCAAAACCAAAGCACATTCCTGTGTTTCCTTCCTTTCAAATACTCATACACAGTGTTCAGACTCATACAAAATAGGTTCAAACTGGTACCAGAGCATATTCTTGCTACCTAATACAGAAACAAAAGTAGATTTTCTGCTTCTTACTCAAATTATACCAACAGGTAGCAGAATGAGCGCTTTGCAGACAGTTTTGCTGTTGATGTATCACAGACTATATACGAGAGCTAATTTTCCTGCAACTATTCAGGCCCTGTAATGCTGACAGTAAAGAGCTACCAAAAGTGTTATCTGCAGTGAGCCAAGCAGATGTTGTCCAAAAGGGCATCGAAAGGCCACATGTAGCAGCTGGAAGAACTTTCTCCCCATTACTGACCCCCAATCCCTTCCCCTACACACCACTTTCCCAAACACACAGTATGCAAATTCAATATGCACATATTTCAGGTGTTGTGCAAATCAAAACCAATACACTACTAACTAGAGACCTCTAAAAAACAATTCAGCAGTCATCATTTACTTATCTGCTTTTATTTAAGACTGCACAACTACAAATAGCTGCAAGAAGGGGCAGCATCAACTAAAAAAAGGAAGTCAAACTAAGTAGTCCTTCTGCACAGACTAATCCAGATGGAGTCTGCAAAGTTCATGCCTAGGCAGTTACGTTACAACAAGCTTTCTCTTGTCACTACACATAACAGCATCCTGTATCCTGGGCAAACAGAGCTGCCCACAACTATCCTCTGAACAAAGCAGGGAGGAAGAAAAACAGACTGCCTCTCCCATATACTTATACTAAGCTTTGTTCCAGTTCATCCAAGGATCTTGTTTGACACTTCCATTACGTTTGTTGAATTTCAGAGAAGCAGTCCTTTAAATGCCAAGAACTGACAACAGACTATAGCTTCAAAAGACAGAGGTGACCTACTAGGTTAGTGTTATTACAGTGACAGTTTCAAATGCACACCATATATAGGCCTGCAAAGGAAGTTACAACCACGCTGCTGGATGTACCAGGAATGCAGACCAGAAGCTTCAAACCCCAAAGAGAAGAACATACAAAAAAGACAACATGGAAGCTGGTATTTTGGATAAAGCCATGTCCAAATCAACCCGGCAAATTCCTTGTATCTCAAACTGTGGTCTAACACCCAACATACTGTAATCAAAAGACACAAGGCAATGTTTATCCATACTAGCAGAACATACAGATAATATATTTGAGGATATGATCACACCCAAACTCCCAGCAATGGTCACCATGCACTGCATCCAGCTTAGTCAGAGATCCAGTACACAAATTCCTACCCTGGGAGGTATGCAGTTTAAGGTTCAAAACAGAAGATACAACTAGAATGCTATTAACATGACAACAAAGATTGCTCTATTTTGCATACATTGATGTGTTTTGCTCTGCTTTTAACACAACCCCACACAAACTTTTTCATTTTATAAGTGTAAAAATAAAGTGCAAAGTCTACCCATTCTATTTTTTAAATGCACTTTTTGTAAGTTTAAACACAGGAGTGAAAGATCTGACAGGCTCCAGAGGATGCATACACACGAGCACCTGCTCTTTCAGTAGGAAGTGTGTGTATGACCACCACACAAGGAAATGTTACTTATATGATAATGAGCAGAAAGGATAAGACCAAACATGACTTAGACCTGAAAAAGGCTCTTCAGTACATTCAGAAGCTTTCAGTTGTTTGAGGATATTTTCAAGAGCTAACTGCAGAAAGAAAGCGATACTCCAGGGCTGGGTCTGGCCCGCAGGAAGCGCTCAGATTCTGCAGACCGCTTTCATTTTAGGAAGTTCCCAGTATCTGCGGTTTAGAAAAAGCTTTCGAATTGTAAGCATAATGTATTACAGATACAGATGTCCAAGACCAAGCACAGTCTGAAGTGACAAAAACCTCGAAGATAAAACTTGTTTGCCTTCAGTGCATGTTAAATTAGATCCCCACAAAATATTATCAGACGATAAGAAAAAACACCACAGGTAAAGAAAGGCTAAACTGTGGGTACCACTGCCGATTTCCTCATTTAACTTTGTTTCCTGTCAAGCACTTGTGAAGCTCTATCATTAGAAGGGGCAGGACAACCCTAAAACAGTGGGAGCAGAAATGGCAGACAGACAAGACCCACATTTTAGATCCAGTTGGCTTAACTGACAATGCAAGACTTAATTGCTCCACAACAGTTAAAAAACTTGCCTCCGTGCTGTGAGTTTACAGTTAGAAAGCCAGTCCTACCATATCCCCCAAGATCACTGTTTGGAGTATGACAAGAGTTCTATGTAAAAGAACATACACATGCTGCTTGTTCACTCTTCTTTCTCTGGGTTTTTTTGGTTTGGTGGTTTTTTTTGGGTTTTTTTGGTTTTGTTTTTTTTTGAGAGGGCAGGGTGCAGAGGGTGCATTTAATTTCTTTGTAAAGACTAGTTTCCCCTGAAATTCAAGCTTATTCCGATAGATGTCAATAGGTTGGTTTTCTACTCAATTGTTAGTGCTGAATCAGGCTCTTTTGAGAATTATTTTCATTGCTTCTAGAATATGAATGTACAAAGTTTGACATCCTCACATAATGGTAAACTGTTACCTGTAGCACTCAAATCTCAACAGCTCATGCACCAAAAGCTCTTTCAGATTTCTCCTCTTCAGTGAAAAGAGTCCTCACCTGTATTGACCCACTAGCAAATCGTCTTCAATGCTGTTCAGAGCTGTCCCAATTCTGTAGTGAAGACATACTGAAAGTAGTGGCTTGTGCTGATTACGTCTGTCATATTTACAAGCTAAAAATCAAAGGACTTCCCTACTGCTAAGGGTGAAAAAAAAAAAATCTACCAGAACTAACCCTTAACATGGAAAGAGGAATAGCAGAATGCCCAGTTCTCATTAAGTGGATCTGAAAAGAAATGGGAAAAACCTTTACATGACCTAATCGGAGGACGACAACAATCTGGTTTTACTCCTGCTGCACCTGCTGCTACACTGCCAGTTGCCATCTGTTCTTGCTCTCCAGCCAGCACAACCTGAATGTTAGAAACCAAGCATCTCCAGAGAGAATATTTGCTCCCTGCTACTCATGAGCAATTCATTACTCCACTATTCCTTGACCTAAGAATAACTGCAAATATTTCATACTGCATTTCTATTGCAGAGAGCATAATAGTACCAAATGCTTGAACTGTCACAACATTAATCCTGATAGCAGCTTATCCACACATTTTCATGTCAATTGCGATAATGAGCAAAGGGTGAAAATTGACAGGAAAAGCTGAAAATCAGATGATTTAAGATTCATTCATAAACATACGTTCATATTACTCCATATATGCAAAACAAATTGGATAATTCAAATTGTAACAAATATACTAGAACAATTCTGCAACATTAACTGAGCCCTTTCCTTAAGCCAAGAGACTTACGGGAAGACAAATACCTCCTTTACTGTGGTTATCACCTGGCTGGTGGAAAATTCCGCCATCTGTTACAATGCTCCTACTTGGCAGAAAATCAATGCTAGGCACTGAATTTCTAAAGTCTGGTTATGTAAATTAGAGCCATTTATGTGAATTCTCTATTAGCAAATTCAGATGTAGGTTTACAAAACCTATTAGCATATTCGTATTCAGAAAAATAATAGACTCCAAGAACACCTAAGAGCTAGCATTGGTTAGTATTTTCTCACCAAACTGTTACACAGTGAAAGTGAACTAACCATTGCTGTCTCAACTCAAAATTTGTTTATTTTTAAATCAGACAAGGAGTTTAGTCTGAATCTTGTTTCTATGAGACTTCTACACAACAAAAATCTCTCTAATGTACATCACACGATGTTCAGGCTCCCAGACAACCAGTGACTGCAGAACCCACTTTGCCTTATGTAACAAGCCAGAGGACCAGACTCCATTGAAGTAAAACATGCAAGTCAAAATCCCAAACTTCACTTCCTAAAGTGTGAGGCAATATTAAACATCTTCTGTCAAGAAAAACGTCACTACTAACAGAAAGACAAGTTAAAATTTACATTGAAGCATATTCTAAACAGGCCACTGTGTTTGTAACATTATCCTTATGCCTTTGTTCTCTGCCATCTTCATTTCCATGTTTTTGACTTGCATTTCAATACAAGCAGCAGTCTCAAAAAATCCATAGTTAAAATAAGACATTATAGTTCTGTTTGATTGCAATATTACACAGCAGATACAGGGAACAACCCTATAGCAGTTCACACTTTCTCTTTTGGCTATCCGTGTGCTATAAGGTGACTCATTTGATACCACATTCCTGTCCATCTTTACAGGCTACCGAAACAGTCATGTTGCCCCCCCATCCTTCTAATTACAGGCTTAACTAAGATTCTCATAGAGCTGTTACACTGTTTCCAACAACCTCATCAGCTTCTATGAAATAAAATTCACATCTTTCATTTCTACAACTTTAACTATACAAAAGCAACTCTGACAGTATGATTGATGCGTTACCCTGATGAAGGTATTTTTCCCCTCTAAACCAGAATGTCAAACTTTTCATGCAACTCTACTCCCTCATTTTAATATCAGTTAATTCCTTAACATAAAAAGGCTCTTGGAAAACTTAAGAAACACCCAGAGCATCTCACATGGAAAAAGGGGTGTCCGTATCTAAGCACATCGCACTACAGAGCTGGCAAACAGCAATTTTGCTAGACATTAAAGGTCTGGTCAATAGTTAATAGGATTGCGTAATTAAGTGTCATTTGGGATTTCTCCAAGTTGCTTAGCAACAGGTGAGCATGTTCAAAGCCACAAACCATTTATCTATATCGAGTAACCAGCACTAGAAGCAGTTACTACTGCTGCTTTGGACAACAAAAAAAAATAGCCAGTACAGATAAAATCACGAAGAAAACTCCTAATATGCCTCCAACAGGTATGATATAGATTAAAAGTTAAACAACAAAAGCAAAGCAATTCCAGTTAATTCCAACTCTCCATACACTTTACATGACTAGCATCTGCTAGTGCTGCTGACTAAGCAAAAAAAAAAAAAAGAGAAGCTGGTACCTGTGTGAACTATGATACAAAACATTACAGAGTGAATAGTGAAACACAAACAAGCTAAACTTGCATCACTAGGCAAATTCCAGTGCCCATCTCAACTGGGGATTTATATCATTACACCAGCTTGCTCAAGTAGGAAGAGTAATGTAAATCTTTTCAAGGAAATGCATATTTCATAGAATCATTAAGGTTGGAAAAGACCCTTAAGATTGAGTCCAACCATTAACCCAACACTGCCAAGTCCACCACTAAACCATGTCCTCAAGCACCACATCTTTTACATACCTCCAGGGATGGAGACTCAACCACTGCCCTGGGCAGCCTGTGCCAGGGCCTGACAGCCCTTTCGGGGAAGAAATTTTTCCTAATATCCAACCTAAACCTCCCCTGGCCAGCCTGAGGCCGTTTCCTCTCATCCTATCGCTTGTTACTTGGGAGAAGAGACCAACCCCCACCTCACTACAACCTCCTTTCAGGTAGTTGTAGAGAGCAATAAGTCTCCCCTCAGTCTCCTCCTCTCCAGGCTGAGCACCCCCAGCTCCCTCAGCCGCTCCTCATAAGACTTGTGCTCTAGACCCTTCACCAACTTTGTTGCCCTTCTTTGGACACGCTCCAACACCTCAATGTCCTTCTTGTAGTAAGGGGCCCAAAACTGAACACAGTACTCGAGGTGCGGCCTCACCAGTGCCGAGTACAGGGGCACCATCACCTCCCTGCTCCTGCTGGCCACACTATTCCTAATACAAGCCAGGATGCCATTGGCCCTCTTGGCCACCTGAGCACACTGCTGGCTCATGTTCAGGCAGCTGTCAACCAACACCCCAGGTCCTTTTCTGCCAGGCAGCTCTCCAGCCACTCCTCCCCAAGCCTGTAGCGTTGCATGGGGTTGTTGTGACCCAAGTGCAGGACCCGGCACTGAGCCTTGTTGAACCTCATACAGTTGGCCCCGGCCCGTCGATCCAGCCTGGCCAGGTCCCTCTGTAGGGCCTTCCTGCCCTCCAGCAGATCAACACTTCCACCCAACTTGGTGTCATCTGCAAACTTACTGAGGGTGCACTCAGTCCCCTCATCCAGATCATCAATGAAGATATTGAACAGGACCAGCCCCAGTACTGAGCCCTAGGGAACACCACTTGTGACTGGCCACCAACTGGATTTGACTCCATTCACCACCACTCTCTGGGCTTGGCCGTCCAGCCAGTTTTTAACCCAGCACAGAGTGCACTTACCCAAGCCATGAGCAGCCAGCTTCTCCAGGAGAATGCTGTGGGAGACAATGTCAAAGGCCTTACTAAAGTCCAAGTAGACAACATCCACAGCCTTCCCCTCATCCACTAAGCAGGTCACCTTGTCATAGAAGACCAGGTTAGTGAAGCAGGACCTCCCTTTCATAAACCCGTGCTGGCCGAGCCTGATCCCCCAGTTGTCCTACACATGCCACGTAATGGCACTCAAGATGATCTGCTCCGTGACCTTCCCCAGCACCAAGGTCAGGCCGATAGGCCTGTAGTTCCCCAGATCCTCCTTATGACCCTTCTGGTAGATGGGTGTCACATTTGCTAACTTCCAGTCACCTGGGACCTCCTCAGTTGACCAGGACCACTGATAAATGATGGGAAGGGGCTTGGCAAGCTCCTCTGCCAGCTCCCTCAGTATCCTCAGGTGGATCCCATCTGGCCCCATGGACTTGTGGGCATCCAGGTGGAGGAGCAGGTCAGTGACTGCCACCTCTTTGACAACTGGGACTTCATTCTGCATCCTATCTCCATCTCCCAGCTCTTGGGCCTGAAAACCCTGAGGATGACCAGTCTGACTATTAAAGACTCAGCCTTCTCCTCATCCTTCTTGGCAACGTATCCCTTCGCATCCAACAAAGGAGGGAGATTCTACTTGGCCCTCCTTTTGTCACCGATATAGTTGTAGAAACATTTTTTGTTACCTTTAACAGCAATGGCCAGTTTAAGTTCTAGCTGGGCCTTCACTTTTCTAATCTTCTCCCTGCATAACCTCACAACATCCTTATAGTCCTCCTGAGTTACCTGCTCCTTCTTCCAAAGGTGGTAGGCTCTCCTTTTTTTCCTGAGTTCCAGCCAAAGCTCTCTGTTCAGCCAGGCCGGTATTCTCCCCTGCCTGCACATCTTACAGCACATGGGGATGGTCTGCTCCTGCACCTTTGAGATTTCCTTCTTGAATAACATCCAGCCTTGCTGGACTCCTTTGCCCTTCAGGACTGCCTCCCAAGGGACTCTGTTAACCAGACTCCTAAACAGTTCAAAGTCTGCCCTTCTAAAGTTCAGGGTAGCAGTTTTGCTGACTCCCTTCCTTACTTCTCCAAGAATCAAAAACTCTATCATTTATGGTCACTGGGCCCAAGACAGCCACCACCACATCGCCCACCAGGCCCTCTGTGTTCATAAACAGCAGGTCCAGCAGGGTACCTCCCCGGGCTGGCTCGCTTACCAGCTGCATCAGACAGTTATCTTCCACACACTCCAGGAACCTCTGAGACTGCTTTCTCTCTGCTGTGTTGTATTTCCAGCAGATACCTGGTAAGTTGAAGTCTCCCATGAGAACAAGGACTAGTGATTGTGAGACTTCAGCCAGAATTCAGTAGAATACTTTGTTTCCTCATCCTTGTTGGGTGGTCTATAAGAGACTCCCACCAGGATATCTGCCTTATTAGCCTTCCCTCTGATCTTCACCCATAAGCACTCAACCTTATCATTACCTTTGTTGAGCTCTAGACAATCAAAACACTCTCTAATGTACAAGGCTACCCCACCACCTCTCCTTCCTTGCCTGCCCCTTCTAAAGAGCTTGTAGCCATCCATTGCAGCACTCCAGTTGTGTGAGTCATCCCACCATGTTTCCATGATGGTGACCACATCATAGTTTTCCTGCCACGCAATGGCTTCCAGCTCCTCCTGCTTATTGCCCATGCTGCGTGCACGTTTAAAACACTACAAGATACCAGATACACTGAGAGGCGAGTTACACTTCTTATTTTAATACAGCCCTAACTATCTGAGGGGAACAAAAAATAAGTTGTTGACCCCAAGCCTAGACTATGAAGTGCTGAAAAAGCACCTCAAATTAGTGGGCAACCAAAGTCTCAAAACACTAAAACTTGCCTCCCACTGGATGCCAAAGTAGACAATGTCACAGGGAACAGTGTGACAGCAATACAGCCTGTATTTTATACAGAAGCCATTACAGACAGTTGCCTGCCTGCAACCACTTCAACTTTTCTGTATTTTGACAGATTCGGAGGTATTCTGCTTGAAAGATGTTATCTTAAAGGCAGCACTATTTCACAGGAGGCAAAACACTTGGAAGCCAGAGCCTGAAAGCTGAGCGATGGGATAACTTATCCAATGAATAATGAAATATTTGAAGATCAAATTGGAACAAGTTGTGAGGTTACCAGCATTCAACTCTTACTAGTATCTTCTGGAAACATTAAGATAGTCCATAAGATACATGTATTCCCTAGGAACTTCCAGAAGCAGGCACTCCCTAGCCGAGATCAGATCGGTGTGAAGTGCTAGATATATTAATAACCTTTAAAACCAACACCTAATAAGTCTGAGGATCCACATCCATGTTTTAACACAGCCGTTTCTCCATTCACTGCAGCGACTAGTGTCTACTGTATGACAACCACACAACCTACAAAGACAGGCAGCGCCTAAGTTCATAGGGTACTCGAGGTATTACAAGGAGCTGGATCCTAAAAAAATAATCACCCAGCAACCAGAATGCTGCATCCTTGGGCAAACAGCTTTCTCTGTGCTTAATTATCCTGATGCTGCAGAAAGGCAGAGCAATACCTGAACCCCTTTCTGAAGCTCTGAGACATACTGATGAGGGACACTATAGAAAAGCTAGACATTACACCAACATATGGATAAGAAAAATGAAATTAGAAGCTTAACTAATTTATAATCAAAGTATCCAAGCAACCAATCCAAATTTAAGCACGAGAAAAACATTTTCATTACAAGATTAAAAAATAATTCAGAATTACATTCAACACTGCCCATGCTAGTACTGAAAAACCCCTCTGCTTGCCAGTGGCAGATGGGAAGCCTTACTCAGCAGCAACGCATAGCCCTTTAAACACTATAAGAATACAAATAAACAAACCATGAAGCTGCAGAAGAGCTGTCATTCTAGAAGTCAGCTCGTGTTTTTGCTAACAAACCTAAGTGTGATCCACAAGTTGATGGATATGATAGAGTCTGCCAGTTTGTAGACAAAATTCAGTTTTTTCTTGTATTGTTCAGCTCTGCCAAGCAAGAGACACAAACTGAAGATTTCGACTGCTGTTACTCAGAATCTAAAAGAACAGCAACCATTTCAGAAAAATATAATTTCTAGAGCATTAAGCTTAAAAACAGGGAAACAAAATATAAAGACTACCTAAAACATAAGTTAAACTAGTCAAGACCAGCCTCCATACCTGTACAGTAAGGAATGTTCATTTGGGGAAGGAAAGAGATACTAGATACTATTCCTGTAGTTAGGAGCATAACGGTCCACCTACTGCCCAAAGACAGACAGCAAATTAGGTCCTGTTTAAAAGGTGGGGGGGGAAAGAATCTTAAAAATTTGGTATTAAAGGTCAGTGATATCACATGAGTTTCTCACCAAGTTGTTTTTCTTGGATTCTCCCCTCAAAACACTTTGCCTTCCCTGAGTGCCAGGCCTATTTTGGTGTGGGTTTGAGGTTTGGTTGGTTTTTTTCTTCTTCTTCTTTTTTCCTTTTTAAAGCTATCTCAACTGGCTTCCAATTTTCTACTTTGTATCACACAATCATCACTTCTATTCAGTGATGCAAAGAGAGGGAGGATAGCATTTCTGCAGAAGCAGCATAAGCATTTGAGTCCTTGCTTAGATTCAGCAGCAAGAAACAGGTTTTACTGTAAATTAACATTTGTAACACCTGCCCTATGCCCATAACCCAGCAAGGGTCACCTTTCAGTAGCCAAATATCTGGAGTTCTTCTTTAGACTGCAACTAAGGTATTTAGCCTTACTTTTTGGAAAGTTCTGCTCTACTGTGTCACAAGAGAAAAAGAGTCAAACTTAGAAGAGATATCAAGTTATTTCTTATGTTACAAACAGATCAGTGCACCGAGTTTCACATTTATTATTTACTTTTGTTTCAATAATGTACACTATAGACTTATGATGGGGGAAGTGAAATGTTTCTCATATGTCTCAATATGGCTTTGCATCTCTCAAGAAGTCACCAGAAGCTTCCTACTTGTTACACAAAGGTGATACAGAGTAGGCAAGGTAGAAGCTCTAGAACTAGACACACAAATTTAAGTTCCTATTACCTAAGCTTTATTGCCTAAAAACAACAAAAAAAAATACTGAAGCACCAAATTAGACATCTTAATCTCTGGTACTTCTAGATGCCCAGAAGACAAGAAGAGAGCCCTGGACCGATAGCTACTTTGCTAAATTCCTCCTGTGGCAGGACTCTGCCATTAAAAACAGACTTGCACACAGTCTCAGAAGTACAACCTGAAGCTCAATCACTATTTGGGGATTTTTCATGAGACAACTTCACCTGCAATAGGTCTTGCCATAGAGGTCAGGCAATAGTTTTATTTTTAAAGCACATATAGACAATTTGATCATCCTCCAACAACAGCTGCCCCCAAGACAGTCACAATAGTCTGTATGTGCACTAATTCCTTTGAATTCCTTTGCACATTTCCAGAAGTACAGTTCTCAATTGCTGAGAAGCTGTAATCAGGTAAACAGCTCCAAAATAATTGGAACATGCCTCATCCCCTCTCCTTTTCATACTAGAACAGTTCTGGGAGCTGCACATATCCTCCTTCAGTTTGATAGATATAAGCTGGAAATAATCTTGCCACTGAAAAAAAGTTAAGCAAGGGTGCTGCAGAGGGACCTGCTGTAACGTTAAGCTTAGATGACCTGCCTGGAGCCCAACAAGTAACACTTAACATCAGAGAAAGATAGCTATGTTGCATTTAGCATTACAGAAAAAAAAGGCCCTTGTTATTTGATGGAAGTACAAAGTGAACTCCTCTTGAACATCTGAGTTCTCTCAAAACTCAAGGCCTTGAGAATTCACAGAAATATTCCTACACTTCTTTTAATAATCCTGAATCAGATTCTCCAAAACAGGCTTTCTTCTATACCTGGGTGAAGGACTTCCTCATTTCTAGCTGGACCTATTTCAATCTCATTTACCCTACAATTAGAAGTAATGTTTTTCTGTAAAATTACATTTTCAAACATGCAAATTTCATCCTAAAGGGTAGTAGGATAGTGCTAGTATGAATGATTTCTTTACTCATTTTTTAATGAAAAATAAGCCAGCTTTATGCTTATACTGCTCTCCAGACTGCTTTGCGATAAAGTAGCTACTTAGACCCTACGATTTTGCCATTAGAACAGGTTTTGTTTTGACATCCAAGAGCTGCTCCAACAACTCGATGAAGTTGGCAGCAGGTCCAGTCTTCTTCTCTTAGGTCTGTGATTTTTCCATTTGGCTCCATTGCAGCTTCTTAAAGTAAAAAGCAAGAGTTACTCATAAGCAGTCAGAAGAGGCAGATTAGAACACCTAGCTACGCAGACGTTACACTGAAATTCAAGCTCACTCCCAGTTGGATTAAAATCACCAGGATTACAATTCAACAAAATATTTTCTGCATGTCAAGCAACAGATACCTGTTAAGAGAGTCAACTCTTTCACCTCTACCCATTTTAGGCACAGAAGACTCTTACCCTTCATATATAGACTGGATCCTAGAACTTAAGACTGATCCACCGTGGCACTGTTAGACACTTAAAAACAAAACAGAAAGTCAGCCTAATAGCAGTCATAAGTGAAATGAGAAAACAGTACAGGGCACTGCAGAAGAAAATGGAAGATGGCCACCAGCATTCTACATTTGCCTCAGCAAGGAATCAGGTTCGTAACAGATTATTTGTACATAACTGACAGCTCATAATCTTCTAGCTCTGAAAGCAGTACTCCACCAGCTATGTCTCTCTGGAAGAGGTCCAGACTTAATATAGCAAAACTAGGACCTCACACCAGTATAATATTCACTGCCTGCAAAGTTTTAGGGATTCTTTTAGAGTAGCTGAAGATCAGACTTTTTAATTTTTTATTTTTTTTTTTTAATTACTCAATGAGGTAGCTGAAGATTATCAAGTCTATTAGTAGTTCCAACAAGAAGTTAATAATTACTTCAACTCTGGAGAGTCTACACAGGCGCCTGTTAGAAAGTATCCAGCCTTCTAGACAGAACTATCACTTTCACCTTTGGTTTGTTTCAAGCACAGCAGACTACAGCCAGCATAACAACTAGCACCTCCCTGCCAGAGCCCTGCTCTACTTTGATTTTTCTCTTTGATTCTTCATTCATCATGTTACTTAGTCAGGCAAAAAGGTTCAGGTTCTAATATTAAAAATGAGAATAATCAATTCAAATGTTTTCTAACTCATCAAACAAGCCATTTATGCCAACTTTTGAGTGCTCTCTCAACAGGTACTACTGTTATGAACAGAAATACCAGTACGTACTGTAACACCATCTTTGCTTTATTTAACTTTCATTAAAAAGTGTTCCTCTGTATATGTTTGCCTTACAGTCTAAAAGGCGAAAAAGAAAACACTAGCTTTCTGAACCAACAAAGAGCTTGCTGTTTCAGCAGGTGCATAAAGATTTCATGTTTAAAACTAAGATGTTCAAACTTAAGAGTACCATCAGTTGTGCTGAACTCTATTGATGCTGTTGTGCCAGCAGCAAAATGAACAGTAGAGCAGTGGTCTTATAATTACAGCACAAACAAGCCTTGCATGTTTTTGTTGCTTCTTAGACTCCAACTGCAAAGAATCCCTACAGAAGATCCTGATGGTTACACCTGACCCACATAGAGAAAGGAAATCTTGTCCACCAGGTCTTCTACCTTAACTTTAATTACATTTTCTAGCCTTCAACTTAAGGAGTTCACACTTAAAAGAATACAATCTAGCAAAAAAAAAAAAAAGAAAGGGTAGTTGCCTAATTCACACAAGTCAAGAATTGGAGACCACTATTTAGCATTCAATGTATACAAGATTCTTTTTAAAAGAAGATTTTACAAGATTTACACTTAAAAATAAGATACACATTTGTGAAGGTTCCAATGTTGATCTGATTCTTTTTCTAACAGATTTTGTACAATTACACTTTCTAGCATGTTTTAACACTGCCTTTCAGACAAACTAGTCCCTGGAACATGTGATGCTATCAAAAAAGTTGGGAGATCATCATAAAGATGCTCTGTGACTATTAGGATGTAAGGCCTTAAGCACATAAATACTTAGAGCTAGCCTTCAATTTAGCTATATGTTCCATCCACTAAGCTTTTTTTTTTTAAGCTAAACTCACAACTTCACAACATTAAGTATACTGACTGAAACACCCCAGAAAAAGGTGAGTTCAGCTCACAGGATGTGAACATCCTGCCACCAGTATCACAGAACTATCTTTTTAGCAAAATCATCAGGCTTATGCTTTACAGAGAGGGAATAAGAAAAATGAAAACTTGGTCAAACGGAAGATTTCTGAAAAGGTTTGAAATGCATTTTTTGTCTGTCAACTTCTGCACTCCCTTCTCTTTATGACACCAATCTAAAAAGTCGTGTTAGCTAAAAACAATCCAACACACATACACCACGTTTGATTTATGGCACCTGGAAGCATTAGTTTTCAGAGCCTGATAGCAGTGTCCACATTTCCTAAAGCTGTCACTCCTGGCTGTGAGAGCACAGGCTAGACAAAAATAGCATACACTGGAAACATGGCGTCTTGCTGCAAGTGCTGCTTTCAACCAATTGTGAAAACAAGAAATAACCTTTTCTTTGTAAGGCATACTTACTGTATGCATGCAGCCCTTAACATAAAAGGTCACCAGGTAAGCCCGTTAAGAATTAATAACGTATTAGATCATCCAGATCAAGACTAAAATGTACCTTGAAAGATGTATGGAAGCCTTTTCCCTGGTCTTTCTCTAGCAAGGATATCTAGGGCCTTACTAGAGACCAGAAAGTCTTCATACAAGCACTACTTCGCATTTAAATCTTGGCTTAATCTCGGATCCAGCCAAGGTCATGCGGCAAGTCAGGGTAAGATACATGCTCTCTTTCTGCTCGAATTATGACTCCCTTCATCTATGAAGTTAGAGCGAGAGAGACACCTACGATCTGATACAGCAGTACGGACAACCTCACTCTGTAAGTACCCAGTATTAGTCCCTCAATCTACAGCTACAGCTAACTATTGAAAGGGGCTACCTCAGGTACCTGCCAGGCTTTGGGTCGTCTCACACCTAACCCTCACCCCCCTCAAAAAAATCCCCCCCAAAAAAACGCGGATGAAAAAACACCGGCGTCTGTAGAGCCGAGAACAAAGCTCGCAGCTCCACACCTCGACTCGCACAATGAAGGCCCGTCAACAGCCGATCCCCCCCGCCTCCCCCCGCAAATAACGCTCCCTTCTAAGCAACCGCTCGCCGAGCGGCGCGCCGCGGTACCCCGCTCCCGCCTCCGAGCGCGCCGCGGGACCAGGAGGTTC
The DNA here is from genome assembly GCF_965183815.1 of Platalea leucorodia. Lineage (NCBI taxonomy): Eukaryota > Metazoa > Chordata > Aves > Pelecaniformes > Threskiornithidae > Platalea > Platalea leucorodia. Next base: position 18,832,436 of record NC_138833.1, on the reverse strand, counting down.
CTCCCGCCTGCGGGCCCCGCTCCAGAGCCCCACAGGGGGGCTGCGAAAGCCCGTCCGCGGGCTCGGACGGGAGAGCGCTGGCCACAAAGCGCCGCCGGGATCGGGCGGGCCTCACTCGCGGTACCGGGACAGCGGGAGCCGCCTCGGCGCCGGGAGCGCGAGGGCGCACCGGCAGCTCCCCCCTCCCCCCAGACCGCGGCCTACCGGGGCGGGTGGGGGGGAGGCACCTCAGGCCGGGCCCGGTGCGTGCGGCCCGCAGCCGTCCCCGGGAGGACGTGACCCCGCCGGTGGCTCCCGCCGGCTCCCCCTGCGGCCGCGGGCCCTCCCCCTCACCTGCGGGCGGAGCGGGACAGGAGCGGGAGGCGTCGCTTCACCACAGGCCTGCCCGGCGGACGAGAAGCACCTCACGCAACGGCGTGCTCTGCCGCCGGCTAGATATATCCGGCGCGCAACCTACCCCAACGGGAGGCGGCCAGCCAATCAGAGAACGGCAGTCGCGCTCACTCGGATGCTAACTGGCCCACAGTGGGAAAAGAGGCGGGCGGATAGCTGAGAGGCAGCTCAGTCTACCAACCATGTGGCTTGGCTCCGCGGGGCAGTAAGAGTGACCGACACCTAGCAGAACCAATGGGCGGTGGCGCTCCCCCCGTCGGGGTGGGACGAGACCTGATAGATTTCCCCTTTAGCCAATAGGACGACGCTACCCGCGCTACCAGGCGCGAAGGGCGGGGCAGGCCTGACGCCGTAGTATGGTTGAGCCGCACAGCAGCGCCCTTGAGAAGGTGCTGGTAAACCCCGTTATAGATCGGGGCGGCGCCCCCTGTGCGGCTCAGAGCGCGGCGGCCAATGGGAGAGCGCGGCGGGCCCTGACGGACAGGCCACCTCCGGCGTTCTTAAAGGGACAGGCAACGCGCCACGAGGGGCGGTGTTCCGCGCCCAGCGCCACCCCCTGCTGGAGGGAAGAGGACGGCGCCCAAGATGGCGGCGGTGAGGGTCGGTGGGCCCTGGTGCTGTGGGCCGAGGCTCCGCGGCTGCCTCCCCCAGCACGGGGGCACCCAATCCCCGGCCCCCGCAGACCCGTAAGAGCGAACGGGCCGCCCCGCTGGATGGCTGTGCCTGCTCCGGCCGCCACAGCCTCATCTGCACCACAGGCCTAAGGCCAGGGCACCCACGGGCCTGGCACAACTGGCCCGCTCACCTGAAAGAAACCACCTGTGGGAGTGGGTACAAGGAGCTTTTCACGCTAAAGGGCTCCCGTGCAGGGCTGCAGCCAAGGCCACCTCCACCAGGAACAGGCCCAGCTGCTCAGGCAAGGCGGTGGTCACCATCTCCAGGCTGGAGAAACATGGGCTGGCTTCCCCTGCCCATCCCCGGGAGACCCCAGGCAGAGCCAGGAGACTCGTAGAATCACAGAATCGTTGAGGTTGGAAAAGACCCTTAAGATCATCGAGTCCAACCGTTAACACTGCCAAGCCACCACTAAACCATGTCCCCAAGCACCACATCTCCCCGGCTTTTAAATACCTCCAGGGATGGGAACTCAAGCACTGCCCTGGGCAGCCTGTGCCAGGGCCTGACTAACCTTTGGTGAAGAAGTTTTTCCTAATAACCAACCTAAACCTCGCCTGGTGCAGCTTGAGGCCGTTTCCTCTCGTCCTAGTGCTTGTTACTGCAGAGAAAAGATCGACCCCGCCTCGCTCCAGCCTCCTTTCAGGCCGTTGCAGAGAGCGATGAGGGCTCCCCTCAGCCTCCTCTTCCCCAGGCTGAGCCCCCCCAGCTCCCTCGGCCGCTCCTCCCCAGCCTTGTGCTCCAGCCCCTGCCCCAGCCTCGCTGCCCTTCTTTGGACACGCATCCAGTAACAGCGAGTGTCAACCTCATGCAGCCATTTTTCCTTCACAACTTCTGAGCAAAGCAGATGGATGGATCTGCACCAGAGGAAGGACAAGCCAAGCAGGGAAATTTTCTAACCCACCCTGCGAGGCCCAAGTAGTCCTGCAAAGGAGGAGAAAGGCCTCAGAGTTCACAGAGCCTTCCTCACCGGCAGATGCTGGTCCAGGGAGCGCAAAGAGTGCAGGAGGGAAAGGAAGTCGGCCTGAGCCAGCCAGCTCCCAGAAAGCCATAGCTTTCCATTTGTTTCTGTCACATCCCATCCCAAACGTATGACATGAAGCAGTCCGAGATATATTTCACCCTGTAAAAGTGACTTCCTCCCCACTGCCATACCCCTACACGCTGCCTAAAACCCTCCCTGCTATGCCTTGCAGCTAGAGATACAGCCAGTGAACTGGCATGGGGCCATGCTCAGCATTAATATCCTTCCCCCCCCCCGGCTATTTATAGACTAAGCTGCATTGCAATCTGCCGGTTCATAAATCAGTAGCGCAGACTTTTGCAAAATTTAGCATGAGACCAGTGACCCAGCACAACAGCCGTCCAAAATAAACTCTGCCAGGGGGACCCCAGGCATCTCTCCCCAGAGCAATAGGGGGACAGGTAATTCCTTTCTTATAAGAAGGTCAGCGCACGCTAAGGGTCCTACGCACACTGAAACGAACGGCCTCGCTCCGCCCGTGCAACAGAAGCTGGCTAGGAAAGGCATTCACATCATCTTCGGCTCAGCCTTCCTGGCAGGGGCTCAGCCTGTTCAGGATCAACTCAGTGCAAGGAGAAAGGTTAGCCGGGGCCAGCCGACGTCCCAGGGTGTGGTAGCAAATAACCCGAAACACCTCAGTTATTTTTCCTGCTACAGGTTAGGCTTCTTAACAGGAAGATACTGAAGCCCGGCACGTGGTCAGGAAACATCACCCCCCCACAGCTCTGCCAGCGCTGCTCAGCCCTGACGTTCCGCGCTGCCTCCTTTCCGTGTTACCCACAGCCTGCCAGAGCACCCGAGCTGCTCCCGGCCCCCTCCACAGCCTCCTCCACCTTGACGAGAGTTTTTAAGAAAGGAGTCCATTCTCCTTCAAGGGACTAAACAGGCAGGCAAGAAAAACAACAACCCACTCCAAAGCAGACACACAAACGTCTTGGGGGACCAGCATCCTTTCCTTCAACCTACTCTGAAGTACAGACCCCCCCAAAACCTCCCTCATTCAATAATCCAGTCTACCATAGCTCTCCTAAGCCAGTAAATCTCGAAACCTCAGAAGACAGAGGAACAAGCTTTCTGAAGCAGCCCAGACAACCCTCACACCGCCCGTGCCGTCTTTATGACTCTTCCCACCTCCCTCCCGCAGCCACTTTGCCCCTGTGCCGATCCTTAGCCTGTAAAGCAGGCAGAGCACCAGGCAGGGTGCAGGCAGCTGTTAGGGATCCACACCGAGCACAAACTTTCTCCACTGCTTTCTCCTTAACCCTTCCTAACCCTTCTGATGGCCTCAGCCTTCCTCCCACCTCGGGCTTCATCCTAAGCCAGACGGCATCAGTCTGGCCCCAGCGCATCTCCTCATGAGGAGCGGCAGCGTTTTAGTATCAGAAAAATGGGAAGAGAAACATAACCGGGAGAAGTGGGGCTGTGTTTCAGCAACAAATACTCCTAAGAATTAAATCGCCGTCCCCAAAAGGCTACTAAAAGCAATTTGGTCAGTGTTAAGACCAGGCCAAAGAGTGTCTGAAGGCCTGCATCCCACGGCCACGAGCCAGTTCATGTCACTGCAAACAAAAGCCACCAGCCCCAAACTCCGGGGGTGCCGAAACCTCTGCGCCGCTGTCCCCGGCCCTGCTGCCCCCCCGGGCTCCTCTGCAGCTGACACCGGTTCCTGGCCCAGGGGCGACTTTGCAAAACCTTCCGAAATGCCGCTTTCGGTGAAGCTATGGGGTTGGAGACGAAGGCGGCCGGCACGGTTCTGCCCGTGGGAGGTTACCGAGAGGGGCCGGGGTCCTCCCTGCCCGCTGCCCCTGCGTAGGGAAGGGGCAAGCCCGGCTCCCGGGGGGCCGGTGCGGGGCTGCCCGGGCCCGGGGCTGCGCGGGGCCGCCGGGCTCCCCCCGGCCCCGGGGGCGCTGTGCGGGGCCGGCGCTCAGGGCCCGGCCTCGGCCCGGAGGAGCCGGGCGCGGCCCGCCCCTTCCTCCGCGCCGAGAGCTGGGAGCCGCCGCCGCCGCGCTCCGCCATGCCGGTGGGTGCCGGGCCCGGGCCCGGCTGGGTCCGGCCATCGCGCTGGCCGGGGGCCGTGTGGGGCCGGGAGGGGCCTGTGTGGGGCCGGGGGCCGTGGTGGGGCTGGGCCCGGCGCCATCGGAGACGCGGGGCAGGGAGGGAGCTGCGCGGCCGCGGGCAGCGGGAGGAGGCGGCGGGGCTCCCCCAGCACCGGGGCTCGGACAGCCCCAGGCGGGGGGCCCTGCGCTGGGACCCCTCCGGCCCCGTCCCGCTCCCTCCTCCCGGCCCCCAGAGCACGCAGGGCATTTGTAAAGTAAAAATCAAAAAAAAAGGCTAATTACTCTGGAAAAATCCTAATGGGAACGGGCCGTTCCCGAGCTCCTTTCCCAGGCGAATTGTGCCCGTGGGGGTTTTAGCCTCCCCGTGGCAGGGGGCAAAGGGTGGTTTTGAATGGAAAGAAATATGGGTTGCAGGTAACAAAAAAACCAGCTTTACTTTTCTTTTTTAAGGAAAGTAAAAAGCATGTGCATGAAAAGGAAATTAGGATCCGTCTGGTTCCAAAGGTTGAAGGCGATGATTAGTGTTACAGGCAAACATGTTTATGTCAACCCAGTATCTCTCACAAGGAGAAGATAAAACTGGGGCCCTGCTGGAGTGAAGGGATGAAAAAACAGCACTAACGCTCCTTAAATTTCAGTTTTGTTAATATTTTTATGAGTTTATTGTGTTGGGGACCAGAGGCCTTGTAGATACAAGAAGAATAGGGTGGGCAAGCACTGAAAACCTTGCAGACTAAGTCAGGACAGCGGGTAGCTGGAGGCAGATGACTTGTTTCTCCTGGGCTCCCCAGGGCAAGTGGAGTGAGTCCAGCAGAAGCCCACAAGGATGGCAACCTGCGCTGACCCTGAAGGTGGCCCTGCTCTGAGTAGGGGCCAGACAGTCTCCAAAGGCCCTTAGGGTTATGCTGTGAGGGACAGCACGGGGACACCTAGGGAGGAATACCGAGAGCTCTCGGTTTTGCTGAGGATCCCTTAATGGCATGTGTGGACCTTTTGGTTGGGGAGGATTTGAACCCACCTCCCCAAGGAAAAAGGGAAGTTTGGAGGATGAGTGCTCATGGTGTGCTGCCGGCTGCATCCTCCCTGACCCCCCATCTGCCTTTTTTTTAGAAACACGAGTTCTTTGTGGACATGACCTGTGAAGGCTGCTCCAATGCGGTCACCCGTGTCCTGCACAGGCTGGGAGGTGAGTCAGTGCTGGTGTGTGATGTGATGTGACAGCCAGCTCGCCGGAGCAGCGCCAGCTCCGGGGCAGGATGGCTGTGCCCTGGGATCCTCCGTCTTGCAAGGGTAGCGCTGTGGATAAAAGCTGAAAGTGGGTGATTGGAAACCTTTGCTCCCTGCTCTGCCCTGAGCCTGCTGCGTAGCCAGTAGTGAGTCACTGATTGTTCGCAGGACTCGTGTGACCCTTGGAGAACCGTCAAGGGAAGGAGGAGCTGCAATGGCTGCAGGTGACTCTGAATTACCAGGGCCTCATCCTGAACCCTCTGGGAACCGCACTGGTAGGCCCCTGCTCGGGCTGCCAGAAGGCAGGGAGGTGGATGTCCTGCCAGGCGTTATTCCCAAGGAGGCCTGGGGTATCTGTGGTGCTTCCCTAGATGTGTCAGCAGCAGTCACAGAGAAGAGCTGCTGAGCAGAGCATTTGGTGGTTGCCTGCACAGCCTGTTTTGAATACCACCTGGAAAATTATAACCTATGCCTCCTTTGTGCTGGGATTGCCAAGAGAGAAGGATGTGACCCACACTCACCAGTTCTGAAGACCTGTCGTCCTGCTCCCCTGTCCTCACCGAGTCAGAACAGCTTTCAGTCACCAAGGTGAAGGCCTTGCAACTTCTTCCAGACCCTGTTATCAGGCTGCGGTGATCCCACTTCCTCTGTGTGTGCTTGTCAGCACCTCCGTCACTCTTCAACATGCTGGCCAACATCAGCCTCGTGATGATGTGGCAGAGCTCTCAAAGCTGATACATACCTACAAGTTTTGTGAGAGTATGTGGCTGGATAGAGACTTCATGTCCAGTTCCTTTCACTGGGCTGAGAGTGGCTTACCCTTATTAGCCATTGGGAAATCCACATGGGGAAGTGTCTTTTCCTTCCCTCCTACTTACAGCTGTTAGCTGGTACCACCACTGAGGAAACCTGTCCTGACCCTGTCCTAACCCCTACGCTAACTCCCTCATTAGTGCCTATCCATGCTAAACCACAGCACAGGCTGAGTTGGTTGGAGATTATAGTGGTTGGTTGAAATTTGGCTCATTCTGGTTATTGCATGAGTGATTGTGTTGATCCAAGGTGGGGTGAGCAAATTAAAGCAGTTGAGAAACTGTGGTGTCCGATGTAGATCTATAGGAGATCTGGCTTCCTTCATACCATTGCTGGCAGGGCACCAGTTTGGTTTTGCTGGCTGGTGGTGGTATCAGGGTTTGCTGGCAGGAGGCACACGCACATTTGACTGATGGCCTTGGGAGCACAAATGTGTGAAGGTGAGCTTTCTCTGTGCTCACACCATTTGGCTGCTTCTAGCTGTGCAAAATTTTTTTCCTTTCCTCTTAGGTGTCCAGTTTGATATTGACCTGCCCAACAAGAAGGTGTGCATCGACTCGGAGCACAACGTTGACACCCTATTGGAAACCCTAAAGAAGACTGGAAAGAACGCTTCCTACCTTGGGGAGAAGTCCGCGCAGTAGCCTTGCCTGGTGTGAAGAGGCTAGGTATATACCAGGTGTATGAAATGCTGAAGAGAGAGATCTGAGCTTTTTCCAGCCCTCCCAGTAAAACAGGCTGCTTCCTGGGAAGCACAAAGTAGGAAAGACCTGCAGGTCCAGCTTCAGCAAACCCCTCCTATCGGAGAAGCAGCCAGGACACATACAGCCAGCACCATTTCTGTGTGGGACCCCTTAGCTATTCTGCAAAGCCCACATGATCCCAACCATGGCTGTAGTGGAGAGGCAGAACGCAGCCTCTGTGCCATTCCCAGGTGAACCTAGAGTTTACCAGAGCATAGCATGCATGAAAACAAATCCCAAAGACATTCACCAGCTGACCAGAGAGAGTGGTGGCCCCCAACAATACAAGGGAGGGCTATGGGACACAAAGACCCCTGTGGGTACGTGATGCAGGGGGTTGGTTGTTAGCACAAGGACTTCCAACATCTGATTCTGTTGATATCGCTGTTAATCCTCCACTAAACTCAAGGATGGAAAAAGAGCAGCACCCTGCTACCCTCACAGACATAAAATGTTGGGTTTCAGAACAGCTCCCAGTGCACACAACCCCTGCCCAACTGGACGTCTGTCCCAAAGACAACCTGAGTGTTGCAGCCTGTCGATTTTCCTAGAGTCCCAGCACTATGAGGACATGTACGAAACTCATGTACGGCCTGTGAAATGTTTTTGCAGACAGGGTTCATTTTCAGTGGAAAAGAATGAAGTGGGAGGAGAGGGCTGCCCACTCACTGCATGTACTGTTCTTTAGTGTCCAAGATTACTATATTGCATCTCTTAAGAGCTTGTTTCTGTCAGTGGAGCTTTCTAATCTAATGACGTTGTTTTAAAATGGTCTAGTTTGATGATCACAAATACCCAGCACAGATGCACTGAAACCAGTTCATGCTGATTTAATTCCCAGTCAGTAAATTAAATTAGGGATTTACACCAGCAGGAATTAAACTGATACAAGAAAGAGTTGAGATGATACTGATATGCGTGTGCAATAGATCTGCATTGTTTTAATAGACTGACTTAACAGATTTAAAATCTGCAATTTGTATCATTTGAGCAAGCTCTCAATACTTCTTAGAAATTGTTTAAAATCATAGCTTTAATCGAATAACATCGCTATTTAAAACAGAGAGAAACATGCTCTGAATTGATTAGTACCTCATATAGTTTTCAGCTTGTAATATTGATTGCAAGAGCTGTTTTCAACTTGCAGAGACTTGTGGACTATGTCTCAAATGCCTGCAAAAGTTAACCATTACAGCAAAGCCAGTCTCAAATAATGTGGATGTGTCCCTTTTTTCCATGGCCCTGTGTTCTCACCGCTTTCCTTATATTACATCAAGGCAGCTAGGGAGTCAGTTCAGCTGGCCGACCTGGCAGAACATTTCTCTCCATGCTTTTGTTTTCCTATTGGATTTTAACTGAAGCTATTTGACTTACCCAAGAATTGTAAGATCCAAAACAAAGGAGAGGCATGGCTGGACTGCCCTTGCTCGTAGTTTGCTGCTAGATCACTTCACCTGTTATGGGAAAAATCACTAAGTTTAAGTTTTACAGCACATTTCCCTCCATAGGGAATATTTTTAGGGGTTTGTCTGTAAAAGGAGGGAGGGAAGTTGCACATCACTGGTATAGAGCTCAGGTGGATGGCTTTCCTTTGGCTTGTCACCGGCAGAGGGCATCTTTGTATAATGTTATCATCTCCTCTGTGCCTTGGTATTTTTTCCTTTTATTTATTTATTTATTTATTTTGCAGGAGCTCAAACATGACTTCAGCAAAAAAGGTGGCTTAACTGTTTGCATATCTCCCAACTTGCTCTGTCATTTGACCTTTACTACCCTGCCAGATGTCGGAAAGCAGAGGGCTGGCAGGAGGAGACAGCTGCGTCTTGAGCTTTAAAAGCGGAGAAATCTAGAGGAGGAGGTTATATGCTGTTTCTAGTCCCACAGTAAACCGAGGTGCTGCTTCTATCTTTCAGTGCATGTCTATGTGTCTTGTGTGTCTTTGTACTGCTTTGAGTGGTTTTCTGTAAAAGAGATGGCTCTTAGGGATGGGAAGCTACCCGTTACGTGCAAGACGGGTCTCCCAGGAAACTGCACCTATCTTTAGAAGCTGACTGCAATCTCTGCCTGAGGGACATGTCTCGAGAGAAATGAGCTTGAATGTCACAAATGCAGGAAATCTGTGTCTTGGCAGATGTCTTTCCATCACAGAACAGACAAAACTTTCCATTTGGGATGCAGGTGCTGGGAAGAAGGGACTCTTGCAGCCCCTGTAAGTCAAGGATAACCAAGTGTCCTTTTGAGCTAGATGGGGCCACAAGGCAGAAGTCACTGGACCCCAGCAACACGATTGAGCTCACAGGACAACCAAATTGCAAGTAGGAGCAGGGAACATGGACTCAGCCTAGGTTTAGTACAGTGTTTTTTAGGATACTGCATGACCGTATAAATGTGAGGAATCATTCCAGATCCTGGGCCCAGCTCAAGACACCTGTATTGGTCCCTTCCCCTGGCAAGTGTTCCTCTTGCCCCCTTCCCACTTACAAAATTTCAACCAAATAGTTAATAGCATCATGGGGCCCTGATGCTGGGCAGGATCCCGGGTGCTGCATGCACCCACAGACACAGTAGGAGAATGCCTGTGCTGATGAGAAATGCAGAAGGGGTGGAGGAAGGGGAGGGGTGTGGGAATGTCTCCAAGGTCTCTTATTTCTCAGCCCAGTGACCAGCGTTATGGGCTATACTGTTGATTTGCCCAGCTCCCATCCATTTAATTCAGGTTTTCAGCCCAGTGAAAAGATTGCATGTGTCCGTCCCAGTCTGCTGTCTCTTGTTTCACCTGGGGAATGTCTCCCATGCCTACCAGTCATGTGACTTGTTCTACAGAGAGGAAAACCAACTAAAGTTTGAAGGAAAACATTACGCTATATTTAAGAGATTTTTCATACTTGTACATTGAGATTACTTTTGACATAGTTGCAATTTATTCTTTCCCAGAGAGGTTTAGTACCTCCAAGTCCTTCTTTACCACTGATCTAAAGCACAATTAATTGCTGTAGATGTACTTGCAGGGGCTGGAGGTGCTTCAAGGAACATGCTGCAGACAATTTTTATTACTTTTTAATTTAAGGGAAGCTAAAGGATAGAAGTCTAATATCACTGCATTGTTTTCTTGCATTAAAATCTCCCAGGTGCAGGAGGTTTCCTGAGTCAAGGCCCAGAACCGCCACCTATTTCTTCTTTGTGCCCGTGCAGTGAGATGCATGGCATGACACCTCCGGGGTCCCGGGTGAGCGAGTGAATCCCTTTCCCTAGCCCCCGCCTTGTTGGTCTGAGCTGGTGTTTGCCAATGCTAGTTATTATTTATTGCTTTCAGCTTCTTCCTAGACACAGCCAGTGCATCCACCAGCAGCTGGTTGCCCAGTGGCTCTGCTCTGGTGGCAGTGGGCTGGGGGAGGACATGTGCTGTCGATTTGGCATGGAGTGGGATGGCACGCGGTGGCACAGCTGGCCTCAGAGCCAGCAATCCTTGTGGCGCTTGCTCTCTGCCAAACTGGGAGGCAGGACCAGCACCGCTGTGCCCACAGAGGATCACTCCCAGTCTGTCTTGCTGTAAACCAGGCTGCTCGTCCTTGGTGTCTGGGCTGCAGCTTACACTATCCCCACTCCCCCGGCTGCGCTGCTCCCCTCTCCCTGCTCTGCTGAACCATCTGTTTTGTTAAAGCCTGCTTATCTCTGAGCCAGACAAGGAAAGGTTTCTACACACAAGCAGACAGGAGGTTCATGCAGATACCTGAAGTCTCAGCACCCATCTGTAGGGCTGCAGTCTCCCAGGCCTTCCCTTCACCATTGAGTGCGGGTGGAGGGGCTGGAGGCTGCTTTAAGCTCTTGAATGCTGCAAAAATGATGTTGCAGCTTTGGGTGGAAATCGGCTGCAGTGGCCAGCTATGGTCACACCGAGCTGGCTGCAGAGTGTGGTGGGAATACACGCTGCCAAGAGCGGAGAGAAGCGACCCTTCACAAAACCTGCCTGGAGCTGGTCTCCATCCACTGGAGCAGTGATGTCCAGGTTGGGGGCTCTTCCCCTCCCAATTCCTTCCCTGGGCTTTAAGAAATGTGTCTAACTGTCCCTCACAGCAGGCAGTCGTTACGCTAGGCTGCTGTGCTCTACCCTGCCATTAATGTTATTTACAGCCTCTATAATTTCCCTGTGCGCGCAGCATGGCAGGGACTGGCCCCAGCCACCCCCCCGAGGTGTTCCTGCCACTTGCTTCCCAATGGAGACTGTGTGTGCAGGGCTTGTGGGCTTTCATACCTGGTGGCTTGTGGCATCTGATGTCCTGCTCCTCCCTCAGTGTCCCAGAGCAGAGGGGACAGAGGGGTGACAAGTCTGCATAGGTCACCTCTCTCTGGTGCCGTACCCTGAGGATGCTGATGGGAGCGAGCAGTTGGGAAAGCACCACAGGCTCCTGTGAGCCCTGCTGCAGCCTTCCTCCAGCGGCCCCAGTGCTCAGACCCTCCCGTCGCATCCCTCTTCCTTTCCCCCAGCCCTGTGGAGAAGGGAAGGGAGCTGCTAGGGTTTCTTCCCCAGCCGAGAGGGGGGGAGCACAGTTGGTTGCTAACCCCAGCACACCAGCCACATTTAGGGAAAATACCAAAGAACCGGGACAACTCCTATTAGAGCAGGGCTGGAGGATGACGCCCAAGCTGCTGCTTGTGTTTTCCACCAAAAGCCCAGCAGGACAGCATCGTGCACGCTCCCCTATCAACCTTGCAGGCTTATCAGGGGAACAGGGCGTTTCAACCAGACCAGGCAGTCTGCAGAACGCTTTCTTTCTGCCTGCTTTCGTTTTCTCTGGATAAGATATGGTGTTTGGGGAAGAAGACCTGCTAGTCCTGCCTCCAGGATAGCGAGCACAGGAGGCTCTGCACCAGCACTGCTGAAGCAGTGGCTCTGCAGGAGCACAGGGTGCTTCCCAAAAGGCCACCTCTCCCACGAACACACAGCCAGAGCTGAATAATGACACTCTGCAACAGTCCTTGCTTTAGTGCGTGGGCTGCCTTTGGGCTGATTACAGCTGGGCTAGGGAAGTTAAGGAAGGATGGTCGAGGCTGAACAGAGCAGCAGACCTGCAGGGTGGCTGTCTGAGAGGCTTATGGAAACACTTAGGGAGAAAAAACAATGCCTTCATAGAGTCTAAAAGGATAAGACAGTCAGTACCTAAGCAGAGTCTCTTTGCTCCACCACTGCCCAACTTCAAGATCTTCAAAAATCTTCATTCACCAGGTTGGCCTGAAATTGGCCCTCAGGTTGCGCTTCATGGAGAGGGACCCCAACAAGCCTGCACAGATGACGTGGTCACAATAATTTCCACAGGAAACAATATGCCAGACACTGAGGCTGTGAGGCCGTTTTCAGACAAGGAAATGCTCAGTTTGCAATGCAAACAGGAAAGGGTGGCACTTGGAGAAGGAGCTTTCCTGTACCACAGACACCCTGGCTCTGCAGGACATCCCAGTGACCTGCTGGAAGAGGGACGTGTCGGCCCTGTCAGCTGCAGGACGAGCGGCTGGTGAGGTGCAATTCGGTGCGTTGCCATCCATGATGTCCTCCCAGCAGCAGGAGTTCACTTCTGGTTTCTTCATGAGGTTCTAGCCCTACTCCAGCTGAACTGTGAGAGTCATGAACTGCCTCTAATGGCAGCACCAGTAAGAACTGGGCAAACCCAGAGGGAAAGGCTTTAAAAGTTCTTTTGTTTCCCCTGCCTCAAAATTATCTTTGCTTTCCCCCTCCGTGGTGTTTCCAACAAAGGCATTTGCTTTTCTCACCTCCCTCATTGCATTTGCAGCATTGCCCTTCTTGTAACACTGCTGTACTCCTGGGTGTCATTTTTCACTCAGTGTTACCTTCCCCCGCTTTTTAAACCAAAATCTGATTTCAGTGGAAAAGTCTACAGTCTCCAAAGCCCAGTCCTTTACCCACAAAAGAAAAAACTGCCTTGGTTATCCCAGAGCCTCCTTAAGCACCACTGGCTTTTCGGCACTTTCTAATTACCAGATGACAGGCAGGGCATGATTTTAGCCAAAGGAGCAGTTGTACTCAGTTGAACCACCCAGTAAATGAGAGAATTTCCAAAATAGCACCGCAGGCGGCAGAAAGCAGCCAAGGGATAGGAGATCCCCCTCGGTGCCTGCAAACAGTGATCCCTGATGGCTTGGAGAGGTAAATTGCTGTGAAATTTCAGGGTGGGAAAAAAGGGTTCAGTTTGCAACAATCTCAGGAATTCCACAGGCGTGTCGTGTCTGGGTGTTAAGACTGTTACACGGGGGATTCATTACCAAAAGATAGGGATTTTCTAGTCTTACTCTGCTTTTAAATGTTTGCTGTAAGAAACAACCCGCCTTCGGCTTCCACCTTCGCTTGCCTGCCTGCTCCCAGCCCAGGCATGGCAGTAGCAGAGCTGGGAGCTGGTTGAGCACCATGACTGGTGTTCGATTTGCAGGCAGGATCATACCCCTATGCTTTTGGGGTCAACATCTGCAACATTGGCCTGACCAGCTGCTCTTTGAGCTAGAGCTGTGCAGCTGGACCTGGAGGTCCCCTTTGCACTGGTCTGGGTGTCCCTAGTCATGAGTATCACTCAAAGTGGTCGTACATCTCTGCTGGCAGAAGCCAAGCATGATGAAACAGGCAGATAACGTGGTCCCTTGGAGGGACTCAAGCTCCCAAACCAGCTGGAAAAAGCTTGGCAGTCTCTCTGAACTAAATGTGCTGGTCTTGCATCTTTTCAATAAGGTCTACAAAGACTCAGCCTTCCTTGTCGTGAGGCCACAGCCAGGCTGAGGCCGCTCTGTAACGGGTGATACACTGAGCTGTCCTGATGCTTGCTGCACTGATGTACAGGGCAACACCAAAGGCCCTTGCTGGTTCCCCCTCCCCTGTCGATACACACAGATTCCCTGTGTGACCATCACAGGCAGCTTCCAAAACAGCAAAACACATGGGGACCTGACAGACTCCCCCTCTAAGACTTTGGCAGCATAAATAGGAAAAAAAAAAAAAAAAAAAAAAACAACCAAAAACCAAACAAACAAAAAACAGGCTTAATTAAGGACTTCAAGAGCAGGAAGTGTGCACATGAGTGCTAGCCAGAGCACAAATATTTTCTTTCAGAGCTGTTTTCTCCAAGGGTTCAGCAAGGTGATCAAGGCTGGGTTACAGAGCGAGGGTAGCAAACAGTTCCCAGCCCCTCCGGAAGGCAGCGGCCACAGGGCACTGCTGTTCTGCATCCTTCCCTGGTGCTCCAGCCTCCCACAGTGTATCACAGAATCATTAAGGTTGGAAAAGACCCTTAAGATTGAGTCCAACCGTTAACCCAGAACTGCCAAGTCCACAACTAAACCACGTCCTCAAGCGCCACGTCTACCCATCTTTTAAATACCTCCAGGGATGGGGACTCAACCACTTCCCTGGGCAGCCTGTGCCAGTGCCTGACAGCCCTTTCCGTGAAGAAGTTTTTCCTAATATCCAACCTAAACCTCCCCTGGCGCAGCTTGAGGCCGTTTCCTCTCATCCTATCACTTGTTCCTGGGGACAAGAGACTGACCCCCACCTCACTACAACCTCCTTTCAGGTACTTGTAGAGAAAATACACTGAAGTTATTCAACCATTTGGCTAAAAGCAGATGGGAAGGGAGAGAAAACAAAATCAAATGAGAGGGAGAAAGGCAGCTTTTGTGCTGCCTCTGTTTGCAAAAGACAGCCCAAGCCCCTTTCGGACTAAGGTTTAATTTACTGGACTCTGGAGAGCTGAGGTTCACAGCCCCACAGCTGCTGCAGGCACTGGCATTTTGGGGCAGCGATAGGGAGCAGGTAGGGAGCCAGCTCCCACAAGTGGGGAGCTCCCTCGGAGGGGCTGTGGGATACACGGGACATGATGCAAGGTCCCTGGCTGCTCTGGGGAGAGCAGCTCTGCTCTGTGACTGTTCTGCTACCTGGACCTGTCCCAGGTCACCTGGGAGGGACAAGGGAAACTGGTCTGTGTAGGCAGGAGCCTACAGCCTGGCCCTTCCTGCTATTGTCCCCCGGCTCACCATGCCTGTTCCTGAGCACCTCCCGAAAGACTGCTGGGTGCTACATAGCTGGATTCAGATTTCCTCTTCACCAGTCCAGGCCAGTAGGTTGCTGTGCTGTCACTGGGACAGGGCACAGCCAGAAGAGTCACTGGGACAGGGCACAGCCAGAAGAGAGATGCTGCAGCACTTCAGAGCTCTCCACAGTTCCCAGTTGGTGTGAAATTTCCAGGGTAGGACCATCCCTCTCTCAGCCCATCTGATGAGAAAAATGTCAAAACAAGTGCAGCTCATTCCCTTATGAATGAAAGGAGAGGCTTGAATGCAGCAGGAATCCAATTACCCAATTACCCTCTTGCCCCATTTCAGCTGAACCAAATTCCCCCCCCTCCGAAGCTCCTCTTGGCTGTGGGCAGAGCTTGGCCCACAGAAGCCAGCGTCAGCATGGTGCACAATGCCCAGCAATCACAACAGGGGCCGCTGGCTTAATCTGTTGTGCACAGCTTAAAAAAACCAACCCCCACAGCTATTGTCAGGGTGATCCCACCGGTTGCATTAGAAGTCTGCATGGGACATGGGGCTCTCTCAAGGGCAGGCAGGGCTCGGTGGGGGGGTGCCTGGGGTGCTGCCTGCTCGGGATGGCATGGTAGGGAGCAGCCCTGGTGTCCCTGGGGCTGGCTCTCCCAGGCCCGGCAGACAAGCCACAGCGCAGGCTTGTGCTGCGCCACTGACCTACAAAGAGAGCCTACGGTCCTTTGGCTTTTGCCTCATCTTTGCATCTCAGCTGAGCTGGTGGGGCTTCATTCTTCATATCAGCCCTGCGAAGGCGTGGGGCAAAGAGCTTAGAGTCTCCCTTTGGTGGAGAAAACCCCGATACCAGTATTTGCATCTATATTTCCCTTTATTTTTTCCTTCCCTACTTCCCCTGCCTCTGGTCAGTGCTAAATGCTTGTGCCCTCCCAGGAGCAGCCAGCAAAGCAGGCGGCTCGGTGGGAACGATCCAATTTCCAGGGCAACCAGGACGGGCCTGAGTCCAGAGCGTCCTCGACTCACAGTGCTGCTCTTATTTCTCCACCGTTTCCTCTCCGTTTGCTTTCTTAATTCAGCCTGCCTTTTGCCAGGGTAGAAGCCAAAAAAGCAGAGATGTGGCACATCCAGAGTCCTCCCCTCTGGCTTTACAACTGCTGGGGGATTTTTAGCTTTCCAGTTTCAGGAGCAGCCCTCCAAGCTTGCCCTGCCCTGAGGTCAAAATATGTCAAAGTATGGTCAGAGCAAGAGCATAGGAAGCCAAGAGGCCAGCTCTGAGTCTTTAAAGGCTCTGCGCTGAGCTGTTGGCTCCTCACCAAGGGTCCATGTGCTGAAGACAGGGATGTGTATCCCCAGGTAAGGATCACCATCCTTTGACACTAGCACTGGCCACCCAGGCCCACCTCCACCATGAACCTGCTGGGGACAGCTGGAACTACAATTCCTGGTGTGTCCAGAGGAAAACCAGAAAGGTGGGGCCCCAGTACCCCACCAACCATCTCAGCTGAGTGTCTCCAAGCTCCTCCTGCTGTCCCCTTGCTTCCCTCCTCCCTGGCAGAGCCAGCCTGTCCACAACTCCTCTAAACAGGGTCTCCGCATGCCAGTGGAGCGGTGGGTGCTCAGCTGCACGCCAGGCAGCTCAGTGGAGAGGCTGCATTAGCAAGAAGCCATCAAACCTTCCCCACGAACCACCCAGAGCTCCAACAAACAGCAGGAGCTGCACTTGGGACAGATGCTGGAAGGGCCACTTTGAGGCAAAGGGAGCTGGGCGTGAACCACTCTTTGCCATGGAAAACAATAGACCCAACCAAACACAACCCAATGCAAGAGGGTTTTAAAATTCATCCCTAGAGTGGGATAATGCAGAAAACCCCCAGCTGTTATTTCCAGATTTGCAAATCCAACAGAAGAGCTGCCAATTGCTGCCAGACAAGCAAATTTGTTTGTGTGTGTGTCCATAAAAATGAAAGCCGGGCGTTGCTCCCCACGCCTGGCATTGTTTCTCTGGCCCCCAGCTGGGCAGCGGCTCAGCCCCCGCAGCGCGTGGGGGAGTGGGGAGGGAAAGTGTCCCTGTCCCACGCTGAAATGGGCTCTCCCAGGCTTGCAGAGCTGAGCTTGCTCCCAGGCTGGGGGCGAGAGGCTGGAGCCCACTCCCGGACACATCAGCCTGGGACTGCACTCCAGATGCGGCCATCAGTAGGTGCAAAAAAAAAGGGGTCAGGAGAAGAAATGTCACTCCCTATTAGTCCCTCCCTTCCTTTCTTCCGCACAAAGTTCTAGCAAAGTGAGGTGGAGGGATGCACTTTCTGATTCCACTGGAAAAGGTTGAACACGGAGGGATTTGGGGAGGAGATAGAGAAAGAGATGTCCCTTCCCGTTCAACCCTTTCACCCCCCCTTTCCATCCAGAAGCAGCACGGATTCCCTCAGTACCACTCACTATTTCTAATTCCTTGGAGGAAGAACAGCACAGGGGGCCAAACCTTGAGTGAGACAACATCAGCGTCAGTCCAGGCACAGCTCAGGCAGCGAGGACCTTCACTCTTCAGATTTTATCGGAGGGAGAGGAGCAGGAGAAAGGAGCCCTTGGGCACACGCAGGAGCCGAGCTCCCTTGCCCGCTGCAGAGATGCCCTTGCTGTCCACAGCTGCATTGGTCTCTGTGTGAATTAGAGAAGGAAATAGCTGACCATCCCCACGGCAGGTATGGTGCCAGCTGCCTGGATCCAGCCAGGTGACCATCCATAATTCCAAAGCACAGTGTGGTCTCCCTCCCTTTTTGCAGCTGGGTGTCTCCAGAGGGGCCCAGACAATTCCCTGCACCATCCCGCTCATCAAGAAAGCTGGTGTTTCCCTAATTTCCCACCTTTTCCCCCGCAAAGTGAACAACAGATATTTTTTTTGAGATCCATGCTGTTAACAATTCAGCTCCATTAATCCTGGTAACAAATCCTGGGCAAGCTCGCTCCCCATGGGCAGGCAGGTTAGCGCAGGAGAGAGGACACAGCGGGCACCTTTGGGCAAGTCTGAATTAAGGGGCTGGGGCGGGGGTGACATCACCAATGCTCGTGTCTCACCTCTATAATTTTCTGGTTACTCTTTGCAGATACCAGATAGGATTAATGTTCATTAGCAGTCTCAGCATCACAGAAGAAAGAGTCCAGGAGCCTCTCCCCAGAGCTCCCATTTCAGGGAAGAATTTTTTCCATCAGTTTTTCCCATAAGGGAGAAGCTTAAAAGGGAGTTCTCTAAATCTGATGTTTTTTTAAACTGGCCCTTCCATCTCCTTCAACAGCTGCTGATAACAGACGCAGGGCATACGGCACGGGGAAACGCTGCTAATTTTAGTAGAAGGTCCTGAGGGAAGGACCTAGCTCTGGGCCAGGCACAGGATGGAAAGTCACAGTGCTTGCTCAGGGCCCCGCACGACCTTGCTATTTTGGGGCTGACCACGTCCCACCTTGCCCCAAGCCCACAGACACGGTGCAGCATCAGCCCCGAGCCTTCCCACAGCCCAGCTATTCCTGCCCGCAGTGCCGCTTCTGCCAAACCCCGGCCAAACTGGATGGTGGTTTTTGAAGGGAAGTAAACAAGTTTCAGGGCTAAATTGAGATTCCCCAGAACTCATTACACTGAAGCAGAGACCAATGAGGTATTTTCTGCATATGCCCTCATATGGCAGCTGTGTTTTCGTCCAGCTAAAGGGGTCCTGTCCTTTCGGGTTTCTTTTACCCTCTGAGCAGTGAAATCCCATCAAACTCCAGACAGATGAAGCAAATGATTCCTCCTGACTGGCCCTTGCAAGGAGCAGAATATTTATGTGTGGCTATAAAGATCTGAATTGCTCAAGGTAGGAAGATTTTAAGGGACCTGAACTCCCCAGGGTAAAATCCAGGCTGGGCAGGGGAGTTTATAGGGTCTCAGAAGTGCACTTGGAGATGATCTGGAGGAAGCCAGCAAGCAGACATGGCAGGGAGGTCAGAGCTTTTGGTATTGATGTTGGCCTGGAGCAGCTGTGTTTGTAAATCACAGCATCATGAGATGCTAAAATCCTCGAGTGGTTGTCAGCACTGCCTCTGCCAGCCCGACCTACCCGGTCCCAACAGCCCTTCACACAGCTGCTTCATGGCAGGGATGGCTCAGTCTCCCAAGACATCCTGCTCCAAAGCCTTGCTGTCAAAAAGCATTTCGTACTGTCTCCCCCATATCTTCTTTGCTTGCTTCTGAGCCTACCTGTGACTGGCTTTTTCCTCTCTACAGGATCCTCCCAAATGCATGTTGCCAAAATCAATCCCATTTTGTCTCCTTTAAGGGATACCCTGTTTATGGAGCCTCCTGCATCTGGCAGCCTGGCTTGTTCGTCTGGTACATCTCAAGCCGGGGCTTGTTCTGAAGCAAGTTCAGCTCAAGCAGAAAGTGTCAGAGCAATAGATTGAAAAATGCAGATTCTCAGGGTAGGTACGTGCAGGATCAGCCAGGGGTGGCCTGAGCATGCCGGGCACCCCAGCGCTGCGCCCTGCCTGCTGTGCTGGGATGCAGCTGCAGCTCCAGCACGGTCCAATTCCCATCCAGGGATGCTGTAATAGCTCAGCCATGAGCAGTGCTAGAAGGGACGTGGCCTCTTGGGATCCCTCTGCACAGCATGAAGCTGTGTTTGGGCTTATGCTTTTTTTTTCTTTTTTTTTTTCTTGCTTATGCAACAGCAGGATGGCCAGGGCTGTACGGCTGGAAGGGGATGGGGACGGTGCTGGGAGCACCGAGCCATACACAGGCTGAATTACTGCGGGAACAGGGCTGGCCGGGAGGGGGGGAATATTTTGATAGGGTTTTGCCAGCAATGAGGGTTAATAGAAGGACAATAAAGTCCTGTTCTTCATCCTCCACGGGGAACTGCTAAACTTTCCAGACTTTAATTTAATGAGCAGCCCAGCCTCCCTGTCACCAGCGTGCCTTGTCCTCCCCAAGACCATCTTTCCCTGCTCCTCTTTGCCTCCAGCAGTGCACAAGCCTGGAGTGAAGGCAGCCATCATTCAAAGCCCACGTTCTCAGCTACCATGCTCCTGCAGCCAGCAAATTATGCTGAGGACAATACGAAGCCCTGCTGCCTGCTTTGCCTCAGCCGTGATCCCAAGCCATGGCAGCTCTGCCCCTTCCCCGCTCAGCCCCACTGGGCGTTCACCAGTCTGCCCACTGCATCACGTCCCTGGCAGGGGAGATGCCTAAATGGGCTCCCAGCAAATCACCAAGGGGATCCCAGCAAAGACATGGCCCAGGAAAACTGCTGCTTTCACTCCCACGATGTAAGGGTGTGGAGCTGATTAAACTAAATTAAAAAGGGTCTGATTATCAGTGATTGTGGAGTATGTAGCTAACTCATCTGAGAATCAATATTTTCTAAGAGGACCTCAAGCTCATGGCCCAAAAAAGCAGAGGCATCTGGCCCCAGAGGGCCTTGTGAACCCTGGCATTTGCCTTTCTGGTCTTTTCCTCATCCATGGTTATCCCCACTGCTTTCCAGATGGCATTTGGATGTCCTGGAGCTGGCATAGCTTCACCTGGGTACTCCCATCAAGGCTGCCTTTTAGGAGAGACTTTTAGGCTGTGTTTATCCATGCAAAAGAGCTGCCACTGCAGCCCAGGAGCTTCCCTCTTCCCACATGTCCCAGGGGCTTGAAGGTGGATTCCTGTTTATTTCCTTAAGCAGCTCTATTCATAGCCTTCAAAAGCTGCCAAGCCGCATCTGTCAGGCCCGAGAGGACTCAAAAGTGCATCTTAGGTAAACACCAGGAGCAAGGTGGGATTGCCTGGAGTTAGTGGCATTTGCTGCACTTCTCCCTTGGAAGCTTTAGTGCATCTTCTGCAAGTCATAGGCACGTCTCCAACGCAAGGTCTCGAGCAAAAGCAAAATCAGGCTGAGACATCAGATTGTAATTCAGGCACACAACATCCCCGTGTTCAGGATTAATAGAGAACAGTCCCCTGCAGCAAGGGAGAAGTCCTTTTAGGAAAGGCAATGAGATCCTTTGGATATTGGAGCTATTGGACTGGGACCAAGCTCAGCCAGGCTGGATGTTCCCAGACCGCCCATGGGAGCTTCAAATCGGCTGAAGACCTGTCGCATCTGCTGGTGCCTGGTGTGATGGCTCCAGGCAGCACTGTGGGGACTCTGCTGCAGGGACACAGTGGGGAGCGTTGGCCAGAGGGGTTTTATCTACCACCCACTCCGGGTGTAGCTGGGGGCAGGCACAGCTGCGATGTGTCGACCTGATGCCCATGAGAGGCATCCAGGGCAGTGTAGGGGTAGCTACAGCACGCAGAGATCCCTGCTTGCACCACAGCTGAGGAAGGTGATGGATTTTTTTTCCCCTGCTTCTTTGGGCTCAGTTTGGTTTCAGGGAGAACAGATAGGCTTCTCCCAAGCCTACAGTCCCATGTTTCAAAGCGAGCAAGATGATCATTGCAGGGGTAGTTTGAAAGAAGTGGGGGAGAGATCCCTCCCATGGAGCATGAGAAGTGCCTTACACCAGAGACCCCAGGGGACAGCTGTGAGAGCCCACGCACACCATGGAAAGAGCAAGCCATCCCACCGCAAGCATGTCCTGCCTCCTGGCTCTGCAGCCTGCTCCCAGGTCCTGACTCACCGCAGAGCCATGCACAGCTGGATATCCACCCCCTGCCCCGCAGGCCTCTGGTTTACAGCTGAAAATCTGCAATGACATCAACTGCTCCTTCTCCATCTGCTTCTGGCAGAGCCAGCACCCCGTTTGCCTGCATTGCCCAATGAGCCAGCTCACCCCCAGTCCATCTGCAGAGCACTGAGGCTCAGGCTCTCCTGGTCCAGGCATTGGAAGAGACCTTGGCTGGGGGTCAGTCTGCTCCATCTGGACCAGGCATCAGTCCTACTGCTGAGCCCGGGGGGAGAGTCCCACCCCACTGGGAAGAAATCCTTGCCCCATGTAGGACAAAGCCACCCTCGGGCAAGTTCCCAGGACAGTTTGGGTTCATCCTGCCCTGTGCAGGTGGTGCTTCCAGTGGTCACGCATCTGCTTAGTGCGAGTCTAGAGAGCACAGCCTTTCTGCCTCTGATCTGCTTCTGAAATGCAAAAACCAGAAACCCTCCTGCGGGACCTGCTGACACACTCCCAGATAGCAGCAGAGCTGGGACATTCCTGGGATAAGCAGATTCCTGTCTGCTCTGCACTTACTTGTCTCACTCGCCTTTTCCTGAGCTGGGTGCTGAGTTCCCACCCCAGCAGCCACTGCCTTTCCCCACGCTGCCCTGTGCCTGTGAGGAGCTCAGCCTCCAGCCACACACCCAGCGATGAAGACTTAGTAAATGACATTCCCGCAGTGGTTGCAGGGCATCCTGTTTATTTATATGCACTTTGGGTTCATTGTTTTGCAGCAGCATCCACCAGCAATTAATGCAGAAACATCCTCTCCAGAAAAACTCATTAGAGAATCCCTCCCAGAGCAGAGAGGTGGAAAGGCTCCTTAGACTGACAGATCTGTGAGTAGGAGACAGCAGGATTATTAATCCTCACTTGTATCGCTTCCACCAAGCTGCTCACTCGCATTTCTCCTTCTCTTGCAGCAGAATTGTTCTCCTCTTGGAGAGCACTGGGATTTTCTCAACTGCACCAGCCCAGATCTGCCCAACCGAGCTTAAAATGGAATGAAGAAATTTGGATTTTGAACTGGGGTTAGCTGGAGTTCAAACCTCAGCCCTGCAAAGCTGTTGGCTTTGCTGTAAGCTGAGCTCAGGCCTCGAGGGGTCTTGTCCTGTTTGCTGTTTCCATCAGAGTTTGTGGGGTCACTTGAGCTGGGAGCAAGAGCCAAGAGCCCTGGGGTGCATCAGCTGTGCCCGAGCCACCGTGCTGGCACATGGTGGGAGAGCCCGAGCTGGACCTGCGAGGCCAGCAGCATTGCCAGGGCTGCCGGGGCTGATGAAGCCCCTTGGGCGATCTCCTGCCCATCCAGTGCCCCAGATGGCATAAAATGACCTTCTAAGCATGTGTGAGGTCCGGTTTTTCTCCTGGCAGTCTGACACCAAAAATCTCCTCTTTGACAACCCCACTAAGCCTTATAAGTGTGGAGAGGACTTTTCAGGACTTCCTTTGCAAGCTCTCAGTCATTTCTGGACCTTCTTAAAGCTGCTGAGATTAAAGAGTCAGCCAGTTGCTCCAGGCTCTTGTTTCCCTCTCCATGTGATCCCCCTCCATCCCACTGCTGACCACGCACACCCGGCCTGGCAGTGTGCCTCTTGCAAGATGCAGGACCCGGCTCTCCCCATCGTGTGCACAGAGGACTGTGAGGACCCCTCATTCCCACCCACCCGGGGCTCACCGCCGTGAGCTCGGAGGCCATTTCCAGATGTCAATGCAGCAGCAGGCTGCTTTTTGCTTTTGCTCAAAACCAGGGTTTAAGCCGCCACGTATATAAAGAAATCCCTGTTATAATTATCTTCCTGGCACTGTCATTTGTCTGAGCCCTTAGAAGAGGGCTTAGCTTCAGGCTACAGTGAAGAGCACTAAGCAATTGCCACGTTGTCAGTTAGAAAAGACGTGGTTTCTTTTCTCTTCTTTTTTTTTCTGCCTAAAATTTTTTCCAGATGTCTTTTTTTTTTTTTTTTCCTTAGGAGAAGTACGAACAGCTGTATGATTTCAATGCGAGCCGTGACTAATCCAGCGCAGAGAGCATTCAACAAGAGCATTCAACTCCTTGGGGTGCGAATCAAACAAATGAAACTTTGGCTTAGGGGATGTGTGACCTCTGGAGCCAAACTGGGCCTACAAGTGGCACTGAGCTGCATGTGGGAGCTATGGACACTTGTGGTGGGAGGAGAAGATGCTCCAGGTGCCACAGGTGGTCTTAGACACCATCACAAAGCTGGCCTCCACATCGACTCGAGAGGGTCGTGTGGGGTATTTATGGCTGTCTCTGTGAGTGATATCAACATCCACCTATTTGCACCCAGGGATGGCTTTTGAGTGATGTGTAGCCAAGTAAAGAAATGGGTGAAGAAGACTTTCTTCTCTTGTTCTTTGCCACCAGCCTCTGGAGCTGCCTGGTCACAGAGATCGACCGTCTCACTGCGAAGTGGTGATGGTTTCTCACGGCCCCCTCCCCTATCTTTCCCTTCCCCTTTCCCTTTCTGTTTCGTTTATTTTTTGTTTCTTGTTGGCCATATGGATGTTTAGTCTTACATCTGTTTCTTTCACATGCAGCAGAAGTGCCGCAAGGCCGAACAAGGAGTGACCTGATAAAGAATCACAAATCACGAAGTACCAGGCATCCTACAGAGCAAGGAGCCAGCACAGCCCAGCAGGTCGTGACAGGCCAGTTCCTATGTTGACATCTAAATCCTCAACAACATCAGTGGGAAGAGTTAAGCAGCCAGATCGGTGTCTCAGCCCCTCTCAAAGATAGCGTGTAATCATGAGGAAGGAACCCAAACCCCAGGCAGCCAAGACAAAACACGATGTTGCATTTTGTTATGGTCTTGGGTGTCCTTCACCCAGCATCTGCAATCAGACTGCTGGTGCCCAGATGACTTGTCCTCAGTCCTGCTGGCTACACAAGCCACCATCTTTCCAGCAGTCCCTGGAGAGCAACCTTGCATTGCCCTGGATGGGGCGAGGGTTGGTGCCACAGGCGGATCAGAAGCTGCCAAGAGTTGGACTATCTGCAGTGTTCAGGACAGCCCTGTGTATCATGGAGACACTCTTCAGGAATGCCCAAATTCCAGCAATTTTTGGCTCCTGTATTTACTGTGCAATGCAGCATCGTGGCCATGCTGGTGCATAAAGGTGTGCTGTCTGGTTTTGCCAGGGGATTAGATGAACCTTAACTCCTCTCGGTCACGGTGAGATGCAAGGAGAGAGGAGCTGGGTTTTCACCTTGAGCATAGAGAGGAACAGATAGGATAAGTCAACTCCAAACAGCTTTGCTGTCTGGCTGCCTCTGGCTGGGCAGGTGCTCCAGCTGAGTTATGATCCGCAAGGTCAAAATATTTAGTGATGTCTGAAGAGGCCATCGGATTCAACTGACCAGCAATTTCAACTGTGGGTTTTGCTCAATCAGTCCAGATCTGCTGGACGATAACCACAGCAGAGAGACCAGTCTGCTGAGGGTCACACCTACCAGCCCACCATTTCTCTGCCCACTTGAAGCATATTTCAGACATGTCATAACTCTCCATATTCTCTGGATCATTCTTTCCTCTCCCTCCCCACAAGGCAGTCCCAGGTGGCAGCAGTGTTAGGAGAGAGGATGGGGGAGCGAGGAATCTCCTGCCTTCCTCTGCATCCCCCTGAGGATGGGAAACACCAGCTCAGGGACTGAACTCCCCCATTGTGAAATGACAGCATTTAACATTTTAATTGCAGCAGGCCAAGGTGCGAGGAGGTGCACAAACCAAGCAGAGAGATGGTATTCCTCCCTGCTCCCCCCGTGCTGTTAGTCTGAGAGAGCCAGAGAACGGACAAACTCGTTGCAGCAGTGCAGGCAGCTGCTGTGACACTGACTCTGCTGGGAAGGGTGCGCTGGGGCTGATCTGTCCCTGTGAGAGACCCCCTTGATCTCCAGCCCCGCTTGATTTCTCTGGTCTATCCTTTGGACCCAGGCTGTGCCCCAGCCTGTCTTTCGGGCGCGTGGGACTGCCCACTGGGGAGAGAGGGAGAGGAAGAGACCGATTTGGAAAGATAGCGAGGAGGAGGAGGAGGAGAAGCAGTGGGAAACCCAGCCCACCCTTTGGCTTCCTCTTGCCTCCTTCTAAAACCTGCAGATTCCTCCAGCCCGTCCAAGCGCCTGAAGTTTCCTCAGCCCTGCTGCCGGGACTGCGAGGTATGGCCCGAGACCTTCGCGTTTGCCTTCGCTGTCTTATTTCTCCCGGCATGGGGGGCCCGATAGCCCCACTCGCGGGGGTCCCTGGCCCGTGGGGTGCGTCCGGTGCTCGGCAATGCATCACTCACGATGGGGAGGTGGACGCTCCCGACCCCAAATGATGCATTTAGAGACCCCTCCTGACTTCTTCTCTTTCTCCTCTTTGCAGCATCTCCGCTCCTAAACTGAGTCTGTTACTGTATTTCACTGCCAGATTGCCAGCTTTAACACTTTGGTGGCATCTGACTGTAAAGCTTTAACCTGCCCTAATTTTTCTCTCTCCTCCCTTTTTCCCCTCTGAGTTTTCAGCTGTGGGGTATTATTTCCTTAGCGAGATGCACGAGACCAGTGTCTGGGCACATCAAACCAACCTGCAGAGCAAATCAGATCTAGTTACAAACCAGTCCCGATTACACCCAGCCTGGGGTGCCTTGGCAGCTGACGTTTTACTCACCAGAATATCTAAAGGAAGAACAAAAGAGCTGTCGACTTCATCTCAGCTTTTTCTTTTTAATACAGCCGCTCTTATTTCTCCTTAAAAAAAAAAAAAGACACTCAGCTTTTTGTTCCAAGCAGACTTTGAAACCATTTCAAGTCCTGCCCTGGTTTGCTTAACTCCAGCTGATCAACTGTTAGAGAGATGGAGGTTGCAGGAGAGGTGGAACAAAGCTCTGTTTTGGTTTGGTTTTTTTTAAAGTTTTAAGAACTTGGGCTCAGTAAGGCACAATTTTAGGCCCACGCAGAAGAGCCAAGGGCCTCTTTCCTTTAAAGGCAGCCGCTGTCCTTCCCGTCCCGGTGACGTGCGTGGCAGTTTAACTCTGCTCTTTGTGTCCCTCCTCTAAGAAAGCTCCGCTCGGTTGCATCCAGCCAAGAAAAGGAAAACTTAACAGGATGGGGGCTGAATTCCCACCCAAACCGAAGGGCAACAGTTTCAAGTTGGAGTGATATCGGGGGCACCGGGAAGGTCGCCAGTACTCCAAGCCCTCAGTTACCACCAACTCGAAACAGCCCAAAAACTCAGCAACGCCGCGAAAGGACAAAATTAAACCGCAGCTGTTTGTTAGGGTCGATCAGGCAAGTTGTAAGTGGAAATAAATGGCTGTCGCGTTCTGCACAGCAGTTACAGCCAAGCTATTGTCTGCCACATAGGCAGGAGCAGGGATGCGGGCGGTGTTGGGAGGGGGAAGAGGCGAAATAAACTTTTCAAACTTTTTTTCAAGCCCCTCCTTCCACAACCCTCTGCTCTTCCATGACTCAGCCCCAGAGGAATGTCGGCTCCCATGGAAACCCTTTCTGGGTCCTCTGGTCGGAGGGATGTCGGGGCTGTTATCGCTGGAGCGGCTGTGGCAGGGCGAGCCCAGGGAATGCTTTGAAGATGGTTTACATTTTTGCAGAATATAGCGGACAGTTTCTTCTCTCTCTCCTGTGCGGAGCTGTGCGAGATCAGCTTTCTGTATCCCCCGGGAGCCGGAGGGACCGCTTGCACCTGGCACAGAAGTACCCAGGCTGCTTTTGGCACTGCCCCATGTCCAGTCCGAACAAAAGAAAACACTCAGGCAGGACAGTAAAATGCTGTGTCGCCTGCCCTTCCGACGGAGGGCTGCAAAGGGCTCAGTATGCACTGCTGCTTGCAGCCCAGGTCTCATCCATGCGCTTTTCTTGGCAGTAATTTAATTGTTTCCCATTATGGATGCAATTTGCAACCTAGACAAACTATGACAGCTACAAGCCAGCCCACAACTATAGTGGCGTATGGGCTCTTGCCCTTATATCAGTAAGCCCTGTAAGATTGGGAGCATTTTTAATTGCAATCAATCAGAGCTGCTCAACTCCCTGCAAGGGGAATGGGTTAATACAGCATTGTGGTGTAGATGTGTCTTTCTTTAGTGACTCTGCATGCACAGATGTGGTAGATGATAGATTTTTTTCACGGTGGTTTACTGGGAGGGTGTAAGCGTGTGCATGAACTAAAGGGAATTTCACTTCCATCTAAACCTCGTTTGGCTTCGTGAGCCTGCATGCTGCATGTGAGGGCACTGCGCAGGTGGCAGGAGCCAGGCTGGCTTCTGCCCAGTCCTCTGCTCCTGCCCTGCTCCCCTGGGACCTGGTGCAGCTGCAGCACGTCTGGGCGAGCCGGCACCCCCAGCAGCACAGCCCGGACACGCAGGGACCTGTTCAGCAGGATGCTTTATGGGGACTCACACAAACAACTCTGACTTCAAATCGAAGTTTAGCCTGGGAGTGGCTGGCTGAGTAAAGCTCAGAGGGTCTTGCAGAATATATAGGGAGGTCAGGGCCAGACAGTGGGGTCACAGCCCTCGTGTTGTGTCTCTGTGGTGGCCACACTTGGTCACCCATCTGCACCTTGAAAACTGTGGCCCATGGTGGGGTTTGTAGGCAGAAGCTTCTTCTGGGCCAGTCCTGCATTTACATTCAGCAGTGCTGGGGCATGTCAGACCCTGCAGAGCCTTGGAACAGCAATGAGAAAATGGCGGGTGGGTGCAGGAGACCCTGCTGCTTGGTCTGGCTGCCTCCCACGTCACCAGGCTGGGGTGCAGGTGGGGAGCTGAGACATGGGAAGGTTTTTGCCCAACGATTGCCCACGCCTGCTCTCAGCTGCTGGTGATGGGTGGTGGCAGCAGGGCCTCTCGCCCGGGTTAGCGGTGGAGGCAGCTGGGGTTATCCCAGTGGCCTCAGGGAGGAGCTGTCAAAGTGGCCAGGCAGAGACTCCTCCCCACGCTAACGTGG
The DNA here is from genome assembly GCF_965183815.1 of Platalea leucorodia. Lineage (NCBI taxonomy): Eukaryota > Metazoa > Chordata > Aves > Pelecaniformes > Threskiornithidae > Platalea > Platalea leucorodia. The sequence continues at coordinate 18,803,837 of NC_138833.1, read as the reverse complement.
CATCCCAAAGGGCTTATGCAACCCTGGCCAGGGCCAGTGCCACATGGGCCACGCTCCACCATCCACAGAGCCTCCTCCGGAGGCTGCACCCACCTGGTTCTTGTCCTTCCCCAGCCCTCAAAGGCCCCAGACTGGGCAGGATGAGACAGGAGGGACCTAACAGACCCCAGTGGCACAGACTCTCCTCCGTGCATCACTGCAGGGTATTTTCCCCAGCAGCAGAAACTTATTATGGTGCTACAGGACTGTGGGAGGGAGGTAAAGCGCTTGCCAGAGTAGCCTGCTTTGAATTTATGGAGGTGCTGAGGATCAGTTTCAGACATCCCTACACCCCATGGCTCTCTTGTTAGGGACATGGCTGCAAAATGCAATGAGCAGCTGGTGCTGAGGGATAGCCCGGACCATGCTAGAAAGGCCAACCGTCCAGCGGGGTTTATGGGAGCCACAAGACTGTGTTTAGACAGGGACAGGGACAGGGCGTTGAAGTCCCCACTTAGGATGCCGTGGGTCCTGCAGCCCATGGGCGCCAGGCACTCTCCTCCATCATCAGCAGTCAGGAGGGCAGGCCTGAGCATGGGGTGGTGACTGTGGAGACTTATTTTATATTTGTATTTATATTCTTATTTTATATTCTCTGTGCCCACGATGTGCTGGTTTCCAGTGTGTCTTGCAAAGTCCTGGCTTGTGTTGATTCCTTTAAGATACAGAAGGGTATAGGTCCCTGCTTGCTAAAACCTCTTTCCCAGTCCTGTTTTCCTCTGCCCAAAATGACCCCCGGCTGCGCCCCATTGCTCTGCCCCTCATGCTGCCCTCTGCCCTCTGCGGGGCTCTTGCAGAGCAGTACCGGGCATTCCCAGTGCAGGGCCCCTTGCAGGGATCCCCCTGAGCCCCTCCAGCTGAAGGATGGATGCTGAGCTCTCGGTATGGCCCAGCTGCCAGCTCCAAAGAGCATCTGCTTGGACAGCAGGACCATGTAGGTCCACAGGGAGACTTGCACCAGTGACTTGCACTGTGGGCCAGGCTCTTCTGCTGGAGCAGCTCCGTGTACAGGGCTCCTGAGCCGTTATTTCAGGACTTTTGGCCGCCAGGCATTCAGGAAAGACCATGTCTTTGCAAAAAACCAGGGGCTCACAGGCGCTGCAATGTCCTCTGTGCACAGGCTCTGCCTCCAGGAGGATGTTGTTTTTCAAATAAACTTGTTTTCCCATCTCCGGCGCGAGACAGCTCTGCAGAGCTTGTTTGCTCAGACTCTTTCGTGCTCCTTCTTCCTCCAAACACAACACTGGCAGCTCTGACTGTCTGCTGGCTCCTAGCAAGCATGTAATTCCCTGACCCCAGCTCATTGCATGTCCAGACTTTGAAATTCAGGGGTTTTTTGGGCTTGGGGAAACAATCTGAGAGGGCCTCGGTCTGGGGTTGTGTTCTTCTTAAAGCCATCTTCCACGTGTACAGGCACTGCCCTCTCCTCCAGGCTGGGCACTGCCGTGTTTCTGCCCAACGAGCATCACTGAACCTCAGAGCATCTTCCAAAGCAAACAAGCCCCTTGGGAGAAGCCCAGGAGGAGCCTTTACAAGCCAGGGGATGGCAGCAAGGGAGGAGATGGACAGATTCACCAGTACTTTTCCACCTCCCCCCCCAAACCACCCCTCCAGAAGTGAAGAACCAGTGATCTCTCCTGGCAAATGCTGGGTGAGCTCTCAGCGGCCTCCAGAGCAAATAAAGGCGAGGGGAAGGGATGTCATGTACTGAGCAGGAGAGGAGGGAGCTGGTCAGCTGCAGCCTCACCAGAGCAAACGGGCTCATCCACCCCCAACCCCTCTCCCCACAGGTCCTCCATCCCACCACGGCAGCCATCCCCACCACCCCGTGCTCCCAGCCCTCTGACATCCCTGGGAAGCTGTCCTCCATGCCCTGACACCTATTTTGCATGGGCACCTTGCCGGGGCTGGGTGAGGTACTGAGATTGGAAGGAGGATTTCAGCCTCTGCATGGCCAAACCTTGCTAAATTAGAAAGCACAGCCCAGGCTGGCTGGTGCCCTGGCAGCACAGTGTTGGCTTGGTTTTATACCTGGAGAGCTGCTGTGCATGGGGAGGAAGGGAAATGATGCCCTGGCGAATCAGATATCCATCCATACTCACTGGGAGAGAAGACGACACCTCGTCCAACACTTTCTGTCCCAGCAAAGCCATCCATCCGCCCAGCCCCAGGGAGCCGGTGGGCTGCGATGCCCCGGCCACGCAGGTGGAGCGGAGAAGGGCGAGCGGAAGGGAGGCAGCGGAAGCCTTGGCAGGGGGACAAGTCCCCTCGCTGGCAGGAGACAGACTGGGGGTGTTTCGCTCCGGAAGGGAGCGGGCAGCCCTCGCTGTCAGGATTGGGATGCCACTGGCATATTAAGTGGCCAGCTGAGCATCTCTCTGCCCTCACACAGAAGGGCTCAATCCTGCCAAACAGGAACCGGCAGGGACAAGGACAGGGTGATTTCACCAGCTGCGCTCTCCTGGCTCGCATCGCAGCCAGTGTTATCTGGGCTGCCTGGCTCACTGGTCCTACAGAGTCCCTGCAACAGCCCAAATCGGGAGGGTACAAAGGGCTCATCCTCCTGGAGCTCATCTCCTGGCAGGACACAACCCAAAGTGTCCTGGATCCCTCAAACCCAGTCTGGAAACCCTCAGGTCTGAGCAGAAAAGGGAAAAACTATACAAGAGACCCCAACATTGGTGCTGGGGATGGGGGACTTGTCCCTGATACACCCAGAGATGTCTGTGTCCATGTGGAAAGGGGTTTTCTACAGGATTTAATTCTCCAGTGCCCCGTCTCACCATCTCTCTGTTATCTCTTTTCTTGCTCCACTTTCATTATTCCTCTGATTGACAAATAAAATGGTAGAGAGTTTCATTGCTTATACCTGGCGCTCATATCAGGGACTTTTAATACGAAAAATGGTTTTTTTTGGTCCAAAAAAACTCCTGTGAAGGAAAGGGGAACTGCCATTTTGACTGCAATTTTTCTAAAGGCATCCAGGAAAGCAACAGAAATCTAAACCCCTGCCGTCCCATTCTGCAAAATCAAAAGAATTTGTCTTGGAACCATGATTTGGCTTAATGTTTTGGCTAGAAAAGCCAGCATGTGGGGCTGTAATATTGAACAGACAAGGAAGGAAACAAAGAAAACGCCCTTTTCTAAGTGTCTGACTGCCAGCGTGAGCTCAGCCTGGAGCCGAGCGGCACGCAGTGGCCTCCTTCCTCATCCCTCCTTTTCCTCTCCTTTATTCAGGGTTTGCTGAAAGATGAGGGTCTGGATTTTTTTCCTTCTCTGCCTGGCAGGCAAAGCCCTGGCAGCTCCGGTAAGTACAGGAGACAACAGAGCCTCTCTGCTGTCGGGGTTGTCCGTCCAGTGTATCTGATGGGGATTTTCTTTTATAATTAATAAACCCCTGAGGGATGGGGGGCAGCAGGAGGTGGCCCTGCCGCCTGCCCCGGTGGGTCACCCACCTTGGGACCGTCCTCCCCACGGGCCCTGGCTCATGGTCCTTTTCCCCTGCAGCAGGAGGCTCTGCCCGATGAGACAGAGGTGATTGAAGACCCCACCACCGAGGTACGTAACTGCTCCTCCTCAGCGTGCATCCCTTGCAGCATGCCCTGGGAAGAGCATCTCCAAAGCACAGGGGGGCTGCTCTGCCCCCCAGGAATGGGGCCCAGCTCTTTTTGCATCCCTACCAGACACACTGACCTCTTTTGCAGGAGCCCGTGGGGGCTAACCCTGTCCAGGTGGAGGTGGGAGAGTTCGAGGAACCCACGGAAGATGTAGAGGAGATTGTCGCAGAGAGTAAGTCGCTCTTCCCTTGCCCTCCAGCAGGCAGAGACATCGTCCCTTCCCTGGCTGGGGGAGCTTTAGCCACCCCAAACAGTGAGGGACTTCTTTGGGAAGGGCTGTAGCACAAGGACAATGCCAACCTAAACACACACTTAAAAGCAAAAGAAGAGGTGCATGGCCTCTTTCCAGCACTGGGTTCTCTGTAAGCCCTTTTTTGCAACAGAAAAGCCATTGCATTGTGTGGCTACAGAAAGGAGCCCAGAATTAGCCTGAGGGCTAACATGGACTTCTGGAAACCCTCACATCTTCGCAGTGCAGGGAGAGATGCTCGGGGCTGTCCCTGGTGAAGTCTCTGTCTTCTCTGTGTCCTGAGATGCCCCGGGCAGCTCGTGGGAGGTGAGGATGGGGCAGGCTCTGACTTGGCTCCCTGCTCTCTCCCAGACCCCTGCCAGAACCACCACTGCAAGCACGGCAAGGTGTGCGAGGTGGATGACAACAACTCACCCATGTGTGTGTGCCAGGACCCCTCCAGCTGCCCAGCCACCGCCGGTGTCTTTGAGAAGGTGAGGGCAGAAGCTGCTTGATGGACATTGAGGGAGGGACCTCACATGGGACATTGCCAGACATGGTGGGGGAGACAGTCAGAGTCAGGGTGGCAGGTCCACCATCTGGTCTCGGCCAGTGGTGACCAAGGAGCTGTTGTTCACCCCAGGAAACAAGTTAAACATCTCGTTTGGAGGCTCTCCCTGCTGAACCCCCCAGTAAGGCTGGGCTTCGCTGTCCCTCATGCAGCATCTCCCCATCCTATGCAGGTCTGCGGCACCGACAACAAGACCTACGACTCCTCCTGCCATTTCTTTGCCACCAAGTGCACCTTGGAGGGAACCAAGAAGGGACACAAGCTGCACCTGGACTACATCGGGCCTTGCAAATGTAAGCAGAGCCATTCCCTTAGACAAGGGGACCCCTAAACAGAGCACAGCCCCCTTGCCCATGGGCTGAGGGAGAGCAAAGGTCCAGGCAGACACAGGGCTGAGGTGGGAAGGTGCTGAGGGTGCGTGTCTGGGGTCTGGGACTGCATGTCCAGGTGCTATGCTGACCACTGTGTATGGCTTCCAGTCATCCCCGCCTGCCTGGACACAGAGCTGACCGAGTTCCCCCTGCGCATGCGGGACTGGCTCAAGAACGTGCTGATCACCCTGTACGAGCGCGATGAGGACAACAACCTGCTGACCGAGAAGCAGAAGCTCAAGGTGAGGGGTTGGGGAGGGAGCCTGGAGCTCACCTCGCCAACAGAGCCCAGCACCCATGGGGAGCCCATCCAGAATGACCTGTGGACACTCCATGTAAAGCCCTTCTCAGGGTCCCCCCCTTGCACCCCATTCCCCTGCTGACAAAGTCTCCCTGGCCTCTCCTATGACAGGTGAAGAAGATCCACGAGAACGAGAAGCGCCTGGAGGCTGGTGACCACACCGTGGAGCTGCTGGCCCGCGACTTTGAGAAGAACTACAACATGTACATCTTCCCCGTGCACTGGCAGTTCGGGCAGCTGGACCAGCACCCCATCGATGGGTGAGTGTCAGCAGAGCGGGATGGAGGCGCCTGCCAGGACCCCTTCCTGCCCGAGGAGAAGGGTGATTTGGTGGCAGAAGATGTCAAGGCTGGAGATGTGCCACAAGTGGGTGGCTGGTGGCAGAGGCACAGGCAAAGCCCTGTGGAGGGACAACCCCTGCACACATCTGGCAGGGGCTGGGGCAAACCAGGCTGGGGTAGAGGCAGTGTTACTGTCTGCAAACAGGTCTTCTGCAGCAAGAGGGGCCTCTCCCAGCCCCAGCTGCTCCCATCTCCCTCGCGCGGAGTTTCTGTCTTCTCAGATTTACTGTCGTATGATAGTTCCCTAAAATATCCTAGTCCAAAGGCCCTGGGATAACTTCAGCAGCTGAAATAGCAGCTGCTGGCTTAGCTGTGAGCTGGAGATGGGCGTGAGAGCGATCACACACACAGGCACATGGGGTGGGGGCAGCCGGTGAGCTGTGTGACTAGCACAGCGGTTGCAAAAGCAGACACCCATCCTTGACCTTCATGACACTCAGTGGTGGATACTGGGAGGGCACTGGGACAGCAGTCAAATCAGATGGAGAGCTGGGGCCAGCATCTTGCCCTGCGCTGGTCCCCGCACCTGGTGGAGCATCTCTCCTCCTGTGGGAGGGTGGCTGGTGGTGGTGGGCAGCGTGTTGATCATGCGGTCACCTCGGCAGGTACCTGTCCCACACCGAGCTGGCCCCGCTCCG